>NC_133144.1:53326392-54526392 GCF_048418815.1 Hemitrygon akajei | reverse complement strand
CACACACACACACACACACACACACACACTCTCTCTCTCTCTCTCTCTCTCTCTCTCTCTCTCTCTCTCTCTCTCTCTCTCTCTCTCTCTCTCTCTCTCTCTCTCTCTCCCTCTCTTCCCCCCCCCACTTCCTCTACACCCACCAACTCACTCACTCTCCCACGAATAGACAAACACAGAAAAACGTATCCTTCAACCTCTTACACATACTTCCACCCACTCTTCCTCCCATGCATGTGTTCCCACACAAATACACGTATCTCCCCTCTCCTCTGTGTACTGCTGTCCTGACTACAGTCTCCTCACCAGCTATTGTTGCAGGCGATCCATTTGTCTGTGTAATTAAAAGGCTTGTGAATAACAGTCACACATTAGCTGTGACAGCCGATGCATTTAACGTGAGAATGAGCTATTTGCAAGGCGCAAGAAAACTATCTATCACTCTCTTCTGATTGGCTCAAATAACCACTATCTGTCAAGATAACTATACCGGTCCACTCAAAAATGTTGAAATAATTCTTCATAAAGCAGGAGTGAGAAACCATTTATAAACTGAACATAAGATTGCTGAGCATTCCTGAATTTACCAGATTCACAGGCAGAGGTCAATATTCAATATACACACAGTGGCCACTTTTTTAGGTACAGGGGTGGGACCCAGTGTGGTCTTCTGCTATTGTATCCCATCCACTTTTAAGTTTGATGTGTTGTGCATTTGGAGATGCTCTTCTGCACAGCGCTGTTGTAATGCGTTACTATTACTTGAGTTAACTTGAGTTGCTATTGCCTTCCTGTGGGGGGATGGGGTACAAGCTAGAAGGTGGGTGAGGGGGAAGCTAGATGAGCGGAGGAGGGGAGGATGAAATGAAAAGCTGGAAGGTGATAGGTGGAAAAGGTAGAGCGCTGAAGAAGGAGGAATCTGATAGGAGAGGAGAGTGGACCATGGGAGAAAGGGAAGGAGAAGGGGAACCAGAGGGAGGTGACAGGCAGGTGTGGAGAAGAGAAGGGGTAACAAGGGAGCCATAGTGTGGAATAGAAGAAGAGAGAACTGGGTGGGGCGCATAAGAAATGCAATAAATTCCCAATCAAACCACTGTGAAAGTTTCAGGATCTTTGTTAATATCATTTGGAATCCAAATTGTGCAGCTGTATGTAATGCCTAGATTAAATAGTCCTTGGTTACCTGAGCACAATGACAGAAGTGATGGCCAAGACATTCCCTGGTTTAGGGCAAAAGTGATGAAGGAAATGAAGGGGGAGATCTGATTCAATTGAGCTCAACAAATGGAATTGAATTGGGTTTCCCAGGGTAAGGGGAGTATATGAAATCAGTAATGCCTCTGCGTGGTAATTACAGTTCAGAGTTTGGATTTCCCTTAGGGAGCTGCTGATTACTTTATTACAAGACTAATGTTCTTACGCCAAATAACAGTCACCCTGTCATGGTAATGGCTGCTTGGGAAACTGGAATCATCTGTTCTCATGG
The DNA here is from genome assembly GCF_048418815.1 of Hemitrygon akajei. Taxonomy (NCBI): domain Eukaryota; kingdom Metazoa; phylum Chordata; class Chondrichthyes; order Myliobatiformes; family Dasyatidae; genus Hemitrygon; species Hemitrygon akajei. The sequence continues at coordinate 54,524,906 of NC_133144.1, read as the reverse complement.
GGTTAATGAGATTTAAACCAGGAGGAGTTGTTATTGTCGACTAATGACGCACTGCCATAAGGAAGAGATGATCAATGGATGCAGATGTTCTAATGAGATTTAGGAATAGTCTAAAAGTCTTCGCTTGACACATAGGTTTTGCCTAGAGACTCAATTATCCTGTTTTCTAGTTTAAATTAAAGAGACCTCATTATTCATGCTCTCATGTCCTTGCTAGTGTTAGATGGATAACGCTATCCAATTCTCTTTAATTAAGCCCTATGATAATCAATATGTCCTTTTGTATATTGTTGTGCAAATTAATCTGTTAACATTACAGTAAATATAGCTGTTTTATGGACTAATGCTAGGGAGAAGCAAGATATAATTAAACAGATGAAAAGTTTTAAAAAGGCGCGTGCTAAAACTGATTACTTCCAAAATGCCAGCTTGATTCATGGTCATAAACACAGAAGATTCTGCAGATCTGGAAATCCAGAGTAACACATGCACAAAATGCTGGAGGAACTCAGCAGGTCAGGCAGCATCTATGGAGGGGAGTAAACAGTTGACGTTTTGAGCTGCGACCCTTTATCAGGAGTGGAAAGGAAGTGGGGGGGTGGGGGAGAAGCCAGAATAAGAATGTGGGAGGGAGGGGAAAGAGGGCGAGCTGGGAGGCGAAAGTTGAAGCCAAGTGGATGGGGAGCGGATATGAAGTGAGAAGCTGTGTGGTGAAAGGTGGAAAAATTAAAGGGCTGAAGAGGGGATCTGATAGGAGAGGAGAGTGGACCATGGGAGAAAGGGAAGGAGGAGGTACACCAGAGGGAGGGGATAGACAGGTGAGGAGAAGACAAGAGGTAAGTGGGGAGCCAGAGTGGTGAATGGAAGAAGAGGGAGGAGAGAGGGGAAAGGTAGGTTTCTGTAGTAGTTAGCACAACGCTTTACACTCTCAGTGACCTGGGTTCATTCTCATTGCTCTCTGCAAGGAATTTGTATGTTCTCCCAGTGACTGCATGGGTTTCCTCAAGATGCCCCAATTTCCTCCCACAGTTCAAAAGCGTACCACTTGATAGGTTAATTGGTCATTGTATATAGTTCGTAATTATGCTAGGGTTAAATCGGGGGATTGCTGGATGGTGTGACTCAAATGACTGGAAGGTCTTATTCTGCGCTGTAGCTCAATGACTATTAATAAATAAATGCCCATGCCATCACCTTGGATGCTATCCAGATGGAATATGAGGCATTGCTCCTCCAACCTGTGAGTGGCCTCATCGTGGCAGTAGAGGAGGCCATGAATTGACATGTTGGAATGGGAGAGGGGATTAAAATTAATGGAATTAAAATGGTTGGTCACAGGGAAATCCTGCTTGTTGATTCATGGTCAATTCTTTGTGATCTGGCTTCCAAACAGTAGGGGTTCTGTGCCAGGCTCCTCAACAAGAATAATCCATTGGAATATCAGCTCTAAATGGGGACTGGTAGGATGATTCCCAGGTTATTTCAGTGCTCAACATAGAGATTTTCAGATGACCCTAAACTGCTGGACTCCCTGCTCCTTTGCCACACAGATTCCTCAAGTGCAGCCCTGGCATGGTCCTGGGTTGTGTTGTGATGGGGTTCCATAAAGGGGCTGTTCAGCCCAGGCACCCAGCTGCAAACATTGAACCATTCTGACAGCCAGTAAAGCCCCCACCATCCCTTACTGCCCCCAGCTCATCAGTTGTCTGTTCTATCTCTGAAATAGAAAGTTTGTGAATCACTAACTTTTAAACAGTCAAAAACACCCAGAAACTATTTAAAAAATTAATATAACATTAAAAGTTCTAAATTATTAAAATATAATTAAAAAAAATTAAATCACTGAAGTAACACTCACACATACTTAAAACCAATTGAATACATTTAAGCTAACTGAACTAAATTAAGTAAAAAGGTCTACTTACTGCTCCTCTGGAAGTCGTTTCATTCCATTGTCTTTAATGGGCTCACTCCAGGTCTGACCCATTAGTTCAGTAAGCAGAGCTGAGTGTCTGCAAAGCAATTATCTTATTGCAATAAACAATCTGCTGAAAGAACTTAGCGGATCAAGCAGTATATCTGGGAAGAAAGGAATTCTCATTGTTTGGAGATCTGGCCTCTCCTCGCTCAGGGTTTCAACCCAAAACATTGACAGTTCCTTTCCTAGCCTTTCAGATCCCCTTTAAATCAATTTGCCTATGCCTCCTTGTCTCCTACTTGTCTACCCTGGGAAAAAGACTGGCCATTTATGCCCCTCAGGATTTTAGATACCTCCAGGGACAGCACATTAGCATCACGGTTTGCGTGATGCTTTACAGTGCCAGCATTGGGGTTCAATTCCTGCCGCTGCCTGTAAGGAGTTTGTAAGTTCTCCACATGATAATGTGGGTTTCCTCCAGTTTCTCTGGTTCCTCCCACGTTCCAAAGACACGCGGGTTAGGGTCAGTAAGTTGTGGGCGTGGTATGTTGGTGCCGGAAGCATGGCAACACTTCCATGCTGTCCACAGCACATTCTCAAACCGTGCTGGTTGTTGGAGCGAACGACACACTTCACTGTATGCTTCCCCAAATTTCGATGTGCGTCTGACAAATGAAGCCAGTTTTTATCTCAACATCCTATGCTCCAGGTTAAGAAAATCCAAGTTTATCAAGTCTTTGATAATTTATTCCTGAAGAAGGGTCTCTGCCCGAAATGTCAACATTTTATTAATTTCCATGAATGCTGCCTGACCTTCTGAGATCCTCCAGCATTGTGTGTGTGTTGTTTTTATAACTCAACCCCTCTAATGCCAATGACACCTTTGTATAGAATCAGTGTCAGAATGGACCTAGATTTTTGCTACAAATCAGTCCTGAATAGATTTAGTGTGGGAAAATGATTGTAGACCCTTCATGCACTAAAATGGCATGTTTAAAGACTGTAAGACAAGGATAATTTGTTTAAAAAAATATATCAGGTTGATTAAAAGCTATGATAGGCCTTGGGTTTAAATTGATAATTCAGTTCTCCATTGAGTTTTATTTCAATTTCCTTTCATTAAATTTTATCTGTGTGTGAGAGTTCAGCTATAAACATCACATGAGTGACCAAAGAATTTGGAATTTAATTTTGTGCAGTGATCATTCTTCATATTTTAGTTCAATACTTATTGGTTAATTAATAATGATTGTATAGCTAAAGAGAATTGATTTTCAGGATTTTTTTTATTTCTGTGTGTATGTGAGTGACTAGATTTAAGGGAGATTAATGATTGATGATAGGATCAGTGTGGGACATATAGTATACACTTGCTTTGTGCTTTGTGCTTGTTAATTGACAAGCAAGTTGATATACAGGACCAGAAATTAAGTGGCTAATAATTTTATATTTTGATTGATTCTTTGTTAAGACACTTGACTTTATTGGATATGCATTCAGAAGTAGTCATCATTGTCCCTCCTACAATAAAGGTGGCCAGTAAATGCTATTTCTTGCAATGATGCCTTCATCCCATAAATGAACGAGGAAAACAAAACACTGAACACTTGACCGGTTTGTGGAGACAACTTACAGATGTCTAGTTTAAAGGGAAATAGAATGAACGTTGTGACATTTCAAACATTTAAAATACATTTATCATCGAAGTATGTAAGCAGTATCTAACCCTGTGATGTGTTCTCACAGACAGCCACGAAACAAAGGAAACCATAGAACCCATTCAAAAAATTCATCAACCCCTCCCCCCAGTGCAAAAAAAAAGACAAATCGTGCAAACAGCAACAACAACAAAAATCTAGCGAGAAAGACAGAATACAAAACACAAAATCAAAAGGGTCCAGGCATATTCAGTTCAACTCAGTGTTCATTATATGGAGGCCACCCTGACTCAAATTTGCTCAAAATAGCAACAAAAAAAAAGAAGTAACCAAAAATCAGGAGCACATCGTAAGACGAACAACACGCAGTCCAATCCACAAACTGTGCTGATTGAACCTTGCCTAAGACCCCAGACCTCAGCAGCATCAAGGGAGAGAGAGACCATTTGAACGCCGGGGACCTTCCTTCAGGAGCAGCGAGTGAGAGGGAGAGAAAGACTGTCAGACCCAGGCACCTTCCTCCAGCAGCAGTGAGTGAGAAGCTGGTAGATGGTGCTGAACACCCTTCTGCTTGGCACTGCGTGAGCACTGCCGGACGGCTGTTATAACGCGCAGTCGGTGCGAATGGTATGAGAGTTAAATTGTAAAGTGAGCTTTTCTGACTAGATCCCCTAAACTGATTTGATTGAGTCTATCTTTTAAAATATTAATGTCAGAAATACTGCGCAGGTCTGGCGGCAGAAGATTCCACTCTCTTGTTGATCTTGGGTAGAGGGAGTACTGGTAGCAAATCTTGTTGAAGGAAGGGGTTTCCAATACGTAAGGGCCAGTTTGCTGTCGAGTTGAACTGACCCTGTGTTGAATTTGGATGCTTGATGGAATGATGTTGTGAACTTCTTTGAAAATGGAGATTAACCGTAGTTTAGTACGTCTGTTTTCAAGTGGTTCCCATTGAAGGTTAGAGGGCATGTTGGTGACACTGGATTTCCTGCTGTAATCGTTTAGCATTAAGCCAGCTGCACGGTGTTGTATTTTTTCGATGGGCTTCTTATTGTTAGCTTGATGGGGATCCCATATGGCTGCACAATACTCAAGCTTTGGACGGACAAGTGTCTTGTATACCGTGACCTTGACAGATTTACTACATGAGTGGAGGTTTCTTTGCAGGATACCCAGCATTTTGTTTGCTTTGGCTGTAATCTGATTGATGTGACATGTCCAGTTAAGATCCTTGCTAATTTCAACACCAAGATATGGGTGATGGGTGACTGGTTCAAGAATCTTTCTCATCATGTTATATGTTGTGTTGATTGGTTTAACTTTGTGACTGACGGGCACTGCATAACATTTAGATGAGTTGAAGGACATTTGCCTGCTCATCTTCTGCACTTGCCTCGATGATATCGATCTTCCTCGGTGCTTTAATTGGCGAGATCAGCAAGAAATGGAGCTGATCATGGGCTCACGCTCCCATCTCCAGGCTTTTTAGCATCAAGGACACACACTTCACTCGAAACCTCACAAAATCCTCTCGGAGGCAACAAAGTACCAGATCGCTCAATCGGCCCGATAACACACCACCAAATTGGAGATCACAAGCTCCAACAGTAGCAGAACCATATTTGAATGAAAACGAAGATGTAAAAGAGGTGAAAGAAGTTGTTTTGTGAACCGTCTGGGTGATGTCACCCTTGGTCGTGTTGTTCGCAAGTGCTATCTTCTTCCGGATTCTAAACATAAGCTTGAATTTACGGTACTCTATGACACACACCTGAAAATGCAGCCTGCTTAGAGGCCAATTCTCCAGTGATGTTGTGATGATGTCTGTTTCATGGGGGTCTGAGGTAAAACACCCTCTGTTCTGGTCTGACCTGCAGAGTTGCGTTGAGCAGCAGCTGAGCAGTATGGCAGCTCTATAGCACAGCAGTTAGTGTGACACTATTAGAGTGCCAGCGACCCAGGTTCAAAATTCCTGCCACTGTCTGCAAGGAGTTTGTCTGTTCTCCCTCTAGCCGTGTGAGTGTCCACACACATTCTGAAGATGTATGGGTTAGTAGGTTAATTAACAGGTATAATCGGGCTCATTGGAAAGGAAAGCCCTGTTACTGTGCTGGATCTTTAAATAAATCTGGAGTCACACAGACCAGACTATAAAAGGTTGGTCCATGTAGACATCTTTTATAGATAAGTGGTGGAAAACATACTGACTGTTTGCATCACGGCCTGGCATGGAAACACCAATACACTTGGAATATTCTACAAAAAGTAATAGATACAGCCTAGTCCATCAGAGGTAAAGCCCTCCACACAATTGAGCACATCTACACAGAGCGGCTTCCCAGGAAAGCAGCATCCATCAAGGACTCCCACCATCCAGGTCATGCTCTCTTTCCACTGCTGCCATCAGGTAGAAGGTACAGAGGCCTCAGGACCCACACCACCAGGTTCAGGAACAGTTATTACCCCTCAACCTTCAGACTCTTGAACCAGAAGTGATTACATCACTCAATTTTACTTGCCCATCAATGAACTGTTTCCACGACGTAGGGGCTAACTTTCAAGGACTCTTCATATTTATTGCTTATTTATTTTTTATTTTCTTTTTTGTATTTTGCACAGTTTGTTGTCTTTTGCTCATTGGCTGTTTGTTCGTCCTGTTGGGTGCAGGCTTTCATTGTGTTTCTTAGATTTACTGTGTGTGCCCGCAAGAAAATGCATCTTTGGGTTGTATATGGTGACATATGTGTTTTGATGATAAAGTTATTTTGAAACTTAGTTTGAACTTTAAATTACCTTTTTTTAAAAATTTGAATTCCAGATTATTTGATATATTGAAGTTAAATTCCACAGCCTGTGTGGTGGGAGTTGACTTCTCGGAGTTTCTGGATACTTAGTGCATGACTCTGGATCACTAGTGTGGTAGTTTAACCGTTGCATCTGCATTGCTCCCCAGAATGTTTCCCTCGAGACCAGGACTTGAACCCTATATTAATAGGGTGCAGCACGTAGTTAAGATGAATCAAGAAGCTGGGAGAGGATAGGTGCAAGAGATAAGGAGCTGAAGAGGAAGGAATCCATTCGGGGAGGACAGTGGACATGGAAGAAAGGGGAAGGAAACAATGAAACTCAGTTTTTCTGTAGCGGTGGCTTGGGGTCCAGAAGTCGGATTCAATTGTAGGATTCAAGATAAAGCTGTATAGATATCTAAACACAAAACTTTACTGAGGATATTGAGGTTTTATTGATGACACATGCACCGAGATACAGTGGAAGCTTTTGTTAGTTTGCGACCCAGGCAGTGGGTCAGTGGACTGCATGGCCTCTTCTCATACTGTAAGCATTTCTGATATGCAAGTGTCCAGCTTCCTGAGCTAACTGGCCATTCCTCTTCCTCACTCAGGTTGTGCTTTGTGAAGCTGAAGCTGTTACTATTGGCCATAGAATACAAATCAGACACAAGGGAAAGCAGGTAAGCACCACAACCTTCTCCGTGAATTGTGAGTATTAGCTGTATCACCATCTTCCTCATGGACAGGACATTAAGCAATTACCAAAGGTCAATAAAGACATTCATTTCTTGCCAAATTCCAGTATCTTTTAATCCTCTCTCATGCTGGCAGTTTAAATAACTTTTAGAACCTTTGTATGGCTGTTGCCAGCTTCAGTTTCAGAGTCACTTAAAGTGTTGAACAAAGGCTATGAAGGGCTCCTGTGACTGAAATAAAATTTGTCTGGCTCTTGATGGCTCTTTGAAGAATTGGGTCTTCCCAAGCTCCATTATTGTAAAGCTAATAACATTATAGCTTTGGTGCTGTTAGGAATGTCCTTGTATATTGGGATTATGAGAATAACATTGTAATGGTCAATGGTTGATAACCAGCAAGTAACTACCAGACCATCAGAAACAAAACATACATTCAAATGTGAAATTTGTTCTTTATCAGCCCTCATGATTTAATTATTGCCCTTGCTATGCTTCTTTAGTGCAATGTATTCATTTTAACTGATAAAAAATAGGAAGATATTTGATGAGGTTATTTTAGCAACGCACTGTTCAACTCCCCTTTGAAAAGCCTGACTAGTGTATCTTTAACAACAGAAAGGACATTTGTGAAGTCACGACACTTGTGCCACTCTCTCACAGTGTCTGACCTTGTAAAACTCTGTGGGGAGAAATAAGGCGATAACTAACAAAGGACTAAGAGAGGTCAGAGGCTGAAGATGAGCCTCCAATGGGAGATGGGAGGCTGTTGGTCTCGCTCTTTTATCATATTAGCCAAGGGAATCCCAACTTCCTGTCACATTGATCTTGTACCACTTCTTGCCAATTGGACGATCATGTTCTTGCTTGCAGCTGCTGATAAAACGTTTTCATCCATCACATCTAAGGAAGCTTAAATGGCTGAGTTTTAACATAATTCAAAACCTGCCAGCAATTTAATTCAGAAACTCCTCATATTTTAAGAAGCTTTTTTAGTTTTCTTTGTAGTTACTAATATTTGCTGTCCAGGAACTTGTAGTTAATGTGCAGATGACCAAGATGTTCTTTTACATTGCGGTTTTGGGTTGCCTAAGAACATGAGGAATTTGTCCATGCAGCCTCTTAAGCTTGTTTTGCCATTCAATAAATTCAAGGCAGATCTGAAATCCTGGCCTCGGCACCACATTCCTGCCTGATAGCCGAAGACATTTGACTCTTCTGGTGATCATAATGGATGATCCTTACTAGCTGTAGACCTTCAGAGGTGCTGCACAACCCCAACTCACTGTGTACCCAGTGACAGTTCACATTATACCCTCACTAGCCTTGCCTAATGCCCCTGCATTTACCCAGAGCCCAGTGGAGATTTACACTTTACACCGATAAAGGAAATAAGGCAAGATGTTATATATCTCATTCTGTAAATGTATTCCGATATAGCTGTCAGTAAATGTGAAAGAGGATAAATACTACTGATTTAAGCTCAGTTAATGTAGTACAACCCATTTAACAAAGCAGCATCATGTTAAGCAAACTGCTTTTTAATCCAGTCATTTGCATTAAGCAAACATTATTGATCCAATACTGATTCTCATTTGGTTGTAATGTGTAATGCTGGATTTCAAGAACTGCAGTCACATGCCCATCCATAGACCAGTTAGTTGTTAGGTGCTGAAGTCAGATATTCCCTTCGAATTTGGTACTCCTCTTGGTAGCAACTTTTTATGCAAAGCCAAGTGAAGGAACCAAATTAAATATTGCCCATGCCGAGCTGAAAGCGAGTGGACTCACACCTAAAGTGTATGCCCAACTACAGCTTGCCAGTCCAACTGCAGAATTGCCATGCAGACTGAGAGCAAAGCATCATAAGACCATAAGACAGAGGAGCAGAATTAGGCCATTGGCCAATCAGTTCTGCTCCATCATTCCATTATGGCTGATCTATTATCCCTCTCAACCTCAATTTTCCTGCCTTCTCCCCATAATCTTTGATGCCCTGATTAATCAAGAATCTATCAACTGCCACCTTAAATATACCCAATGACTTGGCCTCCACATCATTCTATGGCAATGAATTCTACAAGTTCACCATCCTGTGGCAAAATATTTTTTTCCTCATCCCTGTTCTAAATGAATGCTCCTCAATTCTGAGGCTGTGCCCTATGGTCCTAGACTCCCCCACTATAGGAAACATACTCTCCACATCCATTCTAGTTAGGCATTTCAAAATTTGATAGGTTTCAGTGTGATCACCCCTCATTCTTCTAAACTTCAGCAAGTAAAGGCCTAGAGCCACCAAGTGCTCCTCAAATTTTAACCCTTTCATTCCTGGATCATTCTCGTGAACTTCCTCTGGATCCTTTACAATGCTAACACATCTTTTGTTAGATAAGGAGTCCAAAACTGCTCACAATACTCCCAAGTGTGGTCTGACTAATGCCTTATAAAGCCTCAGCAATGCATCCTTGCTTTTGTATTCTTGTCCTCTCAAAATAAATGCAAACATTGCATTTACCTATAATACCACTGACTCAACCTGTAATTTAACCTTCAGGGAATACTGCACGAGGATTCACAAGTTCTTTTGCACCTCTGATTTTTGAATTTTCTCCCTATTTATAAACGTCTTTGTCTTTATTCCTTCTGCCAAAGTGCATGACCATGCACTTCCCTGCCATTTCTTTGCCCATTCTCCCAATCTGTCTTAAGTCGTTCTGCAAACACCCGACTTCCTCACGTAGCACACCAATAGTCTCCAGCGGTCAACCAGAAAATGCTCTCTTTATTCAACACTTTGCATCCTGCCAGTCAGCCAATCTTCTATCCATGCAAGTAGCTTTCCTGTAATACCATGGACTCTTACCTTGTTAAGCAGCATCATGTGTGATATCTTGTCAAAGGCCTTCTGAAAATCCAAATAAACAATATCCACTGACTGACTCTCCTTTGCCTATCCACCCTGTTATTTCCTTAAAGAATTCCAACAGATATGTCAGGCAAGATTTCCCCTTTGTAAAACTGTGATAATTTTGGCCTATACTATTATGTGTCTCCAAGTCCCTGAATGCTCATCATTATTAGACTCCAACACCTTTCCAACCATTGAAGTCAGGCTAACTTGACTATAATATCCTTTCTTCCTCCTCCCACCTTTCTTGAAATGTGGAGTGACATTTGTAATTTTCCAGTTCCCAGGAACCGTTCGAGAATCTAAGCCTCCACAATCTCTTCAGCTAATGTTTTCAGGATCCTGTGGTGTAAACCAACATGGGGAAGGAGTGATAGATGTCATACCTCGATTGTTCAGACTCCGCACATGAGGTTGCTAAACAAGATAAGAACCCATGGAATTACGGGAAAGTTACATCGTGGATAGAGCTTTGGTTGATTGGCAGGAAAAAGAGAGTGGGAATAAAGGGATCCCATTCTGGTTGGCTGTTGGTTACCAGTAGTGTTCCACAGGGGTCCGTGTTGGGGCCGCTTCTTTTTACGTTGTATATCAACGATTTGGATTATGGAATAGATGGCTTTGTGACTAAGTTTGCTGATGATACAAAGATAGGTGGAAGGGCAGGTAGTGCTGAGGAAACAGAGTCTGCAGAGAGACTTGGATAGTTTAGGGGAATGGGCAAAGAAGTGGCAAATGAATTACAATGTCGGAAGGTGTATGGTCATGCACTTTGGTAGAAGAAATAAATGGGCAGACTATTATTTAAATGGGGAAAGAATTCAAAGTTCTGAGATGCAACGGGACTTGGGAGTCCTCGTGCAGGATACCCTTAAGGTTAACCTCCAGGTTGAGTCGGTGGTGAAGAAGGCGAATGCGATGTTGGCATTCATTTCTAGAGGAATAGAGTATAGGAGCAGGCATGTGATGTTGAGGCTCTATAAGGCACTGGTAAGACCTCATTTGGAGTACTGTGTGCAGTTTTGGGCTCCTTATTTAAGAAAGGATGTGTTTACATTGGAGAGGGTTCAGAGAAGATTCACTAGAATGATTCTGGGAATGAGAGGGTTAACATACGAGGAACGTTTGACCGCTCTTGGACTGTACTCCTTGAAGTTTAGAAGAATGAGGGGGGACCTCATAGAAACATTTTGAATGTTGAAAGGCATGGACAGAGTGGATGTGGCAAAGTTGTTTCCCATGGCGGGGGAGTCTAGTACGAGAGGACATGACTTGAGGATTGCAGGGCGCCCTTTCAGAACAGAGATGCAAAAAAATTTTTTAGCCAGAGGGTGGTGCATCTATGGAATTTGTTGCCACGGGCAGTAGTGGAGGCCAAATCATTAGGTGTATTTAAGGCAGAGATTGATTAGGTATCTGAGTAGTCAGAGCATCAAAGGTTATGGTGAGAAGCCGGAGGAATGGGACTAAAGGGGAGATTGGATCAGCTCATGATGAAATGGCAGAGCAGGCTCGATGGGCCGAATGACCGACTTCTACTCCTTTGTCTTATGGTCTAACTCTGTTCATGTTAAGATTCAGTTCCCTGCCTTGTGTTCCCGTGTAACTCTTAAGATGCTAGACCCCAAAGGCAGATTATTAGCTGGTAAGACTTGCTCACCAAGTATACCTAATTTTCAATGCTGAAGGGTTCACATAATCATTTTTTAAAAATTAAAATGTAGCTTCTTGGTTGCAGAACATTCTAGAACAGTGTAGCTTAGCATTTGCACCAAGATCTGTGTTAATGTTATTTAAATTTAACATTAACCTTCTCCTCATTATTACGTACATCAGGCTCTAGGAAGACATAATGTACAGCTCACAAGAGATACTGTATCAGCCAGCATTAATTAGAAGGTCTAATCAACTTCCCGCTGTCATTATGAGTCCAATGCTGAACATCTACCTAATTCAAAATATATTTCCTGTCCGTACATTTCCGTAAAAGAAAAAAATGGCTGATTTCCAGTTTAAAGAAAATTTTGTAAAGCATAGTTTCTGTGTAATGTGGAGAAAAGATTCACCACAAATCTTTTAACTGAGGAGCTAAAGGTCATTCAGCCTACTGCTGCTCCTATTTAGATCATAAAACAGTATAGCCTTTGGCCTATGATATTGTGCCAACCTTTTAAACTACTCCAAGGTCAATCCAGTGCATCCCTCCCACATAGCCCTCCATTTTTCTTTCATCCCTGATGTCTCTTAAATGTCTAAGAGTCTCTTAAATGTCCCTAATGTATCTAAGAGTCTCTTAAATGTCCCTAATGTATCTGCCTCCACAACCACCCCAGCAGTGCATTCCACACAATCACCACCCTCTCTGAAAATAAGAAAAATCTCTGATATTCCCTCCTTTATACTTTCCTTCAATCACCTTAATTGTATGTCCTCTCATATTATCCATTGAGCCCTGGGCAAAGAGTCTCTGGCTGTCAACTTTATCTATGTCTGATAGCATCTTGTCTACCTCAATAAAAACTTCTCTCCTTTGCTCCAAAGAGAAAAGCCATAGCTTGTTCAACATTTTCTCATAAATCATGTCCTCTAATCCAGGCAGCGTCCTGGTAAATCTCCTCTGTACTCTTCGTAAAGCTTCCACATCCTTCTGAAAATGAGGGAACCAGAATTTGAATATGATACACCGACATTTTCAAAATATTGATCACAATATTGCTTACGAATATAATGGAAAGCAGGGCAGCATCTCTGGTTAGGAGAAGCATTAGGTTAATGTTTAGGTTTGTTCCATCATGAGAGTGTTAGTTAAAGCCAAAATATCAATACCATATTTAGTTTGCTAAACAAGGTGCAATTTTTGGCATTTCCTGCTTTGTATTCATTAGTTACTTTCCCCAAAGATTTTAGGGGCATTTTAACAACCGCAGTGAAGAGTATCACATTTAAGAGGCAGCATGGACTAATCCATGTGTTGAAACCATGACTACTGGCAATGGTGTTGGACAAGCCCAGTGAGACCTTGAAGCTAAGATTTATTAACACCCCCGATGCTCAGGAATGCTACTTTGCCAAAATGCATTATATGGCAAAGGTCATAAAAACTGTCAATTGGATGCTTGTCTTAGTATCAACTGGAACATAAATCTTTATTTTCCTAATTCTTTGAAACCACTGAGAAAATTGAGCAACATTCAGATTATATGTTCCCATTGCCAGGATTATGTCTTTTTTTTCGCTGTTTCCTCATGTTCATGTTTTCAAAGAAGCAAAACTATTTTCTTTGTTTTATGTTTGCCAATTTTGGTCATTTCCTTTGTTTGATGTTGTGAGCTGTTTGTTTCTAAATGGCGTTTGACTCAATTGTTTTCTTGTTGTTTACAGAGGTGCCAAGCGGTAAAGCCCTCTTCATTTACTTTCCAACCTGCCTCAGCTTTCCCTCCTGTCTTTTCTTCAACTTTCAACTGGTCTTATTTCTCTGGGAGCTCAATTATTTTTGCTAATTATTCTCTTATCAGCAGAATAATACTTAAAAACACCAAAAGCAATATATTTTTAGTCAATTTCAGCCCCTTCCCAGAATTACTACTGATGGACCCCAAACAACTAAAGTTACCTTGTCTGTCTTGAACAACCAATCCCACTGACCTTCATATTCAGGTCTCCTCTACTATAGTCTGGACAAGTTAGAAGGTTATTGGCAGCGCTGTGTGGAGATTGCGCAGCACTGGCAGCCAGAAAAGCCTAAATCCCAATTCTTCCCTTCCCAACCTTAAGGAGTGAGTTATTGTTAAGGCCCAAGGTTCTCCAGATGCTGGAATCTGAAGCAACAAACAATCTGCTGGAGGAACTCAGCAATATCCAAGGGAGGAAAGGATTCATCCAGAATTCCGCCCCCTCTGATAGATGTTGCTTGATCACTGTTCCTCCAGCAGACTATTTACTAATTGAGTTATTGCTGTTTCCCAATACAATTTGATTTTTAATAAATATGGGATTATTTAAATATAAAGCTAACTAAAATGCATACAAATAGTTAAAACATTAAAGAAAGTTGAGATAATTAAAGAAAAATAATTCATCCTTCTCTTTACCTATAATCTCTAATGACACCAATGGTATTGTTGGTTCTGTGCTTGATCTGAGAGGTAGTGCCCTTGTATAAATGCTGGGGAACCTCAGCAAGACTGGGCTAACAGAAAACACAATTGGCATCCCAAGTCCATAAACAAGTCCCGAATGCCTGCATTTGACAGTGCCCAGGCACCCCAGATTGAACCACTTTTCACTGCATCTTTACACATGAGACAATAGTAAACCAATACCAATACTTAAAGATCAGATGCTGGTTTTTCAGCATTCTCTAGCAAGGTCTGGCCCAAGAGATAGATAGTGCTTTTTTTTTCTTTTATATTTTTGTTTGTGTTGCAAAATTTAATGAATTTATATTTTCTAAATGGTCCAAGATTGTATTATAGATTGTCAAAGACAATTTCATTTCAAGACCTTTGCTACTATGGAGTTTTATTTCTTCTTCACCAAGCTCCATCCCCAGACACCAGTCATCCTACATATCTTAAAATGTTTCTCCCTTTGCCTGCCTTCAGATTCAACATTCACAATGTTTCATGTTGTCTGTGGATTCACTGATGACCAGTCATAAATCAAAGTGTCAATTAACGAGTTTCACAAACACGAGAAATGGGTCTCAGCCCGAAACTTCAACCATGTACTCTTTTCCATTGATAACGACAAGCCTGCTGAGCTCCTCCAGCATTTTGTGTATGTTGTAATTAATAAGTTCAATGATTTTGATTTTTTTTTGTGGCAATAATAATTTTAAGCACACTTTAAGGATAACTGAGTATAGCCTGCACTTGGTTGATCAATGCCCCAAGCAGTAGAGATGCCCCTTTATTGACAGTGTCATTGAAAGTTTTGCAAACGTACAAGAAGACTCCAAGCATTCAAGGCAACTGCTTTCCTCCGATGCAATTGGTTCTTGACACTGAGTAAAATATTAATGCATAATGTAACCAGGTACCTTGAGAGTGTCCTTTTATTCCAGGATCACCCATTAAAAATTATTTAAAAGATCAATTTCTGTTTTAATTTTTTATTGAGTTTTATTTAATTGATGATCTGCCCAGTCGCTTGCTTATTTTCTGTATTTCTCAAACTGATCCTTCTCCCCTGCTTCAGGTCTGTCCTCACTGCTTTGTCTATCTCTATTCTTGTGTGCTGTGGTCTATGTTAACAACAAAAGTAGGAGGGCTCCCCGTCACTCCACTCTTCAGTCATCCAACTGCAGTCACACCTAGAATGCAGTGGATGCACCTCTACTTTTGGAATTGTTTGTTGTTCTGCGTGCGTGTGTGTGTGTGTGTGCTTAGAGCCAGTAAATGGAGTCTACTCCACCCTGGCAGAAACTTGCTTCCAGGATTCCTCCATACTTCTCTGGTTAAAATTTAATCTGCTAATCATTCATTGTCTGAAGAATTTTCTGATATATGGAAATAGGCACCGTAACTGCGTTTTATTAATGTATAATCTAATTACGACGTCAAAGGAATTTGAGATTGAGTCTACAGAGTCTGACACCGACCCTTGAAGAAAAGCTCACGCAAGAGCAACAGTAGGTACACCAGTGAATAGGATAGAGACGCACACTCAGCCACATTCAAATATTCTTTTCTATCTGGTAGCAGAACCTGAGCCTGGTTAAGGACTGTGATCTTGAATAAATTTTAAACTACGCAAAGCTGATACTAATGTGCAATGATGTGACAAGTTGTTATATAAATGGAAGCGTTTTTTTTTATTAGCTGCCACAAAATTATTTCATTTCAAATAAATCCACTTCGAGGATTTCCCAAAGTGGATGAATATTGACAGCTTTTTGACACTTTAGTACATGCACTGCATTACATCCAATAGTAATGTGTAACAGAAAATCCTGTCATGTGCAGCATCGGAAGAATGATATTACTACTACTTCATATAATAACATTGTTTAACCCTAATTAACTTTGATTTCTACCTTAAGATACTGCAGATTCTGGAAACTTGAAATTAAAATTAAAAATGCACAAAGTATTCAGCAGGTCAGGAATCATTTGTGGAAAGAGAAACAGAATTAGTGTTTCAGGCACAGGATGCTTATCCGGTTCTTGAACCTAAAGTATTGATTTTGTTCCTCATTCCACAGAGGATGGAGGGTCTGCTGAGAGTATCCAGTATTTTCTGATTTTATTTAATATCTTCCATAATCCCTGACAAGATTTTTACTTTTCTATCTTTAATAATGGACAATTAATCCATGAACACACCTCATTATTTTTTTCTCTGTTTGCACTAATTTAATTTTTATGTATATTTCTTATTGTAATTTATAATATATTTTGTGCATTGCCCTGTACTGCAGCCGCAAAACAGCAAATTTCACGACATAGGTCACCACAGAGAAGACAATTTCTAAGTGGAATATTGCCATATTATTCCCAGTAATATTGAGAGCCTACACACATTTGATTAACCAGTGATGTCAACTGTAAATGTTCTACCTTTTAATAAAGCCATCAGGAAATACGGTAATTAATCAGATACCTGCAGATTGACATAAGTGAACCTCAGATGTAGAATCACTTAGCGAATTGGGTAATTAGGGCTCACAATCAGCGTGACAAGTTGGGCTGTTCCTCACCTGTTGGAAGACGGCCTAAATGAGTCTCAGATTTCAGCACAGCTTATTATGCGGAACACCTTGTTGACCTTCCAATAATTTGAAAACGTGTCACACAAATGGAAGTTTGTTTTCCAATTAGTCGCTGTCATATTATTCTATTTGAATAAATCCTTAGTGTTTTTCAAGGCATGGATTTTACAGATTCCATGTGGCAATGCAACAGATTATTTTGAACAAAGCAGATAGTTCAGCAGCTGAAGATTGTGGGTAAGCACCTTTGTGATGTGGGTTGGGGTGGGCGTTAATTCTGGTAAGCTAAGGGAACAAAGCTAGGTTGAAGTCAAAGAGTGTAAGTTAGACACACAAAATTCTGGAGAAACTCAGCAGGTCAGGCAGCATTTATGGAAAGGAATAAAGAGTTGATGTTTTGCACCAAGGCCCTTCAACAGGACTGGAAAGAAAGGGGAAGAAGCCAGGATAAAGAAGGTGGGGGAGGGATAAGTGTACAAGCTGGCAGGTGTTAGGTGAAACTAGGTGGGAGGGAAGATGGGTAGGAGAGGGGGGGATAAAATGAGAAGCTGGGAGAAGAGGTAAAGGGTTGAAGAAGAAGGAATCTGATAGGAGGGGACAGTGGACCATGGGAGAAAGGGAAGGAGGAGGGGTATCAGAGGGAGGCGATAAGGTTGGTGAGGATAAGAGAAGAGGGGAGCCAGAATAGGGAATGGAAGAAGTAAGAGAGGGGGAGGGGGAGAAATTACCAGAAAGTAGAGAGAATAAATTGTCAGGATAAAACGTTAAATCACTTGCAAACTGTTTAAAGGAATAGCAAGTGTTTTGCATTGGATGAAATACAAAGCATTGTCAATGGCAAACAGAAAGAATATAGGAAAGCTTCAGAGTTATAACAAAATGATCAAAGAGATCGTAAGGGAAAGGAAAACCTTACTTAAGTGTGAAAGTATTCAGAGCATAGATCAGTCTTCATCTTACAATTGTTTTTGTAGTCTTGTAGTTCTACACTTGGACAGAATGATTTTGGTTTAACAACAGCTTTGCCACTCAAATAGGTAATTTAGTGATTTCCATTAGAAAAAGAGTTTATTTTTGCCCTCCCTTAGTAATGTGGATTAGGAAAAGGGCTTTTTTTTACAATATTTTAATTATACCTTTTAATAAAATGGTTAAGTTCTGCCTTGCATCTATAGAAAGAAGTTGATAGCCAATGTTTCAAATCAAAAGATTTTGACCTTAAATATCAACTGCCCATTTCCCTCTATAGATGTTGCCCTTCCCTCTGAGTTCCTCCAACAGTTTGTGTTGTTCTAGATTCTAGTATCTCTAGGTACTCGTGCCCCCATCCTAATTTCAGTCCTTTTTTTTGAGATCAATTGAGAAGGCAAGTCCACAGTTGAAGGTCCAAATGATGTGCAGAATAAAATCAATGATAACTGAAGAACAGAAATGAAGTGACTGAGATAAGGGTATTTTGGAGAAGGATAAGATTTGCTAATCACATCAAGCATCCTTGCCACATTCCATTTTACCCAGGATGAGAAGGTGCCCCTCATTGATACAAAATCAGGTCAACAGCTGCTTGGAGTTCATTCCTGGAAGCAATTGTAGTCTTGCTGTGATTAAATTGTGACTGTGTCTATCCTCCCTGTATTGCAACCTTTCTTTTCTATTTGTTTGTACTTCGAGTCAAGCAGAAAGCAAAATCTTTGAATATGAAAGCTAAACTGGTTTAAAACAAAACTCAAGTAAGTTGAGAGTGCCCAGGCGAAAGAGCTGGATGTTTATAGTCAACAATGGGGGAGCAACATCAGGTTTCTGACAACAGTCAATTTAAACATGGAGTTTGCGATTCTTGTTTCTAAAATCTGCCAGCCACCTCCTTCCTCTGGGCCAGCTGCCTAATTTTGCATACAGCTGTGCAGTGCAGTAGTTATACTCTTGACGTGCATTATTGCTAAAGTGTTATGAATGTTGCTTTAAACCATTGATAAGTTGTGGTTAATTGATGATAATACAAGTAACACAAATTGTTTGCCAATCACTGGGGAGCTGTTCAAACTACTGAGGCACTGTTGCTGCAGCCTTGTTAAACTATCTGTGAACAGTCGCTTCATTTTAAACTTGATTTTCCACCTGTAAGTGGGTAATAAATCTTACACGTATTTCCTTCACCAAAGTATTGCTAAAAGATTTCACATGAGTAAGACTGGTTAGCATTTGAACTGTAATTCTTTGGCTTGTCAAGCCCCACCCAACTTCTGTATCACTTCAGCAGAGGTTGTTAACTTGGCTCAAATTTGTTCCTGTTGGATTGTCAGGATATAAAATCAGAGAATTGCTATGGAACAGAATCTGCCCATTCAGTCTTGCAAGTTTATGCTGAGTCATAGGAAGCCTGTCTGTCCTTTGAAGGACCATTCAGCCCTTCAAATCTCAGCTGAGAGCTAGAAGAGTAAACCCATCTACTCCATTGTCATTTTTCCCTATAGACATGCAAATTAATCTTCCTTATATTTATCCATTTCCTATTTGAAGGCCCAAATAGGACCCTGTTTCTGCCCCCTCATCCCCTCCCCCAAGAAATCTGAAATTTAAATCTGTGAATAATGCCCAGGAATATTCCTTCCATATATCTCCTTCCTCACACGTTTAAGTGGGGAATGATTGAAGGGTGCCGAGGTAGCGTAGCGGCTAGCACGATGCAATTACAGCCTGGGGTGTCAGATTTTGGAGCTCAGCTCTGGCACTGTCTATAACAGGTTTGTATGTTCTTCCCATGATTGCATGGGTTTCCTCACAGAGTCCAAAGATGTACCAGATAGTATATTAATTGGTCATTGTAAATTGTCCTGTGATTTAGGCTAGGGTTAGTCAGAGGTTGCTAGGAAATGCGGCTCAAAAGGCCAGAAGGGCCTGTTCCGCACGCTATCTCAATGAATAAATAAAATCAAGTCAGCTTATAGCCTTTGAATTCTAGTACACTTTCTCTGGAGATCCTGAACCAAACAGGGCAAGGAATAGCAAACAAAAATAAGTAAATCTGTAAATAACACAGCTGATCGTCAAGAGCAAAACAACAGTAATTCTTTTAAGGAAAATTGACATGAAAAGTTACCTTAAAAGTACACTTCCTCTGTTGATTTGGTTGCTAGGTTAAGCGCTGTGATCCAGATAAAATTATATGGCCTATATTTTGTTATGATGAGGTTTTCAATTGAGGAAAAATGAGAATTAATTTAAGGCTGTGTATTTTTAAGCAGATGGTGCCTTGGTAACAATGCATCTTAATATTATAAGACTAACAAGAAAGCTCCTTTCATTTATTAACTGAATCATTTGGTCATCTGTTAGAGTGCATAGAGCTATTGAAATTTAAGTTCATATGGGAATGATTTCCATTACAATGGGAATGTATTCCCCTTTGATATGTGTGCCAAAGAGAGAATGGTTCACTTCTCCAGTAACTAACAAAAATATGGTGTTTTGTGTTTTCACTGAGTAGCATACTAATCAATCCTGGGAACCACATCAAGATCCATGAAGGCACATTGGGTTTCTTCATTGCAAGTGACGCTAAAGAAGTGAAAAGGTACCTTGTTTCTTTAATCCACAGGCATTGAAAATAACTGTAATCTGTTACATCAAATATTGGCTGTACTGCTGAAGCTTTATAAGACATTGGTCAAACTGTATTTGAAATATAGTGAGCAATTTTAGACCTTTTATTTAAGAAAAGATGTATTGGCCCTGGTGAGGCTCCAGAAGAAGTTAACAAGAGCGAATGACGCAAGCATAGGAGGAGTATGTTATGACTGTGGACCTGTACGCAATGGAGTTCAGGAAGTTAATGGGAATCTCATTGAAACCTGACAAATTCTGAAAAACCTGAGGAGAGGATGTTTTCATTAGTAGGAGAATCTAGGATCTGAGGTCACAGCCTCAGAATAAATGAATGCCCCTTTAAAACTGAGATAAGAAGGAATTTCTTTACCCAGACGACAGTGAATCTATGGAATTCATTGCAAGAGAGAAGGCAACAAATAAAGAGATAAAGGGATAAAACAGAACAAAGGGATGTTTCTTTATTGAGTATATTCAAAGTAAATATTTACAGGTGCTTGATTGGTAAAAAAAATAAGGATTACAGGGTGAACGGGGTTTAACAAAATCACCCTAACTGAATGGAACACAGACTTCATGGTTTCATGCTGTATATTGCACCGGGCCAAATGATGATCAGACTGAATGGAGGTGGGAAGTTTCTGCACATGGCTGGGGTAGAGTAGTTCATGTAGCTACTCTCCCAATCTGTACGGTTCTGAGACCCAAGCTCCAAATTCGACATAAGGCATAATACTCCAAATTCTCCAGCTGCATGAAACGTTGGTTAGACCACATTTGGAGTATTGTGTCCAGTTCTGGTTGTCCCATTACAAGAAGGATGTGAAGAGGGTGCAGAAGAGCTTCACCAGATTGTTTCCTGGCATAAAGAGCATTAACTCTAAGGAGGAGCTGGACAAACTTGGGTAGTTTTGCCTGGAGCACTGGGGGCTGAGGGGAGACCAAAGAGAAGTTTATAAAATTATGTACGTCATAGCTGGCTTAGTATATTTTTCTCAGAGTAGAAATGTAATGTACTAAAATACTTAGCTTTAAGGTGAGAGGGGGAAAGCTAAAAGGAGATCTGTGGTGTGAGATTTTACATAGAGAGCATAGGCTCTTGAAACACACCAGTGATGGAGACAGGCATGAGAGTGGAGTTTAAGAGGAAGTTAGAGACATGTATAGGCAGGGAATGAGGGAGATAGATCATACACAGGCAGATAAGGCTAGTCTAATTTGATATTGTGGTCAGCACAGACATGATGGGACAAAGGGATTATTCTTTTGCTGTACCATTCTATGTTCCATGCTCTTGCTGAGGTCAATTATCACAGGGCTTATTATTGAATGTCTCTTGGTCCAAAAATGCCATAAAGTTTGGAGGTAGAGACGTGAGGCTGAATGTAGTTGGAACTTTTGGAGTTATCTTCCCACTCCACTAACCACACAATGCCCCTGACTGTCTCTGTGGGCCACGTGACCCAGAGTATCAATATTCCAGGCTGCTGCAGAAATGTGGGAATTAGTGCCCGTCAGAACTATAACACCATAAGCAGAGAGGACAGAGATCATCATAAACCAAATGGTTTTCCTTTTGAAATAACAGATATCAACATTAGTGATGAAGTGTATTAATGCAGGTTAGTAGAGCTGCTGCCTCACATCTCCAATCCTGACATGTAGTACTGTCTATGTGGAGTTTGCATGCTCTCTCTATGTGAGTTTCCCTTGGGTGCATTGGTTTACTTCCAGACCCAAAGACATATGGGTTGACCATTTTCTAAGACTCTAGTTTCCTCTAGTATGGTATCTTGTGGGGAGAATAAAATTAGTTTATTGTTGATAGAACATCATGGTTCATGTGGTCTTTGGGCTGAAGGACCTATTAATGTGCCCTGTGATCCTTCTGCTCTAAGTGAGGAGCAGGTGAAGGGATTTTGCCTTTAAATTTGTTGACAATGAAAAATTGGATGCAAAGATTGAACAAGTCTGCAAAGGGGAACAGATGGCTTACTGTTAGGGGTAAATATTTAGTAGATGGCGTGTAATGTGAGGAAATGTCAGAGTATCCATTTTGCCATAGAATAGGGGTTCCCAACCATTTTTTAATGCCATGAACCCCTACCATTAACCGAGGGATCCGTGGACACCAGGCTAGAAACCCTTGCTATGGGAAACTGAGTATTGATGAAGTGGATAGATATTACAGAATGCAACAGTTCAGAGTGATTTGAGTGTCTTTGTACAAAGGTTCAAATGTAGACACACAATAATTAGAAAAGTAATAATTAAAGAACAAATTGGAATGTTTCCTTCAATGTATTTGTTAAAAAGTAAGAAAACCCCCACTACAGTGTTCAATTCTAGTCACCTCACTACAGGAAGGATGTAGAGAGAGTGCAGAGAAGATTTACAAGGATGTTGCCTGGATTGGAGGGTGTACCTTATGAGAATGGGTTGAGTGTACTTGGCCTTTTCTCCTTAGAGCAACAGAGGATGAGAGGTGACCTGATAGAGGTGTATACGCTGATGAGGGGCATTGATCATGTGGCGAGCCAGAGGCTGTTTCTCAGGGCTGAAATGGCTAACATGAGGGGGTATTGTTTTAAGGTGCTTGGAAATAGGTACCAAGGGGTACCTATCTTACCCCTAAGATGTCAGGGGTAAGTTTTTCACACAGGAATTGGTGGGGGCATAAATGCACTGCCAGCAGTGGTGGTGGAAGTGGATACAATGGGGTCTTTTAAGAGCCTCAGCTAGGTAGATGGAGCTTAGAAAAATAGAGGGCTATGTGCTAGGGAAATTCTAGGCAGTTTCTGGAGTAGGTTACTTGGTCGGCACAACATTGTGGGCTGAAGGGCCTGTAATGTGCTGTGGGTTTCTATGTTCTATGTACAGTTGTATGAGGCATTGCTGAGACCATGACTGAATTACTGTGCACAGTTCTGGTCTCTTAATTTAAAGGGAGAAGGATCAGATTTTATTAGAGTGATTTCTGGAATGGAGAGGGAGAGTACATTAGTCATATAACACAATGAGGCGGTTTTGTTGGAAAATTTTGAACAGAATTTTCTGTTGAGGTAGAATCTGAGAAGATGTATAGTCATAGAGTCATAGAAAAGTACAACATGGATGCAGGCCTTTCTGCCCATTCTAATACATTCCAAACCTTTAAACTGCCTGCTCCCTTCGACCAGCCCTCCATACCTCTACCATCCATGTACCTATCCAAACTTTTCTTAAGTGCTGAAATTGTGCTTGTATGCACCACTTGTGCTTGCAGCTCAGTCCACACTCTAATGACCTTCTGAGCAAAAACATTTCCCTTCATGACCCCCTTGAGCTTTTTACCTTCCACCCTTAACCCATGACCTTTAGTTGTAGTCCCATTCAGTTGTAGAGGGACATAGATCTTGGGGATATATCTCAGAATAAGGAATTTGCCATTTAAGGAGATGAGAAAATTGTTCTGTCAGGGAGTCGTGAATTTTTTGAATTCTCTGCTGCAGAAGGTTGTGCAATGTTTGAATTTGCTCATTGCCAAGACTTTTGGACTAAAGAATCAAAGGTTGTGGGAACAGGCCAGGGCCAAATTCGGATTGCCCATGATTTTATTAAGTGGTGGGGCTGCCTCAAGAGGCTATACTGCTTTTTCTCACTTTGTTTAAGCAGCTAGGGATTAGTTCCTGCTCTGAGTTTTATTCATTGGCATCCTTTCTACTGCAGCCAATGATATAGCTGGCTCACCATATCTCACGTGATTTAGTAATCTGAGAATCTGAGATTTGGATCATCTGTGGGGGGGGGGTGGTGGTGGTGGTGGTGGTGGTGGTGTGTGTGTGTGTGTGCGTGTGTTTCTATGGATGTGTTCAATCCAGAAGCATCTTTCAGGCTCTCATCCCTTCAAGTTGTAGAGCTCGACCCTAACATGGACTTTGATGACCTGCTAACGTCACCTGTTTTCCTCCTATTCCTTCTTCCTCTTACGCCCATCACTCCTACTGGGACAATGGCCACCAATAGTAGCTCGCCAGAGTCCTCTGTCCTGGGCTGATAGAAGTTTGATCAGCTCAGTGGCTTCTGCTTTCACCACATGCCTTAATAGGTTATCTAGGTGAAAATACTTCCTCTCCCAGGGGTGAGGTCTTTGGAGCTTCAGTTGACATTTCTGTAGCTCTGGGTTTTTACGTGATGTGGTTGCTAGCTGGGCTCATGCCCAACCCTCCTCCTTTGCAGCTGGGCTATGGACCATCCATGGTGGAGTTTTTTCCTCCTGTTAGAATGAGTTAAAGTCTCCTGCAGACTGATAAAATAGGAAGAGTGCAGATTAACAAGGACGTTGCAAGGTCTGGAGAGCCTGAGGCAGGCCAGGCTAAGTCCTTAGTTCTTTGAGTGTAGGAGGATGAGGGATAACCTGATAGAAGTTTGTAAAATCATGCTACCATCCACCTTATCTATGATTTTATAAATTTCGGTTAGGTCATCCCTCATCCTCCTACATGCAAGTAGGGGAATCCAGGTCTAGGGAGTAAAGGTTGAGGATGAGAAGGGAATAATTTGAAAGGGACTTTAGAGGCAAATTTTTCATGCAGGAAGTGCTAAGTATCTGGATCGAACTGTCAGAGAGAAGTGGCTGAGGCAGGTGTAGTATTATTTAAGGAACATTTGGACAGGTACCTGGAGGGGAGAGTGTACAGATATATTGCTCAAACTCAGGAAATTGGTGCTAGCTGGTTGGCATGGACTGATTGAGCTGAAAGGCCTATATCTGTGCTACATTGCTCTATGGCTTTCTATGCGTCTATGACCTCAATTGCAAAGATCTGGAGTATTCTTGTTTCCTACTTGGATCCCTGCATACCATGCCCTAACGTCTGCGTGACCATCTTATAGCCAGCTCAAATGGCCTAAGTAAGGAGTCATCCAAGTTTGACTGGGGCTATTGGATCTAGTTAATCTACCCTCTGATGTACTTCTGCAATGGTGACTCTCTCTCGCATTTGATACTGATGCTGGCATTTAAGCAGCGCAGTTGGAAACTGTTTAACCTTAGTTCTTGGAGAGAAAAAATTGCCCATGTCTCTCTAGAGGTTAGTAGTGCATGCTTTGTACATTTGTATTTTGGTCATGAGGCTGATCTGAGAGTTCAGCTAGTCTGCTGAAGGTGGTCACAGTTTTTCTGATGTGGGCATTGAGTTCTTCCTCCAGTGAAAAGTTGGAGGAAGCTGAACTTTTGAACTTCTCACTGGTTCCCGTGAGGAGCGATTAATGAACCTGGTGAAAGCCCGTGGTTGAGTACAGCTGTTTTCTTTTTGTCGACAGTGAGAGCACATGCCTGACCAGCTTGTGAAAGGCGATCCAAGAGTTCTAACCATAGACTGTTTGTGCATTATAATGCAGCGTCATCAGTGTGTAGAAGTTTGCTGAAAAGCACCTGACTTAACATCAGTCTTCGCCTCGAGTCGTTTATTTTATTTAGAGATACAGCACAGAATAAGACCTACCAGCCCTTCGAGTCATGCTGCATTCAACCCTAGATTTAACCCTAGTCTAATCATGGGACAATTTACAATGACCAATTAACCTACTAACTGGTAGAAAACCAGATCATCCATGGGAAAACCATGCATTCCATGGGGAGGACGTACAAACTCCTTACAGAGGACGCCAGGATTGAACACCAAACTCTGATGCCAGGAGCTCTAATAGCATCATGCTAACCGCTATGCTACCATGATGCTCGACAGAGAAAGAGATTCCCATCTGATTTTCAATGGAGGCATAATCCCTCTTCCAACATCGGAATGTGCAGTTCAAGGAAGACTCCAAAGATTGTAAAGGCAAGGACACATTCTTCATTTCAGATCATTTAGAGCTTGAAGCTGTCTTAAACAGACTCAATAAGTTAAGCAGTAACTACCTTGTGCAACAAGCATGTGGCTAAAGAGGATTGGTAGGAATCTTGTCTTCTCCTTCCAAAGTACCGGGAGAATTTCCTCTCCCAGAAAAGTTTCTTTTCTCGGACTGCCAACACTACTGAGGTTATGTGAGCCTGCTCAGTTGCTGAACAGCAGTCAAATGTGTTTGCTGTACTTTTCTTGAAGTTGTTGGAGGTAAAATATTGCCTTTAGTTGAATGCCCAGCTATGAATCATCAGCTACTCTGCAACGCCAAAGCAACTTTCAGAGTAATAGGATCATAAAATCATAGAGCACTATTGCATAGAAACATGCCAAGCTCTTATTTTGCCTAGTTCCGTTGATCAGCACATGGGCCATAGCTCTCCACGCCACTTCCATCCAAACCTTTTGTGAAAGCTTTTCTTCAGTATCATTCTATTTGCTATTTCATTCTTATCTCCTTTTATGTTTGAGAATATTTACATCTTACATATGTAGTGGTCCTTAAGCCTCTTCCCAATATTTAAATATCTGTGAAAGTAGAGTTTTGTTTCTACAAGAAGGATTTCCACAGGAATACAATCCTTTCCAAGATCCTTTCCAATCAATAATGAATCAATAGCCTTGTCCAACTTTTCTTTGGTGGACTTCATGTCTCGTTCGAGCACAAGTTGGGATTTGGTCCAATAATTTGCAGTAATCTTAAGCAACACAACAAAATGGCAGAGGTACTCGGCAGGTCAAGCAGCATTTATGGAAAAATTGACAATTCAGACCAAGACCTGTCATCTGAACATCAGCCCAAAACATTGACTGTTCATTTTCCTCCTTAGATGTTGCTTGCTAGGGTCCTCCAGTATTTTTTATGTGTTATTCACGATTTTCAGCATCATCAGAATCTTATGTATCGCAGTGATCTTTCTTTTTTGCAAATTTGGCTTCCAATCCAATAGGACATCTGCTTGCTTTCAACGGTAATGGCATTGGCAGGGGTGGTAGGCAGCTTTCTTGGTGGGTTCTTCAAGCCATCCTGCACAAGTCTTAGGCCATCTGAAGTGCAGAGCATCCCTTTGTTTTGACCTTGAAGTCTCAAGGTTGGCTGCTTATATTCCAGATAGTGTGTGGTCTTGATGCCTGATGAGAGACAATTGTCTTTCTACGTCATTTTTCAACCAATATTTATCAGATGGAATAATTTCCCTTGCAGGAGTCTTTAAACATTTCACTAGTCAATTAATTTTTTCTGGTAATGACCTCCTATGTTTACTGCATTCAACAGCTTCATAAACTTGAGATAATCACTCTGTTTCCTTGGTGTTAGTGGTACTGTTTTTAACTTTGCACTGGATCTTGTTCTGTGTGGTTTCTTACTAATGAACAGTAACTTCACTTTAAACCAAGCAAATCTCTTGCACTGAGAGTAGACCTTCCCTCCTAAATATGACAACACCTCTTGGATGTCACCATGTGATGACCTTCTTCACAGAAGATGGCAATTTGGATGGGTTTATCTGAGTTGCTGTTGGACATTTTCATGGATCTTGTCAACATCGAAGTATCCCATACACAAAATGCTGAAAGAACTCAACAGGTCAAGCAACATCCATGGAAAGGAATGCCGAGTTCCTCCAGCACTTTTTGTGTATTGTTCTGGATTTCCAGCATTTGCAAGATCTCTTGTATTTATAATGCCAAAGTGTCCATGGCAGTCTGTGGACACTTCTGCTGCATCCTTGCAATTGATCTTCTGATGTGTTGATGATAATCCTTTGTAAAATGTTTCCTTGTCCTGGAATGGAGTATTGTCGGACTCATGTCGCACAGCCAGTGGTCATCTGAAGTTGTAAGACATCCAGTGGGCATAAGCCTGGCTCAAGCAAAGTGGACACCATCAGTTCATTTTTCCTTGGCGCTTTTTCCAAGTCATAATTGGTCTCTTGACCGTTCCTGCATCTTGTTTCTGCGAGTATTATTGTAGCAGTATTTGGTTTGTATGGGTCATAAACCAACCAAGATAGATGTTCTAATTGAACATGAGGTAAGAAGAGTTCAGGGTCAACATGTTTAGAAACATAGAAAACCTACAGCACAATACAGGCCCTTTGGCCCACAAAGTTGTGCCGAACTTGTCCCTACTTTAGAAATTACTAGGTTTACCTATAGCTCTCTATTTTACTAAGCTCCATGTACTTATCTAAAAGCCTCTTAAAAGACCCTATTGTATCTGCCTCCAAGACCCTATCGTATCTGCCTCCTTTCTGTTCAAGCAAAGAGCAAGGCTGGCAGGATTATCAAACTGTGGCTGTTGAGACTGTTGTCAGGAAAAAGAAGGAGGTAGATGTCAGGTATAGGCAGCTGGGATCAACTAAGTTCTGGAAGGAAATTAAGGGATGCAGGAGGGCATTTGAGAAAGTGTTAGGAGGGCAAAAAGAGGGCATGAGATATTCTTGGTAGATAAGGTAAAAGAAAATCCCAAGAGATTCTATAACTATATTAAGAGCAAAAGGGCAACCAGGGAAAGAGTGGATCCCTTGAAAGATCTGTAAGGTTGTCCGTATGCAGAGCCACAGGAAATGAGTGAGGCCTTAAGAGGAAACAGTGTTTCTTTGTACCTTGGAGAAATTCATAAAAGCTAGGGATTCACGGGAGAGAACAGTGATGTCTTGAAACATATCAACGTTATGAAAGAGGAGGTAAATTAAAGTGCATGACTCCCAAAGGCCTGACCAAGTGTACCCTAAGATTTTGTGGAAACAAGGGAATAAATTGCAGGGACCCTGGATTTTAGCAAGGATTTTGACAAGTTTTTTCATGGTAGACTGCTCTGAAAGGTGAAATCCCATGTGAACCCAAGTCAGCTAACCAGATGGATTTAAAATTGGCTTGGTGGAAGGAGTCAGAGAGCATTGTAGGGGTTGTTTTTCAGACTGGAGGCCTATCACCAGTGGTTTACCACTGGGGCTGGTGCTGGGTCCATAGCTGTTATGCAGTTTGTGGATGGCACCAACATTGGTGGTGTGGTGGACAATAAAGAGGCTTGTCTAAGGTTACAATAGGATCTCAATCATTCGGAAAAATGGGCAAAGGAATGACAGATGGAATTTAGCTCAGACAATTGTGAAATGATACATTTTGGAAAGTTAAATTAGGTCATTAATTGAAAAGAGTGAGACTACAAAATATTGCAGTGCAGTGGGATCTGGGAGCCCTAGTGCATGAAACAAAAATAGTATGAAGGAATAACAAGCAATTAGGAAGACAAATGTGACATTGGCCTTTATTGCAAGGTAGAAAAGAGTTACAGTCATTTTGATGCAATGTTCAAGGGCACTGATGAGATTTAACCTGGGCTACTACATGTAGTTCTAGTTTAGGTATTTAAGCAAGGGTATAAAGTTTAGGAGAATAAAGGTGATATTATTGAAGACATTTCTCCTCATCTCTGTCCTAATAGGCTGACTCCAAATTTTGAGAATCAAATCTCTGATGCTGGACATGCCAATCAGAGAAAAACAAATCAACACCCTATCTACTTTTCCAAGCCTCTTAAAAATTGTCTGTTCTACAATGAGATCAGCTCTCATTCTTCATTCCTGTAGAGTATGAGTTCCCAACCTTTTTGATGCCATTGAACCTTACCATTAACTGAGGGGTCCGTGGATCACAGGTTGGGAATTCCTGCTGTAGAGAGAATGGGCCTAGAAATCAAAGCAGAAATTCGGCAAGAACTCACCAGTCAAGCTGCATCTGTAGAAAGAGAAGATAAGCCAGTTAACAGTTCAGGTCAAAAGCCCTTCGTCAGAACTGAAGCTCAGTCGAGTTCTGAGGAAGGGTTATTAACTGGTTTCAACATTTCTGTGTTTGTTTCATCTGCTGGCATTTGCTGGTTTATAGATCATAGAACAGCACAACACAACAGCAGGTCCTTCAGTCCACGAAGTCTGTACCAACCATGATCCCAATTTCAAATAATGCCACCTGCAAATCTGCTTTTATGTATTTCCAAGATTGTGGGCCTGGTCTGCTTAACATTTTCTGATTCAATAAGCTGGTTGGGTCACAGTGTACTCTGGAATAGCAAACTGCTTCAAGTAGACGCTGAACTGGCAGCAGATCCTGGCTACTGACCACATCCTGATGAGACCCGATTCTTGGGGTTTGGGTTGGTTTGGACATCAAAAAACCATGAGTCCTTGGGCTGCAATTTTACAACCAAGCTGCCAGAGAAAGTGTTTGCAGCAGGTACAAAAAAAAAAGCACTAAAAAAAACCATTTGGGTAAGTACACAGATAGAAAAGGTTTATCGAGATCTGAGCCAATTGAGAGTAATAGGATTTGCTTAGTGGAAACCATGGTCAGCATGGACAAGTTGGGTCAAAAGGCCTATTTCCCTGCTCTATTACTCTCTGACTTCAAATTGGAATCTCACTAAAAGAATCCATATTCTGGAAAAATAGTTCATGGTTTAGAGGTGTGGTTCAAAATTGGTGAGAGATCATTGTGCCTAATAAAGAGACCTATGCAATAATTTATTTCTATACAGGGCTCCATATTGATACTGAATGAGGGTAAAGTTCTCATTGCTTCTCTCTACTATCACCCATTCACATGTAGTATCTGTGTGTATTAAAGAAATAATCCAGGGCATTTCACATTATGTGAACAGACAAGATTTGGCACCAAGCTGTATGCAGTTAGAATAAGGGCTAAGAGCTTGGTCAGAGAAGTAGGTTTTAGCAAGCTTCTGAGAGGGAGGGAAAGTATATGTGTATGTTAGAGAGAAGAGAGAGAGAGAAAGAGAGAGAGTGACACTTGCATACATACACACGCAGAAACTGCTTGTGTCAACTAGTGGTCATTGCCATATCTCTTCACTCTGACACTCCTGAGCCTTTCACCCCAGACTGCTGGGAATCACAGAAATGCTGAAACATTGGAAAAAGGCCATTCTTCTCATTCAGACCTGATCAGCTTTTTGGCCGGTCCTACAACATGCCCTGTCCCCAGAGTTCAGTCTGCTTTTTCCCCTAACCAGCTACGTTTTGAATAATGCAACTGAATGGACACCCCCACAGCCAGCTCCACCGCTCCCCTCCAGTGCATCCTCGAACCCAGCCACACACTGCAGGAGAAACATTCATCATCCTGAGATTTTGGTTTTTTCATCCAATGCCTCCCATTTCTCGACCTTGACGAGATTGAGAGCTTCCCCCTCATTTGAGTTGGTTCCTCCACTGTTAACCTTATACAATAGCCAGGCTTAAAGAGGCTACAACTGGAGAGGGGTGTGAATCTTCGGCATTCTGTTCCTCACTGAACTTGTTAGATCTTTTTCACTTGAAAGGAATTAAAGGATGTAAAGATCAGGAGGGAAAGTGGACAAGGCAGATTATCCACCATAATCTTATTGAAAGATAGGGTGGGTTCAATCAGCTGAGGGGATTACTCCTGTTCTTATTTCTCGTGTCCTTTTGCATATGACTAGTTTTGACACTCTGTTTGGTCTTCTCTCCCACCAAGGCAGAGTCCCAGTAGAAAATCAGGTTATTAAGTGCCTCAATTTAAAATCAACAGTCTTAAAGTTACTATCCTTGTTTTCACATCCCACTAGAAACTCACCCTCTCCATCAGTACAGCATCATCTCACCTTCTGAGAACTCACTGGTCTCTAACTTTGGTTCTTGAATAACCCCTATTTTAAATGCCGTGCCATCGACATCTATGCCTTCAGCATTTGAACTCTGGAATTTCACCCCCCCCCCCCCATCCCGAACTTCTCTCCTCCCTTTCCTCTTATACAGGGCTCTTTAAAGCCTCTTCCTTGGATTGAACCTTTTTACCACATGGCAAATAAGTTTTAGAATAGCTCAGTGCCAAATTTTGTTTGCAAAACATTTTGGAATGCTTTACTACTCTAATGCTGTAAAATAAATGAGATTAACTCTGCATTGACTGAGATAAATCCAGACACTGGGTGAAATTATTGTGTTATCCTCAACTGCGAGAAGCAAAGAAGTAGTCAAAAAAAATTGTTACATGTGAAAAGAGCTCCTTATGAAAGGATCTCCTCGGAACCAAATGTCATCCGAGGAATAAGTTGGGAAGAGTGTCCAGAGCTCTCAAATGTTGATAACCATGGATAATGTAGATGTGAGCCAGTTATTTAACTTGGACATGGAGCACAGAGTTACAGGAAATGAGAGCAGAATTAACAAGCCTCAGGCAGGACTGGAGATTAGAATGTTCTTTCCCCCCGCAGAGTGGTGTGGATGTTGGAACAAAGTCTTAGCAAAAGCAGTTCAGGCTGTGCTGATGAATCCCTTCAAAAGGAGCAGCTACATATCTGAAGATTATAATGATATGTACTGACAGAGATGATCGACGACTTGAGGAAACAATGGTTTCTGTGACACTGCCGCTATGGAAACGTCATTGGTAGAAGGCAGCTGGTGGGGATTGAATAATAGGCCTTGTTAGGCTAGATTGATATTCTGGAGTTTCAGTCAATTACCTTGGGGGGTCAGGGAGAAATTTCACACATCTTTCCCCCTGGAGGTTAAGTACGTCGAGTATAGCCCACGATAGCACCGAGTGAGCAGATTCTGGGAAAGAAGCAGATTAATGAGTTGAAAGGTCATTCCTCTGTTAATGCGTTCTTGAATACACCTTTACTTCATTTGGAACAAATTACTTCCCCCAAAACAAGTATTCGTTACCCTACTCAGGTACTTAAAGCTTAAATACTAGCTACTATTAACTCTGGCTTTACATGTGTTCAGTAAAGATTTGCTGTTTAAGTCATCTGCTCTTCCTTTGGAGATTAGTAGAAAACATGCCTCTCTAGCCCAGTAAATATATTTGTCCATTAAATGGTGATTTTATAATCTATTTCTTTAGGGCCTTTTTCTACTGTAAGGCTTGTCATGATGACATCACTGACACAAAAAGGATTAAGAAATGTGGCTGTAAACGACGTAAGTAATAATTCCATCATCTTTGCGTCAACAGCTTGTAATTACTGATTATGATTTGAGACCAATGTACGGGATTGAATGTTGAGGTGTTTTGTCTTCAGTGTGTAGATACTGGTGAAGGGCATACCGGTCATCAAGTGCTTTGTGTTATTAGCTTGTCATTGAAGATCAGAGATGGAGTACAGTTGTGTAGTTAAAGCTCCATTTACTCACCCTGTAGACATTGAATATAAACAACACACTATAAATGTCTGCTGTCCAACAGCAACACACTCATTTTTAACAGCTTTCAAGTGTACAGGTACACATTTTTATCACCACTCACCTATTAATTATAGCCCCCATTTGGCAGAGTTCTCTTCAATAGCCATAAAGCTTGCTACAGCATATAAACCTATAGACGAATTGCATAAAGGTCAACGTGCATGGAAACTGAAATCTAATAATTATTGGAAGTCAACTCTTTTAAAAGCAATGTGGGTAAGAGTAGAATTATTATTTTTAGCAAGATTTAGTGCATCTACTTGTGATGTTGACAGAACATGGTTTCCACTGAAATTTTTTGAAGGACACACTTCCTCACCTTAAGATTTTTCTTCATGCCACGTGTTCTCTGCTAAGAGTATGATGGACAATTTGGCTGTTCCACTGCGGTCCTGAAACTGACTAATGAAACACACTTGAGTGTGACACGTTGGGTGTCTCTTTGTCCTGTTGTCACATATGCCTTTTCTCTGGGCATCCTCTTATGCCAATGTAACAATGCCACGAACGTCCTTCACTAACTCTTTTAACCTACTTGTATAAGTAAGGGTAAGGATATTAAATGGAGAGCAGCATAATTCAGGCTATATGAAAGGAAGTTTAATTACCTGAAAGAAAGGCAGGTTTAGATTAACATTATGCCATTAATACATAATGACAATTCCAGGAAAATTAATGAATGCTACAGATTGGAGAGCGAAAAATAATTAGCATTAATGTGATTAAACCACATGCAAAAAATTAAAAATATACTTGGAGAATAGCAGTATGCTTAAAATGAGGAGTCCAAATTTCAATCTATTAATGATGTGATGTAGAACAGATGTATAAATAAAATGACATGATTAGTGAGGCTGAAGAAAGAGGTTGTCAGAGCTAAACTGCCGCTGTTTGAAAACTCCAGAGGTAATGCTACAAGTCAGCTGGAAAAACAAAGACAAATCCTTGCCAAATGCATTGTATTTCACAGCCCACATTGGCTGAGCATGCAATATGTAATACCTGAGAAACAGCACCAGAATTGCAAGGATATATTTTTTTTTGATAAGGACACACATCTTAGTAGCTGCTGTCACATCTAAGTAGAAATTCCAGCAGATTTATCATTACATTGACATTAGTCATGTCACATTGTTAACATATACCTGACCTACTTAGCCATTTGTCCAAACCTTTTAGGCCCATTATTAATAATTTAAACCAAAAAAACTCAGTGCATCCACAAAGGTCAAGAATAATTAAAGTGAGTAGCTTTACCTTTTTATTAAATAAAAGAACCCCCAACTACTTGAAAGCATAACAAAATTTCAGCTTAAAAGTATCATTATTTTTTCATTGTAGTCTAAATTATTCAAAGAACGTCCAGAATTTGCAAAGGAAATCTGTTTTAGGTAGGAAATGGAACTGGAATGGTCCTTGCAGAAGTTTTTTTTTGGGAGGAGGAATAGTGGGGGTTGCTGGAAAAAATACTGGAGATTGTTATTTATCTGCGTTTAAGGATGAACTTAAATGTATTAAGCATTTGCTCTTTCTAGGTTTGTAGAAAATATTATAGGGGAACGGAGAAGGCACAGATACATTTAAACCTCTTTCCATGGAACTCAGGCAAATGAGAATCCATGTATGAAATGATTGCGAGTAACTTTTGATGATTGATGTATTTTTAATTTATTTTTTTCTTGCTGCCCTGGAACATGAAACTCTATAATTTAACTGCACACTGGTAGTGATATATTGTGAGTAAAAGCAGGTTCTCTGTTGCCCAGAGTGCGATACAACTTGTCTACCTTAAGCAAGAGGTTTATTTTTATGTTGCATGCATACGCACTCATCATCTTCAGCAATGGCCACAGATCACTTTGAATCTGTCGAAAATACAGCAGACCAGAACCAAAAGGCAGGAAACGTGTGGACAACCATGATTAGAGCTGAGTGGGAAGTTTTATTGACCAGGCTTTAGCAGAATAAGGAAAGACAAAAGGGAATTTTCTCACCAAAGCCACCTTGCAAAGTTCCCCATATTTTCTTTACTTAAGGGTTATGGTGGCATGCCCATTATTGGCGACAAGGACCTGCTGGTAACTACATGAGAAGTGGATGGGACCAGTGGCCTGGGATATGAGGCAATAGGAGTTGCCCTTGCCCCTTGGAGAAGGTTAGAGTGCAGATCTGTGATATATTATTGAGTCAGAGCAAGAAAAGCAGGCCTTCCCATTGGAGGAAGAAGGAGTCACTTGCCACAAGACACAGATACAAGTGGTTAAAGATCCCAATATTACTCTTAGTTTGTCGGCTGATCTCAGCCAAGGTCATGCTGACACCAACCCCTTGTAACTTAGATAGGAAAGTAAGATCCAATGGTCCTAGATTTCATCTGCTAACCATAAACTTTTCTCTCCCCAATACAAAGTGTGGCCCTGATAATAACTGTTCCTTGTAACTGAATGGTCCCCCAGTATTAATTCTGAATCATAGAATAGTGAAACAGGAAGGAGAGAAGGAAGGCAAGTCAGGGCAATGAGGAATATATAAAGAAAGTTAAGTTCAGCCAGAAAGAATGTTCTGTTTGTGCATTACATTTTTCAATCATTGGATAAACTTTGTAGGTGATTCATCTCATCTGTTCCTGTCTCTGTAAACTAGATCAAGCAGTCTAATCCAACAACTGATTCTTCAGGCACAAAGCCATTATAATCTAGATTTCACAAAAGAAGAGCCCCATTGACAGCACCCTCCAGCTATAGAAACTGGAGAGTGTAAATTAGCTCAAAGTTAGACCAAAGTGATGATTTAGATTTCTCTCACCTTCCTGAGAGTGCTGTGAACCTGCAGCTAATATTGCTGCTGTATTTTCACTAAACTGACCATCTACTCCAAGGAGGCCCACAAATTGAGAAACTGGGATAAGAACAGTAAGTCTATCCCCGACCAGTTAGAATAACCTTTCAGTGTTATTTTAGAGATCAGATCTGTTATGCCAAAAATCAGCAATACTGAATCCTTGAACTTTGAACCTTGACTCTAATTGAAATGCACATCATTATTTCAGCCTGTTCTGGTGGTTGGGTACATTTTACTCAGTTGTGGAACTGAACCCAGGTGGTTTCCATGTGTAACTGAATCTGGGGTTCTACCCAACCACTAGATGTCCTCAGAGACCTTCTTCAGTCCCCGTCCTAGTTCCAACATCCCTGTGCCTTTTCGACTTCTCCTGAAAGGATCATCTAAACCCAAATCATCTTTTCTTCCCTTTATAAAAATGGCAATATAAACATGTTTTTGCAAGGAATTCATATAGCAGTTTGTGTGTTGAGTTAGTAGACATGTCCTTCATGTACAGAACCACATGCATCCCATCAATAACTAACATTTTTCAACATGTCACTGTCTATGACTGTTTGTGTTTTATTTCCATAACAAATGCAGTGTCTTTATTACAGCATGGATTTTTTTTGACAAATGAGCTACACTTGTTAATGTTTCTGAATGCATTGAATTTAATAATTTTTAAAAAATTTTATTTGGATTTTTGTTCTTGATTGCCAAGGTTGAAGCCAGTTTTCATTAAATTAGCATGCTGTTATTTCGATACTTGTGCATGGTCTCAAAAATAATCTCCTCAAGTCTTCCTTGATTTTCCCCTACCCCCCAAAAAAAAAACCAAATGACGCACCCACACAGCATTGCCCCGATTCCCTGTTGATTTGGAAGAATGATTTGGCTCAAGTATTTGGTTTCATTTCAAGAGATGAGATCAAAAAGCAGTCACTCTCCCTCAAGATGCCATTCCTTTTTAAGGGTTTGTCAGAGTTGATTACTGTCAGCCTGAAAAGATTGGCATCCTTCAAAGGAAGACAAGAGGCTGATGTTACCCAGCATCACCAGCTTTAATTAGGTTCTGATGCTACTTTATTTATTGAAATATCAACGCAAACTGAACAGCCTTTTTTTGCGTGCATTGAAGAGGCTTACTGCTGCATGATCTGATCATTCTTTTTTCAGCTAGTGGATAACACAGCACCAAAAAAAATTGCTGAAAATTAAATGTTTTGCAACTAAATGCTATAAAGATTGTGGAAAAATGGGGATGCTACTGAAGATGCCTCTCATTCATCACTTTCCAGTGCTTTTTTATCCTCAATCATAGCGTAACCCTTGCTTGGCCAGTTTCTTGATATAAATGGCCTTAGGTCAGTGCTTGACTCAGTTGAGAGCTTTAAGTCTGAGTTTCAGGTGCCATTAATGACTTGGTCAAACAAGGTTCATTTTGTTCCTTTTTACCTGCTGTGGAAAACGTAAATGATTTCTTATTATAAGAATGTCAGTTTTATTATCAATTGTGACTTATTTATATTATTTACACTTCAAATTTCATTGTGCAAGTGAATCACTTGACAAAGTAGCCATTTCGGCATCAAATGTGCTTAAAAAGAATTGGGTCTGTGTTTTAAATTTTCATATGCTCATAAAGAGAGCAGTAACGGTGATAAG
The DNA here is from genome assembly GCF_048418815.1 of Hemitrygon akajei. NCBI lineage: Eukaryota > Metazoa > Chordata > Chondrichthyes > Myliobatiformes > Dasyatidae > Hemitrygon > Hemitrygon akajei. The sequence continues at coordinate 54,487,012 of NC_133144.1, read as the reverse complement.
ATCGTTCATTAAACCAAGTGCTCAACAGCACTACCAGAGCTGGCAAAGACAATAGAAAGCAGCAAGAAGAGCAGCCACTAAAAGTGCTGTGTCCTTTCTATTGCTGATATTGGTATATTACTGAAATTCTTCACCAACCTCTACGGTTGTGGTTCTGTTGTAAAGTAAATAACTTGAAAATACTTAAGATTGTTAATTGTCTGTTCAAAGTTATTGACTGAACACTTCTCAAGTTTTAGAAATAACTTTTTTTTGTCACAAATTTTTTTATGCAATGAACTAAGCTCTTCTTCCTTGTCAAGCCTGCTTATGTTACTAAGGCCTGTGTTAAGATCCCTTGTGGATTCCTTCCAACTGCCGTACTGAATAACCTTGCCATTAACCTGCTCCTCTTCCTCTCCTTCCATCGGAAACATGATTATAGCCAAGATGTCCATCTACAAGAGAATGAAACTCGCATGTTGTTTTGATTGCGGACGCTCTGAACGCGACTGCACTTGCATGCCAGACAGTGTCCATAGTAACTTGGACACCCTTGAGAGAACCTTCCCACTTTCTTCTGTCTCTGTTAACGATTGCTCCACCAGTTTGCGTGCCTGTAAGTTTAACGCCATGCTGTTCCGTGTCGGTCGTGTGTGGATTGTCCCCTTTCCGTGTTGTACTCTGTGGTCCAGTAAGTTGTACTTTAGCCGCCACTGCTGCTTTGTGCGCTGAGCGCTTCCTCGTGGAGATGTTAGCTTTGCGTGTGCTTTGCTAAGGCATGGGTCTGCGCGTTAGCATGGGAGACCCGCTGTGCAGCTTTGATGTGGATGCTTTTGGTACAGTGTGGTATTGAAACTATTCCATGTATTTAAATGTCATTTGGGTTATCTATGGCGAAGTGACTTCATTAAAGTTAAAGTACATAGTCAGAATAAGTGGGATGAAGCTCTTGAATTTAGTTGCTTTATTTCTATTTATCCCTCTGTTTAAGTCTGTTATTATCTTATTTTCTGTCAAACTACACCACTTGCATCACTCCAAAGTCATACCAGAGCCCCCCCCCCCCCCCCCCACACATCTGGGTAGCCCACCCCTTTCCTTTCTTTGTTGCTAAGCAACTATTAGCCAACTAATAGCCAACTATTCCAAGGCCAACCCAGGCTCCCAGTGGTGCAATAATTGATGCAGTCCAGACCCCGATTAGAGTGAGGTTGGGAAAAGTTGCTTCAGAGATTCTGTGTTACTATGCCTCTAGAATCAAGTGTCTGAAGATCAAAAACTTCTGAAGGATGCTTGCTGGAAAATGGGATTTAAAGGCTGTTAAAACCAATAATAAACACTGACTGGTGTGCCTGTAATTTAACAGATGTGAAGTGAACCTAAAGCCCTCTGGTAAACATGAAACATCATGCCAGATATCTGATTGTTTTACCCAGCCCCGGAACTTGAGCTCATTTTAAACTGAGTATTCCTGATCCTAGTGGCTAGGCGAATCAAAATACTTGACCCCGTGCTGTTGCTAAATGATAAGAAGTAGTCACTCTATCATCTTAATTCACAGCATAATACTCTGTTTACACCAAGAAGTCACATTCAGTCTGAATGAAGTTGTTGTGAGTTAAGTCAAATCTCTCAGGAATCAGACTCACCCCTGTCTGGATTTAGTTTATCGTCTGAGGTTACCAGCCGGATGCACAATTGCAGAAGGCTGTACTCAGGGCAATAAGGTGCCAGAGATGGTAATCTAACATTCATAAAAGAAGGACTCAAATCACATTGCTTTGTGTCCAACTTTAAACTGTTATTGGGAGATGAGGATGTTTATTCCCACACAAAACCGTTCAGAACTTCCAGATTCCAGCTGTAGTCTGCAAACGCCAAGCGCTGATGTTTAATACCGCTCTACCTGCACATTTTATACAGCTGCAAGGAATAATACAAGGGCTTCTTTCATGAGTCGCTCAAACTGACATTCGGCAAGTGAAGCCAACAACTCGAGTCATATGGAACCCTTTGGCTTCACCCTGGCTAAAGCACTGAGATCCAGGGTAAAGTTTAAACAAAAAAAAACTCTGAGGCCCATTCTATACTTCGTAAAATATAGATTTTGACACTTCTAATGTTAGGAGACTATCATGATCATTGAAATGTAACCGGTGTTCGGAAACCATTAAAGAGAGCTCTGTACCAAAGTGCACAGTGCTTAATTTTGGCTGAGGATGAGGGCTGAGTGTGTAACTCCGATCTGTTACGGCATCAGCAGAGGAGCAATCTCTCAATTCTCAATCCTATACACAGTTCAGAACTAGACAGGTTCATTATCACTGACATATGTCATTAAGTTTGTTATTTTGTGGCAGTAATACAGTGCAAGACATAAAAATCATGTAATACATAGTGCAAAGGAGGAATAATGAAGTAGTGTTCTTGGGCTATTCAGGGGGAAAGAAGCTGTTCTTAAAACACTGAGTGTGTTTGTGTTTAGGCTCCTGTACCTCCTATCCAATGGTAGAAATGAGAAGAGGGCATGCCATGGACAGTGAGGGCCCTTAATGATGGATGCCACCATATTGAGGCACCACCTTTTGACGATGTCCTCAATAGTAGGGAGGCTAGTGCCCATGATGGAATGAGTGAGTCTACCAATTGACACACCCACATCACTGCACTGTGGTCTGTGTTCATACAGCACCTTGAGCAAAGAGAAATGTCGCAGGATGGTTCATAAAGGCAAGGGAGGCCCAAGTTAATAAGGAGGTAACTGGAGCAGTGTCTGGGCACAGGTAGTGATGTTGCGACTTTACAACTCCGGAGGACCTGGATTCGATCTTTGGTGACTGTGTGGGTTTTCTCTCAGTGCTCTGGCTTTCACACAAAGATGTGTGCGTTGTGGGCTAGTTGGCCACTGTAAATTGGCCTTCAATGAGTAGGTGGATGGTAGCATCTGGAAGGAGTTGATGGGAACGTAGGGACACTGAGTGGGAAGCAGGATTGCTCTGTGAGTTGCTATATCCTCAGTGGGCTGAATCCACCCGCCCCCCCCCCCAACAAGTCATGGTGAAAGGAAGAATGTGATGGTCTAGATCATCATGGATCTAGTCTATTGCCTAAACCTTTTCCCACTGCTTCCTGCCTGTTCAAGTTAATTTTCTGAGGACACCGATGACTAGCTGAGCTGTCCCACCATCCTCAAGAGCCACTCTACAAGGTGCAGCAAGATGTGACCAGGTGGAAGATCCTGCAGATCAGCCTTTGAACAGTTTTAACTGCCTTAAGTAATTCAAGATTAGTGAGAAGAAAAATGCCCTTAAAGTGTCAGAACCTTTAAAATGAAGTAAAAATAAGTAAAGGAAATATAATTCTTCCTGTATTTCAAGGTAGGGTTGATGACACCAAAAATGAATGGAACTGTTGTCGTCCTCGATTTTAAAGCTGAACTTCCAGCTGCTGTTCTCAACATCTGTGAATCACTCATGGACTCAGAGAGGGAGGATGGTGGACTGTAATCCAATCTCTTAGCTCTGGCTAGGTATCCGGGTTCCATTGCAGGAGATGGACAGAGCCATGGAACAAAGGAGAGCTGGAAGTTCTCAACCTTTCTGTTGGTTAATCATGGCAAATGTCCAGCTTGTTTAAGGAGTTTCCATTTAAGTGTGTTAGTGTGACTTGTACCAAGATACGGTGAAAAGCTTGTCTACATACTGTTCATATGTATCAAATCATTACATAGTGCATTGAGGTGGAACAAGGAAAAACAATAATAATGACAAATAAAGTGCAAAAGCGACCGATTGTGTCATGCAGGCAAACAGTAAAGTGCTAGATCATAACAAGGAAAATTGTGAGGTCAAGAGTCCCATTTTATCATCGAAGAGATGGGTTTTAATAGATTGGTGGGCAAATGGGGTTAGGGTTGGAGAGAGAAGGAAGGTGTAAGGAGATCTCTAGGGAACAGAAAATGGATAGATGAGAGGGAGATGAAGAGGGAAGGAGGGACTGGAAGGGATTGTAAAACCAGATTGGCTAAGGGAGGTCAGTAGATCTGCAGATGGTAGAATCTGGATCAAGACACAATCTGCTGGAGGTACACAGCAGGTCAAGCAGCATCTGTAGGAGAAAAGGAATTGTCAATGTCTTCCGTCGAAACCCTGCATCAGAAATAATCTACCCTAAATAACAATTCCTTTCCCTCATGCAGGTACTGCTCAGCCTGCTGAGTCCCTCCAGCAAATTCTTTATTGTGCAGCATCAAAAATCATTCCAAAGTTGTACCGGTTGGTTGGTTAATTGTCCACGATAAATTGTCCCTGGTGGAGTTGGATGGTGTTGATGGGCATGCAGAAAAGGACAGGATAAAGAAGAGGTTTCAGGTTGATGAGAGCTGCCAGAGATTAGATGGGCTGAATGACCTCTCAACTGGTGGGAAATATGAACATGAAATGGAGTCAAATGGGAGTGAGTCTTCAGTGAATGATGGGATACTAGTCCTAAACCGAATACTTCTGGACAAATAGCCATCTCGACCCACTACATCAGCAGTGAACCCAAACTGGTATTTGCTACAGTCATAGTGTACCCATTCAGATAGAGCCCACATCCTTTGAAAGACTGACAAACCTGAACCCCAGATCTCTGTCACTAACCCCAGCCTGTACATCAGTGGGTTTGCATAACTATTGCTAAATCACGGGCTGCATATATCTATGTTTGAATGTGAATATCAGCAGATGAGGCATCTTCTGTGGAGAAAAGCAGAGTTCACATTTCAGATCGATGACCTTTCCTCAGAACTTGCTGTTTTTGCTTAGGCGACTGGAAGTTCAGGGTCCACTTTGCAGGATGAAGAAAGATAACCAAACACGAGAAAACCTGTGGATGATAGAAATCCAGAGTAACACACAGACAATGCTGGAGGAACTCAGCAGGCCAGGCAGCATCTATGGACAAGAGTAAACAGTTGACGTTTCGGGCTGAGACCCCTCATCATTTTCATCTGCCTCTCTCTCCAAGGATGCTCCCTGTTCTCTGAGCATTTCCAATATTTTCTGTTTTTATTTTCCTTTTCCACTAGCTGTGGTGTTTTACTTCCTCCACCCAGTAAGTGATGCACTTTAACTCTTCCCGACTCCCTGACAATGATTCCAGTCTCAGACTAATAGATAACATAGATTATAAGACATAGGAGCAGAATTAGGCCATTCAGCCAATCGAGTTTTGTTCACCATTCTATCATGGCCGATTTATTACCTCTCTCAACCCCATTTTTCCTGCCTTCTCCCCGTAACATTCACCACCATCCAGAACATATCAACCTCCACTTTGAATAACCCAGTGACTTGGTCTCTACAGCTGTCTGTGGCAATGAATTTCACAGATTTACCACTTTCTGGCTGAAGAGGTTCCTTCTCATCTCTGTTCCAAAGGGACATTTTTCTATTCTGAGGCTGTGCCCTCTGGTCCTAGACTTCTCCAACGTGAAGCATCCTCTCTATGTCAGTTCTAGGCCTTTCAATATTCGATAAGCTTCAATGATATTCCCCCTCCATTCTTACAAACTCCAGCAAGTACAGGCCTAGAGCCATTTCAAGCTCCTCATACGTTGATATGTGTATTGTACGTCTGGTTGGAATAATAGATGATTATGCACAAAAAATAAATTAGCGTAGCTCAGGGCCTGAGCCAGTTTGTGAAACAAGAGGAATCGAAGGACATTGTGGGGTGAGAATCAGATTTTCACCAAATTAATATGAGCAGATGTGAATTGTTGACTATTTGACAATTAGAAATGGCAGCGCTGGGGGTTGGACACAAAGTCAGGTCAAACATACAGATCACATTTCCTTACTTACATTCTTCAGCTGCTTTCCCAATCAGCTTGAATTAGTGTCAATTCAGCTATGATGTTTCTTGCCCTTTGTCTAGTACCGCAGTACTCGATTGCTTCCCCAGGTGCTCATTAAAGGTCATTATATCATTACTGGTTTCAGTAAGGACCCCAGTATTGTTAGCACTCTCTGTGGCTCGGTCAGATGATTGTTTTTCATTGTAATGCAGTTTTGATATTTTCAGTTAGATCATAGCACTGGTTCCACTGATGGACAAATATAGTAATTACTTGGGGCAGTTTCTGGCAAAACTGAGCACATAAATGGCACTTCAAGGACAAGGCAGAGGACATACTTATTGAAATCTGGGATTCTTCACACTACATCATCTGTTTTCATCAGTACCTATCAGATTCCTCCTTTTTCATCCCTTTACCTTTTCTACCTATCTTCTCCCCGCTTCTCACTTCACCCTCTTTTCTGCTACTCACCTACCTTCCCCCTCACCCGGCTTCACCCTTCACCTTCCACTTTCTTATTGAGTTCCACCCCCACCTTCTTGTTCTGGCTACCAGTCCTGATGAAGGATCTCGGTCTGAAATGTTGACTGTTTATTCCTCTCCATAGATGCTGCCTGACTTGCTGAGTTCCTCCGACATTGGTGTTATTCTGTATGTGGCTACCTCTTCTGTGGAGCAAACCAGAATAGACAGCAAGCAAAGTCTTCTCTAGGCCCATACCTCTGAGTCAGAACAATTCACATCGGGCCTATCAAACTCAAGGGAAGGCCCTTGAGTTTATCCACCATTTTAAATAGCTGCGAGTTTTTATTTTGTGTTGCCTTCCCTTTGAAAGCTCAGCAGGCAAGCATCTTCCCATGCAAAGCTATATTTTGGCAGAAAAATAACTGGTGTCAGTTTTGAGAGGGCCTTCTATTTATAGTAAGTTGTGTGGCACATCTTTAGAGGGAAGTCAGGTTGGAGGAGCAATGCTTTATAATCCGTCTGAGTCGCCTCCAGCCTGATGGCATGAATGTTGTTTTCTTGAACTTCCTGTAATTGCCCACCCACTCTCCTTCACCATTCTCCATTCCTGTTTCCCTCTCACACCTTCTCTTCTTACCTGCCCATCACCTCCCTCTGGTTCTCTTCCTCTCTTCCATGGTCTTCTGACCTCTCCTATCAGATTCCTTCTTCTCCAGCTCTTTATCTCTTTGACCAATCAACATCCCAACTCTTTACTTCAGCGCCTCCCCCTCTCCTGGTTTCAATTATCACCTTGTGGTTTTTCCACCCCTCCCCTCACTTTTTTATTGTGACTCCTCATCTTTCTTTTCCAGCCCCAATGAAGGGTCTCAGCCTGAAACAACAACGGTTTACTCTTTTCCATAGATGCTGCCTGGCCCGTTGAGTTCCCCCAGCACCGTGTGTGTTTTGCTTGAGAGGCATGTCTCCTGTGTTTCCTGACAGTGCTGTTCCTGAAATAGGCCATTTTATAAACAGGGTTGTTGATCCTTCCTAGAGGCAACGGGGAGGTGTGGTTCACACAAAGGAGGAAAAGAGGCGATCAATGCAGGTAAAAGTCAAATGAGGGGAAAATCCTCTCAAATGTGAACAAATAGAGGCCGAAGCCAAAGCATTAAACCACCGTTCACAATTCTTTGCATAACTGACCCAATTAACTGTGCAGGGTCGACTGCCCAAATCCCATCAGGTAGAGCTGTAACCATGTGTGAGACAGCAAGTGAGTCTAAGGTGTCATCACCCAGCCAATGGATCATCTTACGGCCCAATAGCAGATCCCAATTCCATAGTTAGCTCAAGGATCTCAGCCTAAGAAAAGATGTCCATGAATCTGTTTTACCTCCACCATTTAATTTGCCTTGCCTCTTCACAAACATTCAGTATTCATAGTATTGAGAATATTAGTAAAGGAGTCTTGTCATCCATCATAACTTTGGTCATAAGCTCATGGAAGGAATTGCATCATTAAACTTCCAGCTTATTTTGATCCAGGACACCTAGACATGTGAACACTTACACACTGAGGTAGGCAGGCACACTTGTTTTACCGCCATGTGTAAAATTGTTCTATGAATTGTAGAACAGAATGAATTCATTCAGCATTAATTAAGGAGTATACCCCTCATCTCATTCAGTGCCGGCAGTCACGGGGTCCATTTTCCAGCCAGGTTCTTCTGCATGTGGATTCAGAGACAAGGATCACGGAGCACTACAGCACAGAAACAGATCTTTCGGCCCATCTAGTCTGTGATGAACAATTATTCTCTCTGCTTCCATCAACCTATACATGGACCATAGCCCTCCATTCCCTTCCCATCCATGTAGTTATCCAAATTTCTCTTAAATGCTGAAATTAAACCCACTTCAGCATTTCCCCTGGCAGCTTGTGCCACACTTTCACCACCTTCTGAGTGAAGTAGTTCCCCGTCATGTTCCCTTCAAACCATTCACCCTTAACTCAAGACCTCTAGTTCTAGTCTCATCCAGCCTCGGTGGAAAGTGTACTGAGGTTGGGCGAGACTAGATCTGGAGGTGAATACTCTTAGTGAGTACTCATCCCAGAATTGCTCCAGCGAGCTGCATTTGTGGTGACATGGTAGCATAGTGGTTACCGCAGCGCTTTACAGTACAACCTGAGTTCAATTCCCGCCGCTGTCCTGTATGGAGTTTGTACATTTTCCCCATGACCACATGGGTTTCCTCCAGTTTCTCCAGTTTCCCCCCACAGTCCAAAGACGTACCACTTGGTAGGTTAATTGGTCATTATAAATTGTCCCATGATTAGGCTAGAATTAAATTGGAGTATTGCTAGATGGCGTGGCTTGAAGAGCTGGAGAGGCCTATTCTACACTGTATCTCAATAAATAAATGTATATATGGACAGAACTATCATTCACAATTAGCACTTGGATTTTAGATCATTAAAAAGAATTATGCGTCACAGAACAATATTGATGTCATGCTGTAGAACTTCTAGCCCACTCCTTTGTTAACCAGGAACGTCTGTGGGTGAAATCTGAGGGAAAGCAGAAGACGTTAATTGAGAAAATAGATCGACGAGAGCAGAGAGTGGATACACAGTTGACATTATCAGCTCCTGAAATGCAGTAACAATGCCTAATGCTATCTACATGTTATCAAAGGGAATGGATAATCTGTTATCATTTACGAGGATCATGGAGAGGGAGTTTATAACTGAAGTTAGAGTAAACTGAAGTTAATGAAAACAAAATAGGAGGAAAATGTGTGTGTCAGAATGAAGACTGCATGAGACACTTCCGCTGATGTGTTCCTGCTCTTTGTGAAGGAGAGTGAGTGGGTGAGTGTGTGTGTGTGTGTGTGCTATTTCAAATGCAATATCAGTTGCTGTTCCTCTAAATACTGACAGAGTCACAGTAACTATTCTCACTATTCTATATCAGTTATAGATACAGGGGCCTGGAATAACACCTAATGGTATTGTGTGTGGGCCATCATCACCAGTCTGGGTACCTTCACCCTGCGCAGTTACCTTTATCCTTTTGTTACTCAGGCAACCTGGTGCAGGTAAATGATTACCGATTTCCAACACTGTCCACTTCTATTTAAGTAAATATCTTAATCAGGGAACAATCTCACAGCAGTAGAACATGGCAGAACACTTGGGTCCTTACTGGACTGTTCAGCGTTGGGGTGAGCTGGTTTGGATGTTAGACTAACTGCCAAAATATTATTTTAATCAAAGACTTTCTGAATTTTATTCCAGTTTTCATGGCATCTAAGAATCTCAAGCAGAAAGATTACATGAACATTAAATACTTCGTACTATTTTATAAACCTTTACTTGTAGCTGGCTTCATCTTAACACCGGTTTGAAGTCACACATCACTCACTGATTGCTCACCAAATAACAACAGTTGTTTAGTTGGTTTGCCAGGTTAGCGAGAGCACAACACACAAAGGATCCCACCCTCGGGGATCCATCAAGATCCCTTTTCTTTTTGTAGAGCTTCTTTGCAATCCCATTTCATGAGCTTGCAATAAGAGTGAAAGATCACAACTGGATTGTCAGAATCAGAATCAAAATCAGTCTCAGGTTGAAGATCACCAGCGTATATCATGAAATTTGTTGTTATGCGGCAGCATTACATTGCAATACATAAAAATAAGAACAGTGAATTACAGTAAGGAATACTGTAATACTGTATGTTAAAAATATAAGTGGTGCATAAAAAGTAGCGAGGTAGTGTTTATGGGTTGAATGTCCATTCAGAAATCTGATGGCGGATGGGAAGAAGCTGTTTCTGTATCATTGTGTGTGTGTGCCTTCGGACTCCCTCCTCCCTGGTGGTAGCAATGGGAAGAGGGCATGTCCTGGGTGATGGGAGTCTTTAATGATGGTGCCACCTTTTCGCTCCTTGAAGGTGTCCTGGATGCTGGAGAGGCTAGTGCCCATGATGGAGCTGACTGAGTTTACAGCTTTCTGCAGCTCATTTTAATCCTGTGCAGTGGGGATGATGCTCTCCATGGCACATCTGTAGAAATTTGCAAGTGTCTTTGGTGGCATACTAAATCTCCTCAAACTCCTGGTGAAATATATATGCCTTCTTCATAATTGTATCAGTATGTTGGGCCCAGGATAGATCCTCAGAGATGTTGACTCAGGAACTTGAAATTGCTCATTCTTTCACTTCTGATCTCTCTATGAGGACAGATATGTGTATCCTCATCTTAACCTTTCTGAAGTCCACAATCAGTTCTTTGGTCTTACTGAAGATGAGTGTAAGGTTGTTACTGCAAAACCACTCAACCAGCTGATATATTTTGTTCCTGTATGCCTTCTTGTCATTATCTGAAATTCTGCTAACAATCCTTGTGTTGTCAGCAAATTTATAGATGGCATTTGAGTTGAGTTTTGATCAGAGCAGCAGGCATACAATTGAATTCAGTCCTGGATTGCCATGTGTGCACCATTGAAGGGACAGCTCCTAATCTGCTCACGGATTCTGTCAGTACCACACCCTGTGGAGTTCCTCTATCACCTAGCAGGATCGACCAGATCTCCTGGTACCCGCCATTGTTCCACTGTTCAACAGTGAGAATCATAACACAATGAATTAGCACAGCAAGAAGTTAGATTATTGTTTTAAAAACAGTTATTCAGTTTAAAATATAAGCACAAGAGATTCTGAAGATGCCGGAAATCCAGAGCTATACTCAAAAAACGCTGAAGCAACTCATCAGGCCAGGCAGCATCTATGGAGAGGAATGTGTAATTTCCAATGGTGGGAGAGTCTAGGACCTGAAGGCACAGCCTCAGAATAGAAGGTCATCCCTTTAGAACCGAGATACAGGGAAGAAAGCAGTCAATATTTTGGGCTGACACACTTCATCAGGATCATCATCTCAAGTCCCACCGTGATAAAGGATCTTGGCCCGAAGTTTTGATTGTTTATTTCTCTCCAATGATTTTGCGTGACCTGCTGAGTTCATCCAGCATTTAGTTTTAAATTTTTTAATTATTTACAAGTATATAATTAAACTGTCATTTATATTTTGAAAAAGAATATTTTTATTAAACTTTAGCAATTTTGAAATGATTCAGAATGTCAAAAAGGTATTTGGAAACTATTATGATTACTGACAATTTTGACAGCTGGTAAAGCTCTTCCTCTGCCTGCATTGGCTGTTAAGAACTGCTGAATGATTTTTGGAATAAGGCACCTGCAGTTCCCAGCTCAGTGGCGTGTGGACCAAGCTGCTGGGCTCCAAGGAGGGGAGGGTCAGTGGAGTTAAGGGCAAACTGTGAATGCCAATACCAGGGAATAGTCCAGCTGCCGGTTACCCAGAACCAATTTCCTCTCACTCCTTTGTAGTACAATTATAAGTAAAAGAGGATCCGTTTTGTGGCTCTTGAATGCAAGCCTAGAATGTATTCCTTTTTATTCTTAGAACTAAACTAAGCACCCACATGTTCAATTTAATATTATCATTCTTCACAGTCAAAGAGGTGATCATCAAATGCCCAAGTTTTTTTCCATTATCTTGAATGTGAACTCACCCATCACAAGACTGAGGATGATGTTATCCAAGATCCTTCCACAGAATGACCTCAGAAAAATGAATCTTTCATCTTAGAACCCATGTTGAACTTGATATTTGACCCTGAAGATGAAAGGACAGCATATTAATCAATTGCTCTACGAAGGTCAGTTTTCACGGTCAGTGTTTAATTGATTGACATTTGAATGGCTCGTTTGAGAATAGTGCTATAGCTTCAGTAGTACAACACTAACAAATCTTTCTCCAAGGAATATGGATTAGTTTGGTAGCAGATTGAAATCCTAATTGATTTGTGTTCCATTATTTTGTAAGAGATTGGAAATGAAGGGGAGGGTATTGGCAAATGTGTGAGCATTGGTTCTCTTGCATGTTAGCATTTCCATCTTACAGCAGTACAACAATCTCTGCGGAAATGATTGATGCAAATGTGTTTGCATTAGTGCAAACTAAAGATGCATTCATCAACACAATTATGCCATTGAACTCTGAATAAGTTAAACTGTGGAAATGTTATTGGCCCATGGAGACCAACTCAATATTTTGTCAAGCATGCAAGACGTTTGGCAGGTGGCAAAATAAATGATATTAGAACAGCAAAAATATAACCAAGACCTTAGTGCACAGCAGCAGTAATAGTGTTACAGTGGAAACCTCATTGTTTTCCTCATCGTTGCTGAGAAAATCATTTCAGATCTTATAGATGGTCTAAGTTGGTGTGGACCAAATATGCAGAAATAACACTAGACAGTGGAGATTGATCACTGTCTTCCAATAATAAACAGTCACAGTGAGATCACAGACATTTTACAGATTTCAGGAAGCATCTCTCATCTTACGACATTGATGATGTAACTCAACACCACCTTTGTTCATTTGAGAGCGAGAAGAAAAGAAGATGCAGGAAGATCCAGATATCAATCTTGGCTCAAACTCAAAGAGCAGCTGAGATTCTTGTGCTCTTATAGGTTTCTGGCACCAGAACCACCTAGAGCAGTCACCTAGCTGAGCTTCTTCCTCCTACTTACACATCCAGTGTCAAAATTCTCATTTGATAGCAGCAAGTGTATCTGCACTCGTGTTTTGCTTTGAACTTTTGTATTCCCTGTGAGTACTATGATAGAAAATTATACATTTTTGCATCATTTCTCATCAAACAATCTGTTGGAAGAACTGTGTGGGACAAAAGGACTTGTTGACCTTTTGGGTCAAAACTGGTCATCCTGATGTTGGACTTCTGGGACAGACTCAAAACGTACATTTCCTTTTTTTGAGTAATATCATAATGGGAATATTTACTGAGCTACTTCTGCTCAACCCTGCAAGCCAAATTTTGTTAGGCATGGCTTTTCTTATGAAGAGTTTTTTAGGGAACTCCATGTGAAAGCTTGCAGAGCTCTTGGACATGAAATTAGCCGAGTGAAGCTTTGTGCTAAGTTTTGAATTTTCTTACAATATTTGTTACTTGGGAGCCTCATTGACTGTACTGAGCGGGCCCTTAGTTGCTGTAGAAGAGCTAGAAGAATGATGCATCCATGGGATCATACCAGTGTTATCAATAGCAGTAAAGGTCCAGGTCTTGGCCAGCACTCATTAAGCTCACAGAAGTTGTCAATATAAAAACATGGTTATTCCTTGGTTTGGATGTTGATCATCGGTAAACAAATATTGTATTTATAACGTTGTAGGAATAAGCCCTCAAAATCACTCTTGCATTAGCAACACCTTTCTACCAGACCTCCTCAGACAATATGTTTGACTTACGTGAGAAGATGAATAGCAATTCCAAAGTATTGACCAATGGCCACTCAAAGTTGAAGCATATAAGTTAACATCACTAAACGTACTACAGAAGTGCAGAGGTCTCCAACGTGCATGCCTCAGTTTACTTGAAGAACTTGTTTCTGACAATGATCTGCCATTTCAATTACCTTCACAAAATGGAACGGAATCATTGCATTGATGTGGAATGGTTTCTGCTCTTTTTGCACTAGTTAAATTTTATCGACACCCAGCGTCTGTTCATAGACCCTATTTGCCACTGAGTCTTTCTGGATCTCATCTTTGATTTCAGATGCAGTTGCTGGAACAAGTTAGTCAATGTGTTGATCCGACCTTCACATCCAGCGTCAGAACTCTTGTGTAGTAGTGATAAGTGTATGCACATTGATGTTTTGCTTGGAACTTCTCTACTCCCTATGGATAGAAAGTTATACGTCTTGTCATCGCTTATGAGCAACCAATCCACTGGAAGGACTCAGTTAGTCAGACAGCATCAGTTGGAGGAAAGGAATTATTAATCTTTCGGGTCAAAACTCTACATCACAATGATAACCTGATGCCATTGTTGTAGGTGTCTTTATGACCATGAGATATAGGGGCAGAATTCTGCCATTTGGCCATCGAGTCTGCTCTATCATTACATCTTAGCTGATTTGTTATTCCGTTTAACCCCATTCTCCTGCCTCTTTTTTTTATAACTTTTGATGCCCTAAACCTCTGCTTTAAATATGCCCAATGACTTGGCCACAGCCATCTGTGGAAATGAATTACACAGAGTTCCCACCCTCTGGCTAAGGAAACTCCTCCTCATCTCTGTTCTAAAGGGGCGTCCTTCTATTCTGAGGCTGTGCCCTCTGGTCCTGGACTCTCCCACCATTAGAAATATCCTCTCCACATCCACTCTATCTAGCCCATTCAATATTTGCCCTTTCATTGCCTCCCCATGGTAAAGACAGACATCATTTAAGAAATTTGCATCCAGTGTCCCAAAACAGCCTTTGGCCAACTGAGGAAAAGGGACAAAGATTCAAATCCAACATAAAGCTCATTGTCTCCCTGCCCTCTATGTGTCTATGTCATGGACCTGCTACAGGCACCTCATAGCACTAAAGAGTTGGCACCTATGCTGTCTCTGCAAGATCTCTTGTAAGGATAAGTGAAGCGACATTATCATCCAGGCCAACATACACCAGTATTGAGGCCCTAATTAAACAGTGGCATAATTGCGCAGGCTATGATGTTTTGTCTTTACAACAACAGACTCTTCGAAGTTCAGAGTAAATTTATTTTCCAAGTGCATATACATCATCATATACATTTTCTTGTGGGCATACACAGTAAATGAATTGATGAAAGACCATACCCAACAAGGCAAACAAGCAAATAATGTGAAAAAGATGAACTGCAAATACAAAAAGAAAATAATAATAATAATAATAATAATAATAATAATAAATAAGCAGTAAATTCGAGAGCATGAGATGTAGTGTCCTTGAAAGTGAGTCTATAGGTTGTGGGAACAGTTTGGTGATGGGGCAAGTGAAATTGAGCAAAGTTATTCCCACTGGTTCAAAAGCCTAGTGGTTAAGGGGTAATAACTGTTCCTGAGCCTGGTGGTGTGAGTCCTAAAGCTCCTGTACCTCCTTCCTGACGGCAGCAGTGATGGCGAGCATGGCCTGGGTGGTGGGGATCCTTGATAATGGAAGTTGCTTTTTATAGTAAAACTCTATGTAGAAATGCTCAGTGGTAGAAAGGGCTTTTCTTCTGATAGATTGGACTGAATCCAGCCCTTCTGTTGGCTTTTCTGTTTCTTGGACATTGGGGTTTCCATACTAGAGTCATGATGCAGCATGTTGGAACATGCCTCAGTTTGCAATCGGATTACATTGTCCCTGATGATGGTTGAGGGTTAATAACTGTTCCTGAACCTGGTGGTGTGGGTCCTGAGGCTCCCATACCTTATTCCAGATGTCAACAGTGAATCGAGAACATGGCCTGCATGGCGGTATCCTTAATGGTGGATGCTGCTTTCCTGCGACAGCATTTCATGTCATTGTGCTCATTGACATGGGGGCTTCACCTATGATGGACTTGGCCTCATCCATTACTTTTTGTAGGCTTTTACATTCAAAGCCATTTGTGTTTCCATACCAGGCTGTGATGTAACCAGTCAATATCTACTCCCAGCACACATCAATACAAGTTTGTCAAACTTTTAGATGTCATGTCGAATCTTCAAACCCTTCCAAGGAAGCAGAAGTGCTGCTGTGTTTTCTTTGTAATTGCGCTTACATGCTGGGCCCAGGACAGATCCTCTGAAATGATAACACCAAGGAATTTAAAGTTGCTGATCTTCTCCACCTTTGATCCTCTGATGAGGACTTGTGCATGAACCTACAGTTTCCTCTTCCTGAGGTTCCTTGGTCTTGCTGACATTGAGTATGAGGTTGTTGTTGTGATATCACTCAGCCAAGTTTCCATTCTCCCTCCTATATGCTATATGCTGACCTTTGATTTGGCCAACAATGGTGGTGTCATCAGCAAACTTAAGTATGGCATTGAGTATAAGGTGGGTCGGGCAGGGGGCTTTGTGGTACACCAGTGCTGATGGAGATTGTGGACGAGAGGTTGTTGCCAATCCGAACAGACTGGGGTCTGCAAGTGACTCCTGAATTAGGCTGTTCATTGCAAGCTCTGCCATTGGAATTGGTTACCAGAGGCACAAAAGCAAATCCTTTAATCTTTTCTAAAAAGCCTTTTTCAAGAAGCTCAACATCCCTCGAAACTATTGGGAAGTTTTGACCCATGACCTGGGTAGCATGATAGTGTAGCAGTTCGTGTAATGCTATTTCAGTGCCAGAAACCTGGGTTCTATAACTGCCACTGTCTGTAAGGATTTTGTATATTATCCCCATGACTGCATGGATTTCCTCCAGGTGCTCTCATTTCCTCCCATATTCCAACGGATTAGAGGTTAGCATATTTATTGATCGCATGAGTACAATTGGGCAACATGGGCTCGTTAGGTTAGAAGGACCTGTTCCAATGCTGTATCCCTAATTAAAACAATATTAGTAGTGAGGGGAAATTAATGCATGGGTCATCTTGTGGTCTATGCATTGCAAATGCACTAAACCTTACATAAATGGCAGAAGCACAGCAGTATACCAGTCTGCCCCACCAAACTCCTCCGCCCCACTTGTGGAAGGGACCTGTGACAGTGGTCTCTCAGTCATCTCAGAACCCTTAGAATAGGAGCTGAAGTAAATCATCTTTGAACATGATGGCCTGCTGGGCCTGGTGCAAGTTATTGCTTCCGACTTATGCTCCACCTGTAGAAACAGACGAAAGGTATCTTGATACCTTTCACAGGTCCTTTCCATCCCCGTTCACGGATAATTGCACTTGCTCTTTGTGAGAATGTAAGAAATAAAACTGGCCACTATCCATCGATTGCCATACCTTTATGTCTGCACCATGACTAGATGCATTACATGCAACTGCAGACTGCATATTCAGATTCAGATTTATCAATCATATATAAATGGAAGCATACAATGGAACGTGTCGCAACACACTCAAAATGCTGGAGGAACTCAGCAAGCCAGGCAGCACTTATGGAAGGGAATAAAGAGTTGATGTTCCGGGCTGAGATCTTTCATCAGGACTGGAAAGGAAGGGAAAAGGCCAGAATAAGAAGGTGGAAGGCAGGAGGAGTTTAAGCTGGCAGGTAATAGGTGAAGACAGATGAGGGAGTAGATGTGTGGGTGGGTGAAAGGGATGAAATGAGAAGCTGGGTGGTGCTAAGTGGAAGGGATAAAGAGCTGAAGAAGAAGGAATCTGATAGGAGAGGAGAGTGAAACATAGGAAAAAGGGAAGGAGTAGGAGCACCAGACGGAGGTGATGGGAAGATGAGAAGAGAAGGGGGTAAGAAGGGAACGGAAATGGGGATTTGTGTGTTTTGCTCAGGAATTCTAGCATCTACAGAATCTTGTCTGTTTATGATATCAAGTGTTGGGCTTTGCAAATGAGAAGGAGATCAACGACTTACTGTTGAACCATGACTGGACACATGCTAACCCCATTAAACGCCAACCCCAGAGAGTGCATTCGGATTCAGATTTATTTATCACATGTACATGGAACATACAGTGAAATGTGTCCTAACAACACACAAAGTGCTGAAGGAACTCAGCATGTCAGGCAGCGTCGATGGAAAGGAATATAGAGTCGACATTTCAGGGTCTCAGCCTGATATGTTGACTCTTTATTCCTTTCCATAGATGCTGTTTGACATGCTGATTCTCAGGCATTTTATACGTGTTACTCTGGATTTCCAGCATCTGCAGAATATCTTGTACTTATGTGTTAGTGAACTGCATTGCTTGCGTTAACAACCAACCTACCTACAAAAGTGCTGGGGCAGCCCGCATATCTTGTTTTGATGTGCAAGGAGAGCTTCATTTGCTATTTATTATTGCATGAAGCACTTTGTTGCTTTATGTTGCACCTTCCTTTCAGATCCTTTTCATAATCAGAATCGGGTTTAATATCACAGGCATATGTCATGAAATTTGTTAACCCTGTGGCAGCAGTACAATGTATTACATGATAATATAGAAAAAAAACCTATGAATTGCAGTCAGTATATAGAATAGTTAAATAAACAATGCGAAAACAGAAATTTAAAAAAAGTAGTGAGGTAATGTTCATAGGTTCAATATCAATTCAGAAATTTGATGCAGAGGGGAACAAGTTGTCTCTGAGTCGCTGAGTGTGTGCCTTCAGGTTTCTGTACCTCCTTTCTGATAGTAACAAAGGGCAGTGGGCATGTCCTGAGTGATGGAGGTCCTTAATGAAGGACACCACCTTTCTGAGGCATTGCTCCTTGAAGCTGTCTTGGATCCTATGGGGGTTAGTGCCCATGTTGGAGCTGATTAATTTTACAACTCTTGCAACAAATGATGCAAAAGTGTGAGTGTTCTCACAAGATTTGGAAGTAACTGCACAGAATGCTGCACTATCATGAGGAAGGACCTTAGCTCTTCTAAATATTTTGGCATTTTGGCTTTGTCACATTGGTGACGGCCTCTCCTTTTCCTTTCAGTGATTGTACGATATTGGCATCATCCTTTAATGTTCCCAGTGTACATTTGCTTCACTTCTCCTTAACCTTGCTCCTGTGATGTCTAGAATGCTTCTTTCAAGACCAGAACATTTTCTCCTCCTGTGCTTGTGGTAATCAGCAGATCACTTCGGTTACACAATCAGCGATCAAAACCTTGCAAAGTTTTTACCCACCATGCTGCGGAGAACCTTAGGCAAACATTTGACTCAGTCTCGAGCATGAGAAGACCCATTGTGTGTGTTGCTGATCAGGCAGTGCTGACTGTTACATCATTGTTCCCATCTGTATCAGTATGGGAGAGATGTCTCTGTGGATGTCTTTGATCCCAATAACTCACACAGTGGTTAACAGAGATTGTTTGTCTAAGGCTAGATTAAGTGTGGTTTCAGCATGGCTCACTCATTTTGTTCTCACCTACCTGGTGCCTTCTCAACCTGATTCTTTTTAACATTTGGAGCTTGCTTGGTCTTGTCGTCAACTGCCATTCCACCAAGTTAGAGGTAAATGCCTGTTATACTGCCAGAGCTGTCTTTTTACATGTCATAATTCTTCCCAACGATGTGTCACGGTTTTACTTCGAAGATTTGAAGAACTTGAGTTGTTTCTGCACATCCTTCCCTTTTAAAGTTGTCTTGTTTTCATTGTAATATTTGATGGCTGGTTGTTCTGTCTGCAGTACTGCACCTTTCCCTTAAGGTCTATAAAAGCCTGCCAGGTTTTAAGTTCAAGGGTGTTTGTCTTGACTTGTTATCAAACAGTTTAATGCAGTGTCTGTTAACACCTTCCTGAAACATCTGTGTGTTTGTTGCCATTACTGCTTATGGCATATACACTATATGATCCCTGTTGCTTCGTGCCAAACTATGAAGATTTCTTTTCTGTTGTCATTTTGCATTGCCACTGAAATTGCTCTGGCTGTTTCTCTTGGCCTTGGATCAACAGGCTGCGGTAATGTGACCCTTTGGCAGCCAAAGATACTTGGCTGTTCCAAATCACCAAGATTGTCAGCTGGCAGACCGAATGTTTCAGACTACCCAAGATATTGCAAAGCAGGCATATCACATGACTCCCCAACCGTGATCAAGATCAGCGTAAGAACACAAACCCTAGACACAAAGTGAACTGCACACCCATGCTTAAGGATATACTGAACAGTGATATTGGGAGATCAACTTGCAACTCTTGGATTTTCTGTGCTGGAAGTCAGGTTGGGTTTCTCTGGCCCTTGTGGGTCTACAAAGATGATGTGTAATTTCACAAGCGTAAAATGTTAACAGGTTCAGTCTTGTGGGGAGCATGTTTAGCACAGTTGGAAAGAAGTAATTCATTTATCAAGTTGGAATAGGAAGCACGACAGAGTCTGCTAAGAAATGGTTTGATGCTGTGATGGGATGAGACTGATCTTGATAAATAAAATCACAGAGTCAGGCGCTCTCTGCTCCTCTAATATCCCTTATGATTTGATCTGTTCCATAGTATGACATTAGCAACATCTCAGTTCTTGCCCTCACCATGCGGCAAAGCGTTAAACTAACTGATGGTTCCCAGAGGAAATTTCTTAAGTAGAAGTGTATACTTGTAGACTGGATTTTGCTAGTAGTGCCTTGGTTTAATTGGCTATCAGGCTTGAGCCTGCTGCACAGATTCACCAGTCCCAAGCTTATGGGTCCAGTTCTCCAACTGTGAACCACCTTTGGACTGGGGACATGACATTTCCCAGCAATTTGCTGTCTGATGCACCGCAGAATAGGGCAAAGGATCCATCAGCCCTTTCATCTAATTAGGAATTGTAAAGTTCCAGGGAAAGTTAGAATAAGGCAAGTTACATTTTTTTTAAAAAATTAGTTTTTCCAATAATGTTTAAAATTATTTAATCATCCTTCAATTTTTTCCAAATGTAACTCAAAAATAGAATTAAGCTGTTAAGTGCTTCTGAGTGTCAAAGACAATCAGAAATATTGACAGTGTTTGAGAGCAGGCCAAGGCTGGCTTGGGAATTTGCTTCTGAACAAAGGAATCCAGAGGAGTTTCATGGGCTGAACTCTTTCAGATGCCAACTCCTATGTCAAGCTGATCACTTCACTTGAAACCCAACCAACATTTGTAGTCTTGTGGTTTGGAATCCCAGACTTGTACAATCACTATTCTTGCTCATGACAAGGTAAGGTTATTAAAATGAGGATTGCAGGTAGATCGACCCACTAAGGAAGTTCTGGATTATTCCCATCAATTTCTCTATTCCTCGTGTCCTACTATCTATCAAATCCACTTCCATTTTCATTGGATCTCAGTTAAGCAAGGTCTTGACTTTCAAACTTTTATCTTTGTTTCAATCTTTTCCTAATTCTCTATTCTGTCTCTGTGACCTCCTCATGCTGTCAAAACTCTGTGAAGTTTGCAGTTTTTTAAAACTTCTGACCTCTTGACCAATCCCAAAATGTAATCCCTTCACCATAGGTGGCCTTGCCTTCAGCCATCAAGGCTCTAAGCTCTGAAATTCCGCTGTGAATCCTCTCCTTCCTCCACCAAATGTCCTTTAAAACCAACATCTTTAACCAATGCTTTGGTCATCTCTCCTAATATCCCCTTGGGTGACTTTGCATCCTTCTATTTGTTTGAAAAGGCGTCCTGGGTTAGATAAGTGAGAAAGTTATTGATCCATTCCATTTTGTTTTATTTCATTTAGAGATACAGCACAGTAACAGGCCTTCCTGACCCAATGAGCGCACAGTGCCCATTTATACCCATGTGACCAATTAACCTACTGACTCGTACATCTTTGGAATGTGAAGGAAAATGTAGCACCCGAGGAAACCCATGCATTCATGGGGAGAACATAAAAATTCCTTATAGACAGCGGTGTGAATTGAACTGTATTAATGTTACGCTAACTCTACTGTGTCATCTCTACTTCCATGATGGTGACTAGCTGGCAATTCTGTGGAGAAGTATGGCCAGTTTTGGTGGCAATGTCAGTGCAGTTTGGACTGATTTGCTTGGCCAATGCAGTGCAGATGTACAGCTGTTCTCAACTTGCAATTGCCCAAGTATGTAAAGCTGTACATGCAGGTGAGTGGGAGACAGCTGGGATGGGTTTTCTGGCTGCTGCAGGGCAGTGGGCATCTTCTGCCATGCGGAAACTTAGTTTGCAGCCACATTTCTGCCTTGCAAACGTTTTGAGGTGCAAACTCTTTGGAGGAACAGAACCATAACCTGGAGACAACCTGTACAGAAGGTCAAACTGGAGTACACCTGACCTCTTGCTCTGTCTAGAGTTGTTCTGTAATATACTGAGCTGAAGGGCTAAATCTACTTTATGTACTGTCCCAGCAACTTTATATACTTTGTCCCAGCAGCTTGGCCCCATTCAATTAACTGAGGTGGGAAAAGTAAGTGAAGTTTTAAAAAAGCTTCTACAATTGATTAACTGAGAGTGTGGAAAGCACTGCCAGGGAAGTGGTGGATGCGGGTTTGATTTCAGCATTTAAGAGAAGTTTGGATAAGTACATGGATGAAAGACATATGGAGGGCTATGGTTCGGATGCAGGTCAAGGGGACTAGGCTGAATAATAGATCGGTACAGATTAGGTGGCTGAAAAGCCTGTTTTTGTACTGCAGTGCTCTGTGACTCCTAAGGTGCTGTAAGTTTAGTATGGGTTGAAGTGAATTTATCATTTTAAAATTTTATATATATTCCTTTGTTTGGAAGTACGTCTGAGACATTTTGACTCAGTGGAAAGAGCTGAGCTTTCAATGCTGTCAAGGGCAGGGTCTCAGATTCTCCACCCCCTGATGTGATTGATAACTCTGGATACAGTTCTGCCTGGTGGAACAGCTACAAAGCCAGGATGGCATTAGGAAACGATGGCATAGGCAGTTTGAAATGTCGAGTCGTGCAGAGGAGAACTTTGAATGCGTAGGCGTATGTGCCCATTCACTGGGCCAAGTGACTCTGAGCTGCTTGTGCACGAGGAACAGAGATCATCAGCTCTTTAAAACTCGCACTCCCGCCTGTATCCACAAAACCTATTCCTAATAATGCACAAACATTTTAAAGCAGGATATTACTGTCAAAATGGCATTTCAAAGGAATCTGTGTAGGCTAACAGGAAGAGAGGTCTGGAATTTCTATTGCTAGAGGCAGTTGTTAGCATGGCTTGTTACCACGGTGTTTCTTACCAGGGTCACTGGAACCAAAGCAGTGAGTGGTTCATTGTGATGTGGACAGGCTGGAAATGATGCTGTCTGCATCTTCTGCTGTGAATTCAGCAGAGGGTTTATATATGGTGACATGGAAATTATGTTTGCATTTTCATTTCCTGAGTGTGGCTGGTTGTCACAAAACTCACCCTGACAGTTCCTTACCACCAGGCAACCGATTCCTCTCGCGACGTTTTTTCATGCAAGACAGTTGCTTTTCAGAGTCCTTTCGCTCTGCGCTATTCCTAGCGACAGATGCCAGGATAAGAACAGTTTCCCGGGAAGATTTCTGTCATGGTGCTGCCTTCGGCCCGAGGAGTGACCTTTAGTGAATAAAGCAAAACCTTTTACAGAGATGCACAGGTCTCTTCCGGAGCAGGCTCAGAGCAAGGCTCTGCTCCTGTTTCCTTCCCTCGAGTCAGCCTGCATTAGGAGGAGTGATTTGACCAGCCTCCCTAGACACAAGCAGCAATTGCACTTGTCAGTGTTGAAATCACTAATTTTATGAGGTTATTCTCCTGTAACATTATCTCTGAAACAGTGTACCATGCAGGAGGCAAAGATCTAGGTTGTCTTCTCTTGTCTCATTTACTCATTCCAACATAATAACATCAGCGTTGAGGGGTTTCTATTAGAGTTCTTGCTGATCTAACCCTCTAAAAGATGCCCCGTTGTTTAACCTCCATCTCACACCTTTCCTTGCTCTCATTTTACATCCTTTTACTTCATCTCCCCCAGGGTCAGGATTGCAAATGTTAGAACTACTGGACTAAGTGTGGTAAACAGGACAAGGATTTGATAGCAATTGTTATAATAGAAAATATTTCTCCACAGCTGAGGCTTAATGAAAATACAGGGAATAGAGGGATTATGGACCATGTATGGGCAGAAGAGATTTAGTTTAGTTCGTCTTCGTGTTCGGCACAGACATTGTGGGCCGAAGGGTTTGTACTGCTGTATGTCCTAGACAGATATTTGAAGTTTTTAAGGCAGCGGAGGCTCCAGATCAAGTGCTGGCGAATAGAATTAGAATGGATCAGTACTACATGGTCAGCGTAGACATGGTGGGAATGGACACTGGTTTTCTGATGTATGAGGGCAAAGCGATGAGTAAGAGGGTTAGGAGGAAGCTGAGGGAAATAAGATCACAGGATGTATTACGTGAATAACTGACAGGGTGAATCCACTCACTCAAGCTTTTGGAGAGCTAATAGGATGCCTACAACCTTGGCCGTTCTCCTTTCTCTCTTCTACCTTTCTAGAGAAAATAGAGGGCTTGAAACCCTGGGTGTTCACTCTTAGGAACAGCTTCTTCCCCACTGCTATCAGGCTTCTGAACCAATCCCCTCCTTAACACCCCCTTTCTTGTTTTTCAGTTATTGCTGAATATATCATGATATTTATTAATATTACCACATATACTGTTTACTCTGAACTTCACACTGGCAAGGAACTTCATTCCATCCTGGTGTATATGACAATCTGAATCCAAATATTTAAGTATGGAGCCTAGACACACTGCCCAGAGGCAGTGATAGAAGCAGATACGATTGTGGAGCTTAGGAGATTGTGGAGGCTTTAGACACTTGAAACCGAAGGGTATGGAGGAATATGGATCATATACAGGCAGCAAATATTTTGTTTAATTTGCCATCGTATTCGGCATAAATATTGAGGGTTGAACGGCCATCTCCTGTGCTGTGCTGTTAAGTACTTGAATTTCTAACTAAGGCCGAACCAAGACCATGTGCTGGTGACACTGAATGGATGGCTATGTAATGGTTAGTATGGACATAGTGGGCAGAAGAGCCTGTTCCTCCGCTGTATGACTCCATGATAGTAGGTGGAAGATGGACTCAGAATCAGGTTTAATATCACTGGCATAAGTTGTAAAAATTGTTGTTATGCACCAGCAGTACATTGCAATGCATAGTAATGCTAAATGAACTATAAATCACGTGAAGAAATATTATATATATAAAACTAAATTAAATAAGTAATGCAAAAAGAGAGCAAAAAAAAAGAAAAGGAAAAACTTTAGTGAGGTTGTTTTCTTGGGTTTATTGTCCATTCAGAAATCTGATGCAGGAGAGGAAGAAGCTGTTACTGAAACATTGAGTGTGCATCTTCAAGCTCCTAACCTCTTCTCAGCGGTAGCGTTGAGAATGTTGAGAATCCTTATTAAAGGATGCCAGCTTTTTGAGACATTGCCTTTTGAAGGTGTGTTCGATGCTGGGGAGGCCAGTGCCCATGATAGAGCTGGCTGAATTTACAAACCTCGGCAGCTTTTCTCGGTCCTGTGCAGTGGCCCCTCCGTCCCAGATGGCGATGTCATGTGTCCTGTTGCTTCTGGTAGGCAGCTCAGTGGTGATGGAAATGATGACAATTAACCTACTGGGATTTGCGATTATCACTTAACAAAACTGACGACAATTTTACGAATGTTGTGTCTGCGTGCCTTGGTGTGCCAAATCATGGTAGAAACAACACATTACTACTCTGCCAGGCTGACTGTTTGGGAGTCTCCCTCACTGAAATCAAGGAATATCACTTGAACTAATGTGAATTTCAGCTCTTTATACCACAGCCCTAGCTTCAAAATATCCTGAAAATCATATGCTTATTTCTGAGTCTAATTGCATTTCTAACAGCATTCTGCCATAATGAGTGTTTAACAAATAAGTACCTCTAAAATTAATTTCAGTGGTGAGATTATAATTTTGTCATATATTTTACAGAAGGAACTGTAAAGAATGAACTTCCTTAAGCATAATTTTATGGAATTTCAGAACTTTATTTATATGCATGTTCTGATATTTATTTAGTTTTCTAGGTAATGTTGAAAAATTAATTCAAAATTGCACGTTTTCTTTCTGTGAGCATTCTTTAACATGATTGGCTGCTCAGGTGATTGGACTTTGGGGGAGTCCCTCTGTTTTGCTGCCTGAGTACAGCAGGTGCCAGGACAGGGAAAGTTCTTACCACAGAGGCACGAGACACTTGTGGGGCATTTTCCAAAGTCAGTGGCAAATGCTGTAACTTTACCACTGACTGGAAGCCATGGTCCATTTCTCTGGCCAGGGATACGGATGCCAACTTGCCAATGAGACTGCCAGCAACCTGTGCCTTCCTTATGGTACAGATCCAGGTAAAGGATGTTTGTAATGGCTCCAGAATCCCTAATCAGTGACACACACTGCAGGATAAACCACATGCCTTGCCTTCAGACATCTTTGGGAATGTCAAATCCTTTGGGAAAGTGATTCAAATGGTGCATGTGTGAGCTGACATTGGGTGGAGTGCATTATCATAACATCTTATTTCAGTTTCAACTTCCCTGTATTTGATTTTTCTCTCGCGCTCTCTCTCTCTCTGTGCTTCTCATTGACCTTTCATGAAACATGGTTCTTATTTCCACGTCTCTTAACCTGTCATTTCTTTGCATTGTCCTCAGCAAGATATGGCTATAATGGATATCTCAGCTCAAGTAAGTTATTGGTTTGCCACAATTAGTTTCCCCTTGAATTGTTGCCTCCTGTTTGATTTCTTTTCCCTGTGTTCTCCCCCAACCCAGCTGACTCTCCTGCTTTGTTCCAATTTTCTACCCTTGCCCTTCCAGTTGGAGTGCAGTGATGATTTTTGTTTTAGTTAGCTTTTTTTTTTGCAAGCCGTCTGTCAATTAGAATAGTGTGATCAGAACGCGTTGGAATTAAGATTTTGTTTGGAATATTGATCCTTCTGTTCTACAGCCTCATTGGACCTAACTACAACCTAAACTCATAAGGTCAAATGTCTGGTCTCTCTGGTCTGAGGCAGAGGGGTTCCTTTTTCCTCTTTCTCAAGCTTGGATATGGTTTCACAGCTACAGGCTGCCTATTAGGTTATGTTTCAAATGGCATTTACTTAAAACCAGGCTTAACAGAAACTGGGGAATAATCACGTTTGAATCCTTACATGTATTGACTCAGTTTCTCCCGCACTTGGGAGGGGTTGATTAGTTACCGAACAAAATCGGACATTCTGACTAAGTTGTGCCTTCTAAACCCAAAGTTTGATGACAACCTGCCTAAAATCAGTAATCTGGTCACAGCTTGGAGGGTATTTTGTGTCTATTTACTTAATTTTTTGAGATCAAGGCATCACTGGCAAAGCCAGCATTTCTTACGCTGAGGTTCTGTTGGTGAGGTTGTTGTCACCTTGAACCAGGCAGTAATGGGGTGGGGGGTTATGATGCACTTGGCCTGCTGGGCTTTTTCACTGGCCAATCACTCATCAACTGCATTGCTGTGTCTGAAGCAAAATGAGGGCCAGGCAAGATAGCATGGATTCCTCTTCTGGAGTACATTTGTGTACCACATGGGGATTCTACAACAATCCAGTTGTTAGTAGCCATTCTTTTTATAAACTCCACAGATGTCGTGTTGGGATTTTGAAATTGCACCTCTGGATTGGTAGTATCGTCTGCGGGCCTCTAGTCTGGTAGTTTAAGCATTGCAGCACCAAAGGAATTCTGGTATACAAAATTATGGGGGGGGGGGGTTGTATGGATAGGTCAATGCAAGCAGATTTTTTCCACTGAGGTTGGGTGAGGCTAGAACTGGGTTGAAGGTGAAAGGTGAAATATTTAAGCGGAACCTTCTTTGATTAGAGGGTCATGAGAGTGTGGAATGAGCTGCCAGTGGAAATAGTCGATGCGGGATTGACTTCAACTAAGAGAAGATTGTATAAGTACATGGTTAGCAGAGATATGGAGGGCTATGGTCCAGATGAGGTCAATGGGACTAGGTAGAGTTGGACACAGACCAGATGAACCATAGAGCTCTGTGACTCTGACTCCTCTGGGTTTCTCCTGGTTAGTTGTAACAAGCTATGGGGAGATGGGAAGCTGAATGAAACAGTGGAGGAAAAGTGTCTAGACCAGCAGCTTCAGATGCTAAGAGAGTCGAGGAGCAGGGAGGGTACAGCCTCGAAGTACAAGGATGTCCCTTTAGAACAGAGGTGAGGAGGTATTTCTTTAGCCGGAATGTAGAATTCACTGCCAATGACAGCTGTGAAGGTCAAATCATTCATAAAGTGAAGGTTGATAGGTACTTAATTAGTAAGGGTGTCAAATGTTATTGGGAGAAGGCAGAAGAATGGAGTTGAGTGGGAAAATAAATCAGCCATGATCAAATGGTGGAGCAGATTTGATGGGCTGAATGGCCCGATTCTACACCCATATCTTATGGACATATGGACACTAATAAAGCCTAGCACTGCTGCTGGAGGCGACACTGGCCTGCCCACTGATCGAGAATAATTGTAGGATTTACTGGCAATGTCTGCCAAGCAGTCCCCTGGCATCTACCCCACTCCATCCCGATTTATAGGCTGCTTGCTCTCCAAGCATATTGTACGAGCAGAAGAACCCTAAAGGTTGTTAAAATAATCCTTGTGTGAAGCTGGCATAGGGCCTGGTCAGTGACATGGGTACCTGGGAGGAAGCCACAGTCTCAGTGGCTGAGCAAGCACTTTTAATGGTGTCATTAACAAAACAAACGAGGAAGGCATCCTTCACTGGAATATTATCAAGACCCAAGTTTGGATTGTAGCCTTTGTTCCGGTCTGTTTTCATGGCATTATTACCACATTAAAAATTGTGTGGTCCCTTACTGTTCAACGCTGCTGTAGCGTGAGAGCAGCAATGCAAGGAGTGAACTTGGGAATGCCATGGCACTGGGACGTTGGCACAGTCCAGACTCTTTGTTCAGGTGAGAATAAGAACCGGGTTGATAGCACTGGCATATGTCATGAAATTTGTTGTTTTGCAGCAGTGCAATACATAAAAATGCTACAAATTACAAGAAGGAAGATATATTGAAATACATTAAACAAGTAGTGCAAATAAAGAGCAGAAACTGCGAGGTGGTGTTCATGAGTTGGCTCATTGTCCGTTCAGAAACCTGATGGTGGGGGTGAAGAAGTTGTTCCTAAAATGTTCACTGCTTGTCTTTGGGATCCTGTGTCAGTTGGCTAAGATCTGGAGGTGATCCACGCTGTTCACGCTATCAGCCAGGGCATTAAATAAATCAAACAGTCAAAATCTGTGCAACTGAAATCACTTCAGAACAGTCGAGTATCTTATCCATTAATTGCTCATCAGTGCACTCCAAATGTAGAAGAGTATCTTTTTAAAACTTCTGACTGGTGAAGTGCAGTGGTTTTCCTTGTATTGCCTCAGTGTGTGAAATGCAACCATCCCCTCTACAATCTACAATCCCTCACTCATACTTTCCTATTTAACTTCAACTAAAAGCAGTGATTGCTGCTGTCAGACAGACTCTTCCCACCCTTCGATGAACGCAGTAAACAGCAGGTGGTGCTGCTACTTAAGGAATAAGTTGCCACAGAAGGTCAGCGTGTGTACTTGTACAGGCACACACCACATACACACCGGCACTCACGCCTATCCCTTCTCACTGTCATACACGCACACTCACACCTGTGCATGGCTACAGCCTGAGACCGCACACGTACTCACATTGCAACTTGGTCTTACACTCACACATTTACACACACACACACACACACACACACACACACACACACACACACACACACACACACACACACACACACACACACACACACACACACACACACGATATTCGCATTCACACTAACTTGCGCACATTCTCAAGATTCAAAATACAAAGTAAATTTATTATCAAAGTACGTACTGTATGTGTCACCATATACTACGCTGAAATTCCCCAAGACTGTTTATTGTCATATAAAGGAAAACAAAATGATTATTACTCCAAATGTGAAGCAAAAACAGAGTGAGCACAATTTTAAAAAGCACATTAAAAAGCACAATAAATAACATGATTTACAAGATTGAAGTCTCTTGCAATTATGAAGAGACCGTCCGGAAGCTTGTTTTGTTGAGAGCTGAAGATGCTGTAAAGCTCCCCCAGTGTGTCCTTGGCGTTCGCACTAGAGGAGGGATGTAGACAGTGGTGATGAACACAGCAGTAAAGTCTCTGTGCAGGCATTGTGGCCGGCATTCAACTGCATGATGTTCAATTGCTACAAAGACGCTTGCTCTTATTCCCACACATTCAGCCGTGCTGATATTAGCATTAGTGAGTGTGTGGGAATGAGTAAATAACAAGCTTAATCCCTTTTACTTACTCTCCCTGAATTACGGGAAAATTCTGTAGTGTTGGGCCCTGAGTAAAGTGTGGAGGATTGGATGTGTGCCCCTAGCAGATGATAAGCTTTCTCAAGCCTCTGAATGTTCCAGTTGCCAGCCCTGCAGATTTTGCCAAAAGATTCTATCTGATGGCTCACTGGGTGAACAGTTGGGATTTCACGCTCTGCGTGGAAATGGATCAGCTCATCTCCACCTGGACCTCTGAATGAGGGTAGCTGACTGTATCCAGAGAGCTGGTCTCCAGCCATCTTTCCCTTTGCAGGTGAGGAGGACGGCCTTTAACCTGCAAAGGAGGCCACATCGGGAGAGGCGATAAGGAGACTCGCGTAATGTGGCAGCGGATAAAAATTCAGTAAAGTTTCCTGGACATTTATCCTTCCGATTGCAAACTGTTCATTGCATAAACTGAGAATAAATGCAAGACAAGCTCGTCATTTGCCTCGCTGCGCGTAAATAGACAGCAGCCGTCTGGATCATTCGAAGTCCTCAGTGAAACTGCCACCTTGCGTATTCTCAAACTAATGCTGTACATGTTTGACAACACACAGATGAATCCAGGAGTTATCAATGCGGGGGTTTGAATCTAACCAGCAGCTGACGTTAGACTCAACCGCCACAGATTGCTCCAAGCTACTTTAGGGATTTTACTGCTGTTGTCCAGAGAATAGAGGAAATGTCCTCTGCAATGCACTGGAGCAATATTTTTCAAAAGTGCCATTGGCCTCTATTGAAAGTGCAATGAGCTCAATAAGTTATTCTGACATTTTCTGATGCTTGGTGATCACTTCAATAAGATTTAGAATAATGATCAGAAAATATGAATTAGACCTGTCTAATTACACGTTAGCCAGGTTACATGCTAGAGTCAGAATCCAAGCCTGTTGTAAAGATTTGATTTAAGCTTGCAAAGTGCTCAGCATCTTATAAATCAAAGTTTCAAAGTCATTAATGGTAAGTGAGTAATATAGCAATCATTATAATAGTGTTTTCAGCAAGTAATTTGTTTATGCAAATAAATATGAGAAAGCTTAAATAGTTACTTGTATTATTGTTGATCTCTCAACAACTTCACTAAATGTTAATTTATCCAAATAATCTGCAATTGTTCATAAGGCAATTATTGCATAAACTAATGAAGCATCAGTGACAGTCACACATTATCAGCACTTGGGCCCTGTTCCTATGCTGTCAAAGAGTGAAGGCAGAGCACCTTATGATATAGCATCACTCGAACTGGAATCAATCTCACCATTCACCAAATCTTTTGATGGCACATTTTCTTTTTTAGAAGTTGCCTTATGGGGTTTGCATATTCACTGCCACTGGACATTTCTCATGTGGCCTTTTGATGGGAAGTTAAAATGAATTAAAATGGGAAATGGGATTGTTCAGAGAGCTGGCATCGAAACAGCGGACTGCACGGCCACTTCCCATGTCTGTAAGAAATATGAACACAATGGCTCAGATAGAGCAGAGCAAATTGTGTCTAGAGATGGCAGTTTAATCCATTGTTTCTATGCCTGCCATCTGAAAAATCCCATTTCCCTTTTTAATTCAGTTGAACTTCCTATCCAGAGGCCACATAATAAATGTCCAAAGGCAGTGAATATATATAGTCCATTCAGAAATCTGATGGCGGAAGGATATAAGGTGTTCCTGAAACGTTCAGTGTAAATGGAGGACACCAACTGAATGTCAGCAAGGTTCTTCTTACCTGTTCTTAATTGGGATTAGTACTCTTCCCTCTTTCCCTGCACAATATTTTCCTGCCAACACGAAACTGAGTCATTAGTGGTTATCGCCTCCAAGGTGCAACAGTGGGGACTTTTTCTGGGACATAATAGGACCTCTGCTTGTTGATGTAACCACTCTATCCTAATGCTGGTTCCTTAGTGTTGAACTGCGGTGTTGGAAGCTGGAAGTAGCAAGAGAACTGGTTGCACGGAAGGTCATTAAGGAAACAAACTTAGTCTTCTCTGGTGCTAGGACGTTGTGCCACAGAGCTATCGAGAGTAGGACTGCACTGGGCTTTGTCCCACATGAAGACTGCCTTACTTTCGCCAGGCTGCACTTTCCTAAGCCTGGGATAGTTGAGAAGTCACAAAATCCATCCTGTACAACAAACTGCAGATATTGGAATCTGGAAGAGCGTACAATCTGTTGGATGAACTCAGCATTGTGAGGGTAAAAGGATTATTGAGAATTTAGATCAAACCCCTGCAACAGGACTAATCTCTCTGTTGCCTCCTCACATATGAATCAGACCTACACGAGTAGAATGGAGGAAAGTCTTATCCTCTCAAAAACAAGAGATTCTGCAGATGCTAAAAATTGATAGCAGCACACACAAAATGCTGGAGGAACATAGCAGGTCAGGCAGCATCGATAGAAGGGAATAAACAATTGACATTTCAGGCCAAGACCATTTATCAGGACTGGAAAGGAAATGGGGAGGACGCCAGAAAAAGACGGTGGGGAGACAGGAAGGAATACAAGCTGGCAGGTGATGGGTGAAGCCAGGTGAGAGGGAAGGGGGGACACACCCAGTGGCTGCCGATCTTATTCTCTCAAACAAGTCAAAGCCAGACAGTGAAAGAGTATTCAAGTGGCCAGAGGGACTTTGATTTCTTTTTTGTGTAAATTAATTTTCATTTATTTGTGAATTATCACTGCAGCAGAACGAGAGGGGAAATCTGTTCTTCAGCTGCCCTCTGGTTTAGCACCATTTATATCCAAGAAATTCATCATGTTGTGCTGTTTATTCAGAGATAGCTCAAGGAGCAGATGTAGTCCTTGTTGCCATCAATCATCCAATTACAGGCACTAAAACAGTGCCTCACAATCATCAGCTGGTGAGTGCACTGTTATCTGAACAGTCAGACTAATGACAATTGCTTCTGACTGACTTGTCAGCATCCAGGATAATGAATTGTAAGCACGGCCTGTTTGACTCTTACCCCATCACAGATCACTAGCTTAGTTTGGCTCTGCCTGCTTCATCGCCAGGACATATGATCTTGATATTATTTTATTATTGTCATATGTACCGAGATACAGTGTAAAATTTGTCTTGTTTATGCAGATCAAATTGTTACACAGTGCATTCAGTTAGAATGAGGTAAAACAATGCAGGATACAGTGTAACGCCTGCTGAAAAAGTGCAGTACAGGTAGGGGGTAAGTACAATATCATAGGAAGGCAGAAGTAGACTGTGAGGCTAAGATTCCATCTTATCATACCAAGCTCAAGAATGGTTTCTACCCTTTTATCAAGAGCCAGGGAAAGTAGGTTAGGTTGGCCTTGAGCACTGTGGTACATGCTTTTAGGCTTTTATGAGTCTTGATGAAGAGTCTCAGCCTGTAACATTCCCCTTCATAGATGCTGCCTGACCTGCTGAGTTCCTCCAGCATTTTGTGCGTATTGTTTTGTATCTTTAGTCCAATGGGGTAAGGGAGAAGAGAGATCATGCTGGCCGCTTTACTGACGTGGCAAGAAGTATAGACAGAATTCGTAGAGTTTTCTAAGATGTGCTGAGCTGTGCCCTCAACTCTTTGCAGTTTCTTGTGGTCGCATGCAGTACAGTTACACCCAGGTCATCATGCATCCAGATAGAATGGGGCTTTTTATGGTGCATCGATAAAGCCGATGGGGACGTGATAAATTTATTTACCTTCGCGAGGAAGTCGAAGCGTTGGTGAGCTTTCTTGGCAATTTAGTCAGAGTATGCAAGCTAGTTTAGCTTTACAGTGAAGGACGATAATAGCTGTAAGATGTTGCTAACATTTTGCTTTGATCATTTATGGATTTGTGTTTGCCAGGAAAACTAGCATTGCCTTGGTTCTGCCCACTCAGCGAGTCCTCTATCACCTTGGTAGGTCAGGAGCCACAGATGTGCCAAGCTGGGCAATAATGGCAGATCCCATCCCGTAAGATTTTAGCTGTGGTTCTCGTCCTCAGTCCACAGTGATGCAACTGGTGGAGATGCTGCCTCACAGTTCTAGTGTCTGGGGTTCAACCCTCACCTCCGGTGATATGTGTGTGTGTGTGTATATAGTCTGCAATCTCTCCCTGTGACTACGTTTCCCCAAATGTTCCTACTTCATAGTACAGGCCCTTCGGCCCATGATGTTGTGCTGACTTTTTAACGTCCTCCAAGATCAATTTAATGCTTTCCTCCCACATAACCCTCCACGTGCCTATCTAAGAGTCTCTTAAACATCCCTAATGTATCTGCCTCCACACTTGGCCGGGCGTTCCAAGCACCCACCACTGTCTGTGTGAAAAAAACATTTCCCCCACCCCCCACATACTTTCCTTCGATCACCTTAAAATTATGTCCTCTCTTATTAGCCATTTCTGCTCTGGGAAAAGGCGCTGGCTGTCCATTCTATCAATCTTTTATTATCATATTCACCTTTATCATATCACCTTTCGACTTCCTTCACTCTAAAGGGAAAAGCCCTCGCTTACACAACCTGTCCTCATAAGACATGCTCTCTAATCCAGGCAGCATCCTGGTAAATCTCCTCTGCACCCTCTCTAAAGCTTCCACATCCTATAATGTGGTGACCAGAACTGAACACAGTATTTCAAGTGTGATCGAACCAGATTTTTATAGAGCGGCAGCATTACCTCAGGGCTCCTGAACTCAGTCTCCCGACTAACGAAGATCAACACACTATACTCCTTAACCACCCTATCAGCTTGCACGGTGACTTTGAAGGATCCTGCAATCTACAACTGTTGAAAATTACCCTGGTACAGATGAGTGGTATTATCTGGTGGGAGAGTTGTGGGGAAAGTGGGAAGGATAGGGTGGATTAGGGTAGGATTAGTATTATAACAGGTGCCTGAAAGAGAGAGTGGAAATGGCAGCCTGCTTCCATTCTGTATCTCTCAATAACTCCACCTATGGATCACAGAAAACCAATGTATCCACTGTGCTTCTGCTCCCAGTTGCCGTTTATTTTCAGTGTCTCTCCTCTTTCTTGGTGCATGTGCCAAACTAACTCTCAGTGCCACAGGTGGCATTGAGCTGCCAAGGGCAGCATCTGTTACATAATCCATGATGTTTATTAATAGCTGTAAAAAAAGCCCTCGGCCTACCCGTGACTTTGTGCCCGGGGGGAGTGCAGTCTCTGGTGGGCTGCAGCAGACCCCAACACTTGCCTGCGATGTACCAGCCTGGCTGCTGTACCTTCACCAAGCTCCAGAAGCTGGAGCCGGCAGTCAGTAAGTCAGTGCTGACAGCTGTGCATGACATTGTAGTTTGCGATGCCTTTTATTACTCCCTTTAAACATTGCTGGAAAGCACACACGCGCGCGTGCCAACATCTATGCACACATTGTGTTTCGTACGTATGCGCGCGCGTGTGCACACATACATGCACACACACACATACAATGCCAAAATCTATGCACACATTGTCTTTTGTACTTATGCATATACACACACCCACCCCCATTCAGACACACATAGCACCCATAATCAATACTCCCTTCTGCACATTTGTGTATATACACATAGCACACTCACTCACAGGCACAGGCACATTTTCACGCACACATTCCCATGTACATTTACACAGTACACAACCCGGAGATTTGTCTTCGGACATACTGTATGAATGAACATTCATGCATGTACGCATACACACACAGACAGAAGTACATTCTCATCCATAATCCCACAAGCACACATTCATGTACACGCAGATAGACTCTGTGGTCAATTTATTAAGTACACCTATGCACCTGCTGTTAATGAAAAATATCTAATCAGAATCATGTTTAATATCACCAACATTTGTCATGAAATTTGTTAACTTGGTGGCAGCAGTACAATGCAATACATATTAAATATAGAAAAATAAATAGATAAATCAATTACAGTAAGTATATATAAATGTATATTAAATAATTAAATTGATAATAGTGCAAAAACAGAAATAATAAAATAGTGAGGTAATGTTCATAGGTTCACTGTCCATTTAGGAATCGGATGGCAGAGGGGAAGAAGCTGTTGCTGAATCGTTGAGTGTGTGCCCTCAGGCTTCTGTATTTCCTCCTGGACAGTAACAATGAGAAGAGGGCATGTCCTGGGTGATGGGGGCAATCAACCAATCATGTCGCAGCAACTCAATGCAGAACAGCATGCAGACATGGTCAAGAGATTCAGTTGTTCAGACCCAACATCAGAATGGGGAAGAAATGACTTTGACTGTGGAATGATTGTTGGTGCCAGATGGGCTGATTTGAGTATCTCAGAATCTGTTGATCTCCTGGGATTTTCACGTAGAGTCTCTGGAGTTTACAGAGAGTGATGTGAAAAATAGAAAATATCCAATGAGTGGCAGTTTTGTGGATGAAAGTACCTTACTAATGAGAGGTGTGGAGAGAATGGCTGGACTGATTCAAGCTGACAGGAAGTTGACAGTAACTCAAATAACCACGCGTTACAACAGTGGTGTGCAGAAGAGTATCTCTGAATGCACAAGTCGGACCTTGAAGTGCATGAGCTACAGCAGCAGAAGATCATGAATGTAGACTTGGTGGACACTTTATTAGTACCAGGAGGTGCCTCATAAAGTGGCCACTAAGAGTATATGCATTCCCCACCCCACATGTACACAGAAGGACCCACTCATGTTCACATGTGTGTATAGAACATGCACAAAGGCAACTGCAAGCACATGACTAAGTACTTTCATATCATTCTTGTACGTCCATCTGCAAGCAAATGTGTACTCAAGCAATGTAAAGTTAAAAAAAAATTATTTATTATCAAAGTACATATATATCACCATATGCTACCTTGAGATTCATTTTCTTGCAGGCATTTACAGGAAAATAAATAAATACAATTGAATTTATGAAAAGCTATACATACACAAGTCTGTATAGTGGTGCAGTGGTGCAGTGGCATCCGCACTGGACATCGGGGCGAATAGTCCCGGCTCCTTGCAGCCTTTCTGTCCGTGCTGGTTGAACATCAAACTAGGAACTTGGCCCCATAAAAGAGGTAAATGCTAAAGAAAGGGCAAGGTTGCCACCAAGCAAAGTGCAGGGAGGAACTTTAACCTTTTTTATACATAAACAAAGATCGGCAAAAGAGGACAAACAGTGCAAATTAAGAAATATATAAATAATACTGAGGACATGAGCTGTAAGGTTCTTGGAAGTGAGTCTTTAGGTTAAAAAATCGATTCAGCATTGAGGTGAGTGAAGTTGTCCACGCTGGTTCAGAAGCCTGATAGGTGTAGGGTAATAAATATTCCTGAACCTGACGTTGAGGGCTCTAAGTCTCCTGTTCCTCCAGCCCGATGGAAGCATGGACTAGATGGTGGGGGAGTCCTTGGTGTTACACTTGTAGCTACTGACTCACATATGCATTCAGATTCAGACTGACGTTTATTTATCAGATGTACTGTGAAACATATAGCGATACATGCAGTTTACTTATGTATGCACTTGTGCACATTCCTGCATTTACAACTGGGCACGCACACACACACACACACGCACGCATGCATGCACGCACACACACACGTACACACACACAAACACACACACGCATGCACAAACACACACACACACGCACGCACAAACACACACACACACATTCCACATGCACATACAAGCATGCAGATGTGCTCACAGGCAGAACTCTTCGTGACAAGAGCTGCCAGTTGCAGAGTTTGAGAGTTTAAGGCTGCTGTGTTTTCAAATACAATACATGGCATTTATTTAAGTTAATAATGAGCAGAAATCTAGGCAAATCACTTTCAGAGCGCTGTGCATAAACCCAGCAGACGGCTGTGTGGACAGGCTTCTTAAATTATTTATCGCTGATTATGTTCCTTTCCCCTGCACACCCTGTAGAATTATCAGTGGCTACTGATTACAGCGGGGGAGCTGCAGTTACTGTTCGATGAACACACACTCCCACGAGTGCATGTCATAGTTTATGAGTCGCCCATGTGGACAAAGTCACCTATATGGGCAGATTTACGTTTAAGAAATGAATGTTCAAAAAGTTATAAAATGACATTGCAAATGGGGAATGTAAACACTGTACAGTTTGAAACCGATATATTACAGACTTAAAGGTGAAGAATGTGCAGCTCCAGGTTTTGTGGAGAGCCGTCCAGGGGATCATATCATCTTATCATTTGCCATTAAAAACAGTTTGAAGTTTGACTAAACAAGGTCCAGAGAATGTTGAGAATACCTGAGCCAAATCCTTGCTCTTTAGCGTCTCACGCCAGCCAGTATCTCAGTTCACCCCGATTTAACAGCTCATTAGTTATTTTCTTTCCAACTGCTGTGATTGGGGAGGGGTTAGTTAGACCAGCCAGTAGTCTCTTAAATATTGAAAGGCCTAGAGCAGATTGGATGTGGAGCCTATGCTCCCTATAGTGGAGAAGTCAAGGTCCAGCCTCTGAATAGAAGGAAGTCCCTGTAGAACAGAGATGAGGAGGAATTTCTTCAGCCCAAAGGTAGTGAATCTATGGAATTCATTGCCACAGATAGCTGAAGAGGCCAAGTCATTGGGTCTATTTAAAGTTGATTAGCAAGAGTGTCAAAGGTTACAGAGAGAAGGCAGGAGAATGGGGTAGAGAATGATAATAAATTAGCCATGACGGAATGGCAAGCAGACTCAATGGGCCAAATGGCCTAATTCTGCCCTAATGTCCTATGGTCTCATGGAATTAGGGATGACAGTGTATCATGAAAGTTGAAATGCAGTTGTTCTTCAGGAGTTTGTTAAAACCAATGATTCTCCTGGCTGAGGACAGGTTTCAGATTAAAGGGGTCAGCCAATTAGGAAGTAAATGAGGAATTTATTCACTTTTAAATGGTTGGAATTCCTTCTCTGGGGTTATGGATGCTATACTGTTGAGTATATTCATTGGTGAGCAAGATAGGTTCTTGGACACTGAAGCATGAAGACTAGGTTCATAGGTTGCAATAGAAACTAGTGTTGACATTGAATGGTAGAGCAGGTACAATGCTGTTGATTGACCTCTTCCTGTCCAAACTCCAGTTGTGCAGCAGGTTTGCTTGAAACTAAGAGCATATTCCAGTCAAGACTAATCTTTTGCTAATTACGTTCTAGATGATCTGGTTTAATGCTCATTCCGGTTGTGAGTTTGTTATAAGTAGGTGGTGATATCAAACCTTTCGTAGCTCTTTTAGAAGTGCTGGTGGAACTACAATATTATAACCTATTTCCACCAGCCTGCTTTCCAGAGCAATGCATCCCTGTCTTTGTTACTGCCATTATTCAGCTTAAAATGTAAGTTTGGGGGAGTATTATACCCATACTCCTGCTGTGCTAAAGGCTGGATTTCTGCAGAAATTCATAGGGGGGTCAATAGCATGTAGCAAATGGCAAACAGAGTTCTATGTCAAAAACCCCAATATTCTGTGACCCCAGTCAATGGAACCAGCTCCTTCTCTACCCTTACCCTCTCAGAGCTTTGGTCTGAACTGTTCCCCTGGGAATCTCTTTCCATTGTCCATCCATAATCCTGTCAAGCTTCTCACAAGTTCACTGTGCCATCCCACATGGATATAAAACAACATTGTATGCCCAAAGTTCACCTAAAACCAGGGCCCGTACAATGAACAGTGGTAGCTTCACTCCACCTGTCTTTTAAACATTCCAACCGAATCCCGGAACTTGGATGAAAATTATGCATCAAACTATAGATTCTTATTTGGTGAAATGTATTCAAATTCAGAGCAAGGATGCATGGGCATAGAGTTATGTGGGTCTGTTATTTTTAAGTTGAAAACCAGAATTAATGGTGTTTCCTTAATGCGTTAAATACGTTGGTTAAACATTGTCTCTACCTTTTTTAACAGCTGTTGTTTGGAAGGCAGTGGGCCCTAGCCTGCAGCATTTTTCTCCCACCTTGTTTGCTTTGCCCAGTCCTGCAAGTTGTACCCATGCATAGTTCCTATCACCACTGCCGAACATTTGGAGTCAATACATGAAAACTACACGCTTGGAATGGCCCACCTTTTAAGCCGAGCGGTTTGATTTCTTTATTACTAAGCCATGTTACCACATAACATATTTACATCTACAGTGCGTTTGGGTTCCTTGTGTTTTTGCAGAGAGTGGGTGATCCCTTCTACTCACGGCACCCAAATAAAGGCCATGTCCAATCAGAGTTTTCCTTTCTCTGTGTGCATGTCTGTGTGTGTGTGTCCGTGTGCGTGTGTGTATTTTGTTTGATGTGCATTGCTTTGAATTTTCTTTTTCTTACTTTTTTCTGTTGCACCATAATCAAAATAATTTTAACCTTAGTTGGGTTTTAAATGTCTTGATATTTTGTTTAATTCTCGAGACTCGTTAGCTGCTTATAGTGCGGGGACCTTTAACTTTGATAATGAGTCACTTTCGGTTTAATATGCCTTTTTTAATTTAATATTGCGTTTTCATTTTGTGTCAGCCCCTGAACGGCTATTAAATCTTCCATCTTCGGTCTGTTTGCAGTTCAAGATGAAAACCCAAAAGCGCTGTCTCCCAAAAAGAAACAGCGAAATGGAGGCATGCGAAATTCACCCAACAGTTCTCCCAAGCTGATGAGGTAAGAGAAGACAGCATAAAGAACTTTCGTGTCTAAAAGGAGAGAGAACGAGTGAGAGAGAGAA
Organism: Hemitrygon akajei; assembly: GCF_048418815.1. Classification (NCBI taxonomy): domain Eukaryota; kingdom Metazoa; phylum Chordata; class Chondrichthyes; order Myliobatiformes; family Dasyatidae; genus Hemitrygon; species Hemitrygon akajei. Next base: position 54,446,170 of record NC_133144.1, on the reverse strand, counting down.
AGAGAGAGAGAAATCCTTAAAGTATTTATTCTGTCAGGCTGTCAGCAGTTAATGATAGAGCTGAAAAAATTCTGTCATGAAAGAGGTAGGAAAGGCTGTTAGAGAAAACGCAGTCTTTAAAGTCTTAGCTGTCACCCCAGCCTGTCCGTATGTACTTCTTAAACAGCAGTGGCACTAATGACAGCAGCAACCAATCAGAGGGATTCATCCAGTTACTTTCCCTCAGGCTATCCATCGTTTGCAAGGAGTCCTTCGAGCCCTCTCTTCTGTACTTCAGGCCATATGTGAGATGTGGTGTCACGATGAGAAGCGAACCCAAATTTTTTACATTCCTTTTATCTTGTCCATTTACATTAGATTGTCATTAATTGATTTTGACTTGGTTGTGGAAAACAAAGACTGATAATTGGTGGGAGAGGGGTAGGGAGAGGGACGTATTGGGTGCTTTGTTGCTCTTGTGTCGGGGGTTAAAGTGCGTACAATGTTTGACAAGTAAACAGCTTCATCCACTTAACATATGAAACAATATTACACGAGAATTGCTTCAGGTTTACAGAAACTCCAAACATTTCATAGACTAACAGAAGGTCCCTGTTTACCGTGTAAAATATGCGCTGGGTCTTTTGATCTGCATGCAGCAATAATTCTGGGGGAGCAAGTTCTGCTGTTCTTCTATGCTTCAAAGCTGTGCCGAAGTTTTTCTGCTCTAGGGTACTCCTTTATATTAGTGGCCCTTGGGTAGTGAAATGACAGTTCATCTATGCTTGGTGCAGTTTTTTTTCAATTCATAGCCCTCAGCAAAACATAGAATTACTGAACACAAAGTCACCAAAGCTTTCAGAAATCCTTATCCCGCAGATATATTATACCTTAAATATTACATATTTTGCAATTACAAGGTAGGTTTTATGGGCAATATTAAGTGCCGGTTTAAGGATGCCTAGGGGTTGCTTATTGCACAAGGGTGAATAAGCTGGTATATATTGTATCAAGTATGGTTTTTTTCAGGCACACACGCCTCAAGGCCTTTGTAAATAAGTAATGATCAACAGTTTGGATGTGGGTTTTGAGAAGCATGCCTTTGTCAGCTTGTATGATGGGATCGGAGAATTTCAAAGAGCTGGCTGCTTTCATTGCCTTGTGGAGTGGCACTGAGGGAGAGGAGTCATCCCTTCCTTGTGCTGTCTAGTCAGCAACACATTGGAATTGCTAAACGCAGCTTGAGCACCCAAGCCCAGGTCTGTTTGAACCTTCAGTATAACAAGTTCTAACGAGTGGCAGTCCAGCATTCTTTACAAGAAATTAATACCATCCTGATGGATTTCAGTGGGAGAGGGGAGGTCATTGGATACTTGGTTCTAATTGCAGTCAGCGAATGTTGGGTCTATTAATCACAAAGCATTTGTTCAAATCCATTAAAATAGAACATTACAGTGTAACAAATGTTGTCATTATTCCCTATGAGTAGCAGCATTGAACAAGAGTTGCCAGTGACAGGCTGCAGTGAGTGACAGTTGGTGAAAGATAGCTATCTTGGCGGAGCTTTATTGCACCAGTCAAGGCAGTCAGCAAAGATTGAAGTGACAGAGGTCCATTGACTAAATCATGAAACACGCAGAGCATCATGAAATATTCAGCCATGGTGTAAAATCACTAAATGATTTTGCAGTTATTAGCAACTGCGATGAATGCATGCATCTAGGCGACGGACATTTTAATAGACAAATGTTTTGTCATGACGGTTGTGAAGGAGTGAGAGAGTGGAACACAGAGAGTTAGATTGGTGGGGGGAGGAGGCAAAATAATGTGGATGTGCGGGGGCTTCAAGCAGGCACTCAAATTGCAGACAGGCATGGAAGCAACATCTAGTCAAAAGAAAATACACCCCAACAAAGCGATTGCTGGGATTTGTAGCTTTGCTGTTGGCTGGTACTTGTGAGACTGCTGGGTTAGTGTCTGCTCATACTAAATTAACCACAATTTCCACCTGATGTTGACTGGTACAGTTCGACAGGACGATCAAACAAGTCCTCACCTACAGGAAATTTGATAATATTTTCTCAGCTAGTTATTAGAAATCATCTCAGCTTTATAACCTGGCAACAGTTTTTAACATAGGGAGATTCAATATATACAGAGTGAAGAGGTAGAAGTGTTAAATATAACAAGAAGAAAGTTTTTGCTTTAGCTTTTGATAAGTTACCGTCAAAGTCTTTCAAAGGATATTAACTGAACTCATAGCAGGGCAGTTGAAACTTAATTTTGTTCTTTTTTTTTATTTTAAAACTATCTTGAATTTTTCACTGTACTTTTCTTTACACATTTCAGCCATTCCTTAACAACTTCCATGTAAGTGAGGATTTTCAAATGTGTGGAGTGCTCATCTCAGTCTAAATAGAAGAAACTTCACTTTATACAGGGAAGCTATGATCACTGCTCATAATGTTGCATGGGTGGGGTCTACAGTACAATTAGAGCAGTTTGAGGGTTAAGAATGCATTTGCTATGTAAAGACAAAAGGGTTAAACCTTGCCAATTCGTCATTTGTATGTCAAATATTTTCTAAAAGGGGCATATTTCGAATTGCCTGCCTGCATCCCCAAATATACTTCAGATTTAATATGCTGTGGAAATAAGCCTGAAGTATATTTAGTATATCTGATTCTGATAGAGTACTGATTCTATACTTCAAACCATTATTTTGTTTACTAAGGCTCCGCCTCCCACTTTCGGACATGTAAGACCCAGTTGCTTACTGTCCGCCAACTGGGACAGTACATTAATTGAATGGTTTTCTCAAGTAATGTTACGTCTTAGCTTTAAAAAATTAGAAGTAGAACTTTTGAACCTCGATTTGATTTTGAGAGAAGATGGGGTTCTTTTGCCAAATATTTCCATTTAATTTGAATTATTCTATATGGTTTCCTTCTGATTTTATTATCTTTTTTTAAAAAATGTGAATTGGCGGTTGATGACTTTTTTCTATATATCTAGATGATCGTTAAACGTATTGCTTCCGGGGGTTGATTCCTAATGGGTTTTTTTTTGTAGTTAATGTGTTTTTTTTCTTAGTTAGATGGGGTTCTTTTTTTCCCTTTTTTCTATATATAAAAAATATTTTTTCATTTTTATTCTTTTTTCTTTTTTTTCTTCAGCTCTGTTAATTGTATACATATTAATTTGTTGAAGTTTTGTATAGTTATAGAAGATTATGTATTAATAAAAAGATTCTAAAAATGAAAATGAAGACAATATTAGTGTGAATTTTGAAATATGTAGCTTTAGAATTAGAAGTAATTAGATATCTCAAAAAGCTACCTTTGGAGATTTATTTCTCACAGTTGGCAATTATTTTAACATCTCTTAAATGCAACTTATGCAGTTTAAAGGAAAGGTGTACTATGGATGTAATTACATTGTAAGTGCTGGAATCTGAAGTAATGGGGATTCTGGTAAAGCTTTAGCTGGGTCATGATGAAATGGGGTGTTTATTGCTGACTATTCAAGACCGAGTCGAAAGATGACAGCTGCTGGTGACTGATGGATGTGCAGAAAGCAGAGAAATGTTAGAAGTGCAGGCATTGACGGCCAGGTGGCAGCTGGTGAGGACCACTTTCATATTCAGTGTTCTTTAGGAGAAAAATCATCTGCTCACAATGCAGATGTGAATTAATCAATCTGCACTGAGCTGACATCTCCTGAAACATTAGTGGCTTCAAGCTTTCAAAAAAAGCAAAATATGATGGGGGCAAAATTGCTAAAATATATCAAGTGTACCCTGTTAAAGCTTTTATTGCTCAGAGAATGGCATCGGAAGTTGTATGCGGTAAAAGCCTGTAATTGGCTTTTCATCTTCTTGCCACTCAGGCAGCGTGAGGCTCTGTCTCTATCTATTTCACCTCATTGCAGCAGTTAATGTGAGCCCTTTGATCGTGTTATCTTTGGGGAGGGAGGGGGTGGGAGCACTAGGGGGTGGGGTGGTGTCCGGGCTAGGCACTGTAGCAATGGGACTGCGCGTAAAATAATCAACTAGTAGCAGCCGGCCGGAGAAGATCGGGGCAAAGGTGTCAGGCTGACTGAGCAAGTCCTTTTCTCTGCAGGCACGACCCTCTGTCACTCCCCGGGAATGACCAGATCGAAGAGAAAGACTCAAGTGTGAAGCGATACGATTCCACCGGCATGTTTCACTGGTGCCCAGCCAAAGAAATGGAGAAGGTCATCTTGGTGAGTATCATGAGCTCAGTTCGGGTGCTGACACCATTCCTCCATGCGCCTCTGATAATTTACGGTATTTGCTGATATTTTACAACTTTAACACTTGTGAGTGTTGAGACATCCAACCATTTACAGGAGCAGCAGTTGGGCATTATTTTTCAAGCTCCCATCAGTTAATCCAAGCCTATAAGAAATTCAGATTAGAGGGTCTCCCATTTAAAACAAATTAAGAGGTACTTCATTTCAGAGGGTTGTGACTCCCTGTGATTCTCGTCCCTTGAAGCCTGTGAAGGCCAACTCTTTGAATGTATTCAAGGTGGCAATAGATTTGTGACTATAGGGGGTGGTGGGGGGATCACTGGTTATGGAGTACAGGAAATGAAGTTAAGGTCAGATGGAATTAACTTGAGAAACCATGGTGATTTCTGGCCTTGATGAGAGGTCTTGGCCTGACCTGTTGCCCCTTGGCCAGCTGAGTTCCTCCAGCATTTTGTGTGTGCTACGCTGGATTTCTAGTATCAGCAGAATCTTATGTGTTTATGGCTTCTGGTCTCATTTATTAAATTTTATGGCTTGAGAGGTGACTTGATAAGATCTGTATAAGATAATAAGAGGTATGGGTAGAAATGGCAGACCATGCCTTTATCCCGAGGTGGAAATGGCTGATATGAGAGGGCATCATTTTAGAATGATTGGAGGAAAGTATGGAGGGGGGGGTGATGTCCGAGATAAATATTTTACATGAGAGTGGTGGATGCACGGAATGCACTGCCAGGTGTGTTGGTAGAGTTGGATACATTAAGGAGATTTAAGAGACACCTAGATAAGCATATGGATGAAAGAAAATTTGAGGGCCATGTGGGTGGGAATGATCTTGGAGCAGGTTAACACAACACTGTGAGCTGAAGGACCAATACTGTGTTGTAATCTTCTATGTTCTGTCCAGATCTGTCCAACCAAACCCACGTTTTTACTAACAAGTTGGATACCATCTGATTGGAATCAATTGCATGGCATGTGAACGATGTTGACCATACTTGGTCTGAGATATTGAAGCAACAAGCATTGACTATGGTTCATTCATCCCAATAACACCAGGCTTCACCTAGTTGCAGACAGGCTGTGGAATATATCAACCATGGAAATATGATTAGAACTCTAAACTTTCGATTTAATTGCACTTTTTCATTTAGTTATTTTTGAGTATCCAAGACTCAAAGTGAAGTTGTATTTATTGACTGCATAAATACCATTTCTTGCTTTAAAATCACTATGCTGGCGTGCAGGAATATGACAGTCCTCCATTGAAATGCATGCTACCATCGGGCAAGAGGTAAAGGAAACTGAGGTCCCATAACACCAAGTTCAGGAACCATCAACCATCAGGCTCCTCAACTGGTTTGGATAACTTCACTCACTCCAATGCTGAACTTGACTCCACAACCTACAGACTCACTTTCAAGAACTCTACAACTCATGTTCTCAGTGTTATTTATTTATTTGCACAGATTGTATTCTTTTGCATGTCGGTTACTTGTCAGTGTTTGTGTGTGTATGTATAGTTTTGATATGTATATTCTATTGCATTTCCTTATTTTCCTGTAAATGCCTGCAAGAAAGCAAATCTCAAGGTAGAATATGATGACATAAAATACTTTGATAATAGATTTGCTTTGTCTTTGACAATGGTGTTATAGGCCATTAGTTTTAAAGTCATTGCATCTGCAATATGCAAGTGAATGATTGATGGTTTCAGCTTCTCGGAGTATTAAGTCAAAAGGACGTATGGCCAGGTGATTGTGTGATGTTAGCAGAGGAATTACAGCTCAATACTAGTTTAATGCAGGGGCTCCCAACCTTTTTTATGCTGTGGACCAATACCCATTAAGTAAGGGGACCTTGGACCCCAGGTTGGGAACCTTGGTTTCATTGGAAGACCATGAATACCATGAACTGAACAATTTGGTTATGCTTGTGGTATTACTGATGCCCAACCATTAATCACTTCATTATGTCTCTGAAAATTGATCTTTCATTCACCATGCTGAAGCTAATCTATCCCAAGCTGTTTAAATTTTCTTTTCTGGTATTTTGCCAAATAAACTGAAGAAAGGAAGAAATGATGACTTTCTACTGGATAAGGACACAGTATGCTTTGTATTTTTCGACAGTTTTTTCTTACCACATTTGCAGTTCTCCTGTTATATTCTCCCCTGTATCACCTGCTGAAGTGGATTGTAAGCCATGAGTTACAGAGGGGTTATAGCCTGCTGTAGGTAGACTTGTGAGCAAGTTTGGACTCTGAGTGACAGCAGGCTGTTTAGCCATGGGGATTAGCACCATTTGGAGCCAGTCCACATTCCCACTTGGGTATTTCATGAGGAAGAAATGACTGTTGGCATTTCCAAAGGTCGAAGACCCACTGAAGTTACATGGTAATCACGAGGAAATCTGCAGATGCTGGTAATTCAAACAACAACACACACAAAATGCTGGTTGAAGTTACATGGTACTCTGATTCCCACTGCAGATAAGGGAGAATTCCTCAGTTTACCTTTGGATTCTGCCATGAACTTGCAGCATCCCATCAGCTAAGGGGCACAAGACTGCAGATGCTGGAAAACGGAGCAACAAACCATCTGCTGGGGGAATTCAGTGGATCAAGCTGCACCTGGTGTAGGGTGAGTCAAAACCCTGCATCAGGATGAGGGGGGGAGATGGTCAGTACAAAAAGAGGAAGAGAATTGGTGAGGCAAGTTCCCAAGGTGATTGGTAGACTGAGGAGATTTTCAGATTCAGATTTATTTATCATTATGGACATCGAAACATTCCCTGAGATATGTCATTTGCATTAACAACCAACATACCTAAGAATGTTGTGGCCTGCAAGTTGCCACACATTCCGGTGCTACAGCAGACTCGTAGATTCACAGATATTGGGCTTTTGACTTCCCCAGTGGACCTTCAGAGATTCACAGACTATCAAAAATCTTCTGGATCTCCCGCTGCCTTCATAGATTAAAGCTGCAAAGTGATTGGATGAAGCAGTTGCTAAGCAACAAGATACTTTATGATAGAAGCCCCTTGATAAGATGATCCCTGCTCTCTGCTACAAACAAAACTTGCTTTCGACTATACCAGGGTTTTCCCAAATATGCAGGAAGCTGGAGTGAGCCTAGAGTTAGGTGCCATTTTGGAAATGCCTCAGTTCCAAGGCTATAGAAATAGATTCTGAGCATTGACTTGTGTCTCAGTTTGCCTCCCATGATAAAGAAATGTTAGCACAGAAAATATTGTTATAAAACTCAGTGCCTTCTGAAGTGTGGTCACCAGAGGTTATTTTAGGTCTCCGCAGTTGAACTGGGCCCACAGACAGAAGGAATAGAAAGGAGCTCCACTGCTTGTGAAGGTAGAACATAAGACAATAAGACATTGGAGCAGAATTAGGCTATTCAGCCCACCGAGTCTGCTTCATCATTCCATCATGGCTGATCCTGGATTCCACTCAACCCCCATACACCTGCCTACTCGCCATATCCTTCGATGCCCTGACCAATCAGGAAACTATCAACTGCCACTTTAAATATACCCACGGACTTGGCCCCCACCACAGTCTGTGGCAGATCATTCCATAGATTCACTACTCTCTGGCTAAAAAAAATTCCTGTTCTGAAAGGTCTCCCCTCAATTTTGAGGCTGTGCCCTCTAGTTCTGGATACCTCCGCCATAGGAAATATCCTCTCCACATCCACCTTATCTAGTCCTCTTAACATTTAGTAGATTTCAATTAGATTCCCCACCCCCCGCATTCTTCTAAATTTCAGTGAGTACAGGACCAAAGCTGCCAAATGCTTCTCATATGCTAACATCTTCTTTCCCAGAATTATCCTTGTGAATCTCCTCTGGACTCTCTCCAATGACAATACATACTTTCTGAGATATGGAGCCCAAAACTGTTGACAATACTCCGAGTGCAGCCTGACTAGCGTCTTATAAAACTTAAGCATTTATATCCTTGCTTTTATATTCTATTCCCCTTGAAATAAATGCATAAATAACATAAAGAAGAGCAGCAGGAGTTGGATTAAATGACATGGATCTTCAGTTTGTCCTACATACACCAAGGTCATGTTGCCTGGTTGGGGAGTGCATCTTAAGATATTTGAGCAAGGTAGGGCTTTTCTTTTGTGGTGAAGGAGGATGAGAGGTGACTTAATAAGAGTTGTACAAGGTGATAAGAGGCAAAGATCAAGTGGACAGCCAGAGACTTTTTCCCAGGTTAAAAAAAGGGGTATAACTTTGGAGGAGAGTAAGTGGGGGTATCATAGGTCAGTTTTTCACATAGAGAGTGGTAGGTGTGTGGAATGTTCTAGTGGGGTAGATACATTTGGGACATATAAGAGACTCTTAGATAGAAAAGTGGAGGTGTACGTGGGAGGGAAGGATTAGATTGATCACAGAGTAGGTTAAAAAGTCTGTATAGCATCATGGGCCAAAGGGCCTGTACTGTGTTTCCTATGTCTATGGCATGGCTGATCTGATTTTTGATCTCAACTCAACCATCCTGTCAGATCCCATTACCTTTGACTACCTTTAGTCTGAAAGCCTACTGAACACACACTTAAGTATATTTAGTGACTCCTCTGCAGGCCCCTGGGATAGAGATAGCAAAAGGTTTACCATCCACTGAGAGAATTAATTCTACCTCATCTCCATCTTATTTGTGTGTCCCCTTTATTTGGAAAATCTGTCCCATTGGTCTAGATCTCTGGTAGCTTTGTGGGGAGGGGAAGATGTCCTCTCAGCATCTAGATCTTAGATATTCCACTGACCCGCCTTCCATTTAATAGCTAAGACTAGTTCAGTGATAAAGGGTCATCCAAGACTTTGGACCTTTTGGCAGCAGAGTGGCCCAGGTAGTAGAGATGCTGTCTCACAGTCCCAGTGAACCTGGATCAACCCTGATCTTGGGTGCCCCTGTGAGAAATTTTCAAGTTCTTCCTGAGACTGTGCTGGTTTCTCTTGGGTGCTCCATCTTCCTCCCACATTCCAAGGATATAAGGATTGATAGATAGATAGATAGATAGATAGATAGATACTTTATTCATCCCCATGGGGAAATTCAACTTTTTTCCAATGTCCCATACACTTGTTGTAGCAAAACTAATTACATACAATACTTAACTCAGTAAAAAATATGATATGCATCTAAATCACTATCTCCAAAAGCATTAATAATAGCTTTTAAAAAGTTCTTAAGTCCTGGTGGTAGAATTGTAAAGCCTAATGGCATTGGGGAGTATTGACCTCTTCATCCTGTCTGAGGAGCATTGCATCGATAGTAACCTGTCGCTGAAACTGCTTCTCTGTCTCTGGATGGTGCTATGTAGAGGATGTTCAGAGTTATCCATAATTGACCGTAGCCTACTCAGCGCCCTTCGCTCAGCTACCGATGTTAAACTCTCCAGTACTTTGCCCACGACAGAGCCCGCCTTCCTTACCAGCTTATTAAGATGTGAGGCGTCCCTCTTCTTAATGCTTCCTCCCCAACACGCCACCACAAAGAAGAGGGCGCTCTCCACAACTGACCTATAGAACATCTTCAGCATCTCACTACAGACATTGAATGACGCCAACCTTCTTAGGAAGTACAGTCGACTCTGTGCCTTCCTGCACAAGGCATCTGTGTTGGCAGTCCAGTCTAGCTTCTCGTCTAACTGTACTCCCAGATACTTGTAGGTCTTAAGGGTTAATTGGACTCTGAATTCTCTGAGCTGTTGGTGTGGTAGAATCTGAGCCCATTTATCTCAGTGATGCGGGAGAATAACATGTTGAAGGAGTAATGTAAATGGAGGCTTGATTCTCAGAGCAGTCTCAGTGGGCCAAAAGGCCGCACCAACAAACAAGTGGCCACTTCAGTGCTTCGAGACTCTTTTTGACCCAGTCCACTCAGACTTTCCTCATGATGCAACCCCTTCAACCCAGAAATCTACCTGGTGAACCTTCTCTGCACAAGAGATCATAGAGCCATACAATATGGAAAAAAGGCCCCTCCGACCAATTCAGGGTGGCAGTGACTAATACCAGAGGATATCTTTTTAAGGAGAGTAGAGGAAAGTGTAGGGAATATGTCAAAGATAGGATTTTTTTTATGCAGAGTGCCTGGAACACATCACTGGGAATGGTGGTAGAGGCTGATACAACAGGGAGAGCTAAGAGAAACTTAGGCACATGGATGAAAGAATAGTTGAGGGTTATGGATTTTGCAGGAGGGAAGGGCTAGATTGATCTTGGAGTAGGTTTAAAGGTTGCTGCAATATTGTAGGCTAAAGGGCCTGTACTGTGTGGTAACTGTTCTATCTGTTTTTGTTCTAACTCAGCAAAATCAACCATCTCACCCCTGGCTCCGTGGTAATTATATTACTCTGCATTCACTCCCAGCTAAACCTTCTCCTGCTAATGGAAACACTTCTGTCTCACTCTCTTGAAGGGCTTGGAAATAATGTAGGTAGGATTCATGGGAGAAAGAATGGGGCAACATTATGAGCTATTCCTTATGGGGTCTATCTCTATTTATTCAGAATGGTAAATTGGTAAATGGGTTCATTATCACATGTATACCATGAAAAATTTTGTTTTGCATGTATATGTACAGATCATTTCAAAGTTGAAAGTTCAAAGTAAATTTACCATATACTACCTTGACAATCTTCTATAGATGCACAGTGGAGAGTATCCTGACAGGTTGCATCACAGCCTGGTATGGAAACACCAATGCCCAAAAATGGAAACGCCTACAAAAAGTGATGGATACAGCCCAGTCCGTCAGAGGAATAGCCCCCCCCCCCCCCACCATTATGCACATCAGCAAGGAGCACTACCATAGGAAAGCAGAATCCATCATCAAGGACCCCCACATCCAGGCCATGCTCTCTTCTCGGTGCTGCTATCCGGAAGGAGGCACAGGAGCCTTAGTTCCCACACCGCCAGGTTCAGGAACAGTTATTATCCTACAGCCATCTTGCTACAGAACTAGCGTGGATAACTTCACTCACATCAACACTGAGCTGATTCCACACCTTTGTCAAAGTATTTACAATTTTATACTACCGTGAATACCTGCAAGAAAATGAATCTCAGGGTAGTAAATGACCATGGATTAGCGACTTGGGAGGTTTTTTCCACGGTGCAGGCCTGGGCAGCGTTGTATGGGAGACCGGCAGTCGCCCAGGCTGCAAGCCTTCCCCCTCTCCACGCCATCGATGTTGTCCAAGGGAAGGGCACTAGGACCCAAGTAGCTTGGCACCAGTGTCATCACAGAGCAATGTGTTGTTAAGTGCCTCAGCTGAGGCTCAAACCAGTGACCTTCAAATCACTAGACCTGATGCCTTATCCACTAGGCTACGCACCAACACTATATATATATATATATATATATACATATATGCTTTTATGATAAGTTTACTTTGAAATCTGAACCTTGAAATTCTTCTTCCTGCAAGAATTTATAGGAAAAAAGAAATACAATAGAATTTTATGAAAAAACTATGCATTGACAGCCAAAGATGGACAAACAACAAATGTGCAAAAGAAGACAAACTGTGCAGATAAAAATAATACTGAGAACATGAGCCGTAAAGAGTTCTTGTAAGGCAAAGTCGAGGTAAAGTAGCATAAAAGGCAGTGTAACAGAAATCAATAAAATAATGCAGAATAAAGTGTTGTAGATAAAGGGAGAGTGCGGTGCAGTCGAACAATAAGGTTCAAGACAAAAACAAGGCAGATTATTGGCTCAAGAGTCCGTTGAAGAATAGCCATGTAACTCTGGATAGATGCTGTCCTTAAGCTTCATCCTGATGGAGGGTGGAAAGGAGAGAATATGTAAGGTGGGTGGAGTCCTTGACTATGTTGGCTGCTGTATGATGACCAGCTCCTTTCCTGGAGAAGGACCAAGCCGTTCTTGCACCCATGGTTTTCTTCTCCTGTTTGAACTGTGCTGCCTGCGCACTTGACACTAACAATGGTCTCTGTTTCTCAGACCCGGAGTGAAGCTGCTATGACAGTATTAAGCGGTCACGTGGTTGTGTGCATCTTTGGGGACATGAACTCTGCCTTGGTCGGCTTACGAAACCTCGTCATGCCTTTACGGGCCAGCAACTTCCATTACCACGAACTGAAGCACATTGTTTTTGTCGGGACACTGGAATATCTGACGAGAGAGTGGGAGACCCTTCACAACTTCCCCAAAGTTTCGATATTGCCGGTGAGTCCTACTAGAATTGGTTTGGTTTTGGAAGGCAACAGAATGGAGAAACTAATACCCAAGAGGTGTTGGAGTTGCCATTCTCCAGGGTTCAGTTCTGAGTTTGAACATTTGCTCTGTGACCATTTGGGTTTCCTGGTTTTTTATGTTACAAAGACATGCAAATTGCTATGTTAATTGGCCACTGTGAAGTGTTTCTATTGCATTGTTGAGTAGCGGACTTTAAAGTTAGTGTAGAATTAGTGCAAATAAAATAAAGAAATAAAAGAGATGAACTTCATTTGTTCACACCTACATTGAAGCGAAGAGTGAATTGCCGTCCTTGGCGCCAATGACCAACACAGTTCAAGGATGTACTGGGTGCAGTCCGCAAGTATTGCCATGCTTCCAGCACCAACATAGCATGCCCACAACTTATTAATCCTTACTAACCCATACATCTTTGGAATTGTGGGAGGAAACCGGAGAACCCAGAGGAAATCATGTGGTCACAGGGAAAACATACAAGCTCCGTACAGACAGCAGTACAAATTGAACCCAGCTCGCTGGTTAGCACTGTAATAGCATTATGCTAACTGCTGCACTCCTGTGCAGCCGCTGCCCCTTAAATAGCATAGCAGTTAATAAGACCCTATTACAGCTTGGGCATTCTGGCCTTCAGAGTTCAACTCCAGTGCCTTCTGTAAGGAGGTTGTATGTTCTCCGCATGGACTGTGTGTGTTTACTCTGGGTGCTCCAGTTTCTTCCGACAGTCCAAAGACGTACTGCTCAGTAGGTTAATTGGTCATTCTAAATTGTCCAGTGATTAAGGGTTATATGGGTGGGCTGCTAGCTGGTGCTGCTCATGCCTGTTCTGTGTTGTATCTCAAATAAAAATGAAAATGAATAATTGAGTAGTTTTGGGTGGGCTGAAAGATCTCTTTCCGAGCTGTATGACTATGGAGGTGCAGAGTGATGCAAATAATATGGTTAGATCATAGCTCCTGCTGACTTTGGGTGCAGCCTCTGTGGAGTTTACACATTGCATGGGCTTCCAGTAAGTGCTTTAACTTCTTTCTACATCCTGAAGATGTGAGGTACATTAATCAGGCACAGTGAGGTCAATGGGCTGAAGGTTTTCTTTATATGCTGTAGGACGCCACAGCTATGATTAATTTTCAGCATATTGGAAATTCACACTGATGCCCAAGTTAGCCCTCAAAAGAATTTTAGAAAGAATGAGACATTGCCTGCTTAAGAAATAGCCTGATCTTTTTGACAGCCTTAAATCTTCTAGACCACTATACATACTTAAACACCAATGTAGTACCATCATGTAAGTAAAATGGATTATGTTCATATAGATCCAGAAGATTTATAGTGTTTTGTACATTTAATGTTGTCCATTTCCCTTTTAAGAACACCACGTGAATTTTCTCTTTGTGGGCACTTTGGTTCTGAGTTTGCTCAGGCACGATAAGAGAGAAGGCAGCCATTTTTTCCCAAGGTGTTCAACAGTGAACTGCGTCTGTATAATTGATCACAAAATACAAGGGCTAAAACAGTTGGAGCTCACTGTAATGTGTAATGCCCCTGGCTCTTGCTGCTGCTCACTAAAGAGTAAGAGGCTGTCCAGCTGAGCAGAGACTAGCACCTCTCTTGTTGAAGGTAAGTTTTACCAGGTGCCCAAACCCCCTTCTCATTCCTTATGATCTCTGCAGGACTCTAGAAGTAAATGTTTGTCCATAGAAAGAAGTAAAATAGTTCTCACCCTTACTTTGCCTGGCAAAATGTTCATAAACTGAATGTTAATGCCAACATCTGTTAGCCATAAATTTTGCATCACCTTACATTTGGCTTAGCCACTTTTATCCTTGCACATCTGAGCACCAATGTCACCTCTCAAGTAAGTGGTTGGTACTGACATAAACCCAGATATTGCTAGTGAATGGCTAAAGTTCAACTTAGTGAAAACATATCAGCCAATGTGAGTTCAGTTCATTGGGATCCATTTAGCACCCGATCCCCAGCACCAGACCACAGCACTCAAGAAGGATTAAGCAAGTGAACTTCAGAGGAGAGGGTCCAGAGGAGGTTCATGAGATTAATCCTGGAAATGAAAGGGTAAACATAGGCGGATTGTTTGATAGCTTTGGACTATACTCACTGGAGTTTAAAAGAATGGGGGGCGGGGTGATCTCATTGAAACCTATTGAATATTGAAAAGACTAGATAGAATGGACATGGAGAGGATGTTTCCTATAGTGGGGAAGTCTAGGACCAGAAGCCACAGCCTCAGAATACAACGACATCTCTTTAAAACAAAGAGGAGGAAGAATTTCTTCAGCTGGACTGGAGGGTGGAGAATCTGTGGAATTCGTTGTCATGGAGGGCTGTGGAAGTCAAGTCATTGGGTATATATTGATAAGTTCTTCATTAGTAATGGTGCCAAAGGTTATGGGGAGTTGGCAGGAGAATGGGGTTGATGGAATGGCTGAACAGACTTAATGGGATGAATGGTCTAATTCTGCTCCTCCGTTTTAAGTTCCTGTGGTCTAAAGTCAACTTTGGTATTTACATTTTGAGGCACTGTGTGGCTCAAAGGTAAACTAACAATGGGAGACCATAACCAATAAATCAGCCCTTGAACCATCAACGCTCACTTTCTTTCCTTCAAGATTTCCAGAGACCAAAAGTGATCCAAGTGCTTTTGTTCTCAAGTGTAATCATCCTCACACACCCAAAAATCTCACATTATTGGAAATCCAATATGCTGGAGCTATGTAAAATATGCATTCTTCAAAACATAATTTTCCACTAACAGGAATGACCTCCCTTATTATTTAGAGATACAATATGGTAGCAGGCCCTTCCAGCCCAACAAGGCTGTGATGCCCAATTACACCCACGCGACCAATTAACCTACTAAGCTGTAAATCTTTGGACTGTGAGAGGAAACAGGAGCACCTAAAGGAAACCCACACAGTCATGGGGTGAATATACAAAGCCCTTACAAATGGTGGTGGGACTTCAACAGGGTTGCAGGTTCAGTAGTAGCGTTACACTGACTGCTATGCTTCAGTGCTGCCCTAAAGTTGAGACTTTAGACATGATTTGGTTGTAATTGACAACAAGAGGACAGTTCTCAGTAAAAGCATATCCACCAGCACAGCTAGAGTCAACAAGCTATTGAGGACTGGTCCCCACAAGTATCTGCTGAGGTCAAGCCTCGTTCATTTAACTGACCCTTACTTTTGTGTGTGTCCAGATGCAGAACTAGCTCTTTGACATATTGTAGCAGTGATGAGCATTCTGGCATTTAGTTCACACATTCTGAATGCCAGAGTTTGCCAGTTAGAAAAAATTGCTCACAGTTATTGACTTGGCATCAGTGACTCTGATGTGAATAGCTGGCAACAAACCGACTTCTTATTTGCTTTTAATGGCTTCACTGAGTATAAACAATGAACCAGAGAGTTGCCATCAGCACCATCTACCCTTTCAGATAAGTGCACATCTCCAATTCCCCAGCACATAGTTACATTGGTTTAATGTTGGAGTATAAAAGACTACTTGTTAAGTATTGTCCCATAGCTCCAGTCTTGATCTTTAATTTGTTTTTCTATTTTTTATTTGCTGAAGGGTACGCCATTATGTCGAGCTGATTTAAGAGCTGTCAACATCAACCTCTGCGACATGTGTGTTATTTTATCAGCCAATCAGAACAATATCGACGATTGTTCGCTCCAAGACAAAGAATGCATCTTGGCGTCACTCAACATCAAGTCTATGCAGTTTGATGACAGCATAGGGGTCTTACAAGCTAATTCCCAAGGTAAGGACTGCCCTATAATACTTCCCTGCTATGCCTGGAGGGGACAGGAGCTGGCAAGTAGAATATCTCTCACTCAGTAATTCAAACAGTCTTGTATTGGTTTGTTTGATGGTAAGGACAACTGACTGCTCTGATGTTTTAAACAGGACTGAGATAAACAACCATGAAAAGGAATAGCTTTTGGATTGATGGGGATTTTCAGCTGAGTTGAATCTTAATATAGACAGGAACAATTAACCTTAAGTGCTTAAAAGGTTCATATTTATATTTTGTGTGTGGTCCTTTTTCTGACTGATTGAAAGAACCAAGCAGAATATGGGCAAAAAAAATATTTTTAATATATATGGTAATTTTCCTTGCAACAATTGTTTTTTTTCTATCCTTAAACGTTTCATTGTTTTGTCACAAGGTCAAGGGATAATTGGACTTGGCTGTATATTCTCAGCTCTGCAAACTCCTGAAGAGTTTCAGAGGTGGTTTCTTGTTTAGTTCAAGAAGACACCATTATTGTCCACCTACTGATAAGCATCACATATACTTCCCTAGCTATGACTAATCATATACTAGTTTTGACTCTGTTCACGATGGATTGAGGCAGGAAATGGATTAACCCCATAAAATGTTTTGTTGGGAAAGATTTAGATTCACATTGTGTGACTGTTTATGCAGTAATGTGAAAATATTTTAAATGCTACTATCTTGGGATAGAAACATATTAGAAATCGTTAATATGCTTCCTTCTCATTTGGGACAAGGCTTACTTTCTTCTTGCAAGAGAGAAATGACGGGGGACGTTTAAAAGCAGCAAATAAATGCACGATAACATCTCCATGTAGGTGTTGAGTACCATTATTTACTACATCTTAGACCCTGTTATAAATATTTTAATATCTGTTCTTGCCTTAAGACA
This sequence comes from Hemitrygon akajei, assembly GCF_048418815.1. Lineage (NCBI taxonomy): Eukaryota > Metazoa > Chordata > Chondrichthyes > Myliobatiformes > Dasyatidae > Hemitrygon > Hemitrygon akajei. The sequence goes on along the minus strand of NC_133144.1, from coordinate 54,428,968 downwards.
TTGAGATGTTTAAGAAGATTCCGCTTTCAGTTCTGCCCAACATGCTATGTACTTTAATCTAGAGAAAAAAATATTATGATTTAATTAAAACGTACGAGTGCATCAACATTTGGTCCTACCGAAGGTAATGATTTATATAGGTGACTATGCATTACAGCAGTTGCTAGGCAACAGGTTGAAAATCAACCATTGCTTTAGGCTGTTTATAAAATTACTGAAATCGATTTGCAACAATTGCTAAATAACACTCGCCAACTTCAAGTAGTGGTATTTGAAAGCTAACAGAGCAATGGATAATAACGCCGTTTAAATGATTGTACTTCTGAAATATTTATAAAAGCACTTTATACCTCCTTTGAGACTTTTAAAATGTTCAGCGTCTTTAATGTTGGACAGGTTGTTCCAAGGCTCGTCTTAATTTTCCTCAGAATAGATTGAAAAGCTCTGATGCCAGTAAGGTATTTGACGTGATGGTAGTATATTTTAAAAGCCTCTGGAATAGATTTTGAGCTCTATCATTATTACTATAATTGTGTTTGGTGCCTTATTAGAATGACTTTTGGCCCTTTGATTTTTTTTCTTAAGAGGCTCAGTAATCTTAATTAGATGAGGGCTGCATTGGCTAAGAGAGTGCCATTTAAACCACTCACTTGCAAATAAAAATTAAATATTCTCATGGTAATATTTTACACACCTCTGGCATGACACAACCAGCCACCCTGCAGGTTTATATTTACTAATTGCAAACTCAAGGCAGCAGCACAATGTGAGTAAACTACATAACCCTAAAATTCTAATGAGACTATAAGGACTGCATCAGATGATGTTGTTTAAGTGGATAATGGTTCCAGTAATGTTCTAATTGCAGGGTAAAGTACATTAGCATGGTATCTACATTTAAGAATTTTTTCACAGCATGGCCTTAAGGGAATAGTTCAGGAAAGACATTACCTCTAAATTCCTGCCATTTCCATTTATTACTTGGTGTACTAATCCTACATAGCCATTCTTTTACTGTTCAATGCTATGAACTGCAAAAAAAAAATGTTTTGAAACCTGCAGTGAATTCTGGTGAAATGTGTATTTTATCTTCATTTGGAACACGGTCTAATTGTTATTTTATGCAGAGGTCCAATTAAAAATCTGCCGGAGCTGCAGATAACTTGGCAGTGAATTTTTGTGTGACTGGACCTATCCCATTACTGTGAATCTCCTCTGGGCTCTGCAAATGTCCCCTCATGAGGTTTTGCTGTCGTCACACAAGCGTCCTTGGGAATGTGGGAGCAGCTGTCATTATAACTTTTGTAACAAGTAGGGACTTTCTGTGTTTTCCTGGGTGCATGCATCACCTGAGTTGGCAGTAAGTCTCACTGATCCTGGAACTTCCCAAACTGATTGTGGTCTGAGCTGAGCTTACTGATCCTATCTAGAGCACAAGTGGTTCATGAAGAAATAAAAAATATAGATCATTCAACCCCACCACGTCTACTCCACCTTCCGTGAGATCCTTTACCTGTGACCAACTTTCCTGCACGACCCTTTGTTGTGTATTTAATATTTCAATAATATTTGAGTAATATTATAAATATATTGTTTGATTAAACATTCTTTCTTGATTACATAATTCATTATGGGTTATATGTAAAAGTATGTTACTGGCATATGTCGTGATGCCACCATGTCATAAGTGCATGCCTCACTATATAAAGCATTATCCTAGGCTCCTGTATTTTTCTTTCGATTGATTTTTGGAGTTACAAAACATAACATGGCAATGAGGAAGTTTTGAAATGAACCTGAGACAACTGCCTATCTGTTGAATCACGGCGGGATGTTCGAGTTTTTTTAAAAAAGCATAGCACATTCTTCTTCGCAAAGGAATGGAGGAGGTCAAGTTTTAAAAAAGGGAGAAGATGGACAAGTTCATGGGTTCATAAACAGTGATTACCCAGAAATAATAAACATAAATTTTAAAAAAACAGAAATAGCTGGTTACATCAGAAATATAGACGTGTTCGATTGTACAATGGATAACTAGCTGATATGTACTGAGCAAATTGAGCAGTATTTTGAAGCAAATGAAATAGCCAGTAAGAAACTAGTGCCAATTTTGCTGAGTGCAGTAGGTGGAAGGGCATATGTACAAGTTGTTTAGAGGTTTAACTGCTCTAACCAAACCAGTATACATGAGCTTTGCTGATATTGTGAAAGTATTGCAAAACATTTAGAACCAAACCCATTGTTGATTGCAGAATGCTTTAGGTTTCACGAACAGAATCTAAAGTAAGGGGAGTCCATTTCAGCATAAGTGGCTGAATTGAATAAATTATCTGAGCATTGTCAGTTCAGTGATGGGCTTAATGGTGCACTGAGAGATTGTTTAGTTTGTGGAATCTTATAAGAAAGCATTCAGAAATGGCTCCTAACTGAAGCAAAACTCACATTTAAAGGAACGGTTGAAATTCCTGTATCAATGGAAACAGCAGACAGGGATGCAACTGAGCTACAGTCAGGAATGAATTTCAGCATGAATAAAATTACAATGCCTTATCAGATACTGGCCTGACCAAACAAATTGTGCTACTGTTGTGGCAGAGGCTCACATACACCAGACCAATGCAAATTTAAAGGTGAAACTGGCAGAAAATGCAACAAAGTAGGACACATGCAAAGAACATGCTGGGCAAACAGAAATAAATAAAAAGATAAAAAGTCTAGTTGAAGTTTCAAAAAGAGCATTAATCTGCATGCTGTTGATGAAAAATCTGATAATAATGAGAGTGACACAGGACTGAGTAGCCTTGAGATTTACAATGTGATAATTAACAACAGACAAGCAATATGGCTTACATCAGATGTGAATAGCAAATTAATTAAAATGGAATTGGACATTGGCTTGTCTGTTCCAGTCATTCCACAAAATGATTTTGACTAGCATTTAAAAGATACTAAACTGAAACCTGCATTATCCAACTAAAAACTTATACTGGAGAAAAGATAACACCTGTGCAAATGACACTCATAACAATGAAATACAACAACCATCAAGCCACATTGGGCTTGCATTGTGGACTCATGACTGGCTGAGACAACTTCAACTTGACTGGAGATCCATCCTCCATTTGCTTGTCACATCCCTGCAATAGAGACAATTGGAAGCAAATTAAGAAATGTACTGGATGATGCTACACTTATGTTAATGGATGGCACATATCAAGGATAGAATAGTGTCAAATGAAAATGCCACACCTAAGTTTTAAAAAGCCCATCCAGTTCCTTATACCATCCGTGATAAAGTAGCCAGTGAGCTAGATCGCATGGAGGCTGAAGAAGTTCTTCCAAGGTTAAAAAGCCTCATCTCAAGGACTGGTGCTCCAGAACACTTAGTCAGTGACAATGGGTCACAGTTTGTTGCAGAACAGCTTCAGTCATTTCTGAAAATGCATGGAATAAGACATATTACACCTGCACCGTACCACCCAGCTGGCTTGGCAGAAAGGTTTTATCCAGTTTCTAAAGAAGCCACTGCGAGTAATGTCAGCAGCACATACTACACCAGCACTGAATCAGAAGCTCACCAATTTCCTCCTTGCATATTACGATCCAGCAAACTCCAGAACCATCATGGAGGAAGCCCCAGAACCTGAGGTTGTTTCACAGACACAAGTCTCACCTGCTAAGGAGTGTGATGCCCCCCACCCATCCCGGTCAGGAAAGATGTTATCCCACAAGAGTAAGAAATAAGAAATCCTCCACAGCGATTAAATCATTAGACCTGAATGGGACAATTAAATATTTGCTATGCTGTGGATGCCTACACAGTAGTTGTATTGTGTGTGTGTGTGTGTGTGTGTGTAGAGATGCATTTTGTATTGAGGTGAGTTTTTATTGAGTATTGAGGGAGGTGCGTCATGTATTTAATACTTCAGTAATATTTGAGTAATATAAATATACTATGTCATTTGATTAAGTAGTCTTTATTGTTCATATAATTCATTACAAGATATATATAAAAGTACATGAATGACATACATCATTACGCTACCATGTCATAAGTACATGCCTTACAAAACATAACACCCTTGATTTGTTATCTAATGATCGGCTGATTTTTACGTTTACGTGGTGACTGAGATTCCACAGGCATCTTTCATAATGAATTCCAAAGAGTCAGTACCCCTTGTGTGAAGATATTCCTCTTCACTTCTGTCCTGAAAGACTGACCCTGTTTTGAGACCATGGCCCCTGGTTATTGACTCTCCAGCCAGAGGGAATATCAATTTCACATTTATTCTGACAAGCCCCTTAAGAATTTTGCCCAATTCAATGAGATAATCTCTCAGTCCTCTAAACTCAAGAGAGTCTTAGTCTATTCTGTTTAATCCTTCTTCAGAACCATATTTATTATCACTGACATACATTGTGAAATTTGTTGTTTTGTGATTCCAGTGCAGTACAATACATAAAAATTACAATAAATTACAACAAGAATATTTTTAAAAATAAATAAATAGTACAAAAAGAGCACAATAGTGAATTAGTGTTTGTGGGTTCATGGAGTGTTCAAAACTCTGATGGTAGAGGGGTAGAAGATCATGTAGAGGTAAAGGCATTGATCGTGTGGATAGTCAGAGGCTTTTTCCCAGGGCTGAAATGGCTTGCACTGGAGGTCATAGTTTTAAGGTGCTTGGAAGGAGGTACTGAGGAGCTGTCAGGGGGTAAGTTTTTTATGCAGAGAGTGGTGAGTGCGTGGAATGGGCTGCTGGCGGTGGTGGTGGAGGCAGAAATGATAAGGTCTTTTAAGAGACTCCTGGATAGGTACATGGAGCTTAGAAAAATAGAGGACTATGGGTACTAGAGGACTAGATAGTTCTAAGGTAAGGATATGTTCGGCACAGCTTTGTGGGCCAAAGGGCCTGTATTGTGCTGTAGGTTTTCTATGTTTCTAAGCTGTTCCTAAAACATTGAGTTTTTCTCTTCAGGATCCTGTACCTCTTCTCTGATGGTAATAATGCGAAAGGATGTCCTGGATCTTGCAGGAACTTCATGAATGTTCCCGCCTTCTTGACACATAGCCTTGAGAAAATGTCCTAGATGGGGGGGGGGGGGGGGGGGGGCATTCATGTGACATTGTAAATGTAATGATTTGGTAAAAACACCATCTCAGTGATCAATCCAGTGAATCTTCAGCACCCTTCTATTGCAAGTGTCTCCTCTCCTGGGCAGGAAGAGCAGACCTATGTATTATGTACTGGGTAAGGCTTTGCAAAGACCCTATTTCAGATGTGTCTACTTCAGAAGGTATCACACGGTTGAGAAAAAAGCTATCTAGTCCATCAAAACTTGTGATCTCACTCATTCAGGTAACATTCTAATACTGGTTATTAAGACAAATAAAATATTCACTGCTTTGTTGATTTTTACACAAAGATCAGATGATTTGCATTCCTGATTTCCAAGCGAATGATGAACAAACTTTGAGTAAGAGACGTAGGAGCAAGAGTTGATCCAGAGTCACCCCGGTCTGCTCCACCAAACAATAAGATGCATGATTTCAGTTCCACTTTCCTGCATGATCCTAATAATGCTCGAATCCCCAATGCAAGATTTAAAAGTGACCTGATAGGTAACAGCTTTAGATCTCTTTAACCCTGCGATTCATTTTCTTGCGGGCTTACTCAACAGATCCATAATAGAATAATAACCACAATGGAAGACTCCATCAACTTGGGTGTTCAACCAGTGTGCAGAAGGCAGCAAGCTGTGAAAATACACAAAGAAAGAAATAAGAATAAATAAGTAAGCAATAAGTATCAAGAACATGAGATGAAAAGTCCTTGAAAGTGAGTCTATAGGTTGTGGGAACATTTCAAAGATGAGGCAGGTGAAGTTGAGTAAAGTTATCCCATTTGGTTCAAGAGCCTGATGGTTGAGTGTTCCAGAACTTGGTGGCGTGAGTCCTGGGCATCCCAAACGTTCTCTCTGATGGCAGCAGCGAGAAGAGATAATGACCTGGGTGGTTGGGATCTCTGATGATGCTATTCTGCGACAGTGCTGTGTGTTTGTTTGCTCCATGATGGGGAGGGTTTTACCCGTGATGGACTGGGCTGTATCCACTACTTTTTTGTGGGATTTTCCATTCAAGGGCATTGGTGTTTCCATACTAAGCTATGATGCAGCCAGTCAATATACACTCTACCACGCTTTGACAGAAGTTTGTCAGAGCAACACACACAAATTGCTGGAGGAACTCAGCGGGGCAGGCAGCATCTATGGAAAAGAGTAAACAGATGACATTTTGGGCTGAGACCCTTCATCCTTCCCTGAATCTGAAGATTTTCTCAAAGTTTGTCAGAGTTTTAGATGTCATGCTGAATCTCTACAAATACTTAAGGAAGTAGAGGAAGTAATACTGAGTAATTTAAGATTGCTGACCCTCTGATACTCTGACGATAACTGGCTGATGGACCTCTGGTTTACTCCTCCTAAAATCATAATCAGCTCCTTGGTCTTGCTGACATTGAGTAAGTGGTTGTTGTTGTCACACCACTCAGCTAGATTTTTAATCTCCATTCTATGCGCTGATACTTCACCACCTTTGATTTGATCTACAACAGTGGTGTAAACTCAAGCAAACTTGAATATGCCATTGGAGTTGTGCTTAGCCACATTGTGATAGGTGTCAAACAAACAGAGCAGATGGCTAGGCACACAGCTTCGTGGTGCATCTGTGCCAATGGAGATTATGAAGGAAATGTTGCCAATCCGAACTGACTGGGGTCTGCGAGTGAGGAATTCGAAGATCCAATTGCACAAGGAGGTATTGAGGCTAAGGTCTTGAAGCTTATTGATTAGTTTTGAGGGATGATAGTATTGAATGTTGAGCTGTAGTTGATAAAGGTCATCCTGATTTATGCGTCTTTGATGTCCAGATGTTCCAGAGTTGAATGAAGAGCCAAAGAGATGACATCTCCTGTAGACCTGTTGTGCAGTAGGCAAATTGGAGTGGATCCAAGCTGCTTCTCAGGCAGGAGTTGATATCTTTCATCACCAACCTCTCAAAGCACTTCATCACTGTGGATATAAGTGCTACCAGATGATAGTCATTGAGGCAGGTTACCATGTTCTTCTTAAGCATAAGTGAAGCCTGCTTGAAGCAGTTGGGTATCTCAGACTGTCAAAGTGAGAGGTTAGTGAACACTCCAGCCAGATGACCAGCATAGGACTTTGGTACTCAGCCAGGTACCCCATCTGCACTGGATGTTTTTCATGGGTTCACCCTCCTGAAGGCTGCTCGCACATCGGCCTCAGAGACTGAAATCACAAGATCATCACGGGTTGTGGAGTTCATGATGGTTCCTTCATATTTTGACAGTCCATATATTGAGTTACCCAATTTCCCTCGTGATCAATAAAGTACATCTGTCTGTCTGTTACAGAAGCAAAGCCCTGTTGTTAACTGTCGCTTGATTTTACTTCATAAGGGGATAGCATTCAAGCCCTGCAACAGCTGTCGATCATCCTTCATTGGTTCAAGTTTAGTCCAGAATTGGCACTTCACCCACAATATGGCTTTCTGGAGATCATACCTGGACCTCTTGTAATTTCATTGGTCACCAGACTCACCTCTGATCCGGCCCTGGCCCCTGTTAGATTGTGGATCTCATGGTGCATCCAGGGCTTCTGGTTAGGGAAGATGCTGAATGATTTTGTGGAGACACACTCATCCACAACTGTTTTTATCAGTCTGTGACATCTATGGTGTGTTGACTCAGATCCACAGAAGAACATAGCTCAGTCCGCCAGCTCAAAGCAATCCCATAGCCATTCTTCTGTTTTCTGCGACCACCTCTCTGGTGCCCTATTCTCTGGGGTTTTGCTCTTTAGCATATTCCTATGTGCAGGCAGGAAAAGGACAGCCAAGTGATCAGATTTACCGAAATGTGGTCTGGGCATGTAATGACAGGAAGTTCATGTCCTCAGTTTTGTTCTCCAGTGATTGTACATTCACTAACAAGATATTGGGTCAAGGGGTTCTCATTCCTCTGTGTTTCAGCCTGGTTTGGAGTTCCCCCTGCACCTGTCCTGTGCTTTGCTTCTAATGAATCTTTGTACTTGCTTGCTTGAGAGTTAAGTCCACTGAGTCTTTCATAAGATTGCAAAATCTGTAGTTCATTAAGTCTATGACTATGAAGGATGGAGGAGTGATATCAAAGTTAAAGTTGAGTTTACTGTGATAAGCACAATTAAAAATTTACTTGCAACATCATATAAGCAGTATTCACACGGAAAAACATAAATTATACACGATTTTTAAAAGAAAGAACACAATTAGAACAAGAAAACTCTTACTACAGACTGATAAAAATGATCATAGTGTTGCCCAACTAGTGATTTGGACTCTGTTGGCAATAAAAAAAGGAGGAAGGTTATGCTTCAGTTTTATGGAGATTTAATGAGATCTGGATATGGAATTGGTCTCCTTATTTAAGGACAAATGTAAAGACATTGGAAGCAATTCAGAGAATGTTTTATTTATTTTCTGTATTTAGAAATACAGCATGGTAACAGGCACTTCTGGCCCAACGAGTCAGTGCCCGCCCAATTACACCCATGTGACCAATTAGCCTGAACTCAGTGTTTGGGAAGATGTTGGAGTCAATTGTTAAGGATGAGGTTATGGAGTACTTGGTGACACAGGACAAGATAGGACAAAGTCAGCATGGTTTCCTTCAGGGAAGATCTTGCCTGACAAACCTGTTGGAGCTCATTGAGGAGATTGCAAGCAGGATAGATAAAGGGGATGCTGTGTCTGTTGTATATTTGGACATACAGAAGGTCTTTGACAAGGTGCTACACATAAGGCTGCTTACCAAATTAAGAGCCCATGGTATTACAGGGAAGTTACTAACATGGTTAGGGCATTGGGTGATTGGTAGGAGGTGGCGAGTGGAAATAAAAGGATCATTTTCTGGTTGACTGCCAGTGAGTAGTGGCGTTCCACAGGGGTCGGTGTTGGGACCGCTTCTCTTTATGCTGTTTATCAGTGATTTAAATGATGGAATAGATGGCTTTATTGCCAAGCTTACAGATGATATGAAGATTCACGGAGGGCAGGTAGTGTTGAGGAAACAGGTAGGCTGCAGAAGGACTTAGACAGATTAGGAGAACGGGAAAGAAAGTGGCAAATGAAATACAATGTTGGAAAATGCATGGCCATGCCCTTTGGTCATAGAAATAAATGTGCGGACTATTTTCTAAACGGAGAGAAAATACAAAAATCTGAGATTCAAAAGGACTTGGGAGCCCTTGTGCAGAACACCCTAAAGATAAACCTGCAGACCGAGTCTGTGGCGGAGAAGGCAAAAGCAACGTTAGCAATTATTTCAAGAGGTCGAGAATACAAGAGCAGGGATGTGATGCTGAGGCTTAATAAGGCACTAGTGAGGCCTCACCTTGAGTATTGTGAACAGTTTTGGGCTTCTCATTTAAGAAAATATGTGCTGGCATTGGAGAGGGTCCAGAGGTGGTTCACAAGGATAATTCTGGGAATGAAAAGGTTATCATACAAGCAAGGTTTGATGCCTGTAGGTCTGTACTAGCTGGAATTTAGAAAGATGAAGGGGTATCTTATTGAAACCTTTAGAATGTTGAAAGGCCTAGACGGAGTAGATGTGAAAAGGATGTTTCCCATAGTGGGGGAGTCTAGGACAAGAGGGCACAGCCTCACGATAGAGAGGCATCCATTTAAAACAGAGATCTGGAGAAAGTTATTTAGCCAGAGAGTGGTGAATTTGTGGAATTTGTTACCATAGGCAAGCTGTGGAGGTCAGGTTGTTGGGTGTATTTAAGGCAGGGATTGATAGGTTCTTGATTGGACACGGCATCAAAGGTTACTGGGAGAGGGCCAGGGAATGGGGTTCGGGATGGGGAAAAGGATCAGCCATGATTAGAAGGTGAAGCAGACTCAGTGGGCCAAGTAGCCTAATTCTACTCCTATGTCTTATGGTCTTAGCTACTAATCTGAATGTCTTTGGAATGTGGGAGGAACCCAGAGCACCCGGAGGAAACACACGCAGTCATGGGGAGAACGTACAATATAGACAGCAGTGGAATTAAAACCAAGTTGCAGGGGCTGTAATCTCCTACCTTCTCCACTTAACCTCTGATGCCCTTATTAATCAAGAACTTATCAAACTCCATTTTAAATATATCCAATGACTTGGCCTCCACAGCTGTCTGTGGCAATGAATTCTACCGATTCACCACCCTCGGACTAAGGAGATTCCTCCTCACCTCTGGTCCAAAGCCTATGACCTTCTGATATTGAGGTGAGAAACCATATCATTGAAGACCTGTGCAGTTAGGATTTCTTCTTTATCTTGTTTGCTGTAACATAGAATGTGATTTTGGAAAATTCCATGTCAAAAGCTGAGCTTCTGCAATAGCCTATTCCTTTGTTATTTATTCCCTTTGTCCACAGCCAATCTACTACAGAGACACATGCTGTCCTTGGTTTCTGCTCAATGCCATTAACTTATTGTGACCTGAAGTGCTTTCCTGAAACTTCCCTGTGATAAAGTGAATTTGGTTTTAATTAGTTTTTGTATCAAGTTGAAACTGGCAGGTTCTGATTTATGAGACACTTCACTTTTATTTTGCTATTCAACTGCAATTACACGCCCAGAATAAAAATAGTAACCTCCACCCATTTGGGCTTTAAAATAGAGCATCACAAATCTTCCCTTTATACACTTGGTTCTTTTTGCTATGGGACTTCACTGTTCATTATCCTGAACCAACCTTTATAAAATAAACTGCAGTGTTATGGAGTTTTGTCACCACCTACTGAGTCATACAAAGTTTCTCATTCCTGCCTCAGCACTGGCAGCTTCATTCCATTTATGGTGAGGTTACTCATTTTTATTTCATTCATATGCAGTACTATGCAATGGTCTTGGGCACATATAAATAGCTAGGATGCCTAAGACTTTTGCACAGTACTGTATTTGTCATCGTGGAGTGGAGAGCGAGTTTGTAAATCTGGCGGGAGCAAAGGATGTCAGGAATGGCGAGGGTGGAGCGCCGTGGGAGTGTGGTGGCAGAGAAGGAGTGCCGGGGTTGGGGGAGGGGCTGTGGAATGGAGCGGGTGCAGGCACACCCAGCCCTGAGATACCAGGCAAGGTCAATTGGTTTATTGATCATTACAGAATGTCTCTCTGGTGCTTCCTGCTCCCTCCCCTCTCCCTGCCCCCTTCCCCAACCATGACTCCTCTCTCCTTACCCCTTCCCACTATCAGTCCACAATAGACACCCATATAAGAATCAGATTTACCATAACTTATGTCATGAAATTGTTATTTTGGCAACAGTAGTACAGTGCAATACAGAAATGTAAATAAGTGCCAAAGACTTTTGCACAGTACTGTACATCCTCAACTTTCTCTCCTTCAGTTTTCTCAAAAGGCTGTCACAGAGTTAGAGAGGATTCCATAGCTAACCTTGTATCTGGTGATCAAGAACAGAAACATTTACCATATTTAACCTCCCAGCTTTCAAATGCTATTCCTCACTTATTAGCCTTAATTCATGCAAATGCTGTCATTATTCTCAGGTAATGTGAGATTAGCTCCAGGAGTCGGCCATTCCTTTCCTCATGTCTGTATCACCATTCTGTAAGAAGGATACACTTCGAAGATAACACTGAAATCAGCTTAAATAAATTAAGCATTATATCTTTAAAAAAACTGAGAAGATATTGTACTGAACATACACCTGGAGGAAATAAAGAGGGGCCTGCACAACACAAGACCGACCTCCTCTGTGCCATGGAGCTCAAGAGGCAGCTGTGAAAGGAGAGACTGAACAACCAAAAATTCTCTCCCTTGAAAGCCAGTGGATGTTCAGTCCCTGAACATGCTCAAAGCAGAGATAACCACAGCCACCACTTACTCTCACACACTCTGCACCAGAATATGTAGATCCCCGATCGGCCTCTACGGCCACCTGAGTACCCACCAATAGCCAAACCCTTGGGAGTATATCTCACTTGACTTGAGTGATTGCACTGCCACTAAGATAATGGCCAGTTTGTTGCCTCAATACCTTCGCCCCAATCCTCATGTCTAACTCCCTTGAAATCCAAAGAATTATGTTGTTGCCTTGAGCATGCTCAGAGACTGAACATCCACTGACCTTCAAGGGAGAGAATTCCACACGTTTACCACCTACAGCCTAAAGACATCTCTGTTTATCTCACTGTCCTTATCCTGAAACTGCCTCTAGTCAGACTCTTAAAGTCAAAGTAAATTTATTATCAAAGCACATATATGTCACTATATACTGTCTAGAGATTCACTTTCTTGTAGTCGTATACAGGAAGATAGAGAAATTACAGTAGAATTTATGAAAAACTATACATAAATCAAGGCTGCGAACCAATGTGCAAAAGAAGACACATTTTGCAAATAAATAATACAGAGAACAAGAGTTGTAAGGAGTCCTTGAAAGTGAATCTGTAGGTTGTGGAATCAGTTCAGGTTTGAGGTGAGTGACATTATCCTCTCTGGTGCAGGAGTTGATGTTTGTTGGCTATTACCTGTGGTTTGGGACATAAGGTTCCTGTATCACTTCTTCAATGGTAGTAGTGGGAAGAGAGCATGGTCTGGATGGTAGGGGTTCTTGACGATAGATGCTGCTTTCTTGTGAAAATACTCCATGTAAGTGTACTCAGTTGTGGGGAAGGCTTTTCCTGTGATAGACTGGGCTGGATCCACCACTTACTACAGACATTTCTGTTCCTCGGCATTGATTTTTCCATACCAGGCAGTGACAGAACCAGCGAAGATACTCTCCATGGTTCATCTATCAAAGTTGGTCAAGGTTTTAGGTGACCAGCCAAATCCATGTAAACTTCTAAGTAGAGGTGCCATCATGCCTTCTTTGTATGGTATTTACATGTTTGTCCCGGGACAGACCCTCTGAAATGCTAACGCCAAAGAATTTTAAGGTTACTGACTCTTTCCACCTTCAATCCTCTAAGCAGGACTGGCCATGGACCTCCAGCTTCTTCCACCTGAAGCTGTTTGGCTTTGTTCATGTTGAATGAGAGGTTGTTGTGGCACCATTCAACCAGATTTCAGTCTCCCTCCCGTATGCTGATTCATCACCACCTTTGATTGAGACTCCAGTCTGAGGAAGGAGCCTCGCTGCCTCTGCCCTGCCAGTCCCTTGCAAAATTTCAATGAGGCTGCCTCTTGTGAACACAGGGCACAATATATACAAACACGCACTCCCTTCAATGATCCCCCTACCCTATCATTTGCTGTCTGGTACTGATAGAGTGACAGTTGATGTTTCCATTCCTAGCTTTAAAGTTTCCCTCCAGTTTGTGCCCTCTTAAACTGGATTTCCTATGAGAAAATGATTTACCCTGCCTAAACTCAACCAAATCCCTTAATCTGTTTAAACACCTGGGATTACTTACTTCATGAACTACACATAATCTACTGCTTTACCATATAAATGTACTTTGAACTTTGAAATTTGGGGGGGATGATGAGCTGGATGTTTGATCAAGGTGCTGGAGGGGTGGAAAGTGAGTTGAAGAAATCTTCAGGAATGATTCGGAATTTTATTCCATGCTTTCCTAAAAAGGCCGCAGAAGCCCAGCTTTTGTCAGTCCACAAACCGGATCCCACATTACTTGAATTCATGCATTGGTTCACCAAGGGGGATGTGCAAAGTCAGAAAATCTGCAGAGCTCCCTCAGAATGCTTTTTATCCGTGGCCCCAACGTTTGAAATTCATGGTCTTCGGTTGACTTCTCAGCCTGCTCGTAAATCATTGAGAGTCTGACGGAAAACTCGCATCATTTCAGCTTTGTGTGCTCAGAGGCTGATGGCTGCACACTGCTTTTGGTTTGCCCAGGGCATGATTTTAGAGTCAGCCCAGATCACTGGTGTAAAACACTGCCAGCATTCAGCATCCCTGTCAATGGGGGCCTTCTGGAATTTACAACACTAATTAGACTCACTCACAGGATGCCGGCCTTAAATTTACAGTGTATGTGTTCTGCATGTGACCCCGGTGGGAGGTTGAAATCCCGTCGCGCGCCACCACATAAATCCACTGCATCTGCCCTGGTTTGGGGGCTTGCTGATTATCTGCAGAATCAGATTGATTATCAGTTGTACATGTCATCAAATTTGAGTGCAGTCCGTTGTGAAAAATTGGAAACAAATATGAAACCACAGCCACACTGGCCACCCTTCTAAACATAGATGTTGGGGAAGGATGAGACTTGTAAGAGGTTACTATGATGCTAAAGTCATCGTTGTTTTTCAGCAACAATACAGTGCAATACAAAAAAAAAGTTACTCAAAGTCCAAAGTAAAATTATTATTGAAGTGCATGTTTGTCACCATATACGTCCTTGAAATTCATTTTCTTGTAGGCATTCACAGTAAATAGAGAGAAATCAATGAAAAACCACACATGACAGAGACGGACGAACAACCAAGTTGCAAAAGATAACAAACCATGTAAATACAAAAAGAACAGAGAATAATAATAATAATAATAGTCAATAAATACTGAGAATATGAGTTATAGGGTCCTTAAAAGTGAGTCCATAGATTGTGGAATCAGCTCATTGTTGGGGTGATTAAAATTATCCCGTCTGGTTCAAGAGCTTGCTGGTTGAGGGGTAATAACTGTTTCTGAACCTAGTGGGATCTAAGAGTCCAGATCCTTCTCCGTGATGGTAGTAATCAGACAAGGGCATATTCCGGGAGATGGAGGTTCTTTATGATGGATGCTGCCTTTTTGAGGCATCACCTTTTGAAGACGTCCTTGATAGTAGAGAGGCTATGCTCATGATGACTACTTGAACAGATGTATCTAATGTGACCTTTCTACCCTGACGCAAAGGCTGGTGCTTTGACAGGTAGTTTCAATAACTGGCAAGTTCTGCTCCGGTTATGAGAGTTGGGTGCAGGGTTTTGTCCCAAAATGTCAACAGATCCTTCCCCCATAGATGACACTGGGCCCATTGAGTTCCTCCAGCACATTATATGTTGAGAAGCAACAATGAATGATCAATGAGCTACCTAGGTTCAAGAGCATCCTCACCTGAGGACCTGGGAAATGTCTGCTGAGGGAAGAGGGTCTAGGACTTACACACAGTACGTGAGGTGTGGGACTTCAGGGAGAGGTTCCCAGAGGCTTTGGATTGGAGATAAGTGCCTAGGGGAGGGGGAGAAGCTCAGGAATGTGAAACCAGAATGTTTAATAGAGGGAGAAAGGGAAATCATGGACCAAATATCAGCCATGTTCAGGTAGAGGCAGAGGGTCTCAAAGTCTTGAGGATTTCTGACCTTCTTAGGAGGCAATACTGAACTAGAGATTGGAACTGGGTGGGAGTGAGAGAAGCTGCAACAATTTTGTGAGCAGAGGCACCCGTTAAAAGGAACTGGGCATGAATGGTTATGAACCTTGGGAGACAGGAGGTGGAGGGAATGTGTTCTGCCTGCATCTGGGGAGGACGTGTTCATGTGCAGCAAACTCCAGTAATTGGAAGAGAGGGATGAAGGAGAGGTGAGTGGTGGTGAGGGAAATGGGTGGACCTCCTCGACAAAAGGGACAGATGTATTGCTTTACTGTTGGAATGAAAACCAAATGGTTGTTTACACAGCATAACCTCCACCCAGAGATGAATGCAGCATGTAAAACAGGAAGTCAATTCTTTACTTTAAATTGACTCATAAATTATTTACTTAAAGGTTTTAGCATTGAAGATGGAAGAGGAGTCTCGTTTGCTCTCGGTCTTAAGTACCTGAATTCGGCATTGTTCTCCTTTGATCTGTTCTATGCCTTTTATACCAGCCATTTTATATATATATAAATTAAATAGGTTGTACAGAAAGAATGGGAAAATAGTGAGTTTGTTCCCATGTAGCACAGCTCCCTCTTGAATAGATTTCCTCCAAATGCATCTATTGGGTGCAAGGTCTTCTCAGTTTTTGGATATAATGCTAAAAATTTTCAAGCTAATTTTGATGTTATTTTTGAAGCAGTTCCTTTGCCCACCAGGGCCTCACTGACCTTCCTGTAGCAGGATCTGTTTGGGGAGACATGAGTTAGTCATCCAAACGACATGACTTAGCCATCAGAGTGGCTACAGCTTTATTGTGGTGGAGATTCTGTTTATGTTGACCTCCTCAGCTGGTGTCGGCATGTCTGTCCTTCCAGCAATAATGAGAGTCAACCATTGTAGACTCTCATTATCATCTACCAGAGAGCCACAGTAATGGGATGAAGTGTCTTCCTGTTGTACAGACTGGGAACATGTCATCAACAGCAACTTGCACTGATGTAGAGTGTCCACCACATTGAAATGTCCCACACTGACAGACCATTAAAGAAGCATATGACAAAGTACAAAGTGCCTCTATAGCCACTGGGGGTCAATAATTTATTACATAACAGTGACATTTAAGAAGGAGTACAATATGCAGAGAACATTTCATTCTGGTGATTCATTGGTTTGTCTTTTATTCAGGTGTGAAATCCCCACTTTACATATTTCTCTGTAATAGATTAGTTATAAGAACAGAAAGTGAGGTTTGATGATTTGTAATGTTGACTGTTTCACCTTTTTAAATGAATAAATAAGATACAATTTTGCAAGTGTGACAGCAGCTCTGTTATCATGCAGATGTTTTTTGGAACTTGAATATATTTCAGGAGTTGTGGCATATTGATGGCAGGGAAGATTAAGGATATTGCATATTCATTATTTGTGATTTATTTGCAACTTTCTGCTACCTAATTTATACCTTACTGTTTAAATTGAGTGAGCTCTAAGAGGGAAGAACTCGACATTTGTAAAAGGTTTCTTCCTACCTTCAATCCATCATGCCATTTTGTTTGCACTTTCTGGTTTTTATGCTCAGAGGCAGCGGTAGAGAGCCCTGCCTCCCCGGCAGGACCTCTCCAGGCAGCTTGGATGATACGCCTCAGGACACTATTTTAAAGATTAGCTTTATTTGTCACAAGTCCACTGAAGCATCCAAACAAAGCAACATGCACTGCTTGTGTCATTGACCAACAGTCCAAAGATGTGCTGGGACAGCCAGCAAGTGTCGCCATGCTTTCAGTATCAACATAGCATTCTCATAATTTACTAATGTTAACTCGTACTTCTTGGGAATGTGGGAGGAAGCCAAAGCACCCGGAGGAATCCCACGCAGTCACAGGAAGAGTGTGAAAACACCCTGTAGATAGTGGCAGGAATTGAACCCTGATCGCTTGCACTGTAAAGCGTTACGCTAGCCACTACACTACCATGCCGGCCCGCTGTGCTACTGCGTTGCCCCATTAGTGTGAGTTCAAACCCCACTCCAGAGACTCAAATTCAGAATACTGAACGGTTCCCCGTGCAGTACTAGGAAAATCCAGAGCCTACAAGGGGTACCATCGTTTCGATGAAGTATACTAAGCTGATGTCATATGGATCAACGTTGCTGAAGCAATATTTATGAAGGTTAAATTTATTGCAAGGGGAACAGACTATACAAGTAGAATTTTTTTTCTGCAGCAGTAAGGTAGAGCACTAGTTCAGCTCCTGGTTACAGTCCTGCTCCCTGGCAGCTCCTGGTTACAGCCACTGTTCGATCCTGACCTTGGGAGCTCTCTGTGTGGAGTCTGCTTTTTCTGCTGTGACTCTAAGTTTCCGCCAGATGCTTCAGTTTTCTCCCACTTCTTGAAGACATGTTGAGAAGTTAATTGGCCAGTCTAAGTTACTCCTTAGTACAGTTGCCTGGGCAAAAGCACCAAAACAGGTAAACAGAAATAGTAAAGATTCCTGCCCAGGTTACACTTGGACTTAGGACGATTTGTGTTACATACAAGGACCCATGGTGGAAACGTGGGATGGATGGGTAAAGATTTGTTGGCTGCTGCTCTGCACCTGTAGGATCTTCTGGTGAGTATGAACAGGGGCATTTCCATGTGCCTTCCCCAACCACACCTCCTCATCCTTGTGCCATAGCAATCAGGAATTGTGTGGATGGAGACACAGTCAGTGATGATGCTTGGCAGCCACTCTTCCCATGCCTACTCACTCTCCTGTTACCACTGTACTGTCCTTTCTGACTTACAAACAGTTTGGGTGATGACTGATATTTTCTCTGGATGATCATGGTTGCACCTAAGAGATATCTTTGTAAGAAGCAGCAGCATGAAATCTGGCCATTCAGTCCATCGAGTTTATACCAGTTCCATGAAAGACCATTTCACAGAGTCCTGAAAATATTTTTTAAAGATACTTATCCAGTTCCAAAATGAACATTACAACTCTACTCCCACCACTGGCAGCACAGTTCAGTCCACAGTCACTCATGGGGTAAAAAGAATTTGCCCTTATCTCACTTTTGCAAATTGCCTTCACTCTGACATGTCCACCAAAAGGAGCAGTTTCTCTTTCTGTGCCTTTCCTGATATACATCCCCATTTGGTCCAAGGATAACAGTTCTAATTTCTTAGGGCAATTTGTATAACTAACCATGCTCTTCCCTGGAATCATTTTGCTAACTCCCTTCTGCATGTTCTCCACAGTCTTTCCTTCCGCCAAAAGTTTGGCACCCAGATGTAGGTGCAGTACTCCAATGTACAAGAATGACACGAGAAGTTGCAGATGCTTGGAATATGGAGTAAAAACAAACTGCTGGAGGAACTAAGTGGGTCAAGCAGCATTTGTGGGGGGTGGGGGGGGGCAGAGGGATGGTTGACACTTCAGGTCATGACCTTCCATCTTCCCCCAATATTCTAATTATGGCTGAATCAGAGTTTAAAAGATAAAACCAGTCAGAAGGTCAAGTGGAACTCAGTGCAGTGATTGAAACCACCAGTAGCCACAACTTAAGAGGAAGTTAGATAAGTAAATGAGGGAGAAGGAATTAGAAAATAAAATGGGAGTATGCTTAAGTGAACTGTAAGGACCATCACAGAAATGGGCTGAATGGCTTCTTTCTCTGTTACACATTTAGTGCAGTTGTTCTAGAATGCCTTTTCACTGTTTACTTTCTTGAATCACAAATAAATCGTACCCACCAAAAATCTCATTCATTGTCATCATTAGGTCGCACTGGAATTTGCAGCTGGCGCACGATTTCCCTCCATACCGCTCTGTCCCAACTCTTGTTCACAACATCCCTGGTCTTGTCCAGCTTGGTCCAATCCTTGATGTTGTTCAGCCATGTTGTTCTTTGCCTTCCTCTTCCTTTCTTTCCCTCCACCTTTCCATATAGCAAGTCCGACAAGATGTTATCTCTCCGTGTAACGTGTCCACAATAAGCGACTTCATAATCTTCTCCAGCAGTATCCATGGTCTATCAACTTCAGACAAAACCCTCTCATTTGAGACTTCCTCTACCCAGCTGATCTTCAACATTCGTCGATAGCACCACATTTCTAAAGCATTAATTTGTTTCATGCCATCCTTCTTCAGGGTCCATGTTTCTGATCCATATCTCAGTACTGACCATATGTAACACTCGAGGAAGCGGGTTCTACTTTGGATGTCTACCTTCCGATTGCATTGTAGATCTTTTAGCTTCATGAACTGGGTCTTAGCCATACCTATTCTCCTTCTGATCTCAACTTCATATCTCCCGTCATCTGTCAGACAACTGCCAAGATATTCAAACTTACGCACCTGTTCAATGTCCTGTCCATTCACTTGTAACGACACCATCATGAATGAGTTTTTAGTGTTTGTTTTGCTTACCACCGGTTTTGTTTTCTCAGGGTTGATTTTAAGTCCGTAGTCAAGACTTTTCTCATTCACTTTATTCAGCATAATTTGCAGTTCACATTCGCTGTCAGCTAACAATGCGGTGTCATCCGCATACCTGATGTTATCCACCTTCCAGCCTGTCTCCTGATGGCCACATTCCCAAAAAATCCATTCTCCATACAGCTTTCAAAAATAAAGTAGGAAAACTTGGAGAGAGGAAGCTATTTATATTAACAAATCCCTTACACAAACTCCAATCTTCTCTTGTGCCAGTAGAAGCTGGCTGACTCTTCTCCATTGGCCTTTGGTCCATAAAGACTTTTTGAGGATCTAGAGCTGAATTCAAATTTAAACCCTAATATCCTCAGTCATGATATCAAATTTGCAGATAATTCCAGTGCATTCCTCACTTCCTTCAGACTGTGCTTCCTCTGTGCAAACTGTCCTTGATTCTTGTACAGTCTGATGTGTGGATCACTGTGCTTATGTCCTGTGGGCAGGCGATCATATTGTAGCTTTCAACTTCTGAAGATAAAAGTCCAACCAACAGCTGTCAACCCTTGTCTTTGATGACTCCATTTTTAGTCCCTCTGTGTCTATGCGTATTGAAATCTCTGATCTCAGATCGAAATCCTATGCCAAGAATCTGCACTAAGGAGCTTTTTCATTCTTTTATTTCGTTTTATTTTTCACTTTTTGAACTCTGAGCTCTCTGTAAAGTTTCAGTCCATTGATGATCAACTGTTAGTGTGTGAAAGAGAGAGAGAAAGAGTTAAGGGCTCACATCGTGATCAGGAGAAGGTGCACAGAAGCTCAAAAGCAATGTGGAGTTTATTGTCATATGCACAAGTGCACTGAAAAACTTACTTGCAGCTGCATCACACGTACATTTACAAGCAAGAACACAAAAGGTACAATGTCTCTTTTTGTGCAAAATGATCAAAGTTGAAAGAGAGATAAAGATTGGCTTTATTTGTCACATATTCATTGAAACATATAGTGAAATGTGTCCTTTGCATCATATCAAATCAACAAAGATTGTGCTGGGCAGCCCGCCAGTGTCGCTACGTTTCCTGCACCAGCATAGCATATTCACAACTCACTAACCTTAAGCCGTGCATCTTTTT
The DNA here is from genome assembly GCF_048418815.1 of Hemitrygon akajei. Taxonomy (NCBI): domain Eukaryota; kingdom Metazoa; phylum Chordata; class Chondrichthyes; order Myliobatiformes; family Dasyatidae; genus Hemitrygon; species Hemitrygon akajei. Next base: position 54,408,043 of record NC_133144.1, on the reverse strand, counting down.
GGAACATGGGAGGAACTGAAGAACCCAAAGGAATCCCACGCAGTCACGGGGAAAACATACTAACACTTCACAGGCCACAATGGGAATTGAACCCAACTCTTTCAGCTGGTGTTGTAAAGTGTTGCGCCAACTGTGCTGCTATTCTGAAGTGATTAAGGTTTCACCAGTTGACTCAAGAACTGAATTGTTGAAGGAAAGCAGCTGTCCTTTACTGTTGCAACTTGCTTAGAGGAACAAATCCATGATTCGCATCCAGAAGCCTGCACACAGGCCCCACACCAGGCTCCATAAATGTAGATTATTTATCATCTTCGTGATTGTGGGGAGGTTTTAGCCTTCCAATCCTCTCCTTGGGAAATCAGCATTTGTGCTGAGTCATCTTAATTCATAAGGTCTCTTGTTCAGCCTTCCTGGTCTTATTCCTGCGATGATACTGATATACTGACTCATTGCTTCTCTTGACTTACCACTATTCTGACCTCCATGGTCGTCTCACTCTGTTCACTCCAAGTCCCCTCATCATCATCCTTCTCTTTAGATTCTTGTGAGTTCAATTTCAGGTGGGAAAATACTGGCAAAAGCACAATATATTCCTATAGAAATTGTGAGGTTCACTGGGTGCATGCCGAATTTTCTGAGCCTTCTGAAGAAGTAGACCATAACATCATGTGACATAGGAGCAGAATTAGGCTACTTGGCCCATTGAGGCTACTTTGCCATTCAACCATGACTGACTTATTTTCCCTCTCAGTCCTATTCTCTTGTCTTCTTCCTGTAACCTTTGACACCCTCACTAATCAAGATCCTATCAACTTCCATTTTAAGTATACCCAATGACTTGGCATCCAATTCTACAGATTTACCACACTCTGGCTAAAGAATTTCCTCTTCATCTCTGTTCTAAAGGGATGTCATTCTGTTCTGAATAGAATGTCCCAGAGGTAGAGGCATTGGCATACTTTATTGACCATGGTATCAGCGTAGCTGGACTCAGACGGACTATTAATAATGTTTATACCCAGGAGCCTGAAGTTCTCAATCTTCTCCATCTCAGCACTATTGATACCTACTGGAATATGTAATCCACCCTACTTCCCAAAATCATTCAACAGCTCTGTTGTTCTGCTGACATTCAGGGGAATGTTGCCTGAACACTATCCCATCAATCTCTTCCTCCTTCCTGTACTCTGTCTCACCACTATTTGAGATATTGCCATTGGTGTCATCTGAAAACTTGTAGCTGGAGTTGCAGACTGCAGTGGAGGCCAAGTCCATGCGTATATTTAAGACGGAGGTTGATCGTTTCCTGATCAGTCAGGGCATCAAAGGATATGGCGAGAAGGCAGGTATATGGGGTTGAGTGGGATCCGGGATCAGCCATGATGGAATGGCAGAGCAGACTTGATGGCCTAATCTGCTCCTATGTCTTATGGTCTTAGAGCAGAATCTGGCCACCCAGTTGTGAGTGCCTAGGGAGTAAGCCAGGGGACTGAGGACATAGCCTTGTAGGGATCAGCGTTGAGGATAATTGTGCCGGTGATGTTGCTGCCTTTCCTTATTGACTGCGGCCTACCAACAGCACAGAAGTTGCAAAGGGCAAGGCTGATTCCAAGACCTCGAAGTTTGGAGATGAGTTTACTTGGAATTATGATATTGACGGCAGTGCTGTAATCAATAACTGTGAGTTTGCTGCAGGTGTCTTTATCATAGGTGGTCATTTGTCATCCCCAAAATATGGGTAATGGAAGATCTTAATGATGATATTGGTACTGAATGCTAAGAGTGGGTGACACGAAGAAAATGCTGGCGGAACTCAGCAGGCTAGGCAGCATCTATGGGAAAAAGAGTCTCAGGCCGAGACTCTTCATCAGGACTGGAAAAAAGGATGAGAAGTAGGTGATTAGCTTCTCTCGTGTTGGAAGATATCATTGCCTGGCACTTTTGTGGCATGAATGTTACTTGCCATTTATCAGACTATGCTGAATGTTACCTGGGTCTTGTTGCATGTTGGTGTTGTGACTCACTAAGCCTTAGAGAAAAGGAGGCTGTAAGAGCTCTTTATTCAACATGACAAGCAAGCCTTCTCCAGGAGACAGTGTCAGTTAAACTTAAAGTGCACTGTTTTTATACTCTTAAGAACAAAGATAAAAGCAGGTGATTCAATATAATTTCAATATTCGGCATAATATTGTGTATTCCAATATTTTGAGTCCAACAGATGGTTCCAGTGAATTACATATTTACAATGGAAGCACAGTATAACTGATGAGACATCTCTGGATGTTCAAGTAGCTTTGCTGGGGCCAAGTAATTGGCAGGGATGGTCAAAAAGCTGGGAGAGGCAACATTTAAAATAAATTTGACAGGGAGTGGAGAGGAAAGGTTTAGGGGGATATTAGCCAAGTGCAGGCAAATGGGACCAGCTCAAGCGGGCACCTTGGTAGGGATGCACAAGTTTGGCAAAGGTCCTGTTTCTATGCTGTATGAACATACCCACTTTTGATCTATGGTGAAAGGGAGATTATAGATAATGCACTTAGGTGGCTGAGCATAGAACACTGTGTGTGAGGAACTCTGCAATGGTGCCCTGGGACTAGAATGATCGCCCTCCAACAACTGCAGCCACGCTTCTCTTGTAGGAAATTTGACACCAGTCAGAATTAGGTTTAATATTGATGTTGTATACTGTATACGAGGGGTGATTGATAAGTTCATGGCCTAAGTTAAAAGGAGTCAATTGTAGAAAACTTAACACATTTGTTTTTCAACATAGTCCCCTCTTACATTTACACACTTAGTCCAGCGGTCGTAGAGCATATGGATCTTGGACCTCCAGAAAGTGTCTACAGCAGGGGTGATTGATAAGTTCGTGGCCTAAGGTAGAAGGAGATGAGTTGTACAGCTCTTGTTATATACATATGTAGTTCATCTCTTTGAGTGATTATGCAGAAAGTTTGAAGTTAATAACTCATCCCCTTGTACCTTTGGCCACGAACCTATCGATCACCCCTGATGAGTTATTAACTTCAAACTTTCTGCATAATCACTCAGAGGTGACCTGCATGTGCATGTAATGAGAGCTGTATAACTCATCTCCTTCTACCTTAGGCCACAAACTTATCAATCACTCCTTGTAATATAATTTGTTTCGTGACAACAGTACAGTGCAATACTATAAATTACAATAAGAAATATATTAAAAATCAAATTAAATAATTAGTGCCAAAAGAGAACAAAAATAGTGAGGTAGTTCAGGTGTTGGTTCATGGACCATTCAGAAATCTGATGGTAGAGAAGCTGTTCATAAAACATTGAGTGTGTGTCTTCAGATTGCTGTATCTTCTCCTTGCCGGTAACAATGAGAAGATTGCATGTCCTGGGTGATGAGGGTCCTTACAGATGCATGCTGCCTTTTTGAGCCATTGCCTTTTGAAAATGCCCTCATGATGGGGAAGCTAGTGCCCATGACCACATCGGTTTCCTCTGGTTGTTCCAATTTCCTCCCACATTCCAAAAATGTGTTGATGAGTAAGTTGTGGGCATGTATTGCTAGTGTCCGAAGCATGCCAACACTCACGGGCTGCCCCCAGCACATCACATCCTAGGAGTTTGTTGGTCCTTGACAAAAGCAATGCACTCACTGTATGTTTCAATGCTTAAATATACATATATATAGGAAAAATAAAGCTGATCTTTATCTTTACATGCGGTCAGGTCTCACAGCCTTCGCTATATTGAGTGCTGTCATCTGCTTCTTGATGTTGCGTAGAATTAGTCCAATTGGCCAATTAGTTTAGATCTGAGATGGATCATCTAGTCCAACTTCTGTTGGAACATAAACACAGAGATTCTGCAAATGGTACAAATCTTGAGCATCGGACACAAAATACTGGAGGAACTGAGCAAGTCAGGGACCATCTGACTTATTCTGGCAGAATAAACAGACCCATCATCACGACTGGAAAAGAAGATGGCAGAAGCCAGATTCCACACTATATTCTGCCAGAAAATACACTCAGTGACTGCTTTATTATTTGAGCACACAGCATGTTGAATCTTGAACTGCAGTAGAAGACCATGAACTCTGGCTGCTATATTATGTAGAGAGGCATCTAATAAAGTGGCTATTGTGTGTAAATTAAAGGAACCAAAAGGGGAACTTAGTGGAGATCTGAGAGGGAAGATGTTGCAGTGCTACTGGGAAATAAATCATGGAATGGGACCAATGAGATTGCACTGGGAAAATTGTTTTGGTCAAATGGCCCCTCCTGTCTTGTAATCAGTGTCAAGAGTTTGAAGATTCAACCATTTTGCAGTGTCAAGAGTTTGAAGTTCAATGGTTTGAAGAGTCAACCATTTTGCAGTCACATATCATCCTTCATTGATGTCAATGAACAAGCTCAGTAATGGCTTTTGCTTTAAATTCCAGATAATTAATCTGAGTTTAAATTCCACAGATACCATAGTCGGTATTGAATTTGGGTGTCTGGACTGTTAGTGAAGGCCTCTTTCTGGGTGCAGGTCAATGGAACCAGGTAGCATAATATTTTGGAACAGACAAGAAAGACCATCGGACCTGTTTCTGTGCTGTAGTGTTCTATGAATCCATGGGTATGACTTTGGTTTACTAGTCTGATCATTTAAACGCCGTGCCACCAGTATCCCTTCTTGCAAAATGATTGTTATCGCATCTTGCCTCCCAGATAAAACAATATTCTATTGCAAAGCACAACAATATTCTGTTGCAACACAACATTATAGGAGCAAAATTGTGGATATACTGAGAAAGGACCGAGAAATTGAAAATATAGAGAAGATGCCACAGACAGAATCATGGAAGAGGGGTGAGAAATGAACTTGGCTGCAGAAGATAACACGTAGGAAATGACCCGATCCTATCAAAATATTCAGACACATAACTTTTAAGAGTATCCCACTAGTAACAATGATGATTGTTGAATTAAATATTATTCACATATGTTAAAAATAAAATCATTCCTACTTCTATTACAACCTAGATCTTCAGTTTGGATTTTGCCAAAAGTCAGATGAAGACTAATAATGAAAAATCTGCTGCAGTTATTCCAAACATGTTGTTACAACTCATGAACTTTAATTACCATGGATACAAACTTTGAATCATTAGCATTTTTGACACAGAATGAATAGAATATTGATATAATTGTGTGTAGAGTTGAAAAGATACAATTCTTTCACTGGCATGTATAATTATACACTGTACAACACACTGAACTGTATGGCAGTGTTTTAATATCTGTTTCATAATAATGCTGTTATAGGGCAGGTGAATAGCCCATGCTGAGATACCGGCCTTAGCCAGCGTTGAGCATGCTTTGTGCCTTAATATCATATTCTAATGCTGGAAATGATTCCTTCTTCAAGCTCATTCATTACTGAAACTTGCAAGTGAGAGAAGCCTTCTGTGAGGGAGCTGACAAGAAAGGTGATGGAAATCTTTTCAAAAGTAATCAAGATGTCACAAGATGAGAGTATATTAGCACCAATGTCATAGACTAACAAGAGAATCCCAATAGGTTCCAAGCCTAATTTTAAATTGATGGCTATCTTTTTTTTATTTTTAACTAGTATATACTGATAGTGGTGGCTTGGAGGTGAAGGGTTTGGCCATTTTCTGAGTCTGGGGGAATTGGGAATTCTGGAGAAAACACTTTTCCCAGTGACTAAAAGGTAGGCGTGTCTTCAATCCCAAATAAAGAGCAGTTGTGTCTATGCGGAGACACAAGAGACTGCAGATGCTGAAATGGAGCAGCAAGCAACTTGCAATCTGTGGGAGGGAAAGCATCATCGATGTCTTGGGGCGAAACCCTACATCGGAGCCCAAAACATCCGTGCTTCCTTTCCTCTCACAGATGCTGCTCAAACCACTGAGTTCTTCCAGAAGGTACAAGTTGAACTTTTTGTCGTCTCCACAATCACATGTATGCACAGATGCAATAAAATCTTGCTTAAAGGAGTGGTTCACCCCGAGACCCTATGGGTTTCCTCTGGGTACTCCAGTTTCCACCCACATTCCAAAAGATGTCAGTGAGTTACAGACATGCCACATTGGCTCAGGAAGTGTGGCAACACTTGGGGGTTGATTTCATTTGATGCACTGTATATCTCAATGTAGCTGTGACAAGTAAAGCTAATCGTTATCTAAAAATAAAGTGTCAACATGCTGAAGCTATGACACAGAGACTACATGGGTACTAGTCAGTGAAAATGTGCAAACAACTAGGAATAGACAGAAATGAGCATCATCATAACCAATGATCAGACCAAAGCTCTGGCGATCCACCATACACAGTCATGTTAGATAAGTGGAGACGGGAGAGGTGTTGGGACTAAGGGAGGCTCACCACGTTAAAGAAAGGGCTGAAGATTCCTAGCTAGTCAGTGGCCACTTTATTAGGTGCCTCCTGTACCTGTTTGTTCATGGTCTTTTGCTGCTGTAACCCATCCACTTCAATGTGTTGTATGTTCAGTGATGCTCTTCTGCACACCACTGTTGTAACCCATGGTAATCTGAGTTACTGTCGCCTTCCTCTCAGCTAGAACCTATCTGGCCATTTGCCTCTGACCTCTCTCATTAAGAAAGCATAGTCTATAGAACTGCTGCTCATAGGATGTTTTTTATACCATTCTCTGTGAACTCTAGGCACTGTTGTGCATAAAAATCACAGGAGATCCTTGTTTCTGAAACACGCAAATCAACCCAACTGGCAGACAACCTGCAATCTACCTCACAGGTAGATAGGATAGTTAATAAAGCTTATGGAGTGTTAGCTTTCATAAGTCGAGGGATGGAGTTTAAGAGTCGCGAGGTAATGATGCAGCTCTATAAAACTCTGGTTAGGCCACACTTGGAGTACTGTGTCCAGTTCTGGTTGCCTCACTATAGGAAGGATGTGGAAGCATTGGAAAGTGTACAGAGGAGATTTACCAGGATGCTGCCTAGTTTAGAGAGTATGCATTATGATCAGAGATTAAGGGAGCTAGGGCTTTACTCTTTGGAGAGGAGGATGAGAAGAGATATGATAGAGGTATACAAGATATTAAGAGGAATAGATAGAGTGAACAGGCAGCGCCTCTTCCCCAGGGTACCGCTGCTCAATACAAGAGGACATGGCTTTAAGGCAAGGGGTGGGAAGTTCAAGGGGGATATTAGAGGAAGGTTTTTTACTCAGAGAGTGGTTGGTGTGTGGAATGCACTGCCTGAGTCAATGGTGGAGGCAGATTCACTAGTGAAATTTAAGAGACTACTAGACAGGTATATGGGGAAATTTAAGGTGGGGGGCTATATGGGAGGCAGGGTTTAAGGGTCGGCACAACATTGTGGGCCGAATGGCCTGTACTGCGCTGTACTATTCTATGTTCTATGTTCTATAAAAACAATCATTCTACGGTCAAAGTCACTTAGATCACACTTCTTCCCCATTCTAATGTTTGGTCTGAACAAACTGAACCTCTTGACCAAGCCTGTATGCTTTTATCCACTGAGTTGCTGCCACATGATTGGCTGATTAGATACTTGCATTAATGAGCAGGTGTACCTGATAATGTTGCCACTGAGTAGCTAACAGTCTCAAACAACTGGGGAGTTCTAAAGAGATTGAAATGCATATATCAATCTCTTCCTCTTAAATTAATGTTGGCATATTATTACTTTTGTGTTTACACTGTGACACCGAGGGTGACCAGGAGACTGACTTGCAAGTTCCGGATTAGTCACTGCTGCTTGGTTTGTCATCTCTGAAATTAAAACGCGTCCACTGAGAAGAGCAATCCTTTGCATCCTTTACTCAGATCGCCCCCTGCACTTTTTATGTGCGGAACTACTTAAACATCAAATGCTGAAACAACCGGTGGTGCAGTTATTACTGCAGCTGCTCGGGGGACCTATTCAGATGCTTCATTTATTGGAGCTTAATAGATAAAAAAGCCAAATTGGATCTCCTGATAGAAGCCTAATCAAGTTATAATCTGCATAATTTTCGCATAAACTTTGGTTTGAAATTTGCATAATTTATGTTGCAGCAGATACTAATGTGATATTAAAAAGTATTTAATCCAGTCATTGAGTTTTATTTATCTTGTTGACTGGTTGGCTCTCCAGCCTTCAATTGTTTTAATTCAGTTATCTGGTGAGCATCACTGAAAGATCACTTTCTTAAAATATCTTGCTCAGTGACTTCATCTGCGTCCTCCATAAAACTGTCCCCAGTCACAAGAGACACGCTGTCAGTTCCCCTTTTCATTATTTCCATATTAGTTCCCATGCATGGCCGCAGTAACTAACAATCTCAAACAACTAGGGACTTCTAAAGCCTGAATAGTGTGTTATATAGAATGTCAGCATCTTGTAGAGGAATCCTTTGGGCTGGGGAATTAAATGCAATAAATGCTTTGACTTTTTGCAGAGGGGACTAAACAAAGATGACCTAAGCACCGGCCTTTGTACGATCACTCTCCTTACTCTCCAGCCTCACTAAATACATGTTTCTTGCGCATCACGGTTATTCTGTCTTATTTTAATGCTGCCAAGGCCATGCTTTGGAATGTCAGGATTGACTTGACGCAGTAATGCTGTGTAGTAATTCCTGTACGTGCATTAAGTGTTCATTGAGTCCTCATTTTCCCAAAGGTTCCAAAGTTCCTCCATTAATCCAACATGAGTCTGCCACTGTTCAGAATTCAAAGTTAATTTTCATTTCATTGAACAGTAAACATCCAAACAACATGTGGTGAGGAATAAGCGAAGGCAATGGCATAAAATTCCAATATGCTTCGGCATTCAACTCCACGTTTTAAAAAGAAGTTCAATGTATTCTCATTTAATGCTTTTAAATAATTTTGTACCCAGGTATTTGACCTCCTCATTCACTCAGTCACCCTTTTATGTAAGATATAGGTAATTTATATAAATTGAGTTTGGCAAGGTTCACAGAGCCTGGAGCATATAAAGAACTAAACGACAGTCAAGAAATTTGCATGCAAATAATAAAGACCCTTGTTTCCCTTTTGTTAACAGCTGAATGACACATTACCAACAGTTCTTCAACAGAAACTGTTAGCACAAGTTAACTTGGGGGGAGAAACAAGAATTGCCTGGGATAAATGCAATGCTTTGATTGCCTGAACTGATCCTGATCATCTCTGCAGTCATCAACCATTAAGCCTTATCCTTGATTTTCCAGTGCATGTGACTCTTCATTTAAACTAAGGCTTTCTAAAAAAATATATAAAATGTGTATATATTTCCATTTGAAAGACATAATTTCAGAGAGTTTGCTTAAAAAGGTCAATTGGAAGAATGTGATTTTGTTTAAAAACTTTAAGATCAGTATGCTTTAAAGAAAAGATAACAATTCTAAAAGCCAACAGCCAGGGTTTTATTGTGTCAGCATTAACTAATGGCCTCAAGCCCTCTCTAAAAGAACCTGAAGTCTATGTATTATGCATACTGCATTACTGGCTTTAGGTGTTGACTTGTGAACATGGAAAATGAAAAATGTCAAGGTCTATGACTTCAAAAGAAATGGCATGTTTGTGGGTTTTTAGGACGTTGAATGTTAACATTTCTGATAAAAAGGATTTTATGTTCACTGTGTAGTAGTAAAATGGAGAACACGTAAAATTAATATCAGCAACATGACGTGAAACCTGTAAATGCTAAATAGGGATCAAATGACCTTTATTGATTAAATTATTTCGGGTTACTGCTAGTGGGCTTGTCAGTTTGGTAAAACATTAATGCAGGCACCAAAATGAAAATGAATTTGGAAGAAAAGCTTACAGGATGGAGTTTCTGATCTAAAAAAGATTAGAAAGGAGGGAAGGAACTGGATTTAAGAGAAGCCTCAGGAGTTGCTCTTCAGTGTGCCTCGCATTTCCAAATTGAGGACTGTCTGATCAGTTGAAGCTCATCACTTCAATTAGAATTCTTAACCATTTTTTGGGGTGTTTGGCTTTAAAGCACGTCACTTCTCTGAACTGAAGATGTTGGCAGCTTCCTTTGTACTGCAGCCCCTTGCTATATCACTCCCTTCAGGAACCATGCGAAAAGCATGTTTCTGTAGAGGGGCTGGAGTTTGGATATACTTTATTTATCAGCAACATATGTTGCATCAAGAACTGTGGTGCATCAGAGAGCTTTATAATGAGGGCTTACGACAGCACTTTTTAGTATTTCCATTTCAAGCTGATCTTTTTGTGTATTTTGTAGAAATAAAAAGTTACAGTCTGCCAGCCCAGCGCGTGTATTCATTAGCAAGAAAATACTACTGAGCATTTGGTCCTATGATAGGTCTCAATGATTGGCGATTATTTGCACCAACAAGGAGACTATACCATGGGAGTCACCCACATAGACATGCTATGTTGGCGCTGGAATGTACAACCTGCACCTTCCACTGGCACATCCTTAAGTTGAATTAGTTGTTGTTGCAAACAATGCATATCACTGTGTGTTTCGGTGTACGTGCGATAAATAAATAAATAGATAACTGGAATGATGTACCGTTGCCTGAGAACCAGCAGTGGGATCATCCAGATCAGCCAAGATCCCATGTTCATCTTGCTGATGAGGAGAGATAGATGGTTGATTTTGTGACTTTTTAAATTCTTTCATAGGATTCACACCTCCGGGGATGGACAGAACATCGCCAGACAACAGTCCCGTCCACGGACTGGTCCGACAGACCTGCATCACCACAGGAGCCAACATCCCAATGATGACTGAGCTAGGTAAGGGCGTGGGTGGGGCTTCTTCCCCTGGATGGGCCGTTCTTTATTACTCCATTATTTGCTAACAGTGCATGGAGCATTTCAGTGTGCATGTGCCAAATTATCCCGTTGGTCTCATGACATATTTGACATTTGCCAACAGCAATCCCAAGTTATGGACTTGAGATTATGCAACTGAGGTTTTCACCCCAGACACAAACGCAAAGTTTGCAGTTGCAAATTGCATTTGGCTTATGCAGAGTTGCAACAACATTGTGCATTTAACCCTTGCAAATGAGAATGGCTATTATTCCTGAGGTGACGTTCCAAGGCTGGTATTTTCATTAATGGTCCTGATTGGTGAAATACCCCACCAAGCATCCATATAATGTGCGAGTCATCGGGAAAGGTAATTATTTTCTTTTAGTATGTAGCTGTTAGTTAGCTAGTAATTCCAACTAAAGGTGCAAAAGGACTTGGCAGTCTTAGTGCTGGGTTCCCTAAATGTTTACGTACGGGTGGAATCAGTAGAAAGGAAGGCAAATGCAATGTTAGCATTCATTTCAAGAGGACTAGAATATGAAATCAAAGATGTAATGCTGAGGCTTTATAAGGCATTGGTCAGACTGCACTTGGGCCATTGTGAGCAGTGTTGGGCTCCTTGTGTAAGAAAGGATGTGCTGGCATTGGGAGGTGTCCAGAGAAGGTTCGCAAGAATGATTCCGGGAACCAAAAGGAGGATGGGTGCATTTGATGGCTCTGAGCACGTACTCACTGGAGTTTAGAAGAATGAGGCCGAGGGATCTCATGGAAACCTATTGAATATCAAAAGACCTATCTTGTGTGGATGTGGAAAGGATGTTTCCTGTTGTGAGAGAGTCTAGGACCAGAGGGCACAGCCTCAGAATACAAGGATGTCTCTTTAGAACAGAGATGAGTATGAATTTCTTTTGCGGAGGGGTGGTGAATCTGTGGAATTGATTGCCATAGATGGCAGTGGAGACCAAGTCATTTGGAGTATTTAAAGTGGAGGGTGATAGATTCTAGATTACTAAGGGTGTCTGAGGTTATGGGGAGAAGGTATGAGAATGGGGTTCAGATGGATAATAAATCAGCCATCATGGAATGATGGAGCAGACTAGATAGGCCAAATGGCTTAAGTCTGCTCCTATGTCTTATGGTCGAATTACATAAAATAAGCAGATAAGTTTGGAGATCAAGTATGTTTGCAGAACGGAGATTTATTACATCTACATTTCCTGGTGATTTTTTTCCAATGTGTACACCAATACAAACTTGAATAGGAGCTGGTTGTTGTTAACTTAATATACTTAGTTCTTGATTTGGAGGTGTTTCCAAGAACCTGAGAGCAATGCATTTGTTAAAAAGCCTTAGAGCTGGGGTTCCCAATCTTTTTTATGCCTGGAGCCTTCCTATTAACTGAGGGGTCCATGGACTCCTTAGAGCATGCTCGATCTGTTCAAAAAGTAGTTGTACACAATGGATTCTTTTATCAATCCAATAGAAAAACAATGATGAAACCTCGAGGATGACAACATGGACATGTTGGATGATGACTGAAACCACACTGACTCCAGCTAAGGGATAAGGACCAGAATTCTGTCCCAGTGTGTTTTTTCATGGGTTGTTGATATAATGTGTGCAGCCTGTTCCAATCTGGCAGATCAGAAGTCCATAGGTAAAGAGCTGACTATTCAGGAAGACTTATGATTTTGTAGTTCACTACTGAGTTTGTAACTAGTTTGGTCAGCGCTGAGTCTCCACCCCTAATGACCTGGAAATAAATGCAGGATATGCTACAGATCATTTAGATCTTAAAGTCCTGGTTCAACCTGTCCCAACTTTCATCTTGCTGTACACCTAAGGTTCCATGGACAACTGTAGCAACTCAGCTGAGATCACAAATGCAGTGTAGCCCAATCAGTGATCCAGAGACTCAATAACATGCCTCAATGGGTCAACGTTCATAAATTAGGTAGAAAGTACAATGCTGGCCACATGTATTCTATACTGTGTTTAAATAGATTTTCTTGGAACTGAGAATAATTAACTTTGGTCAGTGTTACCCCAACACCAATAATTTGTTTCTATATGTTGCAATAGTTCTGGACAAAAAACACTTGGAAAATATCGTTACAGTTGTGTATAATGACATCGTGAGAAGTGACAGGAGCAAGATAGATTGGCTGGTTGAATGGTGTTGCAGCAACAACCTTGTACACAACATCAGTAAGACCAAGGAAATGATGGTGGGCTTCATGATGGGAAAGTTGAGAGAGCACACAGCAGTCACCATTGGGAGATCAGGAGTGGAAAGTGTGAGCATTTTCAAGTTTCTATGTGTCAACATCTCTGAGGATCAAACCAGGGCCTAACATATTGATGCAATCAAAAAGAAGGCATAACAGTGGCTACATTTCATTAGGAGTTTGAGGAGAATTTGGGAAGTTGTAAACTCTGGCATCTTTATTATGGGCTCTAGCCCCCTTGCAGCAACAAGGACACCTTCAAAGGGCAATGTCTCAAAAAAGTTGGATCCATCATTAAGGACCCTCATCTCCCAGGACATGCCTTCTTCTCATTCCTACCATCAAGGAGGCGGCACAGAAGCCTAAAGACACACCCTCAACTTTTCAGGAACAACTTGTTCCTGTCCACCGTCAGATCTCTGAATGGACATCAATATTTTTTCTCTCTTTTTGCACTTCTTATATAATTTTTTGTTTTTATATATACTTTCTGTAATTTATATATTTTATTATGTATTACAATGTACTGCTGCTGCAAAACAACAAATTTCACGACATATGACAGTGTTATTGAATCTGATTCTGATTTGACATAGGAGCAAAATTAGGCCATCAGGTTCATTGAAGCTGATCCGCTATTCCATCATGACTGATATATTATTCCTCTCAACTACGTTCTTCTGTCTTCCCCCCCATAAGCTTTGATGCCGCTTCCAATCAAGAATCTATCAACCTCCACTTTAAATATACCCATTGACTTGGCCTCCACAGTCCTCTGTGGCAATATACAAAATGACATTTCATTCCTTTGTTTTTTCCATAAGTGAGTCACATTACTTCTTGCAACCTGAAGTTTTTTATTGCTGGCACAGCCGCAGTCAAGTGATAGCTCTGGCCAAGGATCAAAGCAAAGCTTCTCCTTGGCATTGAAGCAGCACTCAATAATCCTTGCCATGTACTTCTGATCAGCACTTAAGTGAGGTGAGATCACTAGCAGTAGGGTTTGAAAACACAAAGTAAAGAAATAATCTTAAAAAGGATTCTTAAAAATCCAAATAATAATTACTGTTAGCAGACTAAATATCACATACACTCTGAAGCCACTTTATTAGGTACCTCTTGTTCATGGTCTTCTGCTGCTGTAGCCCATCCTTTTCATGGTTTGATATCTTATGCATTCGGAGATGCTGTTCTGCAAATCACTGTTGTAGTGCCTAGTTGTTTGAGTTACTAGCAACTTCATGTCAGCTTGAACCTGTCTGGACATTCTCCTCTGACCCCTTTCATTAACAAGGAATTTTTGGCCACAGAACTGCCGCTCACTGCTGGTTTTTGTTTTTCACACCGTTGTCTGTAAACTCTGGAGATTGTTATGCATGAAAATCTCAGGAGATCAGCAATTTCTGTGAAACTCAAACTACCCAGCCTGGCACCAAGAATCATTCCAAAGTCAAAGTCATTTAGATCACATTTCTTCCTCATTCTGAGGTTTGGGCTGAACAATAACTGAACCTCATGACCATGCCTGCATGGTTTTAAGCATTGAGTTGCTGTGACATAATTGACTGATTAGATATTAATGTGTAGGTGTACTTGTGCACCTAATAAGGTGGCCACTGACTGTACTTGATTAGCATTTCCTTGGCTCTACCTTCTGCCTCACATCAAGTCCTTCAGACATAGAACATAGAATGTTACAGTACAGTACAAGCCCTTTGGTCTATGATGCTGTGCAGGCCTTTTAAGATCGATCCAACTCTTCTCTCCAACATAGCCCTCCATTTTTCTATCATCTACATAGCTATTTAAGAGTTTTTGAAATGCCTTTAATGTATCTACTTCCACCACCATCCCTGGCAGCACGTTCCACACATTCATCACTCTCAGTGTGAAAACAAAATCTACCTCTGACATATCCCCTACATCCCTAGGCCGAGTTATTCTTTTCTTTCTTGCCTTGTTTTGAACATTTATATTTTTGACAGTGCAAAGCTGCTACCATTGGATTAAATTTCAATAACCACCTGTTCATCTTCCTCACTCCTTGTTCTTTAATTCAAGGCACTAGTAGTTTAAAAAGTCAGAAAGTCTCTGTATTAAGGCTACTAGCAAGGATTATTACATTTACTGCCCATTGTGCATAGTGTGGTTAACATATATAAAATATACAGAAAAAACTACAAATTACAGAGGATACAGCCCAATCGATCACAGGTACAGAACTCCCAACGTTGAGAGCACATTTGCAAGGAGTGTAATCACCAGAAATCATCAAAGTCCTCTACCACCTAGGCCATGCTTTCTTCTCACTGCTGCCATCAGAAGGAGGTACAGGAACCTCAAGTCTCACACCACCAGGTTCAGGAACAGTTATTGCCCCTCAACCATCAGGCTCTTGAACCAGAGTGGATAACTTCAGTTACCCCAACACTGAAGTGATTCCACAACCTATAGACTCTACAACTTGTGTTCTCAGTATTTCCTTATTTATTTATTTGTTTGCTTATTTATGTATTTATTTATTTATTATTCTCCATTCTTTTTGTATTTCACAGTTTGTACATTGGTTGTTTGTCCCTCGCTGTTGTGTATGGTTTTTCATTGATTCTATTGCATTTCTTTCTATTTTCTGTGAATACCTGTCAGAAAATTAATCTCAGGGTATCATATGATGATGTATATGCACTTTGATAATAAATTTACTTTGAACTTTGATATTTCTCAGTAATTAATTGCAATTATTCCCCAATGAAGAGTGAGTTATGCAGTGGGTCCATGCCCTTGTATTTGTCCTTTGGCATTGACGGGGAAGAAAAGTTTTTTCTCCCACCAACAGCCCTATGGCATAGTTGACTTATCCCTGACATTTATCAGGAACTGGTGGCAATTATTTACTAATAAAGGGAAGTGCATAGGATGTGCCTGAGTCCTTATGATTGGTCTTTAATGTTACTAATTGAGTAAGGAATCATTCACTCCCATCAACACATTTTGCTCTCGTCAAATAAATAGGACTTTGGAAATGGAAATATGGAGTAACTAATAAATGAACTTTGACAAACTTCTGCAGATGCACAGTGGAGAGTACCCTAATTGGTTGCATGACTTCCTGATGTGGAAACGCCAATGCCAGGATTGGATCAGGCCACAGAAATTGGTGGATTCAGCCCAGTCCATCACAGACAAAGCCCTCCCCACTACTGAGTACTTTTACATGGAGAGCTACTGCCATAACAAAGCATCACCCATCATCAAGGACACCCACCATCCAGGCCATGCCCTCTGCTCACTACTACCATCAGGCAGGAGATAGAGAAGCCTTGCATCCCACATTACCAAGTTCAGAAACAGTTATTACCCTACAGTCATCAGGCTCCTGAACCAGAATGGATAGCTTGATTCACCTTTACTCTGAACTGATTCTAAGACCAGGAGACTCACTTCAAAGACTCTACAACTTATATTCTCAGTCTTATTTTTATTTTGCACATTGTCTTCTTTTGAACATTGGTAGTCTTTGTTTATGTATAGCTTTCATAGAATTCTATTGTTTTTTCTTCTTTTTCTGTAAATGCCTGAAAGAAAATTAATCTCAAGGTAGTATATGGCAAGATATATGTACTTTGATAATAAGTTAAATTTTAACTTTGAACTAAACTCTCTTCTACTGCATGCTCTGCAGGAAGCACAGGTTCTTCTGGGCTTGTGGAAGCTCAGGTCAGCTTAGAGAATTTAACCTCTTGAAGCTGAGTGTTAGGTTAAAGTAAACATGAGGAAATCTGCAGATGCTGGAAATTCAAGCAACACACACAAAATGCTGGTGGAACACAGCAGGCCAGGCAGCGTCTATAGGGAGAAGTACAGTCGACATTTTGGGCCGAGACCCTTCGTCAGGACGAAGGAGTCCTGACGAAGGGTCTCGGCCCGAAGCGTCGACTGTACTTCTTCCTATAGATGCTGCCTGGCCTGCTGTGTTCCACCCGCGTTTTGTGTGTGTTGTTAGCTTAATGTACTTACTTTTGTGTAAATTATATGAAAACCCTAGGGTATCAAAATGAACTCCTTCAGTGACTCATCTCCCGATCCTTATTGTTTCTGATTTCATTGCAAGTGCTTCACCACTTTAATTTGTTTCTAACAGTGGTAAGACACACACTTATTATATGCTTTCTCTCATTGCAACACCTCAATGAATTATTTTCATCAGTGGTTAACAACCATGACATGATTAGTGCAAGTTCACCAGGAGCTAATTGTAATTAGTTACTGATAAATGTTTAGGATGCGTTATGCATGTCATGTGTAATCTGTAGTGGTTGTAAAAATCCTTTTTTCTCTTTTATTATGTGGTATGCACACTGGCAATCTTAATGGAGACACTTGCTGACTTTTAAATCTACTATCACCTTGTGAGTCATTGTGTTAAAGAACAGGAACCTGGGGAACATTGTGAGTTGATGCATAAACTCGGAATTAGTTGACAATAACATTACGTGTAATGCCAAGGCGTTAGTGCTGCTTAAATAACCCAGTATCTGGGAGCCAGATACTGGTCTTGGGTAGAAAATTTACAACATGATTTCTATGTGCTGTGAACAGATGAATTTATTACATAGATGTGGCACTCCAAGTGCAAATTAAACTGGAGCTATAAAGTTAGGTTTACTGTTTCATGGTGGAAGAACTCCGAGTTGTGTTCTGACAACATCTCATTGCTGCTTCCCTCCTGGTAAAATCCCAATAAAATCTGCAAGTGGGAAGTTGTTTGAAGATTGTCATTTGAAGGTTGTCATTTGGCCCATCGTGTCTGTATCAAATCAATGAAAATACTGTGAGATCCACTGATTGGGGAGTATAGACAGGCTTTTTCCACTAACGTTCAGTGAGCCTAGAACTATAGGTCACAGGTTAAGGGTGAAAGATGAAAAGTTTAAGGAGAACCCGAGGGAGAGCTTCTTCACTTAGAAAGTGGTGCAAGCATGCTTTGAGCTTCCTTCGGAAGTGCATTCAATAGCAGCATTTCAAAGAAATTTGGATTAAGTACATAGATGGAAGGGGTATGGAGGGCAATGATCCAGGTGCAGGTTGATGGTACTAGGCACAATAATAGTTCAGCATGGACTAGATGGGCCGAAGGGCCTGTTTCAGCGCTGTGATGCTCTGTGACTTACTAAAAGTAACCTTTTAAATGAATGGAACAGTGCTGAATACACCCATTGTGGCTGGCGTACATCTGGGACTTGGATGTGCAATGTTTCCAGAACCTCAGCTCAGTGTTTTATACAATGTGGCATAAACATTCCACAATTCCAGACTGAAGTCTGTGGCTGTAGAAGCCTAGAGTTTGTATTGCGTAGACAGCAGCTTGTTAGCAGTTCTGTGCACTAACCCGCAGCATCTTTTACCCACCATGGCCATGGACAGCACCAGAGGTCATGATTTGGCCCAGTCTTCTGCTCCACTCTTAACTCAGTGAATATCCTCTGGCAAATGGAATCGAGTTCAAGTTCATAGTCATTCAACTATACACATGTATACAGCTAAACGAAATTGTTCCTCTGGAGCCAAAGTGCAAAACACAGTACATATAGTCACACAGAGCACATGTCATTATCATTATAGTCACACAGTGGACATATAGTTTTACATCACCACCTATCAGATCCCTTGTAGTCTCTCCACTGATTTTTAACTTGCCCTGTGGGATTTATCGAACAAGTTTAGGACAGGACAACTATTGTTCTTCATGATATCTGCACACAGATGTAACAAAACATAAATTACATCACATATTTTGACTGTCCATGTAAACCAGAGAAAAATACTGTAACTCTGATGGTATTGTCACCTTCCTTTAAACATCATTCCTGTAAGCCAAAGCATAATCCACCCAATTATCCATTACTTGGGAATTTATCCAAAAGAATCACGGAGAGTAAATTCAGCTGAACATTTTTTCTCCAAGAATAACCTACTGCTAATCCTGTGACATCTGTTGTCTACCACTGCTGCTCAGACTTTTAATATTCAGTTATGGGACGTTGGTGCCGCTGACGAGTCTGTCATTTATTGACCATCACCAGTTGCCCTGGAGAAGTTAGTGTTGAGTCTTCTTGTCAGAACTGAGCTGCTCGATGGGCCATTTCAGCACTCGTGTTGATGTGGTTTGGTCTCGCATATAAGCCAAGCACATGACGGGCGTCTTAAAAAAGCAGATGGATTTTTTGTGACAGTTTTGAGGTTTCATGGGCAGATTATTTTTGTTATGATTCCAGATCATTATGCCAAATTTAAATTCCCCATCTGTCAGGTTGGGATTTGTACTCCTGCCTTTGGACAATTACTCTTGCCCTCTGGATAACTTAAAAATCGTAATTTTATAATTAAGCTGTAATGATTGCTCATCGTAAATGCCACGTAAACCAGCCAGTTAAAGTAGATATAAAGGAATAAGTATGTTCAGTTGTTCTGGCTTCTTCCCCCTCCCCCCCCCCCCCACTTCCTTTCCAGTCCCAATGAAGGGTCTCGGCCCAAAATGCCAACTGTTTATTCATTTCCATAGATACTGTCTGACCTGCTGAGTCCCTCTGAAATTATGTGTGTGTTGCTCTGGATTTCCAGCACCTGCAGAATCTCTTGTATTCAGTTGTTCTGAAGAAGGGTCTCAGCTCTTCTTCAGAACAATTGAAGAGGCGATTTTCTCATGTCACTTGTTCTATGAACTTTTGAGATCTACGCATCAATTAAGAGTAAAGTTTACTTTTATTTCAACTTAAGAGCATGATTTAGTTAACAGCCTGTGCCCTGATGTGACTACCTTGGTAGTGTAGGGGCTTATTCCCGCTACACTGAGTGTCTAGCAGAATGCCCCATCCCACCATTCTCTTGCTCTACTTTGGATCCTAATCTGACCAATTATCTATCTGCCTTTTCTTAACCAGATCTTGCTTTTCTCTAAGTCTTTGCTCAATCAGGAATAAATCCAGTTCCTCCTTGAATACCAGAAGTGAAGCAACTTGTACAACACCCAGTGACAATCAATAGTAAATAACAGGCCCATGCTAAGGCAACCTGAGTTACTTGTTCTGACGTGTCAGTCCATGGCCTTCTCTTCTGCCATGATGAGGCCTCTCTCAGGTGAAGATGCAACAGCTCATATTCCATCTGGGTAGCCTCCAACCTGATGGCATAAACATCCATTTCTCTAACTTCCGGTAACTTCTCCCCCTCCCCCTTCCATCTTCTTTTATTCCCCAGTCTTGCCCCACCTTATTTCTTCTTTTCTCCTCACCTGCCTATCGCCTCCCACTTGCTGCCCCTCCTCCTTCCCGTTCCCCATGATCCATTCTCCTCTCATAACCATAGAACCATAGAACATTACAGCACAGAAACAGGACGTTTGGCCATTCTTGGCTGTGCCGAACCATTTTTCTGCCTAGTCTCACTGACCTGCACCTGGGCCATATCCCTCCAAACCCCTCTCATCCATGTACCTGTCCAAGTTTTTCTTAAATGTCAAAAGTGAGCCTGCATTCACCACTTCCTCTCCTATCAGATTCCTTCTTCTCCAGCCCTTTACCTTTTCCACCTGTCACCTCCCAAGTTCTTACTTAATTACCCTCCTCCCCCACCCACCTGGCTTCACCTATCACCTTCTAGCTTGTGCCCCCTCGCCTCCACCCTGCTTCTTATTCTGCTTCCCTCCCCCTTCATTTCCAGTCCTGATGAAGGATCTCAGCTGGAAACAACTATTTATGCAGATAGTTTAGAGGAATGGGCAAAGAAGTGGCAAATGAAATACAATGTTGGAAAGTGTATGACCATGCACTTTGGTGGAAGAAATAAATGGCAAGACTATTATTTAGATGGGGAGAGAATTCAAAATGCAGAGATGCAAAGGGACTTGAAAGTCCTTGTGCAAGATACCCTAAAGGTTAACCTCCAGGTTGAGTCGGTTGTGAAGAAAGCGAATGCAATGTTGGCATTCATTTCTAGAGGTATAGAATATAAGAGCAGGGATGTGATGTTGAGGCTCTTTAAGGCACTCGTGAGACCAGACTTGGGGTATTATGTGCAGTTTTGGGCTTATTTTAGAAAGGATATACTGACATTAGAGAGGGTTCAGAGAAGATTCAGGAGAATGATTCCAGGAATGAAAGGGTTACCGTATGAGGACAGTCTGGCAGCTCTTGGGCTGTATTCCCTGGAGTTCAGGAGAATGAGGGGGATCTCATAGAAACATTCTGAATGTTAAATGGCCTGAAAAGATTAGATATGGCAGGTTATTTCCCTTGGTCGGGGATTCTAGGACAAGAGGACATGACTTCAGGATTGAAGATGTCCATTTAGAACTGAGATGCAGAGAAATTACTTTAGTCAGAGGGTGGTAAATCTATGGAATTTGTTGCCATGAGCGGCTGTGGAGGCCAAGTCATTGGGTGTATTTAAGGCAGAGATAGACTCTTGATTAGCCAGGGCATCAGAGGGTATGGGGTGAAAGCAGGGGAGTGCGGATGACTGGAAGAATTGAATCAGTCCATGATTGAACGGTGGAGCTGACTCAATGGGCCAAAGGGCCTACTTCTGCTCCTATATCTTATGGTCTTAGCCGCTGGACCTACGGAGTTCCTCCAGCATTTTGTCTGTGTTGCTTTGAGTTACGTGTTATGATGACTACCAGTCATTTTGTTCTTGTCCACACCTATCTCAATATCCAGCCTTTTGATGCAGAATTTGTGGAGAAGAAGGAATCTGATAGGAGAGGAGAGTAGACAGTAGGAGAAAAGGAAGGAGGAGGGGACACAGCAGGAAGGAATAGTCAGGTGAGAAGGGGTAAAAATCAGATTCCCTTAATATGTGGGCTAAATCTCATGCATTTGCTTGCAGATTATGTGGAGTTACTAATTTATTTTCTTTCATAATATAGTGAACACACATAGAATAAGTGAGGTCAACATTGTATTAGATATAAAAAAAGTAATGCACCTACATTATTTCTTCATATTAGCAAATAATTTTACCAGTCTCAACAGGGTAATCCCTTTGCACTCTGCTTCACGATCCCTGGGCTACATTCTCACCGATCAGTGCTTTATAGCTTTTTTCCCACTGCAACATACAGATTGTCCCCAGGACCTGTCAGGAAGAGAATAAACAAAAACTTCTCAGAAGAACAGGAGTGAAATGTTTCTGTGCTCCAGAGACCAGCCTCTAGGTTGCCTGAATCCTGGGGAGACCAGCTTCCAAGAGGCATATTTACTACTCTTTATCTGATTTTAGATTCACATGAAGCACGGAGTTGCCCTGAGCTGTTAACCAAGTTTTAACTAAACATCTTAATTAATTTGTATTTTGATCAGCTCGATGGGGAAAATGAGCGTTGAACCATGAAATACTGTATGCCAAGTGCCTTTGAGCAAAATCTCTTTTTAACCAGAATTTAAACTTTATTTAACAGAGAGAATTAATAGTGACCCTTTCTGTAAGGGTTTAATGTAAGAAAAATTTAACTGCACATTCTAAGAGATTGACCAGAGCTGACAACGTGTCCATTGACAAATGATTTTTTTTTCCACTTCAGTTAGTTTATTGTTCTTTGTATTTGTGATACAGATTGCCCATGGTGTAGGGAACCTGGGTGCCTTTCTTGCCATTCCTTTGCAGGTTGTATTTCTCCATCATACCAATAACCTTGGTAAATTAAATAATTTTGGAGCAATTTCACATTAATTTTCTGTAACTGTATGCAGAGCAACAATCTGATACCAAACGTACCTGTTCTTACACTCAGTCGTATCTTGCAATGTTGCTTTTGGATCTCAGATGGAGATACCGCTTCGCTGCTCTATACAAAGTTGTACAAGGCATTGATGAGGCTGCATGTGGAATGATGTGTTCAGTTTACATCACCCTGCTATAGGAATGATGCCCTTAAGCTAGAAAGGGTGCGGAAGAGATACAGGAGGGCATTGCCAGGATCCGAGGAGCTCTGTTATGGAAAGAGGCTGACCAGGTCAGGATTTTATTCATTGCAAGGGAGAATGAGGTGTGACCTTTTGGAGAAGGGTACAGATAGCATGAATTTGCACAAGCTTTTCCCCCAGCATTGAAGAATCAAGAACTAGAGGGCATACTGTAGAATTAGGGTGAGAGGGAAGACAGGTAATAAGAACCTCAGGGGCTATATTTTCACCCAGAGAGTGGTCAGTATATGAAAAGAGCTGCCAGAGGTAGTGATTGAGGCAGATACATTAACAAGATTTAAATAAACTTGAACAGGTCTGTGGATGGAAAAGGTTGAGAGAGATATGAGCCAAAAACAGGCAAATGGGGCTAATTTATAAACACAAGTTCAGTGAGACCCTCTCTCACTGCTCCTCACTGTGGTCTCTGCTGCTGAGTTCGGTGGGACTAATTGAGGTGAGAATTTGGGCAGCATGGAGCAGCTGAGCTCTGTTAGGAGGAACCTGTTTCTGTGCAGAATGACTCCAGGACTCAAAGCCTTTGATTTGTTGCTGCAACACTCGGGCCTAGCAAGATTTCCAAATCAAAAATGGTGTCGTTTCCTTTGGCTGTTGGGTGTTTCTGTTTACAAGACAAATTTCAGACATAAAGCTACAAACGAAACATCAGTTATTGAAAATAGCTGACTCCCAAATCACAGCAGTGGCTGGTACAATGCTTCAAAAATACCACCACAAGGTCTACATAGTTCACCTACATCTGGATGGGAAACTGCTTCCGTTCTTGATGTTGATGCTTTTCTGAAATACAGATGAACTGCCGGAAACAAACAGGAACACAGATGCAGAAACACTAGAGATTCTGCAGATGCTGTAAATCTAGAGAGGCACACACTTAGGAATAAACAGTCGATGTGATGGGCTGAGACGCTTCATCAGGACTGGAAAGAAAGGGGAAGGAAGCCAGAATAAGAAGGTGTGGGAAGGACAAAGAGAACAAACTGATAGGAGATGGGTGAAATCAGATGAGGGGGAAGGTGGGTGGATGTGGGAAAGGGTTAAAGTGAAAACCTGGGAGGTGATAAGTGAAAAAGAAGGAATTTGCTAGGAGAGGGGAGTGGATCATGGGAGAAAGGGAGGGGAGAGGAGCACTAGAAGGTGATGAACAGGTGAGAGAAGAAGCGGTAAGAGGGAAGTTAGAATGGGGAATAAAAAGAGAGAGAAAGGGGAGGGGGAAGAAATTACCACAAGAAATCAATGTTCACGCATCTCACTGTAAAACTGCACTCTTACCCAAAATTTCTGGAGTCAGATTGTAATGCAATGAATCTTCCTGACTGTGGTGATCCAGAAAGGAGCCCCCAGACGTTGAGTGGAGCAAGGCCTAAACTCAGTCTGAGACAAACTTAGGGGTGAGACTCTGGGGTGCTTGTCACCGAGCCACACTGCTGAACTGCATCTGGCCCAGACTCAAGAGTTCACAGAGTCACTGAACATTTACAACACAGTAAGGTCATCATGTCTGTGCTGTATGATAGAATTATTCAACTTAATCCCACCTTCGGGCACTGGGTCCATTAACACTGCAGGTCACAGCACTTCAAGTACGCATGAAAATACTGTTTAAGTATGAGCAGGGTTTCATCCCCTCCATCCCTTCAGGCCCTGAGTAACAAACTGAAACCTCTCACCCTTCAGAATAAGGTGAATTATTATCACACTTTAATGTTTTTATTTATTTTTCATTTTTTATTTATTTTAAATCAGTTACTTAGATTTTATTTCATTAGTCCCGATGAAGGGCCTCGGCCCAAACCGTCAACCATTTCTGCCCCTCCAGAGATGCTGCCTGACTTTCTGAGTTTGTGTGTGTCTTGCTCAAGATTTTCTGTATCTGCAGAATCTCTTAGAAACATAGAAAATAGGTTCAGGAGTAGGCCATTCGGCCCTTCGAGCCTGCACCGCCATTCAGTATGATCATGGCTGATCACCCAACTCAGAACCCTGTACCTGCTTTCTCTCCATACCCCCGATCCCTTTAGCCATATCTAACTTCCTCTTAAATATAGCCAATGAACCGGCCTCAACTGTTTCCTGTGGCAGAGAATTCCACAGATTCACCACTCTCTGTGTGAAGAAGTTTTTCCTCATCTCAGTCCTAAAAGGCTTCCCCTTTATCCTTAAACTGTGACCCCTTGTTCTGGACTTCCCCAACATCGGAAACAATCTTCCTGCATCTAGCCTGTCCAATCCCTTTAGAATTTTATACGTTTCAATAAGATCCCCCCTCAATCTTCTAAATTACAGTGTGTATAAGCCTAGTCGATTCAGTCTTTCTTCATATGAAAGTCCTGCCATCCCAGGAATCAATCTGGTG
This sequence comes from Hemitrygon akajei, assembly GCF_048418815.1. Taxonomy (NCBI): domain Eukaryota; kingdom Metazoa; phylum Chordata; class Chondrichthyes; order Myliobatiformes; family Dasyatidae; genus Hemitrygon; species Hemitrygon akajei. Next base: position 54,382,685 of record NC_133144.1, on the reverse strand, counting down.
AACCTTCTCTGTACTCCCTCTATGGCAAGAATGTCTTTCCTCAGATTAGGGGACCAAAACTGCACACAATATTCTAGGTGCGGTCTCACCAAGGCCTTGTACAACTGCAGTAGAACCTCCCTGCTCCTGTACTCAAATCCTCTTGTATTTAGGTTTTATTAATTTATCTGAAGCATCTCAAATATGTTCATATTTAACAGAAAGCAAAACTCTGGAGAAAAAGACCATAAGACATGGAGCAGAATTAGGCCATTTGCTCCATTGATTTTGCTCTGCAATTCTATCAAGGCTAATTTATTGTCCCTCTCAAACCCATTCTCCTGTCTTCCTGCCCCACCACCCCCCCCACCACCACCCCCCTACCCTTTGACGCCCTTACTAACCCTGATTTTGCCTGCTGTCACTGGTTGCTCAGAGGCCAGAACTTGAACAGTAGAGGCCTTAGGCACTGAGGTCCATCAAGTACAAGCAACTGGCAAACCCAATCCAGTGTAATCCAGCCCATGACTTTCTCCGTGTCTAGCCCCAATTTATAGCATCAGTGTTCAGCAACTTGAGTATTTCATCTCCTGCTAAAAAAATGTCTAAAGATTGCAGCTTGTAGAAGATAAAAAGACCAAATTTCAAGTGTTGAATATAAACATGACCATTCATATAAAGCTGTCAACATCACTGAATCATAAACAGACAGCTATATCTCTTGTGAGATGACCTCCATAACCTGCGAGCTATTAATTTGTTTTGACCTATAAGCAGAGTATTGCATTGTTCCTTCTACTATCTTCTGATCAAATTAAACAAAAAACTTATCTCAGCTCTTACTGGGTCTTTGCAGTTGCTCTGTTTAGAACATAGAACACAGAACAGTCAGCACAGTTGTAGATCCTTCAGTCCATGATTTGTGCTGAATTGATTAAAGCTAATATTGCCTAATTAAACTATTTCCTTCTACTGTCTGTAAGATATAGGATCAGAATTAGGCAATTTGGCCCATTGAGTCTGCTCTGCCTTTACATCATAGCTGATCTATTATCCCTCTCAACCCCATTCTCCCCATAACTTTCAATATCCTTACTAATCAAGAACCTATCAACCTCCGCTTTAAATATATCCAATGACTTGGCTTCCACAGCCGTAAGTGGTAATGAATACAACAGATTCACCGTCCTCTGGCTAAAGAAATTTCTCCTCATCATCTGTGTTCTAAAAGGCCATCTCGTATTCAGAGGTTGTGCCCTCTGGTCCTACATTCCTCCACCACATGAAACATCGTCTCCATGTCCACTCTGTCTAGGCCTTTCAATATTCGATAGGTTTTAATGAAATCACCCTCCCTCACTCTTCTGAATAGTGAGAGTACAAGCCCAGAGCCATCAAATGCTCCTCACACATTAACTCTTTCATTCTCGTGAACCTTCACTGGATACGCTCCAGTGCAGGCAAATTTTTTGTTAGATAGACTGCCCAAATTGTACCCCACTAACCCAAACCCAAGAACATCTGTGCTACAGATACTTCCAGGTTTACATAGATGCACATCATCTGTATGCTCAGTAGCAACACAAGCCACTGAGCACCTTACTATTAAGCATTGGACTTGTTGGCAGGGGTTGTTTATGCTTATGTGATGTGTGATTTCTGCTGACAGGAGCTGAATGACAGTGGTAATTTTCATAATAATAACTTCACTGGAGTTTTTCTTTCAAGGACAACAAGCAGTTTTCATTAAAGTATTGTCTTGTATTCCTGCGGGCGGAGGGCGGGAGGGCAGGAGAGAGGGAGAGAGAAATACCTCACGGGAAGGAGCCATGCAGAGTAGTACCCAGCGCTTGGAGTTTATTTCGCCTGATGTGACCTGGTAGTGGTGAAGAGGAGCCACGATAGCATTGCGGTTATTGCAGCACTATTACAGCTCGGAGTGCGGAGTTCAATTCCAGTGCCTTCTGTAAGGAGTTTGTACATTCTCCTCGTGACTGCGTGGGTTTCCTCCTGGTGCCCAAGTTTTCTCCCACAGTCCAAAGATGTATGGGTTCGTAGGTTAATTGGTCAATGTAGATTGCCCTGTGATTAGGTTAGGGTTAAGCCGGTGGGTTGCTGAGCAACGTGGCTATTGGGCTGGGAGGACCTGTTTGGCATTGTTTCTCAAAATAAAATGAAACAAGGTTTAAGACTTGCGACTGCAGTGCCTCTGTGGCTACCAAGCACTGGGCATTAACAAAGATAGCATTAACCTTGGATATGTTGACCCTCCCCTCCACCACCTTGTGCTCAGGTAACAACGTTCAGCAAAGAAGAGGAAAAACTTAGAGAGGAACTTATAATGGACATCTCATTAGTTGGGGTCCATATACAAATAAGTCCAAGCTTATAGGTACTTCAAGCTAGCTCTCCTTTGTAGCTAATTAACAAACACTTTTTCTTCATTTAGAAACTGTAACTATTTGATAAGTTGCTGCTCCATATTGAAAGTATTACCTACAATATGTGTTCTCTTTTCTTGTGTCTTTTGTACTCTCCTGTTTACCAATTTCTCATTCATTATTAGTTAAACCTGGCAAATTGCTCCCTTTGGTTTCATTCAGTCAGGAAAAAAACACTGGAGCCAACATCCTAATGATAACTGAGTTGGGTAAGCAGCCCCTTTCTCTTCTTACACAGCCTCACCTCACTCCATAGCTCTTCTTTTCATTTGGCTGAAGGGAATTTTTCTCCGCTGTTGCACTTTTTCTTTTGCTAGCTGTGATTGACGTTCGCTGCCTTGGCTATGTCCTTTTAATTTCGCGCCCCCAACAGTTAATATTATTTTCACAGAGCGTCTCTTGTTCCCCTTGCCCTTTGTCCTTGCTGTTATCTTCCCCATAGTATTGTGTCTTGCAGTTTGCTGTAGCATCTTCATTGGCCTCTGTCATGCTGACTGACGGTTCTTTCTAAAGCTCTTCTCAGAAGTCTGAGAAAAGGGAAATAGTCTTCAGAACAAATTCTTTATTCCTACTATATTTACTCTCTGAAGGCAAAGTTCGGGGGCTGTAACGCAGAGAGTAACTTCCAGTTGCTTATCACTGTGCATGGAGTTGTTAAATAAATGAGTGCAAAGTTTTGACATTGCAGTCTTTTAAATCTACTAGTAATTGTCAAGAGCTCTTGACCCTCCCTGGTTCGGTCAGTGTGTGCTGACATATTGTCTTTCCTCCCCCAGTGAATGACTCCAACGTTCAATTCTTGGACCAAGATGACGACGATGATCCAGATACCGAGTTGTACCTGACGCAGCCATTTGCCTGTGGGACCGCATTTGCTGTCAGTGTGTTAGACTCTCTAATGAGTGCGGTACGTAAAAACAAACCAATGTGGTTTCACGTCCCTTCCACGATTAGTTTTTACACTGCCTCTGTCTGATAAGTATGTTTTGTTTCAAAATAGATCCTTCCTTGCAAGTCAGTCATTGATGATCTATCAACCTCTCCAAGCCAGAGTTTAGCAGGATTTGGCTAAGCCTTTGGGAATTTGCATGCTCGTTTTTTTCAATAAGGTGTGCTGATTTACACTTAGTGCCCACATTATTAGGTACAGAAGTGGAACCCAGTGTGGTCTTCTGCTGCTGTAGCCCACCCACTTCAATGTTGGCGTGTTCTGCGATCAGAGATGCTCTTCTGCACACCACTGTTGTAATGATTGATTATTTGAGTTGCTGTCACCTTCCTGTCAGCTTCAACCAGTCTGGCCATTCTCCTCTGACCTCTCTCATTAACAAGGCATTTTTGCCCACAGAACTGCCACTCGCTAGATGCTTTTTGTTTTTCACAGCATTCTCTGCAAACTCTAGAGAATGTTGTGTGAAAATACCAGGAGATCAGCAGTTTCTGAAATACTCAAACCACCCTGTCTGGCATCAGCGATCATTCCATGGTCAATGACACTTAGGTCATATTTCTTCCCCATTCCAATGCTTGTTCTGAGCAACAATGGAACCTTTTGGTGTATGTCTGCATGCTTTTATGAAACAAGTTGCTGCCACATAATTAGCTGATTAGATATTTGCATTAATGAGCAGATGTACTTAATAAACTGGCTATTGAGTATAATTCAAGGTTTCAGAGTAGTTGTAGTGCGATCGCTGGAGTCAAGTGTGATGTTCTCCAAAGTGGTTATTCCTTATTGAAGAATTCCTGTCCATGACTTCACTTAACGTGGAAAGGCTGATGCATAGGCAGTTACCGCACGGAACTTGACTGAGCGGAGTCAGGGTCCAGTGGCTTGGCGTGCAAGATGACTAAGGAAAACTCTTGCATGACAAATTTGTTGGACGTTTTTGAAGAAATGACAAACAGAATAGACAAAGGAGAATTGGTAGATATTGATTTTCAAAAGGCCTTTAACAAGGTGCCACACATGAGACTGATTAACAAGATATGAGCCCATGGTATTATAGGGAAGATACTAGCATGGGTAGAGCATTGGCTGATTGGCAAGAGGCAAAGTTAGAGAAAGTAAAGAAATTAAAGAAGGACTTAGATTTAGAAGTGGCAGATGGAATACAGAGTTGGGAATTGTATGGTCCTACACTTTGGAAGAAGAAATAAAAGGGTAGACTATTTTCGAAATGGAGAGAAAATTCAAAAATCTGAGATGCAAAGGGACTTGGGATTCCTTGTGCAGGATTCCCCGAAGGATAATTCGCAGTTAGAGTCAGTGGTGAGGAAGGCAAATATGATGTTGGCATCCATTTCAAGAGGAAGAGAATATAAAGGCAAGGATGTAATGTTGAGGCTTTATAAAACACTGGTGAGATCTCACTTGGAGTACTGCAAACAGTTTTGGGCCCCTTACCTAAGAAAGGGTGTGCTTTCATAGGAAAGGGTTCAGAGGAGGTTCACAAAAATTATTCCAGGATTGAAAGGCTTATCATATGAAAAGTGTTTGGTTGGTCTGGACCTGTAGTCACTGAAATTCAGAAGAATGAGATTTGACCTCATTGAAACCTATAGAGTATTGAAGGCCCTCAGTAGAGTGGATTTTTTCTACGGTGGGGCAATGTAGGACCAGAAACACAGCCTCTGAATATGGGTGTCCTTTCAGAACAGAGACAAAGAGGAATTTCTTTAGCCAGAGAGTGGTGAATCTGTGGAATTCATTGCCACAGGCGGCTTTGGAGGCCAAGTCACTGGGTATATTTAAGGCAGATGTTGATAGATTCTTGGTTAGACACAGTGTGAAGAGATACAGGGAGAAGGCAGGAAATTGGGATTGAGAGGGAAAATGTATCAGCCATGATTAAATGGCAGAGCAGAAGCAATGGACCAAATGGCCTAATTCTGCTTCTATACCTTATAATCTTATGACCGGGGACCTTTCACTGCTGTTGCCTTCCTCTGCTTTCACTCCCATTGTGATGTGTTATCATCTTCTGCCAGCTCCACCATTGAGGTATAGGCTGGATCGCTCTTTGATTGGAACCTCCCCCTTACTAACATGGATGACCCTACAAGGAGCTAAGCTCTTGGGATCTCAGGAACTCAGAAGGCTCTCTACCATGACAATATGCTGTAAAGGAAGGGTGCCAGAGTAACTTCAAACTACAGCATACATTCAGTGGTCACTTTATTAGATACACCTGTTCACCTGCTCGTTAATGCAAATATCTAATCGGCCAATCATGTGGCAGCAATTCAATGCATAAAAGCATGCAGACATGGTCAAGTGGTTCAGCTGCTGTTCAGACCAAACATCAGAATGGGGGGGGGGGGGGGAAGACATGTGATCCAAGTGACTTTGACCATGGAATGATGTTAGTGCCAAATGGGATGGTTTGAGTATCTCAGAAACTGCTGAACTCCTAGAGATTCACAACATTCTCTAGAGCTCACAGAGAATGATGCAAAAAACATCCAGTGAGTAGCGGTTCTGTGGGTGAAGACACCAAGTAAATGAGAGATCAGAAGAGAATGATCAGACTGGTTCAAGCTGACAGGAAGATGCCAGTAACTCAAGTAGCCACCCATTACAACAGTGGTGTGCAGAAGAGCGTCACTGAATGCACAACACGTCAAACCTTGAGAGGGATGGGTTACTGCAGCAGAAGACCGCATATATACAGAAATACGCTCAGTGGCCATTTTATTGGGTACTTCCTATACCTGAAAAAGTCGCCACTGAGTGTATATCTGGGACTGAACTTTCCATTAGTTCTGAAGTAATTTTTTTTTGAGCTGCACATCCTTTCAAAAGACAATAGCAGTGAAGTTATCCTTTTAAGCACAATGCACAAGTAGCACTTACAGATAATTACCTACTCAGGTTGATTTGGGATCAGACAAGGTTTAGATTCCTTCTTGGCCATGTACTGGAGAACTGGAACTCTGCTTAGAGGCATTCAGACAGCAGTTAAATTTTAACAATATTTGATGGTATTGTTACATTAAAACATAGAGAATAAAGATTTATTTAAGTTCCCTGCCAGTCTCTTCAGAAACATTTAGATTCCCCCTTACGTGCCGACAGCTGCACACAGGGAAGTTGCTGAGACGGTGAAGCACTGTTAAGAGTTCAGCTCCTCAAGGTGGTTTCTTACTGCTTGTATTAATTCTGCAGGAGAATCATAGTTTGCATTTCGAATCAGTTTGAAGCAAAGGTTCATTCAAATGATGTGCCTCAACTGGCCCGTTAGGACTAGACGGCTTGCTGTAAAGAGTGCTGGTGTGAAGTTCTGTGGTGGTTTCAAACTGTGATAAGTACCTGCAGGATCGATCGGCTGAGATCCCTGCCAGTAACAGAACCTGTATTTTTAAGGGTGGCTCTTGTTTTGTCAAAATAAAGCACCGTGTAAGAAAGCTGGGGTTATTTTGAAAGCGATCAAAAGCTTTCAAAGCATCTCTTCAAAATAATAATAGCCAACCACAGTTAAAGCGGTTGGTGATTTTTATTGAATGGGTTGCAGAAATAATGGAATTCAGTTAGCTAAGTGCTCCAGAGTAGCTGCAATGTAATGCCTGGAAGACTCACCTTTGACAGCCAGTCCTCTCAATGTGTCAGAACAAGGCCTGGACTTGCTGTGTGTTAAATATTTCACTCAGCAGTCCTTCCCAGCATGCATGGAGCACTAAACAACAACAACCACTGCTTGCATTGAAGTAATACCCTTTAACTCATTAACAGAATCCAGAAGAACGAGCAATCCTTTGACACTAAGCCGAGTCATCAGTATTAAGTTCTCATTAGCATAAATTTCTCAGTGCTATGTATTTATTCATTTTTTACATATGAGCACAGTTTGTCTTCTTCTACACATTGGTTGTTTGTCAGTCTTTGTGTGTAGTTTTTCATCGATTCTATTGTATTTCTTTGGTCTACTGTAAGAGAGAAAATAAATCTCAAGTAGGTGTATGGTGACACATACAGTACGTGCTTTGATAATAAATTTACTTTGAACTTTGAAGTTAGGAGGCTTGTCCAAATAGATCAGTAAATGAAGGGAGTTTGGGGAAAAGAAGGAAGAGGGAAAGGTAGGAGGTAGTGTAATAATTTGAGGTGAAGATTGAAAATTGCTTCCAAGAAATGTGGTGATCTACACTAAAGGGTATTCTTGTTCTATGTTCCAGAGTCCTAGTTTTTATTTAGTTTATCAATATTAACCTGAGGAACTATAAGAAACAAAAGCCATCTCTGATGCCTTTATCTTTGTTTTTAAACTTAGCTATTCCAATGTTATAGCTTGTCTCTCATCCTCTTTTCCTCTTCACGTTTGAGTTTATCGAGATCTCTACCCTAAACTGAATCAGATCCTTTTTACCGTGGACTGTCAACCTACATTTGCATTGAATCCAAGTGCACCTCTTCCCCTCAGGAAGGCATCATCCATCATTGGGAACCCTCATGATGCAGCACATGTTTTTGTCTTATCATTAGCATCAGGGAGGAGGCACAGTAGCCTGAGGACACTCACTCAATGATTTTTGAACAGCTTCTTCCCCTCTGCCATGAGATTTCTGATCGGACCATCAACCCTTGACCACCACCTGACTATTTTTGATCGCTTTTTGCTATAATTTTAACTTTTTGCTATTTTTTTTGCTATAATTTTAACTTTTATGACTTGCAATGTTCTGCAAACACAACAGATGTCATAACATACTGTATGTTACTGACAATAAACCTGATTCTAATTCTGAAATCCTTCCTTCAACTTGGGCTCCATCTCTCCAGCCTCATGTCTTTCCTTCCGATTCAGATTATTCATTCACCTGATTGTTTTATCCCCTTAAGTCTTGAATTTCTGCTTAACCTCCTTCTCTGTCCTAAAACCTACCTCTTTGACCAAGTGTTGTTTTTCAAATATGCACTCCCTGCAATTCTAAATGGTTTATAATTGCCACATGTACCAAAAAGCATGAAAAGCATTTCTTGCATGCATCCTGACAGATTATTTTGAGTACAAGTACGTTGAGGTAGAACAAAGGGGGAACTTCTTTACTCAGAGAGTGGTCGCTGTGTGGAACAAGCTTCCAGTAGAAGTGGTAGAGGCAGGTTCGATATTGTCATTTAAAAATAAATTGGATAGGTATATGGACAGGAAAGGAATGGAGGGTTATGGGCTGAGTGCAGGTCAGTGGGACTGGGTGTGAGTAAGCATTCGGCACAGACTAGAAGGGCCGAGATGGCCTGTTTCTGTGCTGTAATTGTTATATGTTATATTAAAGGGGAAAATAAACACACATTACAGAACATAGTGCTACAGTTATAGTGAAAGTGTAGTGCAGGTGGACAAATAAAGTGTTAGGAAGATTGAGAAATTGACAGTGCATCTTTATCGTACAAGAGGACTGTCAAAGAGTCTTCCAGTAGTGAGATAGAAACTCTCCTTGAGCCATATTTTCAAGCTTTTGTATCTTCTGCCCAATGGAAAGGGAGAGATGAGAGAATGACCAAGATGGGCGTGCTCTTTGATTATAATGGCCACTTTCCCAAGGCAGCAGGAAATGTAGACTGAGTCATTTGAAGGGAGACAGTTCTGCAATTCAGTAATGGAAGATTACTGAGGTTAAATTGCTGTGTCTGTGCCAATTGTTTGGTTGCCAGTAGCATGAGGGAAAAGTGGGGACAAAATGTTAAATATAGCATGGTGAGAAATTGACTGTAATGGAGTCAGAATCATATTTAATATCATTGGTATATGTCATGAAATGTGTAAATTTTGCTGCAGCAGTACATGACAAATATAGAAAAAAAACTGAATTGCAGTGAGTATATATGTATATTAAATAGTTAAATTAAGTAAGTAGTGCAAAAACAAAAGTTTTTAAAAGTATTGAGGTAGTGTTCATAGATTCAATGCCCGTTTAGAAATTGGATGGCAGAGGGGAAGAAGCCGTTCCTGAATTGCTGAGTGTGTGCCTTCAGGCTTCTGTACCTTCTTCCTAGTGGTAACAATGAGAAGAGGGCATGTTCTGGGTGGTGGGGATCCTTAATCATGGACACTGCCTTCCCGAGGCATTGCTCCTTGAAGATGGCTTGAGGCTAGTATCAATCTGACGAGTAGTGATGCAGCCAGTTGGAATGCTCTCCATCGTACGTCTGTAGAAGTGACTTTTCTTTCATCTTTGTCACAGCTTCAGATCAGGGAGGTTCGGGCACTCTGCAGTGAGCAGAACAGATATGGTTCCACTTTCATTAAACATCAGTGTAAACACAGCTGACAAATTGTGAAGTATGGTCCCATAATTCTAACACTAGGGACAGATGTTAGTGTATCCAGTATATGAGCACAGGGGCTACAAACTGCTGTGGAAGCACACAGAGAGATCTGTAATTTGTGAACCTGGTACAGAATTGCTCAGAGTGTGCTCATCAGAGGGTTTTAATCCCTTGTACAGCAAAACTGAACTAGTTCCAATGTGCTTTCCTTCTGAGATTTGCAATTTATTTAGAGATACGGCACTTACAGGCCCTTCCAACACAAGAAGCCCATGCCGTCCAATTACACCATGTGATTAATTAATTACCCTACTAACCGGTACGTCTTTAGAAAGTTGGGGAGGAGGGGGCAAGGAGGGACAGGAGCACCCAGAAGAAACCCACGTGATCACAGGGGGAACACCTTACAGACAATGGTGGGAAGGAAACCTGCATCGCTGGCGCTGTAATAGTGTTTAGCTAACTGCTATGCTACCGTGCCGCCCGTAAATCACTTGATGCAAGAAATGTGAAGTAATCTAATGTACCAGGCAGCGACAAGTAAAAAAAAAAATCAGCAACTCATTGCTGGCACCAGATGCAAATTTAAGTTGAATCCAACTTGCACTAATATAGCAAAAGTTTATAAATGGATCTGTCAGATTGATTAGACAGTCCGATTTGGTGCGGCATCAGCAAAGTGAAGTTTCTGTCAACACACGTTTCACAAACGTTGCCATCAAATGGAGCTGTGCTGAGCACATCAGATGACTTAACAAGGTCGCTGCAGCGTCTAGCTCCCCGAGTGACAATCCTCAAGCAGTACTGGGGCTTGTGGGTACTGCTCTGGCACCGTGTGCCCTCCATTGTGTGACGTCGTCTACGAGTTGCCAGCGAGGAGGAGATGAATTTCTGGGCATTGAAACACTCCATTACTTTGATGTCTCAATTTGGCTTCTATCGTGGTTTTGAAAAGCGGTTAGAACAAAACATCATTCAGACAGCATTTCACATTGAACAAAGGTGTTGATGGTTTAATAGACAACTCTCATCTATCATTCTGGCTGACAGCGTTGTCAGAATCGCAGATAGCTGCCACATGTTAGAGCTGAGCTGGCTTCACTTGTAGCAGTGGCTGTGTGATTCACTTATAGTCACCGTCCAATCCCTGGAGCTGCATATACTGTTTTCATTCGCCATGTTTCTCGGTATCCATTCCTGATATAGCAAAAAGTGACCCAGCACTTATACGCTACTGTAAAGGTTACAGACTATTGATGGAACTCTTTGGCTACAGCTAGACAGAGATTTGACACTTTTTTAAATTCAGTTTTCAGTGTCATGAGCAAGGCTAATATTTAGCTTTTCTTGTTATATGTACATTAAAACATCAATTTGTGCAGTGTTTAAGTCAAATCAAATCAGCAAGGATTGTGGTGGGAGCAGGCACGTTTCCGGCACCAACTTGGCATGCCCACAATTTATTAACCCCAACCATACGTATTTGTAATGTGTGAGGAAATCGGAGTACCCTGAGGGAGAACGTACAAACTTCTTACAGCAGAGGCAGGAATTAAACCCTAATCAGTAATCATTGGCATGTACTGTAAAGCAATTATGCTACAATGCCACCTCATATTTATTGTCCATCATTAAAGGTTGTCATTAGGGATTAACTGTCCATCTTAATGCCCGTACTCGCTATTGGGAGTTATGTCATTTAGCTCCTTATGTTTGTTAGTTATTAGCTTGCCGTGGAACATCTCTCAGTAATCCACTCTCTAATAGTGGTTGGTGCCATTCTATTACAGCTCCACTGCCCCGGGTTCAATTCCAGTGCTCTCTGTCAGGAGATTGTACATTCTCCCATGACCACGAGGTTTTCCTCCGGGTGCTTCACATTCCAAAGACGTACGGGTTAGGGTCAATAAGTTGTGGGTACGCTATGTTAGTGCCAGAAGCGTAGCAACATTTGCAGGCTGCCCTCATCGCATCCTCGGACTCTGCGGCCCGTTGATGCAAACCACGCATTTAATTGGATGTACATGTGGCAAGCAAAGCTAATCTTTCTCTTTTCCCTGCCTGTCTACCTGACCTCTCTTAAATGCTGCTATTGTGTCTATTTCTTCCACCTCCCCCTGGCAGTGCATTCCAGGCACCTACTGCTCTCTGCATTAAAAATCAACTTACCTCATAAATCTCCTTCAAACTTTTCCCTCTCACCTTAAAGGCATCCCTTCTAGCATTTGACATTTGCTCCCTGGGACTCTCGACTCTATCTATGCCCCTCATAATTTTGTATATTTCTATTAGTTCAAGGAACCTTAAATATATCATATTGACATTAAGCAAATACTTCTAAGCCTGATTGTTTACCTGACAGCATGGAATAGTTATCGATGCTGGCAAGCTATCATCTTGAAGGAGCCTGCACTTAATAAACCCTGCTTCCCTGCACACTCGAGTGTTTTAAACAAGACCACCTGGGATTTTCTCCTCATCATGCATTTATTTTTTAAGGAAATCAAAATGTTTAATTGATACATACTTAAGCCTGATTTCTGTCAGTTCCTGTCGTGAGGATGGAGGATGTGATCGCAGGAGAGGACAGTCAGAGTATACTTGTGGCGATGTGTAGCGACATTCTCGACATAAAGGCCGCTCCCAAATGAATCGGTGATGGGGAAAAAAGGCACTCTAGCTTGCATGAGCTTTAAACCTGTCTAGAATCCTCTAGTTCTGTATCTTCCCCAGCCTCATATAGGTTGTGAAGTTAACACTGAGAGAGGGAGACTTTGCATCGCCACTAACACCAATTATAGAGGGAATTAATCATTGCAATTTCTGCCCTTTAGAACAAAACTGACCTGAATTTGTGTGTTGAGGAAAAGATATATAGTGAAAGGACCTAATGGGACATACAACTAAAACAGAGTAATTGGAGTCTGCTGTCTTTTCACTTCCAAGATAAAACATGTGAAGTGACAGGCCGCTAGTTTTAACTGCACAAAGTCCTCCAAAAGCGTAATTTGAATTTCTTCAGTGATGACTTTAATAGTGCTCATTTAAAGAGTTTGTTTTATCTCCACAGACATACTTCAACGACAATATCCTGACTCTGATACGGACATTAGTGACGGGGGGAGCCACGCCGGAGCTGGAGTCGATGCTTGCTGAAGAAAACGCCTTGCGCGGTGGCTACAGCACCCCGCAGACGCTGGCAAACAGGGACAGGTGTCGGGTGGCACAGCTGGCTCTGTACGATGGCCCCTTCGCAGACCTTGGGGTAAGGTGGATCTGTTGGCTTGCTTGCTGTGCCATTCCAACATTGAAAGGCATCTGGATAGGCACCTGGGTAGGAAAGCAGTAGCGAGATACAGTCCTAATGTGGGCAGGTAGGATTAATAGGCGTGCAAACACACACAAAATGCTGGAGGAACTCAGCAGGTGAGGCAGCATCTATGGAGAGGAATATACAGTCGATGTTTCGGGCTGAGACCCTTCATCAGGATTGGGCATCAGAGACAGCAGGGGCAAGTTGGGCTGAGGGGCCCATTTCTCCATGACGCTAGATACACAATACTCTACCCAACTCTACAGACCTCTGTCACACCTAACAGGTACACGACAGTATACCAGAAAACAAAGCGTAATTCAGGTAAGTGTGAGGAATTGCAGTTTGGAAAGTCAAACCAGGCTAGGACTTTCACAGTGAGCGATGGGACCCTGGGGAGTGTTGCAGAACAGAGGGATCTATGAGTACAAGTACATGGCTCTCTGCAAATGGTGTCATAGGCAAACAAGGTGGTGAAAACATTTAGCACATTGACCTTCTTTAGTCAAGACACCTTGTAAAGAAGTTGGGATGTTATGTTGCAAACAAGTGAAAATCTGCAGATGCTGAAGATCTGAGCAACACACACAATTTTTCCATACACTGTATGTATATGGAATGAACTGCCAGAGGAAATTGTTGAGGCAGGTAGAATAACAAATTTTAAAAGACATCAGAACAGGTAAATCGATAGGAAAGATTAAGAGGGTTATGGGCCAAATGCCAGTAAATGGGACTACTTGGTTAGTGTGAATGAGTTGGGCCGGATGACCAGTTTCTCTGCTGTATGACTCAATGAGGGGAAAAGCAATAAAAAGGTAATTGATGAGCAGAGTAGCAGATGTGATTCAGAACAAAAAGCACTGCAAATATAGACAATGTAATATATGTAATCTCCAACTGCTTTACTTTTCTACAGTGTAGCAGTGTGTGCCTTCTGAATTGATTACAACCCATTAATTACCACCATGTTTGATTGGTTCTTGAACACAGTGCTCTATAGTGGACGTTCTGACCTGGGAATCTCAGAAAGGGAAGGAGACTGGGAAAAGTCAGACAGCTACCCCTAACAGATCAGGAAAACTAGCAGCCTCACTCAGCCAAGACAATATGCTGGGGTTCTGAGAGAATTGGTTGTACATGACTTGTCACCTTCCCAATCAGAGAAGGGTACCTAGAACAAGAATTAAGTAAAAATCCCTCCAGCTTCATAGAATAACCGTCTTGTCTAGGATTGAATCCAATAATCTGATGAACCTTTATGTAAACACTAGAGACTCTGCAGATGAGAGAAATCCACAGTAACACACACAAAATGTTAGAGAGACTCAGCAGGTCAGGCAACATCTACAGAAAGGAATAAACAGTTGACATTTTGGTGAAGAAGGGACTCGACCCGAAATGTTGACCGTTTATTCTCCTCCATAGATGCTGTCTGACCTGTTGAGATCATCCAGCATTTTGTGTGTGAACTTTTTTTGTACCACTTCCATGGCAAATATATTTTCACTTAGTTAAGGAGATCAAAATGTACACAGGATTTCAAATGCTTGCCTGACCAAAACACTACTCAGTTGTGTCAAACTTAAGACATTTGTGTATGTATTGTGTAGCAATGTACATGTATTCCTTGCACGTTATAGGGATGATATATTAGAAGGTATAATTTTGAGCTACAGATGGTTACCACTTTAATAGGTCAGACATAGTACGTCAGAACTGTGGTATATTTACTCATCCATTGTCTGGTGTACAGAGATTGCATGACTGTAATCTTGAGTCTAGTCCTGAGTGGATGTTGAACTTGCGAATGCAAAATGACAGGTTTCTCTGAGCTGCAAACTATGGGCAAATCTGTCAGATGTTGGCCCCCTGTTTATTGGCCCACATTCAATGTTTGGTTGGATGTGGACCTTTGCAAGGATGGGAAGGCCTTTGCCTATGGTGTCCCATCAGTGAAACTCTCTGCATCTACCTTTTTCTGTGCTCTCTGAGTCCGAGTGTGAGGATGCTGACTGCAAGCAGAGGGAAGGCTAGCACTCATGATGAAGGTGGAAGGATTGGAACCTCCATACCAGGTGCTGATGCAACCAGTCAGAATGTCCTCCACGATGCATCTATAGAAATTTGCTAGAGTCTTTGGTGACATACCAAATCTTCTCAAACTCAAAATGAAATATAGCTACTGACGTGCCTTTTTTGTAATTACTGACTATAACTTTCTTCTGATGACCATGAGTTATAGGTAGCAAGTCCAGGACAAAAGAGGGACAAGATGCAAAGAACAGATTGTTTAAAATGTCCTCTTTGAGGAGTGCTGCCAAATATTTTGAGGGCACCTCAGAATGAGAAACAGGTTTATTATCACTGACATAAATTTTAAAAGTTGTTGTTTTACAGCAGCAGTACAGACCAATACATAAAAATTACTATAAATCACAATAAGAAATATATATAAACTAAATAAGTAGTGCAAAAAGAGAGCAAAATATTCAGGTAGTGTTCATGGGTTCATAGGTTGTTCAGAAATCAGGTAGTAGAGGGGAAGAAGCTGTCCCTAAAATATTGAGCATGTCTTCGGGCTCCTGTACCTCCTCTTTGATGGTAGCAATAAGAATTCTGGGCGATGGGGTTCCTTAATGATGGATGCCACCATCTGTAGAATTTTGCTTGAGTCTTGGGTAACATACCAAATCTCCACATTCTTCTTGAAATACAGCTGTATTCATAGTTGCATCAGTATGTTCGGGTGCTTATAGATTCTCAGAAATGTTCTAACTTGAAGCTGCTTACCTTTTCCTCTGCTGGCCCTACAAAGATGACTGGTGGGTGCACGTTCTCCTGGCTTTTTCTTACTGAAGTCCACAATCTATTCCTTTAAATACTGATGAGGAAAAATAAAACATTAAGAGATGTTGGTCAGTTTAAATGACAAATAGTCAATACAATGCACTTTTAAGTACATTAACGTATTGCAAAGCCACAGGACCTAATCCAATCAGCTGAACACTTCTCTCCCAACTGGAACGTTGTAAGATCAAATCAGAGGGCTGTCTGTCATTGTAGCCCAGTGGGTAAATTAATTTCTGCATCCGATCAGCCCACATTTGTAACTCTGTATGGAAATTACAATAATTTTTTCTAGTAAATTACACAGCACAAGCATGATGCAAATTTGGTAGATTGCATTTAGTAATCCTGTTCAGCAATGGCAATTCATTGAGCCCCTCATCCCCTCGAGAAGAAAAATGCTTTTTTAAATGAATGTTTTTAGCAACTCTGTAACTAACACACGTTATTTGTAACCGTTAAGCCTGACCTTTCAACAGATTCCTTTTATAATGTGCACATTATAGGGAGTTGGTCTCAGTCCCCAGGAGTCCTTTGTATACTTTTCATCTCCTCACATACAATGTGGATCGATTAGATTGATGAGAGGGTTGCCTAAGGAGAAAACTGTTGGAACTGTACTCAGTTTAGAAAAATCCAGAGTGATCTCATTCAAACATGTAGATTGAGAGCTGTTTCCCTAATCCAGCATGAGGTCAACCTCTAAACCTGCCTTGAAGTAAGAGTGTGACTCATTTGGACAAAGACAAGGAGACAACAAACCATCTGCTCGAGGAACAGTAAGTCAAGCACTATCTATGGGAGGAGAGGAATTGTAAATTGGTGAACTGGTAAATTGGTTTAATTTTGTCACATATACCAAGGTATAGCGAAAAGGTTTGTATGATATCCATACAGATTATCTCATCACATCCACGCACAGAAGTAGTGCAAGGAAAAAGCAACAACGGAATGCAGAATGTAGTGTTACATTTACAGAGAAAGTGCAGAAAGATTAAATGGTGCAAGGACGATTGTGAGGCAAGAGTCTATCTTATTGTACAACAGGACCATTCAGTAGTCTTGGAACAGCAGGTCAGAAGCTGTCCTTGAGTGAGTTTGTACGTGCTTTTAGACTTCTGTATTTTCTGCCTGATAGGAGGGGGAAGAAGAAAGAATGTCTGGGTCATTAATTATGTCGGTTCCTCTGTCAAGGCACTGAGAAGTGTAGATGAGTCTCTGGATGGGAGGTTGGTTTCTGTTGAGCAGTGTCCATAACTTGAGGTCTGAGGCAGAATAGTACCAAGCGGTGAGTAGATTACCCAGGAGGAATATGAGGTGTTGTACCTCTAGTTTGCTTTGGGCCTTAATCTAGCAGTAGAGGAGGGCAAGGATGTACGGGCTAGTGTGGAATTGGGAAGTGGAATCAAAATGGCATGCAACTGGGAATTAATGATATTTGGCTTGATTGCAAGTATTTGAAGTGTAGTTAAAACTGAGTCATAGAGCACTATAGCACAGAAAAAGGACCTTTGGCCCATCTAGCTTATGCTGAACTCTTCCAAGTTCCATCAACCTGCACGTGGACAAGAGCCCTCAATATTATTCCCATCCACTTATTCAAACTTCTCATAAATGTTGAAATTAACCCCACATCCACCACTTCCACTGGCAGCTCGTTCCACACGCTCACCACCCTCTGAGTGAAGAAGTTCCCCCTCATTTTCCCATTAAATATTTCACCTTTCATCCTTAACCAATGGCCTCTCAGTGGAAAAGGACCTGCTTGAACTTATATTGATGCATTTTTGCGTAGGAGCTGGAGAGGAAGTGGAATGCACATAGAAACTGAAGATCTACCTTGGGCTTGGTGAAGGCTGCTCCCATTGCATTCTCTAAGATGCACTAATTTTGCGGTACGCAGTGGGTGTGAGATGGAGTTTAATACCCATTGTTTAAGCTGCTGAATGGAGCACTGGGAGGGAATTCAGCACCTGGGGAAGGGGTGTGACAAACCTAGAACAGAGTAGCATTGCAGGAAAGCATATGCCCCTGGCAATGGTCCATCTCGCCACCACCCTTTTGCTTCGTGGAGCAGTTCCAAGCATGAATGGAATTGAGGAAAAGCAAATATTTCTGCTGAAAATACTGTTACCACCCTGTACCATATAATACATCCGTGATGTGGTACTACTGAAGTTCTTTCATGTACAGGGAATGCCCATAACTCAATGAAACTTGCACTTTCACCCGAGAGTGCTAAGTATCACAAGTGTGAAAATAGTTTCACAAGAGGCGAGAGACTTATTTGTGGCAACACTGGCTACAAAAGTAATGAGAATAGGACTGTTTCAAATCAAAAACAGAAGCATTTTCGAGGTTGCAGGATGGGAGGGGGTGGGTGCACTTTAATACATACTGCCTTCCATGAGGGAAGGCATTCGAATGTAAATGTTCTCAAAAATGTTCCTTGTGAATTGAACGTCTAAGTGCCAATCCAGCACAGTGGATTACTGTTTTTAATTCCACTGCCATCAAATGATCATTCAATCCCATAGAAAAAGAGAACATCACAAAGGTTTCAGTCAAGGGAGCATTCCGAACTGACATTAATGGATATACAGTCATTAACCCAGAGTACTTCAGCAATCATGTCATTCTGACTGTGCGAGTTAATTCAGCGCTTTCTGCCTTGTGGGCAGTAACCCACTCTGCTGTGATGTTTGCTGCTGATTCCCCGCAATGCTTTGAGCTTAAAAGTATTTTATATAATAAACAGCACATATAAAAGAGATCAAGTTGGTTACTTCTGTGGGTATTTGTTCCTTGCGCATAAAATAACAAAATACACTCAGTGGCCACTTTTTTAGGTACCTCTTGCACTTAACAAAGTGGCCACTGAGTGAATGTTTGTGATCTTCTGCTGCTATAGCCCATCCACTTCAAGGTTTGATGTGTTGTGCATTCACAGATGCTCTCTTCCAAACTACCATTGTAACTGTCAGCTTAAACCAGTCTGGCTATTCTCCTCTGACCTCATTCATTAACAAGGTATTTTTGTCCACAGAACTGCCACTCATTGGATGGTTTTTTTGCTTGATACACCATTCTCTGTAAATTCTAGAGCCGCTTGTGCTTGAGAATCTCAGGAGATCAGCAGTTTACTGAGATAACTTCTAAACTTCAGAATGGGGAAAAATATGATCAAAGTAACTTTGACCGTGGAATGATTGTTGGTGTCAGGGGGATTGTTTACTCAAACTATCCCGCCTGGCATCAACAAGTATTCCATGGTCAGAGCCGCTTAGATCACATTTCTTCTGCCATTCTGATGTTTGGTCTGAGCAACACCTGAACCTCTTGACCACACCCGTATGCTTTTATGATTGAGTTGCTGCCACATGGTTGAATGAAGAGATGTGCATTAACAAGCAGGTGTACAGGTGTATCTAATAAAGTGGCCACTGAGTGTATTATGAGGGGTATAGATAGGGTTAATGCAAGAAGGCTCTTTCCACCGAGATTGAGTGAAAATATAGCCAGAGGTCATGGGTTAAGGGAGAAAGGTGAAATAAAGGTGGCCCCACAAAAGGAAGGATGTTCAGGGTTTGGAGAGGGTACAGAAGAGGTTTGCCAGAATGCTGCCTGGTGTAGAGGTCATGTACTAGAGGCTGGATGAACTTATGTTGTTTTCTCTGGGACACCGGAGGCTGAGGGGAGATCTGATAGAGGTTTACAAGATTGTGAGAGGCATAGATAGAGTGGACAGAGAGCATCTGTTTTCCCAGGATTGAAATGTCTAATACCAGAGGGCATGCATTGAAGGTGGGAAGGAGCAGGTTCAAGGGGGATGCGAGGGGTAAGTTTTGTTTTACACAGAGGGTGGCGGATATTTGGAATGCGCTGCCTGGTATGGTGGCGGAGGTAAATACGTTAGAGACTTTTAAGAGGTAGGCACATGGAAGTAAGGAGGATGAAGGGATGTGGACATAGTGTAGGTAGGAGGGATTAATGTTTGGATGATTTTGATTTGCTTTTTGCTGGTTAGGCACAACATTGTGGGCCGAATGTACTGTTCTATGTTCTATTTAAGGGGAACCTGAGTGGGACTTCTTCACTGGGAGGGTGGTGCGAATTTGAAACGAGCTACCAGTGGAAGTGTTGCATGTGGATTTGATTTCAACGTTTAATCAAAGTGTGGCTAAGCGCTTGGACAGGAGGGGTATAGAGTGCAATGGTCCAGGTACGGGTCGATAGGACTAAAGTTCAGCATAGACTAAACAGGCTGAAATGCCTTGTCTCTATGCTATAGCACTCCATATTCAACTTTTCAAAATGCTGAAACTATAATTATGTATAACAGCAAACTCATTATTGTAAAGGATTAAATACCCTGGACATCTTCAGCTCACTGTAAAGGTGTTAGGAAAATGCTACCGGAGCTTAAAAGCCATGAAATCAACTGTTGTTTTTGCCTTGCTCTCTGCCTAGCTAAGTAGTCATTTGTTCCTGGATACTAGATTGAAAATAAAGAGTCATTTTGAGAATTTGCTCCTAAGATTACCTGTGCAATTGGCCCAAAATTAACCAAATCATCAGTACAGGGAAATTAGATAATTTATTTATTTGTTCACAGGACATGATTGTTGCCAGGAAGCCTATTCCCAATTCTTCGTAAACTGTGGCTTGTTGACTGCAGTTCATCATTAAACATTGGAGCAGAATTAGCCCATTCAGCCCATCGAGTCAGCTCCATGTTTTGATAAATGGCTGATTAAATTTTCCTCTCAACCCCATTCTCCTGCCTTCTACACATAATATTGATACCTAAACTACCTATCATCCTTCACTTTAAATATTCCCAACGACAAGGCCTCTACAGCCATCTGTATGAATCAATTCCACAGATTCACCACCCTCAAAGAAATTCCTCCTCATCTTCGTTCTAAAGAGACAACCTTGTATTCTGAGACTGTGCCTTCTGGTCCTAAATTCTCCCATGACAGAAAATGACTTCTGCAGGTCCACTTTATTCATGCCTTTCAATGTTCGACAGTTTTCATTGAGATCGTCTTCATTCTTCTAAATTCCAGTGATGACAGGCCCAGGTTGAGGGCCGGACTTATTGATGAGAGTGAAGTCGTATACAGGCCCAGTCTATTCAGGAGTCAGTTTCTGGACAATATTAATGAACCAGATGCTTTTTTTTCCTAAGCTTTCTTACAGTAATTTCAGATTCACTATATTATTAATTTCAGATGTGTAGAATGAATTAAATGAACAGAAAGCCAGCAGCAGCAAATGTGAGATTCAATCTTTTGTCACCTGGTCAATTATCCAGGCTTCAGGATATTAGAATAATAACTTAACCACTCTGCTTCCATACTCTTCGATACTTCAAATGAATTGGGTTTACACAACCTGTTCTGTTGGTTTTAAAGTCGTCATGGCTATCCCTCGAGGTCGAGGATGATGTGTAATATGAAGAAAATGGCCCTGCACCTTTGTTCCTATTGGGAATTACTCTGCTAATTTTAATTGTTTGTAGGCCTTTGAAACAAGTAAATTTTTTTGGAAGGTTGGAGCAACTTCATAAAAAAAATCTTGCTAAATTAATTCTGATTTACTTTGGAGTAATCCACCGAACATCCTTACAAGTAGTCATGAAAAGTAATACGGGAGTGAACCATTCAGACCAAGGTCTGAACCATTCACTGCTGTATTACTTTATTGCCATTTATTACCAAGGTCTGAATCAATATCAACGCATTGTCACAAAGCTCTGAAAGTTGTTCTTGGCCTCCGAAATCCGCACTGACCATCTACATTAACCCTACAGCAAAATGTTTAACAATGCCAGTGACCTGGGTTCAATTCCCACTGCTGTCTGTGAAGAGTATATATGTTCTTCTGTATGACTGCATGGTTTCCTCTGGGTGTTCCGGTTTGCTCTCTAGGATTAGGGAGTTGTGCACATGTTGTTTTGGCACTGGAGGCTTGGTGATATTTGCCGTCTGCTCACTGCACATCCTTGGACTGGGTTGGTCATTGACACAAAATGACCCATTTGACTGTATGATACGATGTTTTGATTTGCATGTGACAAATAAAGCTAATCTTTAATCTTTTCCATCAGCTCTACCATGTACCTGAGGCAACAGTGGCCTATTAATCAACCAGAAAGTACACATTTGAGATGTGGGAGGAAACTGGGGCACCCAAAGGAAATTACTGAATGGGGGAGCAGGCATGAGAAGCCAAATAGCTTCCTCATGTTCCTGTTCTTTTGAAAAAAATAACCAGCAATGCATGCAATTTGTGTCCAGATTCCAAACAGAGCCCAAACTGGCATCCCTGAGCAGAAGTTTTTTAAAAGATTTCAATGTGAAAATAATTACCATTTGTGAAAGTGATTTCGACATCTTGCTAGCAACACACAAAATGCTGGAGCAACTCAGCAGGCCAGGCAGCATGTATGGAAAAAAGTACAGTGGACATTTTGGGCCATATATCTGCTATATCTTTCTACATTTGCATTTGGAGCAGTCTAATTACATTACCCTGAGATATCAGATACTTAGGCAAGTTCACTGCATTTTTAAAATTCTTTTACAGAGGACATACTCTGCTGGAAGACCAGCGTTTATTGTCCATCCAATATTGCCCTATTTTCTAAGCAGGGAGAAATTTCAAAAATCAGAGGTTCAAAGAGACTCAAGAGTCCTCGTGCAGGATTTCCTAAGTGTCAACACATAGGTTGAGTCGGTGGAAAGGAAGGCAAATGCAATGTTTGCATTCGTTTCAAGAGGACTAGAATATAGTCTTGAAAAACCATTCTCACATTTTACTGTCTCATTTTCTAAATTTAAAATATATTGTAGTAGGACTTTTTGAGCTAATGTGCAAAACATAGTCAAATCTAAAGAAAAATTCAAAAACTTGTCAATAATTTACTAAAAATTAAAAACTAAAACTGAGAGGCTGAATTATTCGTCCCCTTTGTAATTACTATGCTAGCTTTCCTCAGTTGCAATACTGTATACAACCTTACCAACTCATCCAACTTGTTGATGTAGAAAATTGGAGGATCACCTGAACAAATACCACCTCTCTCTGTAAGGTCCATCATTAGGGTAGATTTGCAACAGACCAACCCAAAATGAAAACAGAAAAGCATTCAAGGCAAGTAAGGAAAATAATAATAGAGAAGCACAAGGAAGGGTACAAGACCAAGTCAAAGGCACTGAACATACCTCGGAGCTCAGTGTAGTCCACAGCCACAGTGCCTAGGCTGCCCCTCTAAATTTAGTTGCTGGAGAAAAATGGCACTTCCAAGAGAGGCCTCTGTGACACAGTCACTCTCAATGAGCTGCAATGGGCAAATCTTGCGCTATCTCATTGTGCAAATCCAAAAAGACTATTGGCTATAATAGCTGCAAGAGGTGGTTCTACTACGCAAAGGGGGATGAGTACATTACAGTTTTGAATTTTTAGTTTATCATGCCTTACAGTTTTCCCAGCTTTTTGGGGTCTCTACTCTAAAAAAAGAACACGATTCACAAATAAAAATTCTCAGTTAAATTGGTCAAAATCCTTGGTTGTAATACTCATTTATGTCACAAAGGGTTGCGGCTAAATACTTTTACAATACTGTATAAGAAAGAATGACAATTCTACCCCCCAGTCCAACAGTATGGTAGAAAAAGAGAAATTATTTCCTTTGCTTAAGAGGTTTAGGACTGAAATAATCACAGTGGGTTTTTAGTGTCTTCCCTTCGCTTCCCAAATCTGTGATATTGACCAAAAGGACAAAGCCATCAGGAGCATGGGAACATCACCACCTTCAGGTCCCCATATAAATAAAACACTACCCTTAACTCGTAAACACATCACATTCCTTCAGCATCATTGGGTCTAAATTCTGGAACATTTTGCCAAACAGCATGCTGTGTGTACTTTCACCAGAGGAACAGCAGAGATCTAAAGGACAGTAAATACTGGCTTTGTCAGCAATGCACCCTTTCTTTCAAAAGAGTAAGACAAAAATCTCACCTTGTATTTTCTTAGGATCTAGGTCTCATTTATCTAAATCTATGCTACAAATGTGTTAAAGAAATTATTTTGGTTTACACTTCAGATATCTCTATTCCTTCCAACTTTTCAAGTGTGGTACTTTTGGACTGAGACCGAAGTTGCTCAGGAAGCATTGCTGATAACTTCATTCCATCTTATTTTTGCCCCAGGATGGTGGCTGCTATGGAGACCTGTTCTGCAAGGCCTTGAAAACCTATAACATGCTGTGCTTTGGAATTTACCGACTGCGAGATGCACATATGCGGTCGCAAAATCAGTGTACCAAACGGTAAGTAGTACAAGTTTCTCGGAATTCCTCTGCAGGAAGAATCACTCTGGATTTTCTTCTCAATTGACATAGTGCATGGATTGAAACTACTTTCCACTTTATCCGTCACTAAAATAGCTACACTCAGTTTCAATGACTTAGAACAAAGAAGAGTACAGCACAAGAACAGGCCTCTGGGTTATAAACACAAGTAATTCTGTAGACGCTGGAAATCTTGAGCAACACACAAAAAAATGCTGGAGGAACTCAGCAAGTCAACGTCTGTGAAGCAGAATAAACTGTCGATATTCCAGACTGAGATTCAGAATCGGGTTTATTATCACTGGTATGTGATGTGAAATTTGTTCAGTGGTGTTGTGGCAAACCATTTAAGCTAATGACACCTAAGACTTCCTGCCTGCACATGGTCCATATCCATCCAATACTCTGCATATTCATGTGTGTCTGTCATATCTGCCTCTGGCAAAGGCCTGGCAGCACATTCCAGACACCCACCAGTCTCTGTATGCACAAAATAAGCTTTACCAAACATCTCCTTTCACCTTCAATGCATGCCGTCACTATTACAAACTTTGATCCTGGGTACAAAAAAATACTGACGATCCATCACAATCTTTATCTTTCATAATTTTATAAACTTCTAGCAGTTCTCCCATTCAGCCTGTGCTACTTCAGTGAAAACAACCCAAGGTTGTCCCACCTCCTCTTATAGCAGTGTTGGGAAGTGTAGGGTCACGCACTTTGGTAGAAGAAATGAGATAGTGAGAAACTACAAAAAAAATGAACGGGCAAAGGGACTTGGGAGTCCTTTACATGTTCCCTGAATGTTAATTTGCAGGTCGAGTCTGGGGTGAGGAAGGCATATGCAATATTAGCATTCATTTCAAGAAGACTAGAATATAAAAGCAAGGATGTAATGTTGAAACTTCGGTGAGGCCTCACTTGGAGTACTGTGAGCAGATTTGGGCCCCTTATCTTAGAAAGGATGTGCTGAAACTGGAGAGGGTTCAAAGGAGGTTTATGAAAATGATTCCAGGATTGAATGGCTTGTCATATGAAGAGTGTTTGGTGGCTCTGGGCCTGTATTCACTAGAATTCAGAAGATTGAGGGGTGACCTCATTGAAACGTATCGAATGGTGAAAGGCCATAATAGAGTGGATGTGGAGAGGATGTTTCCTATGGTGGGAGAGTCTAAGACTAGAGGACACAGCCTCAAAATAGAGGGGCATCTTTTTACAACAGAGATGAGGAGGAATTTCTTTAGACAGACAGTGGAATTCTTGGCCACAGGCAACTGTGGAGGCCAAGTCTTTATCTATATTTAGGGCAGAGGTTGATAAATTCCTGATTGGTCAGGGAATGAAGGGATACAGGGAGAAGGCAGGAAATTGGGGCTGAGAGGAAACTTGGATCAGCCATGGTGAAATGGTGAAGCAGACCTGATGGGTCAAATGGTCAATTTCTGCTCCTATATCTTATGATTTTATTGTCTTATCTTATGCCCTCAAATCCAGGCAGCATCCTGATGAACCTAAGTCTATAAGATAAAGGAGCAAAATTAGGTTATTTAGCCCATCAATTCTGATCTTCCATTTCATCATGGCTGATTTATTGTCCTTCTCAACTTCACTCTTTTACCTTTTCCCTGTAGCTTTGACATCCTTACTAATCAAGAACCATCCTGCATCCGTTTTAAATATACCCAATGATTTGGCCTCCAGAGGCATTTGTGGCAATGAATTCCACAAGTTCACCACCCTCTGGCTAAAGAAATTCCTCCTTATCTCTGTCCTAAAGGGATGTCCTTTTATTCTAAGGCTTTGCCCTCTGGTCGTAGATTCTCCCACAATTGAAAATATCCTCTCCACGTCCACTCTACGCCTTTCAATATTTGCTACTTTTCAATGAGATTCTCCCCGCCCCATTCTTCTAAATTTCAGCGAATACAGACACAGACCCATCAAATGTTCCTGATATATTAACCCTTTCCATAAGACCATAAGACATGGGAGCAGAATTAGGCCATTTGTCCCATTCAGTCTGCTCCATCATTCAATCATGGCTGATCTTTTTGCTCCCTTCCTCAACCCCATTCCCTGGCATTCTCCCTGTAACCTTTGATTCCATGTTCAATCAAGAAGTGATCAAGCTCTGCCTTTAGTACGTCCAATGACCTGGCCTCCACAGCTGCCTGTGGTAACAAATTTCACAAATTCACTACCCTCTAGCTAAAGAAATCTCTCTGCATCTCTGTTTTAAATGGATGCCCCTCTATCCTGAGGCTGTGCCCTCTTGTCCTAGACTCCCCCACTGTGAGAAACACCCTTTCATTCCCGGGATCATTCTTGTGAAACTCTCTTGCGCTCTCTCCAGATCTCTGCATCCTTCCTATAGTGTGGGGACCAGAATTGAATACAATACTCAAGATGCAGCCAAACCAGAGTTTGATAGAGCTACAGCTTAACCTCTTGGCTTTTGAAGTCAGTGCTTCAACTACTAAAGACAAGATGCCTTGCTTACCACACTATCTAACATAAATGTCATGGAAAGTACGTGACCAGCCGGTATTTACTTAAATAAAACCCTTTCGAATGTTTACCTAACTTAATTTTGGCAAAAAAGTTCATTTTACATGAGTCAGTAAGAATTGTCCAGGCCTAACTCCAGTACACAGTATTGTGAAAAGGTGAAACTACCCTGAGTGCTTCTGACTGAGCACAAATTAAGCAAGAATGTCAAGTCTAAGGAATATCTTGTTTCTCAAGAGCATAACCATATTGAAATTGGCACTATTTTAGACCCTAGAGCAGAAAAATATGCAATTATATTGTGCGCCAATTTAATAAAACGTACTAAAGGCAATTTTAACACAAGTATTATTGGACCAAAATACAGGGGGGAGAGGAAGTAATGGTCATGAACTAGGCAAGTATAGGATTTTGATACAACAGCAGAAAATGCTGTTTAAAAGAAAAATCAGATCAGGTAACTTTCGTGGCAGGAGAAACAGTTATGTTGAAGTATAGTTTGAAGGCTCTTCATCAGAGTCCTAATCACAGGTCTTCAACCTGAAATGTTCTCTCTCTTCAGATGCTGAGTTGTTCAGCAATTGCTGTTTATATATTTCAGATTCCCAGCATCTGCTGGTTTTATGTTGACTTTCTAGATTTCGTCTATCAAACTGGAAGCTAGTTTGGGGTGGGGGGGGGGGGGTAGTTGTCAATGTCAATGAATGATGAGGATTTTCTGAGGAGTTTAATATTCGAAAGCAAACCTTTGAATGGGTATATTTATATAGGAAAGAAAAGGTTAGATGGCTGGGAGAGTGAATAGTTACATATTGGGCAAATAAAGATACATATAGAACTTCAGCAGGAGACGGGATATGAACTAAGAAATGAGCAGAACTGGATGATGTTTCAAAGATAGCAGTTAGCATCTAAGCAATAGTGTTTATGTGAGAGAGATCTCAGCCCTGCAAATCTTGAATGTCTTCTCTCAACTTGGAATTTCACTTCGTGGGTAAGCCACCAAAAAGAAGCCCAGTTACTGGAGACACAAGAGACTTCAGATGCCAGAGTTTGCAGAAAGAAAGAAAATGCTGGGTGAGCTAAGCAGATCAAGCAATACCTGTGGAGGGTAAATGAATTGCTAACCATAACGCAGGCACTGTGATCCAAAATGCTGACAATTCGTGTTCCTTCACAGATGCTGCTCGACTCATTGAGTTTCTCCAGTAGTTTGTTTCCAGACAATTATTGAGACAATTCAAGTGTAGGAAGTAGCTAGATTGTCCATTTCTTCTGTAAAAACACAATCAGCAATAGTGCATTTAGATATTTGGAATTTACTTTTGTGATGACAAATAATGTCAGGGGTCATTCATGTTTAGTTTAACAGAAAAACAAAATTAATTGCAAAAGCATTCATATAATGTAGCAGAGTACAGTATAGACCCTTCAGCCCACAACATTGTGCCAACTTGGTGCCGGCAACCAACGGCAACCTTTAGAAGACAGCTCAGAAAACAACTAGATACTCTAGTAGATATACTTCTGAACTGCAATTGGTGCCGTCTGCAGCCTGTAATTTACCTTTTCAAGAAGTACTTTTGAATCAACTAAATGATCTGGTGGTTTTGCAGTCTCCTGGGGAATTCTATGAACTAGACTCTTGAGAGTGCAGTTATGGCCAGGGTGGATGCTGTGCCCAGGCGTAATGGCAGAAGATGAACCCACGATCAGTTCCGTTACTCCGCACTGGTTAAAGCATTTAAGCAAGATTAAAATTGCCGAGGACAACAGCAGAAAATGAACAGGTGTTTAATGACGTCTGCCTGCGTTTCACCAGCCTCCCTCTCTTCCTGCTAATACAGTCGGCTGGGAGGTGCAGGAATCTTGTGTCCCACGCCATCAAGTTTAGGAGCTGTTGTTACCCTGCAGCCAGCGGGATTCACTCACCTCAGTGCTGAACGGGCTGTGCAGCAGTGGACTCACTTTCGGGACTCTGCGGTTCAAATACCCTGTATTTTTATTTACAGTACTTGTTTTTCACTATGTGCGCAATTTGACCTCTTTGCAAATTGGATATGTAGTGGTCCTGTGTGTGTGTTTCAGTGAATTCTATTGTGTTTCTTTGTTTTGTGAGTGTTTGCAAGAAGATGAATCTTGAGGTTAAAATATGAATTTGAACTTTGTACTTTTAAACTACTCCAAGATCAATCTAACTCTTCATTCCCACAAAACCTGCATTTAAGAGTCTCTTAAATGTCCCTAATGTATCTGCCTCTATCACTACCTGTGGCAGCACATTCCATGAACACACCATTCTCAGTGTAAAAAATCCTACCCCTGACATCCCCCTATACTTCCTTCCAATCATTTTAAAATTATGCTTTCTTGCACAATATTCCAAATGTGGTCTAACCAGAGTTTTATAAAGCTGCAAAATTATCTCATGGCTCTTGAATACAGTACCCTGATTAATGAAGGCCAACACACTAGCTGCCTTATCTACCCTCTTAACTTGCACTGTACTCCACCTTCAAGTTTGAGCTTCCGAAGTGAATCACTTCTCACTTTTCGGGATTGAACTCTATCTGCCACTTCTCAGCCCAAGTCTGCATCCTAACAAGTCCAATCATAACCTATGACAACATGATATAGTAAATACCAGGAGAAATTCCCAGCATCCTGGAGCTAAGCTCATCAATGGTTTGTATGAATTCATTCGCAGTCCATTGTTAGAATAGTATACTACAGGGATATCTACTGAAGATCCCAATATTTACTCTGAGATGGGAAGAATGGATGAGTGAGGGCTTCCGGTGGGACCTGAATTTTATGCAATGTCAGATTTAGGATTGATTTTCACCTTCCCATCCACTATCAATGGGAACATTAAGCTGATCACCAAATCCAGAAGATGGGTGTATCCACCACCAGTCATAACTTTAAAGTTTCTGTTCTGCTCATGTTCAAGTTACAAAGACAACATTAGCCAAGTATTCAAATCCACACTGTAGTCTACTATTATTTCTTATTGTTTACAGCCTGAATTGTTTCAGTTTATTCCATTAAGCAGTGCACAAATACCATTTTTAAAGCTATCATTCAGAGGGCGGATTCTAGATGTAATAATTTTTATTCTCCAGTAGAGCATCTGATTTTCTCTACCCTCTGACCTATCTTGGTCTTATTTATTCCCCCACTGTCTGAATCTGATCAGACCATGCAATACCATTATTCTGTCTATCCCATATCCCCTGAATTTCTCTATTATCCAGAAATCTATCATCCACAGTTTTAACTGCAATTGGATACAGAACATTCACATCCCTTTCAAGAGGAGAATTCTGAATAATCACCCCCCTTCTGACTGAGGGAATTTCACATCTCAGTCTTAAATGGCCTACGACTCATTTTGGGCATGTGAGATGACCACAATATACTGCCTATGTACCTGCTCATTAAGTCCCTGCCATATCCAATAGCTTGTGGGAACCAAGGAAGAGACATCTTGATGACTCTGTTTGAGGGTCCACTTGCCAAACTCTCTTCACTTTGAAGTAAGGTCGCTTTGCATCACTGTCCATAAGACCACAGACATTCAAGCAGAATAAGCCCATTTAGTCTATCAAGTCTGCTCTGCCATTTGATCATGGCTGATTTATTTTCCCTTTCAACTCTATTCTCCTACTTTCTCTCTTTGGCACCCTTTCTAATCAAGAACCCATCAACTTCCACTTTAAATATACTCAATGACTTGGCCTCCACAGCTATCTTTGGCAATGAACTCCACAGATTCGCCATCTTCTGGCAAAAAACAATCCTCCTCATCCATGTTCTTAAGGGATGTCCTTGTATACTGGCGCTGAGCATCTGGGACCTTCGGGCCAGAGGTTCTCACACTAATAAAAACATACTCTTGATGTTCACTCTGTCTAGGCTTGCAACATTTGGTAGCTAGATCTAAATTGGCATATTAATTAAGTAGGATGGCGCTACTTCTGAGTTCATAAATAAATGAACAGCCCCAAAATCCGTGATACTTGAAGTTAACTGATACCACATGATTGCAGAAATTATATTTATTCTCAATTTTTCTAGGCAGATTATCTTGTAAAAATGGAAGTAAAATGAATCTCAAGGCAGTATATGGTAACGTGTATATAATTTGTTAATAAATTTACTTTGAGTTTGAAAAGTGGCTAATAAACTCAGTGGTGGAAAGAGATCCTCATCCCTCTGTGCCAAGCTATTTACTCCAGTCCTGCTCTTATATCAAATTCTCACCAATCTTTCCCTCCACCCTCCAACTCACTCACATACTAGGGACAAATTATAATCACCGATTAACCTACCAACCCACATGACTTTGAAATGTGGGAGAACACCTCAAGAAAACCCTTACAGTCACAGGGAGAACACGCAAACAACACAGTATCCAGGGATGGTATAGAGTCCAGATCACTGGCACTAAGAGGCAGTGGCTCAATCATCTGCGGCACTGTGCCACTTAAATATTAGTTTTCACCATGTCACTCCATTAAAGACAAAGGAGATTACTACTAGTCAGTCTAAACTAATATGGTTCTTGATTGCATGGGATATCCCAGCTTAAAATTATGTTTCTGTTAATGCAAATGTAATCAGAATAAAAAATAGGTTCATTATCACTGGTATTTGTCATGAAATTTGTTGTTTTGTGACTTCAATACAGGATAAGACATAAAAATTATTGTAAGGTACAAACTAAATAGCAAGGCTATGTTCATGGGATCACAGACCATTAAGAAATCTAATGGCAGAGGGGAAGAAGCTTTTCCCAGAGTAATGAGTGCAGGTCTTCAGTCTCCTGTACCTCCTCCCCCATGGCAGAACGTGTAGAGGGCAATATTAATGCAATGAAGTTTTTGAATGATGCACTTTGATGCATAGCTTCAGACACACATTGTAAATAAGCAGAACTTTAAAAATCAAATTGTTTGCTGTTTTCCTTTAAAACTCTGCACTCCTGGGATGGACGCCATAAATCATTTGTATTTTACTCTTCCTTTGCAGATATGTAATCGCAAATCCACACTATGAGTTTGAACTTGCCTCAACGGATGTGATCTTCTGCCTGATGCAATTTGACCACAATGCTGGCCAGTCTCATGGCAGCGTATCGCACTCGTCTCATTCCTCACACTCTTCCAGTAAGAAAAGCTCGTCTGTGCACTCAGCCCCATCTTCCGCCAACCGTCCAAACCGCAACAAGGCAAGGGATCCCCGGGAAAAGCAGAAGTATGTGATTGACAAAAGAGCTTGCTATGACCATGCTAACTGATGACAGAGAATGTTTGTAAATGTCCATCTTTGCCCATTCCCCAGAGCCGAACTTCCCTTTGTTACGGACCGCATCATATATGTCTGCACATGTTTGTCTATATGCATGCGTTTGTCAACAGATTTCATCATATCCATTCCCGCAGCACAACAGCAACAAACCAGAGGAACCTAAAAGCCTATCATTATCCAACACCAATCAATTCTCTGCAGAAAGCACTGACATTATTATTTGGAGCAATTATTTAATGTTTGATGGTTTACACAGAGCACCATAATAATTATTTTAATGCATAGCATTAGGGTACAGAAAAGGGTAAGATTTTTATAATTATCTTAAACTGAAACATGGCTTGCATCCAAAGAGGCAAATCCTATGAAGATGGTTACTGCTTCCCACCTTGGAAATAGAGTCAGGTCATTTTAAATTCATGACATTGCGACTAATTCAATACTCTGAGTGCAGACACAGCTGAACAATATTGGGGTGGAGGGTATAATGAATAGAATTTAGTCAGACATGCAAAACATTACTCTCTTTGACTGCTACATTGTCAACTAGATTTCTTCTACTCCCTGTGAATGGATGTCACTTTTTCTAAATTAACTTTTACATTTTTCTAAGATGAAAACAAATTGCAATAATATTTTACTAGGATGGTTTAGTGACATGAATGTTGGCCGAAAGTAATAATAGTGTGGCAGATATTTTTATATGGTAGCCATTTCATTCCACAGTTAGTAATTGTTAAGCATACTTTTGTGTAACTGTCATAGACACACTGTCCATTTGTTTTGTGGGGTGCAGATTCTCTAGGGAGATTTGTACGGTGACTTTTATCTTCTTCCCCCAATCCAGTAAAGCAAGCTTTATATATAAATTTAATAGTTTCCAATACTGCTATTTCATAGCATGGGGTTGCCAGTGAGTGTGTGTTATGGTTCAAAGACTACCAACCTTTCACTGACCCTGTTCTGTTAACATATTTTACCGTTCATTTGGACAGAGACAGTGAAAGGCCTGAGACCAAAATGTGATAGTTTAAGAAAATTGTAAACTTACCTAGAATATTTACTTACTTTTTCTCTAAAGTGCTACAAGGATGACTAGAATGAGCCAAGGTATGACTGTCAATGGTTTTGCATGATACGGCAAGTGCCGTGGGTTCTTTCCATTGTCCTTGTGAAATTTTGTCAATTAAAATTTTAGTAAAAAGACTTTTTTTAAAAACAGATCAGATAATTTGTGTTTGTTTATTTACGCTTTCTGGCCGAAACGAGCTGTCTGCTGCTGCTGCTGCTGCTGCTTTGTCCATGACAGATGTGACCCCCCTCCCCACCTACCCCCCCCCCCCGTTTCCACGATTCCCATTGTCTTCCTTGCATGTGGCATCCAGCTGCTCATGTGGTTGCGTTGTGACCCATTGGAATCTGTCACCGTATGCAGATTCTGTCATCCACATCGTTGTTCTGTGGTAACAGGCGGGACCATCCGATTCTTGTGTTGATGTTAGTTGAACAATCAATCATCCTGTTTGCACAGCGGTTTTGCTAACATCTATTCCCCATTCTTCCTTGAAAATTCTCGGTCTGCTGAAAGTGATTTTTTTTGGTGACTCAGTCATTCTGTATCAGCACATTCTGACATGAATTGTCAAGGGGAGGGGGGGGGGCTCTGGATGGGATACAGCAGTGTGTGAATGAGAGCATTGCAGGAGAGGTGTGAGCTGCACAGCAAACCAGTGATGCTTCATTCCTACCCTGCCATGACACCAAGCATTACCTCGAAGCCACTTGTATGTTCTGCTTTATTTTAACAATGTTTAAACCAAAGTTGTAGATGTTACTGTACACTTTGCATGTCTGATACAAATTAAAATTTCTCTGCATAAAGGGTCAGTTAGGAGAATTAGTGGGAAGTGAGGAAAAACACGAGTGAAATAATGTACTAGGGGCAGAATTTCAATTGTTAACTTGATAAACTGAACAACAAAGAACTAACTGGAGATTGAGACTAAATAAATCAAACCTTTCTGCCTCTTCCCTCCCTCTCAGCTCTACTCACTGTCGAAAACCTTTAACAACTACTAAATATCTCTAATATTCAGAGATTAAAAATGATGTAAAATACTAAAGGAAGTAGCTTTCCTAATTCTTTTTCCATCTCCAAGGAGATAAGATCTTAGATTTGAAATAAGTACAATCATA
This sequence comes from Hemitrygon akajei, assembly GCF_048418815.1. Classification (NCBI taxonomy): domain Eukaryota; kingdom Metazoa; phylum Chordata; class Chondrichthyes; order Myliobatiformes; family Dasyatidae; genus Hemitrygon; species Hemitrygon akajei. Next base: position 54,348,456 of record NC_133144.1, on the reverse strand, counting down.
GAATATGCAAAATAGTGTCTGTGGTGTCTTGGTCTCTGTGGAGCTCTAAGACCATAAGACATAGGAGCAGAATTCAGCTATTTGGCTCATCGTGTCTGCTCTGCCATTCCATTAAAGATGATTAATTATTCCTCTCAGTCCCATTCTCCTCCGCTCTCCCCATAACCTTTGCTATCCTTACGAATCGATAAACCGATAAACCTCCGTTTTCAATAGACCCAATGGCTTTACCTCCACAGCCACCTGTGGCAATCAATTCCACAGATTCACCAGACCAGTTGAAACTAAGTCTGGCGTTTCACAACATGTGACAAATCTTAAAGTTACTGTTCTTCCTAGCCTTGGAATCCAGAATTACATCTCAGTATTGTAGGAGTACTGATCAGTTTTAGTGAGGTTAGTAAATATAGTGGGACCTCGATTACCAATATCAGTGCTGTACTCCCTCAGTAATGCTCTCCACCACTACACATCCAGATTCCTCAGCAGACATGTTTCTTCAACAGCATTTGGCCATTCGAGACCAAGGGCCACCAGGTTACTCTGCGAACCAACTGAACCCTCTCCACATGATGCTCAAACAAACACACAAATAGCAGGATTCAGGGACTATGAGCTTCCTTTCCTCATCCGACCCTTCTGAGAAGCATACTTACATTGGTTAACGCAGCGTGTGCTGGAGCTGGTCGGCAAGAGGCCACACGTTCTGCTGCTGTACTATTACTGAGGCTTGTTCATTGCACACTTGAGAGGTCAAAGAGGACCTGGCGCAGAGGTGAGACTGCTGAGACCACCTTTCCAAGGTATCTCAAACGGGTTTCTCTGCAGACCTGCTGACTTCCTCATTCCGGCATTCTGTGTGTGTTAGTCTGGCTTTCCAGCATCTGCAGAATTCCTCATGTTTCGGGTTACTTAAATCATCCAAATTACAAAGATATCTGGAAATCTCTCCATGGGTTGCCAAGAATAACCACCTTTTTTGTGTTTCCAATTACTACATTTGACATCACAGCCTATGATAATAACCTGATGCAATAGATCTCAAACAACATGTGGTAATACTGACATATTCTCTCACTAAAGGAGTAGAAACCAACAAAAATTGTCACAGCAACCAGACTTGCTCTCTGTTATGGACATTAGCTTCATTCTTAGCCCATTAGACCTGACATCTTCAGCACAAGACCTTCAGCCCGACTCACCTGTACTGTTCAGCTGTTCAAGATTGTTTAATGTCATTTCCAGTACACAAATGTAAAAGGGAACAAAATAATTGTTACTGTGGATCCAATGCAGCACAAAAAAAACAGTAAGATAAAAAAAACAATAAATATAAATACATAAGATAACTTATATTCATTGATTGTATGGACATAACGTGACTGACCAGAAGTGGAATGGATGATGGGTGGAGGTGGGTGTCTGCTCAAGATAGTCCAACTTGCCTGCTTATAGCCCATATCCCTGAACAACTTCACTAACCGTGTACCTGTCCAAATGTGTTTTAATTATTGCACTCACCTCTACAGCTTTCTCTGGCAGCTTGTTTAATTTAGAAAAAAGGGTAGAATGTGTAATAGACACTTCTTATTCTGTGTGAAAGTGTCTTCTCAGACCCCCTTTAAATCAGTGAAATCACAAAAAGGTGGCATCCATCGTTAAGGACCCCCATCACCCAGAATATGTCCTCTTCTCATTGCTACTGTCAAGGAGTGGGTACAGGAGCCTGAAGACACACATTCACTGTTTCAGGAACAGCTTCCTCCCCTCTGCCATATTCTGAATTGAACCCATGTACACTACCTCACTATTTTTTTTGCACTTTTTGCACTGCTTATTTAATTTCATTTTATATATACAGACACACACACACTTTATTGTCTTATAGTTTATGTATTGCAGTGTACTGCTGCCATAAAACAACAAATTTCACGACATGTACCAGTGATATTAAACCTGATTCTGACTGCGACCTGAACGGAACTGAGTCCCAGAGAGATCATCGACAGTCTAATACTCCTTCAAAGCCATCAATGAATTGTTGCTAACACCTCCCCAGCCCCCCCCCCCCACCAACATACCACTTCCCTTTGACTTTTTGCCCACTCTCACCATGCCTTCACCCACTCCCTCAAAATAAGACTTTCCAGTGTTTTTACAGTTGTGAGATCAAAGTGTGTATAGGCGTGCTGGACACTGAGCAGGTACCTGCCATTACAGATGACTGCACGGGAAATAAGAATTTCTCCTTGCCTCTGTCACTGACCTAAGTGCATTCTGTGGACTCCCAGCAGGGCTAATTAAACCCGCTCCTGTTTGCTCAATATTAGCATAGCAGGAAATGGTTTCTCACAAGCTTGGTATTCTAATCAAAGCAAAGGAAATAAATACCTCCCTTTATCTGTGCTTTTACTCTAGTGACTTTGTTTCCCATTCTCTTTGTACTTACTTCCCATCCTTTCTTACCAAGAAACTAATTTTAGGGATGTACGGTATATTTTTAAGAATCAGAATCAGGTTTAGCATCACTGGCATATGTCATAAAATTTGTTTTGTGGCAGTAGTATATTACAAAACATAATAATAAAACTATAAATTACTATACATCTATGACTAAATTAAGTAAGTGGTGCAAAAAGAGAAGGAAAAAAAAGAAAAAGTAATAGTGAGGTAGTGTTCATGAGTTCATTATCCATTCAGAAATCTGATGGCGGAGGGAAATAAAATGTCAAGTGTGTGTCTTCAGACTCCTGTATCTCCTCCTTGGTGATAGCAATGAGAAGAGTACTTTTCCTACGTGATGAGGGCGTACTCATTCTTAAAATATGGCAACGCTCTGAAGCTGAATAATTGACTTAATTGGGAAATGTTCACTGTTCAAAATAAATTTATTATCCAACTATGTATATATTAGCATATACTACCCTGAGATTCATTTTTCTGCAGGTATTCACAGTAGAACAGAGAAATACAATACAATCAGTGGTAAAACTACCCACAAAGTCTGAAAAAAACAAATGTGCAAAAGAAGACTAACTGTGTAAATACATAACAATAATAACTGCATACATACATGCACACTGACTTCTAGAGTCCTCGAAAGTGAGTCCATAGGTTGTGAAATCAGTTCAGGGTTGAGATAAGTGAAGTTATCCAGGAGCCTGAAGGCTGAAGTGTAATAACTGTTCCTGAAGGTGGTGTGGGACCTCAAGCTCCTGTACCTTCTTCCCAATGCCAGCAGCAAGAAGAGAGCAGTACCTGGATGGTGGGGGTCCTGAATGATGGATGCTGCATTCTTGTGGCCCTTCAGCCATCACTTTTGTGCTGAACTAATTAAACTAGTTATTAAATGCTTAAGTAAACTAATCCCTTCTGAACAAGGCAATTTGCTCGATGCTGAAGGAACTACAAGCTGGCCTCCTCTGCGCCAACAGCTAAAAATGCATAAGACACAGTTCTACATTGCTTATTATTTATCAGTTGCAATGTAAAGCCTCGCTGAAGCAGAACAAGAAATACCTTTGGAGACATAAGCACCTGGCATCTCTGGATCTGCCTCCTCTGTTACATTACACTGACAATTACAGCCCAGGTATCTGGCTGCCTGCAGTCGGTGGTTAAACCCTGGCATTCATAGCTAAGGAGATGTGGTAAAGGCAGATATTCTGACAGCATTTCAGAATTATTTCATAGAGTTATACCGCACAAGCTCCAACTCATCCACGGTGATCAAGTTTTCTATCCAAGTTAGTCCTATTTGCCTGCATTTGGCACATATCCCTGGGAAACCTTTCTTACACATGTACCTGTCCAAATGTCTTTAAATCATTGTATCTGCCTCTAGAACTTTCCCTGGCAGTGCAGTCCATCAAGAACAAAGGTGCAGAATGTGCAATATATCCATCATTCTGTGTGTGAAAGTTTCTGCTCCACTCTTTTAAATCTTACTCCTCTCATTTTAAACATGCATCCTCCAGTTTGAGATTCCCCTACCCTGGGAAAAAACTGTGACCTAATGTATGCCCTCATGATTCTAAGGCCTCCTGTGATCCAAGGGAAAAAGGTCCTAGCCGATCCATGCTCTTTAGATGAGCAGGTGAAATTGAGTCATAGAACACAGCAGCTCAGAAACAAGCACGTCTAGTCCTTGTCGAACCATTACTCTGCCTGGTCCTATTGACCCACATCTGGACCATAGCCCTCTACCCTTGTACTTATCCACACTTCTCTCAAATGCTGGAATCGAACCCGCATCCACCAGTTCCACTGGCAATTCATTCCAAATTCACAACACCCTCTTAGTGAAGAAGGTCCTCCTCAGGTTTCTTTTAAATATTTCACCTTTCACCCTTAACTTATGAGTTCGGTTAAGTTAAGGTTCTAGTCTCACCCAACCTGAAGGGAAAAAAGCCTGCTTGCATTTACCCTGTCTATACCCCTTATATACCACAGCATTGAAGAACATATGCAGTATGAGGAAATGTCATTGGTGTAGATGAGTATGGATGGAGGACTTGAATCCAAAATGTATGGCTGGGGCGTAGCGGTTACCATCGCGTTAATACAGCACCAGTTATCCAGGTTCAATTCCACTGCTATCTGTAAGGAATTTGTTTGTTCTCTCCATGACCATGTGGATTTTCTCCAGGTGTTCCATATCCACCCCCCCCCCCCCCAATTCCAAAGACATAATGGTTAGTAGATTATCATGTCACATGAGTATAAATGTGAGACATGGTCTCGTTGCCCCAGAAGAGCCTGTTACCATGCTGAATCTCCAAATAAATAATGAAAAAAGTGATACTTTGAAATATCTTGTACCCTAACCAGCCCCCTCAGCGTCACCTCATTGTTTTAGTTTTCTGATGAGAATGGACCGATTTTCCTCATTGCTCCTCATTGACAGGAATCAGTCTAATGAATCTGTGGAGTATAAGTTCCAGGCCAAGTTTAGGATTCCCTAGATTCAGACACTAAACTGCTTTCCGTTTTCTGTTCAGGCTCATGACAAGGCTTTCATACTTATTGCAACACACCTCTTTGAAATGGAGGTTAACCTACCTGCAATTTACTCTTACTCGACTCAAGTATGATGTTCTGCTAAGGGGTTATTCCCTTAATGGAGAAGATAGATAGATAGATAGATAGATAGATAGATACTTTATTCATCCCCATGGGGAAATTCAACATTTTTTCCAATGTCCCATACACTTGTTGTAGCAAAAACTCATTACATACAATACTTAACTCAGTAATAATATGATATGCATCTAAATCACTAACTCAAAAAGCATTAATAATAGCTTTAAAAAAAGTTCTTAAGTCCTGGCAGTTGAATTGTAAAGCCTAATGGCATTGGGGAGTATTGACCTCTTCATCCTGTCTGAGGAGCATTGCATCGACAGTAACCTGTCGCTGAAACTGCTTCTCTGTCTCTGGATGGTGCTATGTAGAGGATGTTCAGGGTTTTCCATAATTGACCGTAGCCTACTCAGCGCCCTTCGCTCAGCTACCGATGTTAAACTCTCCAGTACTTTGCCCACGACAGAGCCCGCCTTCCTTATCAGCTTATTAAGACGTGAGGCGTCCTTCTTCTTAATGCTTCCTCCCCAACACGCCACCACAAAGAAGAGGGCGCTCTCAACAACTGACCTATAGAACATCTTCAGCATCTCACTGCAGACATTGAATGACGCCAACCTTCTAAGGAAGTACAGTCGAGAATGCTTGTCTGTGACTTTGGTTAATGTGGGGAGGCTGACACATGGGCAGCCACCATGCAATCCTTGGGGTCAGGGTCCAGGGGCACGGAACGCAAGATGACTTGGTACCCTTCACTGCCTTTGTGATGTGTCATCATCTTCTGCCAGTTCCACCACTGAGGCCTTGGTTGGACTGCTCTTTGTCTGGAACCTTCCTCTTGACCTTAGCACCATGGGTGACCCTACCAGGAGCTAAGGTCCTGACGCCATCACGCCAGGATCTCAGGAAATTACAAGCCTCTCTACTACGACAAGATGACGATCCTCAGAATGCAGCTACTGTATCTTGCTCCACCACTTCCCATTTTACACTGGCCATCTCCCCACTTCCTTTCCAGTTTCGACCCGAAAAGTCAACTCTACATTCCCCTCCATAGATGCTGCCTGAGTTGCTGATACCTCTACCACTTTATGTGCTGCTCCAGATTTCCAGCACCCATTGTCTCTTGTGTCTACTGTTTAATTACCTGCTACATATCAAGATATCTCTTTGTAGACCAGTATGTACTAGTTTCATGCCAGCTAAAAATATACATCCTTCAAGTTGGATAGACTCATATTTTCCAGTTGCCTGCCTGTATAAGAATATGAGAAATAGGAACAGGAGTTGGCCATCTGTCCTGTCGAGCCTGCTCCATCATTCAATAAAATCATAGTTAATCTGGCTGTGGACTTAGCTCTATTTACCTCCTTTTTCCCCATAATCCTTAATTCCCTTGCTATGCAAAATATATCTAACTGTGTTTTAGATATATTCAGTGAAGCAGCCTTTAATGCTTCTCTGCACAGAGAATTCCACAGATTCACTACTCTCTGGGAAAAGCAGTTCCTCCTCCAACTCTTCTCTATCCTAAATCTACCCCTCCAAATCTCAAGGCTATGTCCCCTGGTTCTAGCCTCAACTACCAGTGGAAGCAACTTTCCTGCCTCTATTTTATCTATCTCTTTAATAAATTTATATCTTTCTCAGCGGATACGTTGCTTCTTTTTCACATCTCAGTTTCCTTGCGTTGTACCATTGGCAATCTGTGGGTAATCCATGTTTATTTTCCCCTCTTGGTCAATGGACCAGATAATGTTGACTTTCAGTGTGGCAAGGCATTGAAGGCTGCAGACCATATAAGACATAGAAGCAACATTAGACTATTCAATTCATCAGGTCTGCTCTACTATTCTATCACAGCTGATTTAGTATCCCTCTCGATCCCATTCTCCTGCCTTCTTCCCTTAACCTCAGATGCCCTTACTAATCAAGAACCTATCAACCTCCACCTTAAGTATACCCAATTACCTGACCTCAACAGCCATCTGTAGCAATGAATTCTACAGATTCACCATCCTCTGGCTAAAGAAATTCCTCGTCATCTCCGTTCTAAGGAACAGCCATTTATCTTGAGGCTGCGTCCTCTGATTCCCCCACTATCAGAAGCATCCTATCCACATCCATTCTATCGGAGGCTTTCCATTGTTCGGGGTCAACCATGGATATTGCATCTTAGCTGTCAAAGTGATATGCAAGCCAGTACACAAACTAAGGCAGTACCATATGGAGAGAAAGCTGTTACCCAAGTACTAGGCTCCCCCTCTCCATGCAGCTGATGAACCCCAAGGAATGACAGAGACCAGTACAGTTAACTCTATCAGAGCTTTTCAATATTTATAAGGTTTCAATGAGATCCACTGCCCCTTTCTTCTAACACCAAGTGAGCACAGGCCCAAAGCCATCAAACGGTCCTCATAGGTTAACCCTTTGATTCCTGGGATCATTTCAATGATCACAGCAGGTCACAGATGCTATAATAGCACAATGCTACCATGCTGCCCCTTATTTATGGATCACTCTGCTTTCTGGGTGAACACAGCGGTGAGGACAACTTTGGGACCTGCAAAGCAAATCAGGTCATCTCTTGGGATGCAAATGGGAGGAGCAAACAGTGTTGAATCACCGATGTAAACAACTGAGCATCTGGTCCTGGTCCTGTTGGTTCCTTATGTATTCCTACTTTTAATTCCTTGTTACAAACACTGTGTGCCCCCACCATAAAAAACAATTCAAAATTTAAGCACCTTCATTTTACTTTAACCATCTTTTTTAATTCTAGTTAATCCCCAGACCACTTATGTGCTTCCTGAGTGCCATCTTTTAGGATTGCATAAGGCTGATGTTGTGGAAGGTGATATGTAAAGATTTACCATTAAATAAATACTATGTTCTTTGAAGATTATTACCCAGGTTAAAAATAGATGCATCCAAGTTGAAATGGTGAGGGGGGGGGGGGGGGCGGCTTCAACAACAGGACCGGTCTAGTAGACAATATCACATGCTGTATTCAGCACTTAGGGGTCTGATTTTTCTTAATACAGACATTACAGGTGTCTAATCCTTGATCTTATCATGGCTAGTTAAATAAATATGTGTGCACTGTGACTCTCAGAAGCCAGTGAGCCAGCTTACAAGACCATAGGACCATAAGTCATAGTAGCAGAATTAGACCATTCAGCCCATTGTCTATTCTACTATCCAGTTGTAACACTTGGTTATTTGAGCTACTCTCACTTTGAACCAGTTAGGCCATTCTCCTCTAACCTTGCTCATTAACATGATGTTTTCAGCCATAGAGCTGTCACTCACTAGATGCTTTTTATTGGGGTTTTTTTTGCACTATTCTCTGTAAACTCGATAGAGTGTTGTGCATGAAAATCCCAGGAGATCACCAGTTTCTGAGATACTCATATTAACCCGTCTGGCACCAACAATCATTCCACAGTCAAAGTCACTCAGATCGCATTCTACCCCATTCTGATGTCTGGTCAGAATTACAACAGAACCTGACCATGTCTGCCTCCTTTTATGCATTGAGTTTCTGCCACATGATCGGCTGATTATATATCTGCACTGACGAGCAGGGGTGCAGGTGTACCTAATAAAGTGGCCGCTGAGTGTATGCTGCAACATGGAAATTTCATTGTGAGGAAACAAACTGCTGGAGGAACTCTACAGCATCTGAGAAAGCAAAGGATGGTCAACATTTCAAGCCAAGGTCTCTTATCAGGACCTGCTACTCGGTCTCGACCCTCTGCCTCAATAGATGCTGCTAAACCCAGAGTTCCTCCAGCAGTCTATTTTATGCTCTAAACTCTCATATCTGCTTGAATCTCTGTTGAAAAGTTATTTTCCATCATGTGACAAAGAAGTAGGATTAGGCTTTTTGGCCCATCAAAACTGTTCCACCATTCCATCAAGGTTGACTTATTATTCTACTCAATCCCGTTACCATTCCTGGCTTTATGAATCAAGAAACTATTAAACTCCGTTTAAAATATACCCAATGACTTGGCCTTCACAGCCATCTGTGGCAGTGAATTCCACAAATTCACCATCTTCTGGTAAAGAAATTCCTCCTCATCTCTGTTCTAAAGGAACATACTTGTATTCTGAGGCTGTACTGTCTGGTCCTAAGCTCTCCCACTATTGGAAACATCCTGTCCCTGTCAACTCTCTCCAAGCCGTTTAACATTCGAAAGGTTTCAATGACTACTTTTAGACTCAAAATCAGGTTTATTGTCACTGACATGTGTTGTGATTCTTTTTGTTTTGCCACAGTAATACAATGCAATACACAAAAAATTATTATAAGTTACAAGAATATATAAGAATAAATAATTAGTCCAAAAAGAGGAAAATAGTGAGGTTATATACATGTACCATTCAGAAATCGGATGTGGAAAGGATGAAGCTGTTCCATTAGGCTTCTGCACCTCCATCCTGATGGTAGTAATAAGAAGACAGCATGTCCTGGATGGTGAGGGTCCTTAATGATGGAGTATGTCATTTAATTCGAGTCACCTCATGAAAGGAGGTTATGGGGAGAATGCAGAGGAGGTTGACCAGGATGCTGTCTGGGTTGGAGGACATGTGCTAGGATGAGAGAGTGGTTGGACAAGCTGGCACTAGAGAGAGGTGAAAGGTTGAGGAAAGAGTTAATAGAGTTTTGCGAAGCATAGATAGAAAGCCTGTATCTTTTTCTGTCTAGTTCTGGTGGGCATGTATTTAGGGTGAGCTGGTAGGAGCATTGGAAATGCAATGAAGATGTGCCAGGCAAGTTTTTTTTTTACACTGAGAGTGGTGGGGGCCTGGAATGTGCTGCCAGAGGTGCTGGTAGAGGCAAAGAGGCATAGGGGCATTCAGGGACTCTTAGATAGGCATGTGAATATGCAGTGAAGGGAAGGATATGGTCAATGTGCAGGGAAGAAAGGTTGGATACATTAGGAGTCATAGTTTGGCACAACATCATGAGTTGAAATGCCTGTCCTGTATTGTATTGTTCTATATTCTCAGTTAGGGGTTAGAGGAGAAGTTTCCCCCTTCTATTCCCCTCATAGTTCTTCTCACTTCATTCAGGTCCCCTCCCAGCCTCCTCCACTCCAAGGACATCAAGCCCATCCTATTTAGTCTCTCTTCAAAAAAACTCCTCACAAGCTGTTGCAAAGAGCACAGCTCAAGCTGAATTATATTTTTTACCCACAAGAGGACTGAAGTTGTTCTCATTGCCCTCAACATCAATGAGAACGATTTCACTTTGCTTATCGCAAACCATAAGCATGTCTTCTTTTAGATGCTTTTCTGCATTTTTTGCTCTTTCTTGGGAGGGCAGAGAAGGACCTAAGGTCTCCTGAGACAGGTGAAATGACTAGCCTGAATCATTCCACTTAAATTCCCTCTGTGCTTGGAGCAGAATTACAAAGCATGTGTCATTGGGAAGAAAGACCAGCTGCTCCATTCCTGCTCTTCAGGTTGCTCCTGGGCTCTTTTAACTTGCCAAGGATATATATTGTCCCATCCGCTCACCCTTTCTGGACAAGCATAATCCAATTAGTCATCAAGGAGGCCTGCGCTCATTTAGGTACATGATTGTAAAAGTGTACACTCATTCCATCCCAGTCAAATGCATTGTTCACATCTACTTACTTGACCCTCAGCTTTACAATTTATTTTGCTAGCTTTGTCAAAGCACATTTGCATTTGCTTTGCAAATGAATATTGAAGTCACGGATAGTATAAGACCATAAGACGTAGGAGCAGAATTAGGCTAATCCACCCATCACGATGGCTGATTTATTATTCCCCTCAATCCCAGTCCTCTGCTTCCTTTAAAACCCTTAATAATCAATATCCAATTTAAATATACTCAATGACTTGGCCCCCACAGCTATCTGTGGCAATGAATTCCACAGATTTCTCACCCTCTAGTGAAAGTAATTCCTCCGCCTATCTGTCCTAAGGGGGCATCCTTGTATTCTGAGGCTGTGCTCTCTGGTCCTAGACTCTCCCACTATTAGGAACATCCTCTCCACATCCACTCTATCCAAGCTTTTCAATATTCAATAGGGCTCAATGAAATCCTCCATTATTCTTCTCAGGCCCAGAGCCATCACATACGCCTCATGCATTAACCCTTTCATTCCCGGTATCATTCTCATGACTTCTGGACTCTCTCCAACGTAATCTATTGCTTATTACATACTCTGAACAATAAATTGTTCTCTCAAGTAGCCAAATGGGGTTGGAACGTGATATATTGGAGGGTGACTATCCCAAAGATCAAGCTGGACCTGGTGGCTCACTGCTTCCATTCAATTCAGCCATAATGTTCTCTATTCTTACTTCTGCTCTAACAGAACACATCCAAAAACATCTCTGGTGCTCAGCTTCTCTATTCTCCCAATTCCACTGCTGCTGAACTTTCCTGTTGTCTCATTTCCTTTCTTCAGAATTTGGTGACATATTCTACTCCAACGAAAATTAGTTTAACCTTCTTCCCAACTTCTAGCCTGATCTATAAATGTCTGAACTTCCTATAGTTGTGGAAAGTGCAGTTGATCCTAAAACAAATAAACTATTTGGAATTTCATATCTAATTCAACGTACAATTCCTTGCTTTTGATCACCTTCCATTTGTTGTTCATTGGTTGTTCAAGGTAATATTGCTTGAAATCTGCTGTCATGCTACATTTTTCATTGACCTCTAACGCAAAACAATGGAAAGGATTTCAGCTTTCAACTTCAAAACTGACTCTACTCATATAGACTTCAAAAAGTTACCTTCAGTACCTTCCTTTCGAATAACCATTATGTGGCTGCTGTTTATGGGTCATACTCAACGTCTTCTTCCCATTATCAGCTCAATAACTTTTGCATTAATGGAAACCTAAGTGAACTATAGTTTCCTTTTACTGATGTGACATTACAGATTCACAGAGCACATCTTCTCTGTTTCCTGCACCATTCAGTGCTGCGACAACTTTCCTTGATTATTCATCAAGTATCTTTTTTGCTCTTAGCACAGCTACCTTAAGTCAACACCTTTTTGAAGAGGCTTTGTTATTGAGAGAAAAAAAATGTACTTGAAGCATAGCTTCAGTCCATTGCCGACTGAAGGGTGAACCACATACTATAGCCAAATGGCCAAGTCCTTTTCCAGTCTTTTCCACAATTCTTACCATCAACAGTTCACACGTGGTCTGTAAAATACATACGCGTGAAGTATTTAAAGATTTCCCATTAATTTCCAGATATTTCTCTGCATTCCTGGACAAGAAAGATGAAAATATTCACCAGCTGAGAAAACTTCTCCAGATATAATCTTCCTTGCCTGTCCTATTCATCTTCTTATTTTCTAAATTTCAGCATTGCTACCTTTCTATTTTCTCTCATCTTCTAAATATCCTGTTCTACATGCTACTTGATCTGCACTCTTGCTCTGTGGCAAAGAAGATTTCATTGTACATCTTGTCTGCTGTTCCTCTCCACACCTGTGGCACATCAGGCAGCAACCTTGCTGTTTCATTAGCATTTCTCAGTTATTTACGAGGTAGAGTTGCTAGCTCAATGCTAAGACCACCATGGATGGAGAATGTGCAAGGAGCTGGACAGATTCGAACCCAGGACCACTCAGTTCGCAGTCCAGTGTGGATGCCACTTTACCACTGGCCAACTGTACATCTTACATTAATTCAATACACATTAGGCCCGTGGAATTTCAACTTGCTCAGTATTCTACAATTACTGGGCTATAAAATTGAAGCCTGCCTTAACTTAGTTGTTATAACACTTGGCTTGGACTTTGTCCAACTCTTTTCTGCTTTAGGTTTTTGGCCGTTAACTTCCTCAAATTAAAAAATAATTTCTACTGCAGTTCATCCAATGGTGCTTTCAGCTGCTCCAGACAATATCACTCAGGGAACAGCAGGAAATTCAATCAATTTGTTCATCTCCCAGGTCCTGGAAGCAAGCAGTGAGAGTCCTTCATCATGGGTTTGAGTCATGGTCATCCAATACTGAGACTAGAGATAACAATTAACCTGTCTAATAGATGTAATATTAAATAAGCTCATTGTAGTATTGAACGTAAAAACCTCTGTCATTCTACTTATAACAGGACACATAAACCATGAAACAAATCATCCTAAAGGTTATATAAGGTACAGGAAAGAGCTATTAAGTTCTCCCTCAATGGATAGTATTACTGATGTTGTGAGTTAACGATAAACAATGTATGAAGAATTAAAACTCCTCCCATTTGACCTGATGATGAAGTATTGTCTGAAAAATTATGTTATCTTAAGCACGTGCTTTCAGCCAGACTGTGGCACCCTCAACCCTTTTGTTATAGTTGAAACCTTAAATGGAAGAGGAACCCTATTACCAGCACAGCACTCCTTGAATCCACAAACACGAATACAAGTTTAATGACACAGAGAAATAGGTGCCGTCTACCTGTTTCTATCCTGATGCTTTTGTGATCCAAAGGTTCTTCAGACATCAAGAATGAGACATTAAACATATTGCGAATTGAGGCATAAAACTTATTGCTGGCAATTGTATTAAATATAACAAGAGCATAAAATAGATAAGAAAGGCAAAGGAAAAAGCAGTTGTGCTTGTCTCATACTCAGACTAGAGATAACACAAATTCCAGAGATAACAAGTATCCTATAAAAGAGCCATTTTCAAGTGGCATGACACCTGCTACAGAAAATAAAGAAAAATGCAGAAACAACTGCATCATAATTGCTGAAAAATTCACTGAACAATTACGTGTAAATAGGTGGAAAGTTAAATCACAAGAATTCCTAATCTATCGCCCGCCTGTGCCATCAGGAAAACTTTAAATTATGAATTTTACACAAAATTTTATTACACAACGAAGTATAAAGTTAACCAGTTAGGAGATCTTTCTGGAAACATACATAAATGTAGATATTCTGCAAAATAGGAACCATTATTTTGAACATTCAAAGCACTTGGTAAAATGAAAGGAATTATAAACATGTCCAGATAGTTCCCTGCATTGATGGAAAGTAATGCCATGAGATTGTTGCTGTCAAAGCTGTTTATGGTAAAAAAAAATCCCCCTCTTAAATTGTTTCCTGCCAGTTGCTACTTTATCATCTTGTGTGAAAGCTATGGTTCGAAGAAATGAAAACATTAGATGATTGGCTATAAAATTATTAAACTTCAGGTTATTTAAGAGCCCTGTGGGATTCTTTGATCTGCTTATAATTTTCTGCTTGATTACTGAGGCCTGAAAGTTGGCTTGTTTTTTTCCTGTTGTAACTGAGGCTCTGGTGAAATGCAAAACCACCACACACACACAGAAATTTGATGCTAATGGAACTCTCTACAAACCAATCTCATTAGCTTTCATACACTGACTAACATCAGCCATATGGGATAACATGACACAGTTCTGCCCCTGTGTAACAACAACTGATGCTCATCCCTACCTTTCCTAAGAAAATTTTAAAAAGCATGCTGCAGATACAGGCAATCTTAAATGAAAACATAAAATGCTGTAAAAACTCAGCAGATCAGGCAACATCTGTGTAAAAATAAACAGTTAAAACTTCCTTGAGATAAAACCTGCCTTATCGACCTTTCCTGGGTCCTAGGTCTTTCTACGTGCTCCATGAAGATGATTTTTCATATATAAAAAAAGATTTAATTTCTACCTTTTGGTTCACATCTTAAGAAATATCAGGTTGGTCCAACATTCAAGAGGCATTTGAATGAGTACATGGAAGGGAGGAGCTTGCAGGGTTATGGGCTGAATATGGGAAACTGGGACTGATGTGGTTGACATGGATCAGTTGGGCCAAAGGGCCTTCTTCCGTGCTGTGATACTCTGTAACTCTAATGTCCAGCAAGAGAAGATCATTCCTTGATATTCAATGGGATTACCACCACTGAGGATCCCACTATCAATATCCTGGGGGTTACGACTGACCAGCAAATGTACTTGGGTAGCCATATACATAATCTGGCAACAAAAGCAACTTAGTAACTAAGAATCCAGAAGCAAGTAATTCCCTAAAGGGCTGTCCCCCATCTCCAAGGCTCAAGTCAGGAAAGAGTTGGAATGTTTTCCACTTGCCTCGATGAGTCCAGCTTCAACACTAGTCATGAAGTTCAACTGAACAATGCAGCAAAAAGAGCGGGCCAGATGCTCAGAATCCTCTGACAAGTAACTCATCCCTTTACTCTTTAAGTCAGGAGTGCGATGGCATGCTCTCCCCTGCCTGGAAGAGTATGAACATAACAGCTCGCTTGATGAGCACCACCCACAGGCATCCACTCACACCACCACTGATTCACAATAGCAGCAGTTTATAGAAGCAGCTCCTCACCTAGACTTCTGAGACAACATCTTCCAAATGCACCACTTCTACCCACTAAAAGGACAAGGGCAGCAAAACTATGGAAATGCCACCACTTGGGAGATCCTCTCGTAGTTACACACCACTCTCCCTTGGAAATCTTCAACGTTCCTTCACTGTCAAAGGATCAAGATCTTCAAACTCCCTCCCTAACAAAATTGTGGGTACATTCGTGCCTCAAGGACAACAGTGGTTTACAGAGATGGGAAGGAATTTCTTTAGCCAGAGCATGGTGAATCTGTGGATTTCATTGCCACAGATAGCTGTGAAAGCCACATCACTGGGTGCTTTTAAAGGAAAGGTTGATGGGTTGTTGATTAGTAAGGTATCAAAAGAATGCAGGAGAATGGAATTGAGAGGGAAAAGAAATTGCCATGATTGAATGCTAAAGCAGACTTATTGGACCAAAAGGTCTAATGCTGCTCCTAAGCTTGATGGTTAAAGAGGCAGGTCACACTACCTTCTCAAGGGCAATTAGGAATAAGTAGTTAAATGCTGGCTCAGTCCACTTGCAAAGCCCACGTGCCCTGAATGAATGAAAAAAAGAAAAGGAGTCAGCCATTCAATCCCTACAGCCTGCTCCACCTCTATTTCAAGGCTGTTCCAAATTTCCTCAATGCCATTTTCCTATGCTCTCCTCTTAATCCTTATTTCTTTATAGATAAGGAGTTAACTATATAACTAACACGAGGAAATCTGCAGATGCTGGAAATTCAAACAACAACACACACAAAATGCTGGTAGAACACAGCAGGCCAGGCAGCATCTATAGAGAGAAGCGCTGTCGACGTTTCGGGCCAAGACCCTTCCCATGAGCCCGTCCCATGATCCTTTCCCTTCTCCAGCTCTGTATCACTTTCGCCAATCACCTTTCCAGCTCCTAGCTTCATCCCACCCCCTCCGGTCTACTCCTATCATTTCGCATTTCCCCCTCCCCCCTCTACTTTCAAATCTCTTACTATCTTTCCTTTCGGTTAGTCCTGACGAAGGGTCTTGGCCCGAAACGTCGACAGCGCTTCTCCCTATAGATGCTACCTGGCCTGCTGTGTTCTACCAGCATTTTGTGTGTGTTGTTTTAACTATATAACTATATAGGATACAGCATTCTCAGGCAAAGAATCGGAACAAACTTTTGAAGGAAGACACTCTTCCTCACCTTAATCTTAATTAGGGATCGCTTTATTCTTAAACCATCTGCTCTGGTCCTTGGTTCTCACATCGAGAAACATTCTCCCAGCATTTACTCTCTTAAATTTTCTAAGAAGCTCATGTTCCAAAGAGGTCACCTCTGATTTTTCTAATCTGCAATGAGTAGAGTCACAACTTGTTCATCTTTTCACAGTAAGCAATTCCTCCAATCCCCATACCTTTCTCTGAACTGTCATCAATGACAATATATTTTTCATTAAATGATATGCATGTTGGTAGGTTAATTGATCTTTGCTAATTTTGACTGACATGTAGAGAGCAGTAGAATATGGGAGTAGTTGAAGAGAATCTCTGGAGAACAAAAAATGTGGTTAGAGAAAAACTGATATAATAGGAATTTTGATCATTAGCATGGACTCAATGGACTGAAGGGCCTGATTCTATGCTTTGTAACCCTGAAACTGTTTACAGTATTCCTGATGCGTCCTCACTAATTCTCTATGCAGTTGTAGGGTCCTTCACTATATTTATATTCTGACCCACTTGAAATAAAGTCACTTCCCCCTAGCCTTTTAAATTAGTTGTATCTTTTAATTTATTTATTCACATACTTAGAGGTACAGTGTGGAAAAGGCCCTTCTAGCCCAACAAACCCACCTACTTAACACTAGCCAATCCCAGGATAATTTATAATCACCAATTAACCTACTAAACAGTACAATTTTGGACTGTGGGAGGAAACCAGAGCACTGAGAGAAAACCCATTCGTTCGCAAGGAGAACATACAAACTCTTTAGAGGCAGCGCCAGAATTGAACTCAAAACTCCAATGTCCCGAGCTGTAGTAGCATCATGCAAACCGCTAGATTTGTATCCAATACCTTCCAAAATGAGTACTGACTCTATTTGATCCAAATAACTGTAGACACTGAAAATCTGACATAAAATTTAAAGATGTTGGCTTGCTTCCTGTGAATCACATATAACCCCAAATCCTTTACACTTCAGCTTTCTGCAGCTTCTCATCATTTAAATAATATTTCACTGGTTTTCCTTTAAAAATGATCTCTGAGTTCGAAGTAAATTTATTATCAAAGTATGTATATGTCACCAAATACTACCTTGGGATTCGTTTTCTTGCAGACATTCACAGTAAAACAAAGAATTACGAAGCAAAACACAATAAATACAAAGAAATAGAATGAATGAAAAGCTACACACACAGATTGACAACAAATAGCATGCAAAAACCAAAACGTGCAAATACAAAAACAGATAGTAATAATAATAAATATGATCTCTTTCATATTTTCCCACATTATACTCCAATTACCAACTCTTTATCCATTGATTTAAACTGCCAATATCTTTCTATTCCCATCTGCAAATTAAGCTACAGTGCATTCACTTCCTTCCTGTAAACATTCAGATTACAAACAGTAGTAGTCTCTGCACTGACTCTACAGTTTCTCATCGGTTGATGGTTGTTAATCTGAAAATTGTCCCTTTATCCCCATTTCCTTCTGGTTAGCTAATCCTTGATCTAAGGGCACTGGATTATCTGCTCAGATGGTCACTGACTTGTAACAAAGTAAACTTACATGTTGAGAGGCTTTTGGAAGCCCAGATACATTGCATCTACTGGTCCCCCTTTATCTACTTGCCTTGAAGCTTTCTCAAAGACTTCTAACACATTTGTGAAGCCATGTTGACTTTACTTGATCAGATTTTGGCCTTCCCACTTTCCCCTTATCTTCTTAACAACTGATTTGAGTACTTTTGCAATTAGTAGATGCTTGGCCAACTGCCTTCAACTACCCACTTGCTGCCAACCACTCACTTTAGTTTTGGAAACACTGATTCTATTGACCACAGAACAGTTGGCACCCAAAGAATGGAGGCTACTTTCCATCAATACTAGTCATCCTGAGAAGATGAAGTTTTGCCCAAAATATGCCTGGTTCCTTCTATGCATGTCGGGTATGAAGGACGTTTACAACTCAACTGCCCACCACCCACTCTAGAAGTGTAGCAGACTCTTACTAGACTTTCACCGCAAAAGAAATGTTGTCAGGATTGAAGGACCTGAGTTCTAAGGAAAGGTTGAATATGTTTCTACTTTTTTTCTCTGGTGTAGGAGAATGAGGGTAAATTTGATAAAGTTATCTAAAATTATGAGGTGTATAGATAGGGTAAATGCAAGCAGGCCTTTACCATTGAGGTCAGGTGAGACTACAACTAGAAGTTATGGGTTAAGGGCAAAAGGTGAATTATTTAAGTGAAATTGAGGGGGAACGTTTTCACTCAGAGAGTGGTGTGAGTGTGGATGTGGGTTCGATTGCAGTATTTAAGGTAAGTTTGGATAACTACATGGATTGGAAGGGCATGGATGGTTATGGTCCAGGTGTAAGTCGAGGGATTAGGCAGGATAACAGTTCACCACAGTCTATTTGGACTGAAGGGCCTTTTTATATGCTGCTGTGCTCTATGACTCCACAACTCTAATTGGCAAAGACTCCTAACTCTGATCAGAACACTGGCCTGATGCCGTGAATCATGTACGAGACGTATTGAAGAGGATTTGCTAGCACTACTTTACATCCTAAAGTCTTTCTCCTGTTGTAAACTTCTTCTTATTGATCAGAGTTTATTAATCTAGAGTAAGATCGATAACATGAGCATCCCAAAACATTCTTTGAATTCTTTGCTTCCTGCTGTGCAGCCGAGGATCTTTGGAAAATATTTACACGTAGCTACAAACACAGAATTATTCAGCTTCAGGGAGCATTTCTTTGTATCAGCAACCCTTCATCACTTGCAGTTGGAGCCAAACTTCTCCGTCTCATTCTTTGATATCACACTCCAATACAATAAAAGCAGCCCTTGAATTTTTCACAGGCTACTGTAATGATGGCCTGCTTAAAATTCAGGAATTTTAATACTCTTTTATGATGTCAATCATAGATTTTGTTTCTAAAATACAGGTTCCCAAAAATGTGTGGACTATTGACCAAATATTCTTATTTGTGGAACTTCATTTCATATTCCAGTCAATAATATGATTCAGTGGTGGTAAGCAAAACCTTGAATGTACAGGTCTTTACCAATTTAGTTTATTGCAGAAACCAGAAGTTGTCTGTGTTTTAAAATCAGCAATTTTACCAAACAATAATAATAACCAAAACTATCTTCAAACAAGTTTGAAGTTTCATCTGTTACCCAGAGGTGTGAGGGCCAATGACCAGATATAGTTGGAAGCAATGCCGTTGGAATCAGTCTGCCACTTTCCTTACACCACTCTTCAACCCTGACTGCTGTTCACCACTGTACTCTGCCCTGCAGTCCAGTAATACCCCCACTCACTTCAGGCCAAACTTGCTATTCATTAATCCCGATCTATTTCATAGTAATCTCAACTTTTAACAAACACTGTCAGCTCTGTGTGCGCGTGAGAGAGATTTTGTGTGTGTGTGTGAGAGAGAGAGTGTGTGAGTGTGTGTCTGTGAGTGAGTGTGTATGTGTGTGTGAGTGTGTGTGAGTGAGAGCTGGTGAGAGAGCATATGAGTGTGTGTGAGTATGTGAGTGTGTGAGCATGTGTGTAAGAGTGTGAGTGTGTGTGAGAAAGTGTGTATGAGTGTGAGAAAGTGAGTGTGTGTATGTGTGTGTGAGATTGTGTGTGCGTGAGAGTGAGTGTGTGAGAAAGTGTGTGCGAGAGTGTGTGTGCGCGCGTTAGTTTTTGTTGTCATATTTACTGAGATACAGCAAAAAGCTGTTTTGTACAAATCAAATCATTACACAGTGCATTGAGCTAAAGTAACTTAAAACAATAACGATGCAGAACAAAGTGTAAAAGCTACTGAAAACGTGCAGTGCAAGTCAACGATTGTGTGCAAGATCATAACAAGGTAGATTGTGAGTACAAGAGGCCACCTTATCATACAAGAGGTCTATTCAAGAATTTGATAACAGTAGGATAGAAGCTGCCCTTGAACCTGTGAGTGTGTGTGTGTGTGTGTGTGTGTGTGTGTGTGTGTGTGTGTGTGTGTGTGTGTGTGTGTGTGTGTGTGTGTGTGTGTGTGTGTGTGTGTGTGTGTCCGTCCGTACATGTGGCACAAGAGTGAGTGTACATGTACCACATTTGTATGTGCATGTTGTGTGTGTAAGTGTACATGTGGTATGTTTCTGTACATGCATATGCATGTGGTGTGAGTGTATGTGTGTAGGAGAATTCATTTTTCGGGAAGGGAACACTTAGTCATTAATCTGCTCAAATCTGTACCTAAGTCACCTTCTTCTCTTAGCATTTTTAACACATCAGCAGTTCCTTCTCAATGGTCTGAGGTTATCATGTTTAACCTATTCCAATTCCCAGATGGTCGATAATCTATGAAAGAAAAAGACCCTTGGTGACAAATGTGTTAGTTGGTTGTACACACCTCCCCCAAAGCTCGACACCTGTCACAGGATTTGTGAAAGTGAGACACTGTTGGTGAAACCTGCCAGTGACTATTGGCTGAACATCAATATCCACATCAATCACTGACAGTCTGTGGAACAGAACAGGCTGCATCTGGCTGCAAGTCCAGAAGGATAACATCATTGCTGTCTATACCTGGGCTTTGCAACTTTTGAAAGGATTTAGATTCATAGAAGACAGACTGTTTATTCCTCACCATAGACGTTGCCTGACCTGCCAAGGTCCTTAAGCATTTTGTGTGCACTGCTCTGGATTTCAAGCAGCTGCAGAATATCTTGTGTTTATTATAAATAATTGTTTTATTCCACTACCCGAGTTGTAGAACATGATCTTTCAACTGTCTGATCATGGATAAGGTGCGTGAAATGAAAGTGCCAACATTGGTTAGAAAGCGTTGCACTCACATGTCAGGTTTCAAGGATGTCTGGTTTTACAGGAAAATTTTGGTGGGAAACTATGTTGATGGAGAAGAGTTTAGCTCTAGAAAAAAAAAATCTACAACTACACACTTTAAAAAGAATGTATTTGAGACTGTCCCTGAATAGTACAGAACTCTTTTGTTAGCAAGCTGTATTGGAAATGCAATTGGTTTATTATTGCCACATATTCTGAGATACAGTGAAAAAAGTACGTCTTGAAGGACAAATCATTACTCAGTACACTGGAGTAGAACAAGGTAACACAGTAACAATGCAGCAAAAGTGTAATAGCTACAGAGAAAGTGTAGTGTAGGTAAACAAAGTAGATTGTGAGGTCAAGAGTCCATCTTATCATACTTACTTACTGCCCATTACACTGCTGGTGTTTAGAGCAGCAATGAAGGTCCTCCATCTTTTGTGGGTTTCAGGGCTTCCTTCATATGTCAGTAGGTCAGTTTTCACTACTGTCAGTCATGCAAATTCCAGGTGGAGTCCCAGGAATATCGTTGCACTCAGAAGTAGAGGCATCGTTGCAGTTTTGGTAGCAACTTTGTTTTATCAGTTAGGGTTGTTAGCCCAGAGCTGAACCCCCAAACCTGGATGGACCAGTGGACAATTGTTTGACCTGTTTGGCATAGGTGACCTTACCCAGAGCCGAAGCACAAAGTCCTGACTCCAGCCAACGTAACAGGGTTATTGAGGCATGCAAGCCTCCAAACCATGACAAGGTTGTGATCCTTTTGGAGGATCTTATCATAGTAGGGAACCATTTAATAGTCTCATAAAGCAGGGTGACACAATGGGAAAGAGTGGCTGTGAGTCAAAGATTCCATCCCAAAGATCTCAACTTTCCATCATGACCAACAGAGTATATATTAGCACCGATAAGCACAAGAGATTCTGCAGACGCTGGAAATCCAGAGTAGCACACACAAAATGGAGGAATTCAGCAGGTCAGGCAGCAAATATGGAAAGGGATTATGGAGTCGACAGTCAAGGGACGAAGGGTCTTGGCCTGAAAAGTCGACTGTTTATTTCGTTCCATAGATGCTGCCTAACCTGCTGAGTTCCTCCAGCATCTTGGGTATATTTGTACCCAATATTCTTCTATTTCTTGCTTAATTCGGGTAACGGACAGAGTAAACGTTTCAGGTTGGAGACTGTTCTGATGAAACGTTAGCTCTGTTTTTCTTTCCACAGATGCTGCCTGACTTTCTGAGTCTTTTTATTTCAGATTTCCATCACCTGCAGTGCCTTTGATTTTTGTTAGTTTAATTGTGATTTCACAGCTGCTCAAAGGCCTGATTCTGCCAGCGCAGCGTTCTCCACCGGTGAGAGACTTGGGGAGCTTAAAATGCTGCACCCACACAATCAAATCACTATTGAGAAAGTCTAGTGCTTGAATCCTGGAGTGGTCTTTCACTTCAACTTGCCTCACTCAAGCAGTCAGTCAGCAGTCAGCTTGCCTCTTATCTATCACAGTAATGGGACACTGCAGAAAGGCAAGGTACTCCAGCTAAGAGCAAGGATGAAAGCTCAAGCCAAGCATGGTATAAGTTTCTGAGCCTGCCCTGTTCCACCAAGTCTACAGTAGCAAGGCTTGTAAAGGTAGAAGATAAAATGAGAAAGAAAAAAAATGCCTGTTAAACTGAACAATCTCAATATCAAACAAGACATCATATTGTTACTGGTTTTCACAAATGTTGTAACGTCAAAAGGTAGTCAGTCTTTTACTGCTTTGATTTTATTTTACACTTACAATACCTCTGTGCCACAAGCCTAGCGTTTCAAAGCAATTGAACCAGTTTAGGGGCGGCTGCCATCCGAGCCTGAAAGAAAGCACTGTTTTTCCTCTCTCTTTCCAACTCTGGTCCACTGGGAGCCCTCCACATAAAAACCCCATCAATAATTCAGGTTTTTTGATTACTTTAAAAGTTCCATTGAATTACAGCTACCAAAAAAAAATGTCTGTTTGACGTGAAGATGAATGTGGATGGACACTGTAGAATGCTGGCAACCTGTGGATCATGTCAGAACAGATTGTAACTTTATCATTCTGTCACAGGGAATAATTTAAACCACTTAATCAGTCAGGATCACAGTGGAGGAGGGAACATCTCATGAATTCCAATTTTGCAATCTGTCAAACATGTAACAGTGTTAACACCTTTTCTCCCCCAGCCCACACGACTAACCATAATGTTTCTCTCTCTTTTCCCTCCTTGCTCCCTCACTCACCTGTGACTCCTCGCTCTCGCTGCAGAAAAGAAATGGTTTACAGATGAAACTGATAACGCCTTCCCCAGGAACATTCAGATAAAACCACTGAGTGGTCACATGGCTAATCAAATCAATCAGTACAAATCCACCAGCAGTTTGATCCCACCCATAAGAGAGGTAGAAGACGAATGTTGATACCTGTACAAACTCTAAACTGAGAGGGAGACCTAGTGAAGCACCTTTAACCGGATGCTGGCTTTGACACTCCATGGACCTTGGCGTAACAGCAGTTGAAGGATTATACATGTCACTCCACCTAGAAACAGCAGCTCTCTGCTGTTGAACATTATCTGCTTGTCCAGCATGGAATCACAGGTTTTATTGAATGGTTTCACTGATAACTTGAAGACAATCGATGCAGACTGAATATTATGGCCAGTTAAGATTAGAAGGTCTTTATTTTATAACGCAAAACTTTGTCGTTTCCTACTTTGTAACTTCTTTCTTTCTGTGACCAGACTCGGATTTTGTTTCCCTTCGGAGGATGAAGTTCACAAGAAAAAAACAAATTATTAGTTAAATGTACACAATCCCTCAATAAACAAAACAATAAAGCCAGTATACTTCTACAGTGAGGCTTCCATTGTGGTCTGATGACTAGCATGTGAATGCTTTCAGAATATAAGCTGTTATCTGTCCTGTGTTCAGATAGGGCATAGAGCAAGTCCTGTGTTACAAATTGTTTAACAATATGTCACCACCCATTATTCAGTTTTCCATCCCTGAATTACTTTTCCCTGCTTGGCTAAGATTCTGAAGGGCTTGGCCATACGGTCTCCTGTGGAAGAGAACATCACAAGCCAAGTGCTATTTTACTGTAATCATCAACCATCTTCTCGGTTTTTAAATTCTTTTAAAATGGGAATTTTGAGACACAAATTAGTTAATATTATAGAATAAATTGTACGTTGCAGTATATTCTGGGA
Source organism: Hemitrygon akajei (assembly GCF_048418815.1). NCBI lineage: Eukaryota > Metazoa > Chordata > Chondrichthyes > Myliobatiformes > Dasyatidae > Hemitrygon > Hemitrygon akajei. The sequence goes on along the minus strand of NC_133144.1, from coordinate 54,323,727 downwards.
GGAGAAGATATTAATGTTAATTCAGTGATGTAGAAAACAATATTGCAGTTGACAAACCGAAGTAAGCTTGCCTAGAATCTTAACCTAGTTCATAATCTAAAGCTGCACTTACTGACCCTGATAAACTCAGTGTCTAACTCTTAGATTGTCAGCCCACCACACCCCTCGCCCCCTCACAGAGCTGATAGCCATCACCAGAAGGCAGCTGACAAAGACTCCTACAGACTCACATAAAGGGAGAGGAAAAGAAACACAGCGGGCACCCTCACTCTTCGTACCCACATCTTGCTGCGATGATCCCACAAGTTTAGATTCAGTCTTTAGGTAAATTTATATCTCAGCTTCACTGTCTGTTCTGTGACTGCAACACTGAACACATTCATACTGCAACCAGATAACACCTTGTTCTGGAGTGATTTTCGAATTGTGATTACTTTGTTGTTATATTTTGTAGGCAGTAGAGTGAAAGAATTGTGAATAAAATATAATACTATTAATTGGATTGTTAATAAGGAAAGCTTGCTAACCTGTTTTAATCTTCAGCATCTACCATTCAAGTTTGACTTTTTCATGCTGCCTGATGTTGGGAATTAAGTGGATTAAAGCCCAACAAAAACGAAAAGCTAACTTTACTGCTCTTACCGATAAAATATGCATCTTTATCATTATTTGGCATGTTTTAGGTTTTGCATTTGCACAACTTTCTTTCTTTAAATTTCGTTCCTGAACTCTGTGTCGTTCTTGTTGCTCAAGCGCTCCCCACAGTCTTGCTGTGCGGACGGAGAATCACTGAAAAGGCTCCTGCATCCTCCTTAATTTTTACTTTTGGTTTGCAATTTTTTAAAAATGAGTTTCCTTTCGCTAGGAAATTAGGGAAGATGAATATGGCGGTGCTCAGACTTGACTGACCTGGCAATGTCATATCTGATATCTGGTGATAATATTTTGTCTTGTACAAAAAGAGTTTGTACATATATTGTACATGGTTTCATTTTGTATCTTTTCTCAAATTAAAACTGTTGTATTTGTGTCCAATGAAATAATGTTGTGAGTTCTTTGCATTTTCTCTATTGAGTGTCAGGACACCAACACTGGATTAAGAAAGTCATGGTATTTTCTCCTCTTCCCAGAATTCTGCACTGACTTGAGAACATAAAAAAAGGAACAGGACTAGACCATCTGGCCGCTTGATTCTGCTCTGCCATTCAATGAGATTGTGGCTGATCTGGCCAAGGGCTCAGCTCCACCTACCTGCCTTTTGCCCATAACCTTTAATTCCCCTGCTAGGCAGGCAATTAATGAGGTAGCCTCTATTGTTTCCTGTGGCAGAGAATTGCACAGATTCACCACTTTCACCTCACCCCTGTCCTAAATCTATTTTCCCAAATCTTGAGGCTCTGTCTGCTAGTTCTATTCTCACCTACCAGTGCAAACAACGTTCCTGCCTGTCTTATTTATCCTTTTCCTAATTGTATATTTCAAGGTACATATATTATCAAAGTATGCATGCCATATACAACTCTGAGATTCTTCTTCTCCAGATAGCCACAAAATGAAAGAAACCATGGAGCCGTTTAAAGAAAAACATCAATTTCCCCCCCCCACCCACGTGCAAAAATAAGTGCAAACAGCAACAAAAACCCCAACCCCTCCCCACAAGGAAAATTGCGCAAGTGGCAACAAGAAAGAACAGACAAAAACACAGAATATAAAGACACAAAGCTAGAAAACCACAATCCAATCCATAAGTCTATAAGATTTCCTCTCACCCTTCCGAATTCCTGCAAGTACGGTCCCAATCTCTCCTCACAGGTGAACTCCCACATCTCTAAAATCAACCTGGTGAACCTCCCAGCACTGCCTACAAAGCCCATATATCTTTCCTCAAGTAAGGAAGATACCTGCATTGAGTACTGCAGGTATGATCTCACCAATGCCCTGTACAATTGTAGCGTAACCACCCTGCTCTTAAATTCATTCCCTCAGGCAAAGGTGGACAACATTCAATTTGCCTTTTTGATAACCTGTTGCACCAATAAACCAATCTTTTGTGATTCATGCACAAGCATTCCCAAGTCCCTCTGCACAACAGCATGTTGCAGTCTTTCACCTTTTAAATAATAATCTATTCTTCTATTTTCCCTTCCAAAGTGAATAATTTACAATGTTGTACTCCATCTGCCAGACCCTTGCCCACTCACTTAACCTATCTATATCTCTCTGCAAATTTCCACATCCTCTACATAATTTGCTTGGGATTGATTAGGATTTAATTACTCTTCAAAGTGGAAAAGAAATGTAGAAAATCTCAAAAGGATAAGATTTTCAATAGATTTTCACCCCATTAAATAAACACAGCCAGGGAACAGAGCAGATATTCAGACATCTCTAGTGCAATGGACATTTATAACTACTGAAGGTATGCTCCAAGTTAATGGAAATAGATATTCTGATAGAACTAACAAAACATGCTATTTCTTGCCTTTATAATACACATTTCATTATAATTTCATATATTGATAAAACATTACTCATTCTTGCACTGCAGGTGTCCATCCCCTTACTTCATTCCTTAGAATATGGAAGATTCAGAGAGGTTTATGAAGTTGGGAGGAGCGTAGGTAGGGTGGGCGCACATGGTTTTCACCTTTGGAACAGGAAACTAAAAACTAGAGGGCATAGGTTTAAGATGTGGGGTGAACGATTTGAAGGGGGCAGGAGAGGCAAGTTCTCCATGTAAAAGTTAGGATGTATATGGAATAGGTTGCCAGACAAACTGGTCGAGGCAAGTGCAACAACAACATTGAAAAAGTATTTAGTTAAGTACATAGATAGGAAAGGTTTAGAGGGATACTGGATATATGATGGCAGATGGGACCAGCTGGTTCAGCATAGACACGTGGGGCCGAAGGGCCTATTTCTGTGCTGTATTACTCTATAACTATACCCATCTTTAATTAGCCCTTGAACCAAGATGCCTGCTTGGCCATTTCCAGAAGGCAAGAGAGAACCAGATCACAGGTCCTCCCTAGCCAATGAACGCCTGCCATCTCTGCAGCCATACACGCGGATGAGCTCCTAGAAATTGTGCAGGATGGTTGTTACAGGAGGGAACTCGGTTCGTGACCACATTTCTGACTTGCGAACTATCCACAGTTCACAAGAACAGAACCATGTCATAATCTGGGGAAGACTGGTACAGGGAATCTGGAATTACATTCTTCCAGAACATACAAAGGTGGAGGAGTTTCCTTCCTATGTGACATTAGTGAACCAAGTGTTTATTTTTATATTTCAAAAAGAAACTTTATTCCTAATAAAATATATATGCAAAAAAAAAGACAACAGGGCATGACATTTAAATTCATGATGATTACATTAAATAGCATTAACTTGATTTTGGAACCCTGGCACCATTAACACTTGTGTCATATTCGAGGGGTTTCCACACCCAACTCAGCCCATGTCCTATAGCAAAATGAACCTTTGCATTGGCTGCACCGAGTTTCAGTGCACCCCTTTCACAGGAATTCCTGTTGCCCGGACACTTCCAGTCAGCTGTATACCCTTAATAGACATCTACCTCTTTTGGAAGACCAAGAACTGAATGTTATAAAACAATGAGGTTATCTCAAGGTCAACATTACTAATACTGGCTTTTTATTACAATTTGTTTTTAATTGATAATTTAAATTGCGGTGGCCTTAAATACACTTTTTGAAATGCTTTTGATTGTTATATTGATAGACAGATGGGTGGTCGCTTTTGAACAAAAACTGAAGTCACATGTTATGGCCAAGAGCAGGTTTACAACCACACCAGTAATGGGCACAGCAGTCTGCCAGAGTAGAGTGGATTGGGCAGCGCCACACAGGTGGGCTTGCTGTGCAATGACTGGGTCAATGAACAGCAAGATTAAACACACCACTGACATGAACCTCAGGGCCGTGCAGATGAGTGAGGGATTAGGCTAAACCAACATTACCAAACCAGGATAATCTGACGGAGGCTCCAAGTTTAACTTTACAACAACTGGCTCTGTCCCACATAACAGGTCAAATGATTAGTGTGTACGGACTCTTCTGTAAGAGTCTCACATTGCAGTTGAGATCAAATGACCAGCAGATCAGGCATCTTTTCCAACCAAAACTCCCATGTTTGGGGTAGGGAAAGGGTGAATGCACACAGTCTTTTTCCCCAGAGAAAGGCAATCAAAACTGGAAGGCAAAAGTTAAAGGTAAGCAAGAAAGATTTAAAAGAGAGCTGAGGGGTAACCCTTTCACATAGACAGTTAGTAAAATGAGCTGCCGGAGGAAGTGATGGACAGAATAACAACATTTAAAAGACTCTTGTTCAGGTAAATGGATAGTAAAGGTTTAGAGCAGGGATTCCCAAACTTTTTTATGCTATGACGCTTTACCATTAATTCACAATCAGAATCAGAATCAGGTTTATTTTCACTGGCATGTGACATGAAATTTGTTAACTTAGCAGCAGCAGTTCAACGCAATACATAATATAGAAGAGAAAAATAATAATAAAATAACAACAATAATAATAAATGAATCAATTACAGTGTACATATATTGAATAGATTAACAATATGCAAAAATTAGGAATAGTGTACATGTACAATAAAAAAAAGTGAGTTAGTGTCCAAGGAGTCAATGTCCATTTAGGAATCAGATGGCAGAGGGGAAGAAACGGTTCCTGAATCATTGAGTGTGTGCCTTCAGGCTTCTGTACCTCCTACCCAATGGTAACAGTGGGAAAAGGGCATGCCCTGGGTGCTGGAGGTCCTTAATAATGGATACTGCCGTTTTGAAACACCGGTCCCTGAAGGTGTCCTGGGTATTTTGTAGGCTAGTACCCAAGATGGAGATGACTAGATTTACAATCCTCTGCACCTTCTTTCAGTCCTGTGTAGTTGTATTGCCCCCCCCCACCCCCAATACCAGACAGTGATGCAACCTGTCAGAATGCTCTCCATGATACATCTATAGAAGTTTTTGAGTGAATTTGTTGACATGAAAAATCTTTTCAAACTCCTAATAGCCACTGTCTTACCTTCTTTATAATCACATCAATATGTTGAGATCAGGTTACATCTTCAGAGATCTTGACACCCGGGCACTTGAAACTGCTCACTCTCTCCACTTCTGATCCCTGTATGAGGATTGGTACGTGTTCCTTCATCTTACCCTTCCTGAAGTCCACAATCAGCTCTTACATCTTACTGACATTGAGTGCCGGGTTTTTGCTGTGGCACCACTCCACTAGTTGGCATATCTCACTCCTGACACCCTCTCGTCACCACTTGAGATCCTACCAACAATGGCTGTATCATCAGCAAATTTGTAGATGATGTTTGAGCTATGCCTAGCCACACAGTCATGTATATATAGAGAGTAGAGCAGTGGGCTAAGCACACACCCCTGGGGTGCACCAGTGTTGAGCAACAGTGAGGAGGATATGTTATCACCAATCTGCACAGATTGTGGTCTACCAGTTAGAAAGTCATTTAATTGTAAAGGACATCTGAGCAAAATGTCTTTCTTTTCTGGTTTCTGACCATTCCATGTCCTTGAACAAATAATGCCAAGATCCCAGAATTGCTTCATTATAAATAAACGTATTTAATGCCCAAACTGATTTCTTTACTACATTCTCCTCCCTTTTCTCCAACCACCACACAGCGCATGTGGAAAAATGATATGCTGGGATGTGTATCATGTGGTGGTGCTGATAAGGGGCTGTAAAGCATTTGAAAATGTCTCATCTGTACAATGGTCATAGTTTTTATGATAAAGCTTAGCTCATAATCTCCCAAACTACCTCGTGTTGGCTCTTGCACTTTATTTATCTACCTGCACCTCACTTTCTCTGTAACTGTAACTGCATTCTGTTAAATGGCCTTCCTTCTTGTACCACCCCAATGTATGGGTGGCATGCAAACAACACTTTTCACTGTATCTTGCCACAGGAGTCAATAATAAACTACTAAAGAAGATCCTTCCTTCAGGTCCCAGTGAAGGGTGTCGGCCTGAAAATCAACTGTTTATTGATTTTCATAGACATTCTCTGACCTACTAAGTTCCTCCAGCATTTTGTGTGTGTTGCTCTGGATTTCCAGCATCTTCAGAATTCTTCATGTTTACGATCAGCAGAATTTCTTGTGCTTTCGACAGGGTAGTAGACATTGGGATGTTCTGATCAGTTGAAAAGTCTGGACCAAGGCGACATAACTACAAGATAAGGAGATAGTCACTTAAAATGGAGGTATGCAGAACTTGTTTATCCCATAGGGTGGTGAATCTCTGGAACACTCTGCCTCAGTGGCTGGTGGAAGCCGGATCATTAGAAGGACTTAAAGTGAAGATGGATCAATATGTGTTAGAGCAGGAACAGAGGAATATGGAGAAATGGTAATGGAGTCGAGGCCAGTGTAGATAAATTTGGATTAGTACATGGAATGGAGGGGCATGGAGGAATATAATCCAGGCACGGATCCAATTATGAATAAATTGAAATTACAACACAACACAAGCTAAAACTTTTAATGAATAATTTCATGGAATTTAAGCATAAGTTACTTTGACATAATTTTGAGCAGCTTCACTGACAAAAGTGGGAATATATTTTATTTTTATTTAGAGAGACAGCTCGGATAAGCCCTTCCAGCTCTTTGAGCTTCACCACCCAGCAACCCCCGACAATCCTGACTGAACCCTAATCTAATCACAGGACAATTTACAATGAACAATTATAAGACCATAAGACATAGGAGCAGAAGTAGGCCATTTGGCCCATCGAGTCTGCTCCATCAATCAATCATGGCTGATCCTTTTTTTTTCCCTCCTCAGCTCAACTCCCCGGACTTCTCCCCATAAACTTTGATGCCATGTCCAATCAAGAACCTATCAATCTCTGCCTTAAATACACCCAAAGGCCCGGCCTCCTCAGCCGCCTGAGGCCATAAATTCCACAAATTCACTACCCTTTGGCTAAAGGAATATATCTGCATCTCTATTTTAAATGGACCCCTCTCTATCCTGAGGCTGTGCCCACTTTCCTGGACTCCCCCACCACGGGAAATATCCTTTTCACATCTACTCTGTCTAGGCCTTTCAGTATTCAAAAGGTTTCATTGAAATCCCCCTCATCCTTTTAAGTTCTAACAAGTACAGACCTAGAGGTATCAAACGTTCCTCATATGATAACCCTTTCATTCCATGAATCATCCTTGTGAACTTGCTCTAAACTCTCTCAACTGCCAGCACAGCTTTTCTTAGATAAAGAGCCAAATACTGTTCACAATACTCAAGGTGATGCCTCACCAGTGCCTTATAAAGTCTCAGCATCACATCCCTGCTCTCGTATTCTAGACCTCTTGAAATGAATGCTAACATTGTATTTGCCATCGACTCAACCTGCAAGTTAACCTTTAGGGTGTTCTGCACAAGGACTCCCAAGTCCCTTTGCATCTCAGATTTTTGGATTTTCTCCATTATAAAATACTCTGCACATTTATTTCTCCTACCAAAGTGCAAGACCATGCATTTTCCAACATTGTGCTTCATTTGCCACTTTCTTGCCCATTATCCTAATCTAAGTCCTTCCACAGTCTTCCTCAACACTACCTGCCCCTCCACCAATCTTCATATCATCTGCAAACTTGGCAACAAGCCACCTATTCCATTATCTTAATCATTGATAGACACCATTTGTCACTGGCAGCCAACCAGTAAAGGATCCTTTTATTCTCACTCGCTACCTCCTACCAATCAGCCCATGCTCTAACCATGCTAGTAATACCATGGGCTCTTAACTTGGTAAACAGCTTCATGTATGACATCTTGTCAAAGTCAAGTCAAGTCACTTTTTATTGTGATTTCGACCATAACTGCTGGTACAGTACACAGTAAAAACAAGACAACATTTTTCAGGACCATGGTGCTACATGAAACAGTACAAAAACTACACTGAACTACCTGAAAAACAGCACAGAAAAAAAAACTACACTAGACTACAGACCTACCCAGGACTGCATAAAGTGCACAAAACAGTGCAGGCATTACAATAAATAATAGACAATAGGCACAGTAGAGGGCAGTAAGTTGGTTTCAGTCCAGGCTCTGGGTATTGAGGAGTCTGATAGCTTTGGGGAAGAAACTGTTAAATAGTCTGGCCATGAGAGCCCGAATGCTCCGGTGCCTTTTCCCAGATGGCAGGAGGGACAAGAGTTTGTATGAGGGGTGCGTGGGGTCCTTCATAATGCTGTTTGCCCTGCAGATGCTGCGTGTAGTCCGTAATGGCGGGAAGAGAGACCCCAATGATCTTCTCAGCTGACCTCGCTATCCGCTGCAGGGTCTTGCGATCCGAGATGATGCAATTTCCGTACCAGGCAGTGATGCAGCTGCTCAGGATGCTCTCAATACAACCCCTGTAGAATGTGATGAGGATGGGGGGTGGGAGATGGACTTTCCTCAGCCTTCGCAGAAAGTAGAGACGCTGCTGGGCTTTCTTTGCTATGGAGCTGGTGTTGAGGGACCAGGTGAGATTCTCCGCCAAGTGAACACCAAGAAATTAGGAAGATCTTCTGAAGATCCAAATATACAACATCCTCTACATCCCCTTTGTATATCCTACAAGTAATCTCCTCAAAGAATTTCAACAGGTCCATCAGGCAAGATTTTCCCTGAAGGAAACCATGCTGATTTTGTCCCATCTTGCCCTGTGTCACCAAGTACTCCATTACCTCATCCTTAACAATTGACTCCAACATCTTCCCAACCACTGAGGTCAAGCTAACTAGTCTATAAATTTCCTTTCTGTTACCTCCCTCCTTTCTTAAAGAGTGGAGTGAATTTGTAATTAACCTACCCGGTATGCATTTGTACTGTGGGAGGAAACTTGAGCTTGAGCACACAGAGAAAACCATGTGTTCCACAGGGAGGACATATAAAAACTCCTTACAGAGGATGCTGGAATCGAACTCCAAACCCTGACTTCCCGAGCTTTAATACCTTTGCGCTAACCGCTGTGGTGCCAATATTTTTTAGATCTTGGCTCATGGCTGTTGCAAATACTGAACATGTCTTGCTGTTACAGCTGCAGGTGTAAATTCTATAGATGTGTAGGAAACCAACACCACAGGGGACTATTCGAATGATCACCATCATAACAAGGATACTATTTTTGACACATGGTGGTGTGACACATTTTTACTCTCCTATTACATTATACCAGGCAGGTTGTCAATCAGAAGAACTACTTTTGATACAATGATGGAAAACTCACAGCAAAACTCTAAGTAGCATTAACCTCTGACCAGTCATTTCTTCAATGGGATAAAATCTCCCCCAGCCGGAGTGCCTTGACTCTTGATACTTAATACATTTTCTCACTAGCACACAATGCTTTAGAAAATACCACTTAACATAATGCAAGGAAGACTTTGAACATTACATTTCAAAGATCCCAAAATCGTAAAGTAGCGAGCAAATGTTTAACAATGTTCCTGTAGCAAGTCAAGCTTTTCTTTAGTAATCAATGTACACTCAGTTCCCACTTTACTTTGTTAGTTACGTGGGTTAGAACCAAAGGAAAAGTGGCTGCAGTTGCTTTGCTCTTTATTGCAAGTGTGGTTATGAGGTGCATCAAAAATCAAACTTACAAAAATTAGTGAAAATAGTGAAAAGTGCCAATATTTACAAAACGATATCTGCCAGAAAGCACAATAATAGTTCCATGCTTTGCCTAGTGTGAACTCCTGGCAGCCCCCAATCTCTCTCTCCCCCTACTGAAAGTGAGGTGCCTGAGTTTATTAGGCAGCAGGACATACCATCTTTAATTACCCACAAAGTTAACTAAAGACAACACATGAATTAGAATATGATACACTCTACAATGTAGTTACAATCATAATTACATAATAAACAGCAGTGTCAACCTTAAATACAGTATAGAACATAGAACATATACACATTTACACATCCCCATTATTAAGGAAATAGGATATTCCGCCGTGTATGGCGGGAAAAGGATTATAAAGCCAACCCGAGCGCATCAACTCAGTTTAGGACCCATTATGAGAATTTACTGGAAATGACATAGACCTAAATCCTCGGTCTCAGCTCATTATATAGCAGAGCAAATCACCACAAAGCTTGCACATACAAAGCGTGTGGCACCCGGCACAGTCTCACAGCCTCAGCACTGCAGTGAATGTTGTGGGAGAACAAGTGAAATTGGCCCGACCCTCACCTCCAGTCCTAACACCCAGTCAGTCTGGGCCGGTGTTGAAATAGTTCAAACACCAGGCTATACTCCACTCTAGGACCTAAGCCCCACCACAGTGATACCCCCTGGGCCTGGACCTTCCCTCCCAGCCCAAAGTCATTCTCGACCTCTCCAAATCAGCTTGCTGCTTAGAGCAATCGAACTCCCACCTGGTTTCAGTGGACAGGCATCAAAACACCTCCACCTCGACTCCTCTCTGAATCGCTGGCTCCAATTCCATCTCCAACAGCAACACAATCTTCGTTTCAAACACGTTACACTCTGCCTTTGCAACACACCAGCATGGCTCATTGCTCAAGTTAGGCTTTGCCTTTACTTGCCTCTTCATTGTTTGCGGTGATAGTTTACCGTAATTTACCTCAGAAAAAGTGTTATTGTTGATGTTTTTAACGACACGTGATTAGAGTTACTGTCTCCTTCCTGTCAGCTTGAAACATTCTGGCCATTCTCCTCTGATGTCTTTCAATAAAAGAAGGTTTCTTCATCCATAGTACTGCTGCTCACTAGATTTTTTTTTGTTTTTTCCACTGTTCTCTGTAAATTCTAAACACTGTTTGCATGAAAATTCCAGGATATCAGCAGTTTCTGAGTTACTCTGACCACCCTGTCTGGCACCAATCGTTCCACAGTCAAAGTCACTTTGTCACATTCCTTCCCCATTCTATTGTTTTGGTCTGAACAACAACTGAGTGTCTTGATCATGTCTGCATGTTTTTATGCAATGAATTGCTGGCACATGATTAGCTGATTAGCCATTTTCATTAATGAGGTGTACAGATGTACCAAATAAAATGGCCGCTAAGTGTACAAAAGGAGTCAGTTTTGGAACTGGAGATAATTGGTTCAGCATTCAGAGACTACATTTCATTGTCTGTGAAGTGCTTGCAGACATTTCAAGAGTGTGAATGGTACTGTATAAATACAAATCTCTTTAATTTTTATACATGTAATGGCCTGGTTCATATTTTTACTGTAATGCTGTATGTATTTCATTTGGCAGTTCTGTAAGAGTGATCTGTTTTCAGATTGTTTGGGTTACTGTTGAAGGTGTACAATGTACTGTGTATGTTAATCAAAATGACTTCTTTGTTCTGTTAAGAGTAGGAATGCTTCTTTGTATGATAAGTGCTTTCTGTCGCAGTTGCTTAGCTTTGGACTTGCTGATATCGGGATTGTATTCATTTGTTGACCAATGGGGAATGTTATTTTGTCGTGAGATTGGGAGCTCGGGGGTTTTTGCGGTCTTTTCAGGGGAGTCGGGAAGAAGACACCGAGGAAGGTGGACGTGCGCCGCACTGCTTGGTCAACCACCCAGGTGGTCCCAGGTGCAAGGACGTGGAGGTCGGAGGAAAGTGACGAGGGGTCGCATGGTTCGATGGTTGAGCTCCAACGATGTGCACTAAACTGACTGAACTTTGATAAGTTGGCGCCTTTTACTTTCTTTTCTTTTCCTTCATATATATTGTATTGCATAGTACTCGTTTAGTTTTAATAAAATCTTTAAAGTGTATTCCATAACGGTATCTGGTGTGAGTTTGATATGGTGTGTGTGTGCGCGGCATAAACTTGGTTTTCACAGCACCTGTGTGTATGGGAGGTGGGGTTGGTGTGTCGCTGGATCTCCTTTTCCTCTAGACATATACCAGCCTGTTGGGTAAGTGTTACAAAGGTAAGAGATGAGGAGAAATACATGCTATCCGATTAGGATGGTCAGATTAAGGGGTGGTTTCCCTGGTGAGGGACACTAAGGTTGGGCTTGGGGTTTTTTTGAGAGGAGAGGAAGAGAGAAGACACAGGACAGAAGACGTTGTAGGATTTCACCCAGAGTGGGACCGTGATTCAACGAAGCCAGGGCAAGATCGATTGAGGACCGGTGATTATGGGGAACTTCAACTTGTTCACATTTACTGTTTCATTAAAATGGGCCCTTTTCTTATCTTGTTCTTTTCTTTACTAACCCTTTGGTCAAATTAAGATTCATTAATATAATCCTTTAATTGTATGTGGTGTACTGTCTGTTATTTCGTGGCACTAGTTTGTAACAGGGTAGCAAATTACACAGTATTCACACAAACAGGTGTTTGGGGTGGGAAACTGCCTCAATCTCACGAGTTTGGCGGGGCTGGAGGTCATCTTCCCTAGACTTAAGCTGCCAAGGAAACCGAGGGTTTCATACAACTACTAAACTTTCTTCAACCAAGCTTGTTTGAGGGAAACCCTGCATATTATCATCATATTACCTGTAGCACCAGTAACACCCTAGACCACTGGTATAGCAAAATAAGGAATGCCTAACATTCCATGCCCAGACTGCATTTCAGCAAATCTGATCACTTAGCTGTCCTTCTCTTACCTGCATACAGATGGAGGCTAAAGAGCAAAGGTCCAGAAATTAGGACAACAAAGAGGTGGTCATGGGAGGCAGAGGACCAGCTATGGGATGGCTTCGAGTCAGTGGACTGGGCTGTGATCAAGGACTCATCTGTAGATCTGAATGAATACACCATGTTTGTCACGGACTTTATTAAAACAGTTGTAAATGAGTGTGTCCTCACGAAATCGTTCAAGGTCTTCCCCCACCAGAAGTCCTGGATGAACGAAGAGATCCGCAATCTGCTGAGGGCCAGGTCAGAGGCATTCAAGCCCAGTGACCAAGAAAGCTACACAAGGTCCAGCTATAATCTCCAGAAAACTATCTCATGGGCTTAATGGCAATTCCAGGCTACACTTGAATTGACAAAGGAGGCTCGACAGTTGTGGCAGTGCTTGAATTCTATCAACTCTTATAAAGTAAAATCAAGTGACGTAGGTGACGACAGGTCTTCGCTTCCAGATGAGCTCAATCGTGTCTATACTAGCTCTGATCATCAAAACCTGGAGCAACCATCACGAACTCACGCAGCCCCCGATAATCCTGTGCTTTCTGTCTCTGAGGATGATGTGCATACAGCCTTCACGAGGGTGACCTACACAAAGCATCCGGCCCTGACGGGGTACCTTGTCAAGTACTAAATACCTGTGCTGAACTGACTAGAGTGTTCACTAAGATTTTTAACCTCTTACTTTGGCAGTCTGAAGTACCCACTTCTGCTAGTGCCTAAGAAGAACGTGGCAACCTGTCTCACTGACTACCATCCAGTAGCACTTACATTCAGAGCGATGAGGTGTTTTGAGAGGTTGGTAATGAAAAATATCAACTCTTTCCAGAGAAGTAACTTGGATCTGTTCCAATTTGCCTACCAGAGCAACATGGCAACAGTGAATGAGATCTCATTGGCTCTTCACTCAACCATGGAACATCTGGACAGCAAATATGCATACATGAGGATGCTCTTTATCAAATACAGCTTGGCATTCAATACCATTGTCCCCTCAAAACTAATCAACAAGCTTCAAGACCTTGGCCTCAATACCTTCTTGTGCAATTGGATCCTTGATTTCCTCACTTGCAGACCCCAGTCAATATGGATTGGCAGCAACATCTCTGCCTCAATCTTCATCAGCACAGGTGCACTACAAGGCTGTGTGCTTAGCCCCACTGCTCTGCTCGCTCTACACTTACAAATACATGGCTAAGCACAGCTTCAATGCCATATTCAGGTTTGCTGACAGCACCACTGTCACGGGTCCAATCAATAGTGGTGATGTATCAGCTTATTGGAGGGAGACTGAGGATCTGGCTGAGTGGTGCCACAACAACAACCTTTTATTCAGTGTCAGCAAGACCAAAGAGCTGATTACTGACTTCAGGAGGAGGAAACCAGAGGTTCATGAGCCAGTCCTCATCGGAGATTCAGAAGTGGAGAGGGTCAACAGATTTAAATTCCTCAGTGTTATCATTTCGGAGGGTATCTCCTGAGCCCAGCATGTACGAGAGGTGATTGACAAGTTTGTGGCCTAAGGTAGAAGGAGAAGAGCTATACAGCTCTCGTTACATGCACATCTAGTCCAACTCTTTGAGTGATGATGCAGAAAGTTTAACGTTAATAACTCATCAGGCGTGATTGATAAGTTTGTGGCCTAATGTAGAAGATGAGCTATTAACTTCAAACTTTCTGCATAATCACTCAAAGAGTTGAACTGCATGTGGATGTAATGAGAGCTGTATAACTCATCTCCTTCTACCTTAGGCCACAAATTGAGGAAAGCCTCTACTTCTTTAGGAATCTGCGAAGATTTGTCATAACATCCAAAACATTGACAAACATCTTTCGTTGACAGGGTGCATCACAGCCTGTTATGGAAACACCAATGTCCTTGAACATAAAATGTCACAATAAGTAATGAATACGACCTAGTCCATCACAGGTAAAGCCCTCATCGCCACTGAGCACATGCACATGAAACGTTACGGCAAGAAAGCTGCATCCATCATCAGGGAACCCCACCACCCAGGTCATTCCCTCTTCTTGCTGCTGCCATCAGGAAGAAGGTACTGGAGCCTCAGGACTCACACCACCAGGTTCAGGGACAATTATTACCCCTTGACCATCAGGCTCTTGAACCAAAAGGGATAACTTCATTCAGCTTCACTTGCTCCATTGTTGAAATGCTCCCACAACCAAGGGACTCATTTTCAAGGATTCTTCACCTCAGGTTCTTGATATTTATTGCTTATTTTTTTTTATTTCTAGTTTTGTATTTGTACAGTTTGTTGTCTTTTGCACTCTGGCTGTATGCCCAAGTTGGTGCAGTCTCTCAATGATGTTATTACGGTAATTATTCTGTTATGGACTTACTGAGTATGCCCACAAGCAAATGAATCTCAGGGATATATTGGTGACGTTTATATGATAATAAATTTACTTTGAACTTTTGAACTTTGAAACTGCATACTTACAAGAAACTACAAGTTAAGTCATTCTGCAACTAGGTCAGGTACTGAGCGTTATGACACATCTTTGGTTTCTTGTCAGCACACTGCTGTATAATCTAGTGTGAAGTGAGCAGAACCACATTTCGGCAAGAAATCCAAGACTATCTCCAGGAGCCAGCTTAAAAAGTTACAGACCCAAGCACGCCTTGCAACTTTCTGCATGTCATTTTAAATCAGCTTGATGTCAGCAGTGAGTTAACAAGACAGTTGACCACAAATAATAAAACTTATCCATTAAGAATGCCAGTGTTCCAGCACAGTACAAAGACAGACTGCAACTCAAGAATCCACACAAATTTAGTATGCTCTCTGTAGGCCAATATATTTTTCTATATGTACTTATTTTTGGAAGAAAGTCATTATTTTTCTGTGATTTTTCATTACAGTGAAATTCTCCTGACCCCACAGAAAGTAAATCAAGTTTGTCAATTGAA
The DNA here is from genome assembly GCF_048418815.1 of Hemitrygon akajei. Classification (NCBI taxonomy): domain Eukaryota; kingdom Metazoa; phylum Chordata; class Chondrichthyes; order Myliobatiformes; family Dasyatidae; genus Hemitrygon; species Hemitrygon akajei. The sequence continues at coordinate 54,308,115 of NC_133144.1, read as the reverse complement.
TTCTACATCAAACTGAAGCTGCCACATTTTAAACTAATCACACTACATTGAAAATGCCCATCGACCTTATCCTTTACCAATATGCTCAATCAACCGTCTGCCACAGCGTCAATAGGGTTAACCATCCACTCTGCACAAATCAGAAACTAAAGCAAATTTTGAATGCATCTATCAACCATTCTCCAGCTCCAGTCTGCCAATATATAGCCTATGCCTCAGAGAGAATCCGTTTTCCGAATCATGTGCAAGCCAAGTAGACAGTTAATGGTGATCAACCCTTTGTCTCTTCAGCTATTCAGTGAAGTCAGGGCTGACCCTTTGCCTTTAGGCCACACTGCCACATGATCCTCACATTCTCTCAGAATTGAGAAAACCATTAAATGTACTCATATCTAGAAACCTCTGCATTTAGTTAATTCAAGGTCCTTTAAGTGGAAAACAACATCTTCTTTGTGCTCAGTTGGTCCAGGGGCACTGCTGGTGTATCTGGATACAGAATTGTAAAATGCCATTTCCCACTTGCTACTGGGGGAGGTGACAGCTCAATTCAGATACAGATTCATTTATTTCTCATATGTACATCAAAACACACAGAGAATTGTGCAGTTTTGTGTTAACGAAACCCAATTTCCCTCGGGATCAATAAAGTAAGTCTGTCTGTCTGTCACCCGAGGATGAGCTGGGGGCAGAGAGCAAGTGTTGCCACATATTTCGGCGCCAACATAGCACACCCACAATGTTCGGCAGAGCAACACAAGACTCAACAAACAACAAAACCACAATAGGAAAAACAAGCCCCTTTCCTCCCTTCCCATCCACTCACTCAAACACAATCCCAGGACAGGCCTCCAAGCCTCTAGTGGACTTACAGACAATGGTGAACCTCAGAATCGAAGACTCAGGGCTATGGCCATCAATAATCCATTAAAGTTTATCGCAACTTTCTCGAATATAAATTCTATTTGGTGTCAATTCTCACTTTAAAGCAGAATTTGCTGTATTAAGCATGTAAGTGTATCAGAGACTTACACATAAGAGACTGCAAATGCTGAAATCTGAAGCAACAAGCAACTTGTTGGAGGAGATCAGCAAGTTGAGCAACATCTATGGGGCAGGTGGAGGTAGAAAGTGTCGATGTTTCAGGATTAGGTGTCCAGAGGCAGGGTTTTGACCCAAAATGTATGACCTATGATCACTACCTCAGAATTTTTTCCTCTTGTATGCACTTCTTATTTAATTTAATTCAATTTTATTTAATTTATATATATATATATATATATACACACACACAATATATACACACACATTTTATTGTAATTTCTAGTTTTTATTATTATATATTGCAATGTACTCCTGCCTCAAAACAAACAGATTTCACAACAAATACCATTGACATTAAACTTAAGTCTGTCTCTGAATTTTTTTCCTCACAGCTGCTTGACCAACTGAGCTCCTCCAGCAGGATGCTTCCTGCATTTAAATACTCAGCAGGTTGAGCAGCATCTGTTGGGGAGGAAAAGAATTGTCAACATTCCAGGTCGGGTGTTCTGATGCAGGGATTTGATCCAAAATGTCAAAATTTCATTTCCCTCCGCAGATGCAGCTCAAGCCACTGGGCTTCTCCAACTGATAGTTTACTACATTTAAACCTATCAATCGTGATACCCGGCCTTATGTATGAAACCCTTTTTAATCGGGTGTCACTAGAGGTGTGGCTTATTAGCCGCTCGTGAACATCCACTGGACTCGGCAGTGAGAAAACCACTTTTCTCAGACTCCATACGTCTAGGGTTGATATGACTTGGGTCCCACCAAAACCAGGAAGTTGCAATGTCTCGCCCACCTGAACCCTGATCTGTGTGAATACTGTGTAACTACTGATCCCATGCAATTGCCCGTTGGCAAGAAATAACAGATTGTACACTATATACAAGTATAGAGAAAGTAAATTTATAAATATTAATTTAACCAAAATGTTATGAAAGAAGAAAGAGGAAAAAAAAATAATTAGTAATTAAAACAGTCAAAGATGCCACAAGGTTGGAGCTCAAATCTTCCAAAAGCTGAAATGTCCGGTGTACTTATGACGCCAACTCCTATTCACCAATCACTGGTAGGATTTCCCCTTCTGTCTCCATCAAATCATGCACTCCCGTTAGATCGAATCCTACAGCTGGTTCTCTCAAGCTTCTTCTCTCTCCATCTCCCACGAAAAAGACGTCAACCCACCCCAGTATTCTATAAAACCTCCCTGCCCAGCGTTCTCTAGAACCTTCTCCCAATTCCACCATCCTGATTGGATGACACGACATTCCTAAGTGTGAACATCACAAACCCTTATCTTTAAGAGTAACCCAAACACCACCAGCAGAACACATATTTTCTACAGAAAACCATTAAATTAAATACCCTACAACATTAGCATTAAAATCTTCACCAGGGTATATAGGGAGGGTGAATAGGACTAATGAGACTGCTTCCCCTGGAGCTGGCACGGAGCTAAATGGCCAAATTATAAAAATATGAATATCACCTTATGAATCAGAGACACAAGATACTGCAGATATTGGAATCTGGACCAAAATGGCAAACTTTTGGAGGAACTCAGTGGATCAGACAACATCTGTAGAGGGAAATTGACATTTGACAATTCAGGTTGACACCCTTCATTTGGACAGAACCGCCCAGATGAAGGATCTCAACCCAAAATGTCAATTGTCCATTTCCCTCCATGGATGCTGCCTGACCCATTGAGTTCTTCTAGGCCAGAGTTTCCCAGCTTTTTTTAAAATGCCAATCATGGACCCCAGTTTGGGAATCCCTGTGATTTTTTTTTCCCCTGCCTAGACCTGTTCATAAATATTTTCCTCAGGTATTTTACTTTGCACCTTTCTCCCATGACCCTGTTTCCTCTCTAAATAAATCCCGTTTTGGCTGGAAAACTACTGAAATCATCAGTTCCATTAACTTCAATGGAACCCAATGCATGGTGCTGTGTTTAGTGCCATTTGGTAATGTAGCGGTTAACAGGCTAGCAAACCAGAGAAGTACATGTCAATCCAAAGACACAAGTTTAAATCCCATTCTCTGACAGCTGGGAGAGTTTAAATTTGTATAATTATATAAATTGGGAACTTAAGGCTGCCAGACTCTGTAACAGAATGTTGGTAAAAAGGTAATATCTGGTTCAATTATATCCTCCAGGGAAGAAATTCCCTGTCCTTACATGGCCTGGGACTATATGTGACTCCAGACCAAGACCAGTATAGCATAACAACAGGCCCCTCAGCCCACAGAAGTCAATTCATTCAATCCTATTCTGACTCCTGGAAGTTCACTTGGGAAGATTTTTAAAAATGCATTGAAGGAGAAATACACGTTTGGTTGGCAAAGAATAATACTTTTAGGAATATTGGGCACAAGTTCTTGTTTGTTTGTATGGTGCAGAATTTATTGTTTGTCCTGAATTGCAATACTGTTCCAAAACAACACTTCACATCAAGACTTTCTCACCCTTAATGCAGCCAGTTTAATATAACACTTCTTAACTAGTTTTTGCCTGAATCAAATATTGGAAAAAAACCTCTTAAAACAATGTTTTTGTACTTACCCAAAGGTTAGAAACAGCAAATAGAAAATCTCTTCCCCCTCTTCATTCCCAGGTGGTTTAAGGACCTCCAATAATTGGTGGCTGATCAATTGCCTGCTCAACAGCATGCAGCCCAAGAGCTGCTCAGGGATCACTCTGCTTCTGAAAAATAAGTAACTGCTATAAGAAAAAAACTAAATAAATACAGATAATACTAAGTTATAGATTGATTTGGAGACTGAGCCTTCTCATCTCTCCAAAAATCCAAGCCCAAATCCTAAGGTAATTTCCCCCAGCTCTGGATAGTTTAAGAAACAACCTCTACTAATCCCCATCTGAATGCTAAATTTTCCAACAAGAGCATTCAAACCAGTTAGTTTAGGAATGATGTTTCTTTAATGGTTGTGTACTGCTGAATATATTTTTAATTTATAATAAGAATAATAAATAATAATAGTAGTATAATAAAAAGGAACTTGTTATTCAGAAGATTGTCAAAAATGATTGAGTAAGAAGCACTTCTCTCCATCAATATACAACCCCAAAAAAGGAGATGAAGATGAATACTGGAGCAAGATGAAGAAAATTTAAAGGACTGGATAGTATTCACCTTTATCCAAAAACTCTAGAACATTCCTCTACTATTCCTCAATTTCCAAATTCACACGTTGGAAAACTGAGTTTGAAGATGAACTGCAGGTCAACCCAATAAGAGATCTGAAGGCTTCAGGTGCAATTTCCCATTCTGTTACCAGATGGGGTTTGATAAATCAATCATGCAAATTCTAACCACTTGAGGTTCCTTTCTCATAGAAACATAAATTGAGCCAACAGACTATTTGATACACAAAACTTTTGGAGTAATCCACTGAAATATCTGTCCTACTTTGAACAACATTTCATGACCAGGATTCAATACAGCTCACGAACAGTGGGAATATTAAAACCATGGAAGTAAAGGGACAGTACACAGTAAATGGCAACATCCTTAGCAGAGATCATGTACGGAAGTTTCTTGAGGTCTAGGTCATAGATCCCTGAAGACAGCTGCACAGGTAGAGAGAGTGGTAAAGAAGGCATATGGCATACTTGCATTTATTAGCTCTGACAATGAGTTCAAAGGTCAGGAAGTTATATTGCAGCTTTATAAAGCTCTGGTTAGGGCTTTTTTGGAATATTGCATTCAGTTCTGGTTGCCTTGTTACAGAAAAGATGTGGAAGCTATGGAGAGGGTGCAGAAGTGGTTTACCAGGATTCTGCCTGGATTAGAGGATGTATCTTATAAAGAGAGTTTAGGTTGTTTTCTCTGTAGTGGTAGAGGCTGATGGGAGACCTGATAGAGGTTTTCAAGATTATGCTGCTGGTATCTTTTGACCCGGGGTCAAAATGTCTAACATTAGAAGTCATATATTTAAGGTGAGGGGGTAGTTCAAGTAGGATAATGACCAGTTTCGTGGCAGCAGGGGGAATGCTTTCATTTTGTGGCATTAGCCATTCCAACTACATTGAAGTCATCACAAGAAACCAAATCAGTTCAGCAATTGGTACAAAGTTAAAAGAGTATATAAAATCATGAGGGGCATAAATAGGGTTTCAATTTCCACATGCGCACAGTCTTTTTTTCCCATGGTTGGGGAATGAAGAACTAGACGGAATTAGTATAAGGTGAGACAGGAGAGATTTAATAGGAACCTGAGGAGCAACATTTTCACCCAGAAGGTGGTGCATATATGGAAAAAGCTGCCAGAGGAAGTGATTGAGGCAGGCACATTAACAATATTTAAAAGACACTTGGACAGGAAAAGTTCATAAAGATATGGACCAAATGTGACCATATGTGACTGGCTTAGATTGTTTGGCATGGATTGGTTGGGCTAAAGGGCCTGTGTCCAAGTTGTATGACCTTAAGACATCCACATAGACTTTTCTGATTCTACAGGTCACTAACTTCCTTCCAGCTCTGGCCTTATGCAACCACAGTTTCCACATCCTTGCATTTAGTGCATGTGCATTCAATCTGTGTAAAACCTCAACTCTGGAATTCCCTTCCGAAACTAATTATGTACAGTATTTCCTCCTTTAAAAGTTCAAAGTTGAAAGTAAATTTTATTATCAAAGTACCAATATGTCACCATATACAACCCTGAGATTCATTTTCCTGCAGGCATACTGATCAAAGCTATAGAATAGTAACTATAACAGGATCAATGAAAGATCAACCAGAGTGCAGAAGACAACAGATGTACAAATGTATATATAAATAAATACTGTAGTACTAAATAACAAGAACATGAGATAATGAGATAAAGAGTCCTTTAAGTGAGATCATTGGTTGTGGGAACATCTCAATGGATGGGCACGTGAGTGTAGTTATTCGTTTTGTTCAAGAGCCTGATGGCTGTAAAATCGATCTTTCCTGAAAAGTTCCAAAAAGGTTTCAGATTCTGTGAAGCATCCTGGGGACACTTTACCAAATAAAAAGTAACCTATATATGCAAGAGGAGACTCAAGAGATGACAGATGCTGGAATCTAGAGCAACAAACAATCTGTTGGAGGAACTCAGCAGGTCGAAAAGCATCCATGGGGAGGAAGGAACTGTCAAAGTTTTGGGTCAAAACTCTGCAACTGGAGGTATCAGGACCTATAAATGTAAGTTCCTTTTATAGCAACAATAGACATAAGAAATTGAAATACATTCTTTGGAAAATTATTCATAAATTATGAATGATATTTCTTTCTTTTTAAATCTTTTTATTCACTTTCAAATACATAGGCATAATAACAATAGTAGTACAGAGAGACTGGGATTACATTGTTGGTAAACAGTATATACGAGTATAAGCTATACATAATATAAATGTACTAAGCCTCCCAAACTCTTCATGTAGTTAACATGATAAAAAAAACCAAATCAAAGAAACCCCAAATTAGAAATAAAACAGAACTGAACTAAACTAAACAAAACTAAACTAAACAAAGCTGGTCTATTATATTACAGCAGATACAATCAATAATGTCAATAACTCTGCTCCTCTATCCAAATATTTAAGGTTAATAAAAAGGATTCAGAAAAGGTCAAGTTACGTCATATGAAAATGTTGAATAAATGGTCTTCAAGTTTCTTTGAATTTAACCGAAGGGTCAAAAGTGACACTTCTGATTTTTTCTAAATTTAAGCAAGATATAGTTTGGGAAAACCATTGGAATGTAGTAGGAGGATTAATCTCTTTCCAATTCAATAAAATAGATCTTCTGGCCATTATTGTAACAAATGCAATCATCCGATAAGCTGAAGAGGATAAATAACTGTGTTCCACCATTGGTAAGCCAGAAATTGCAGTAATAGGATGAGGATGTAAATAAATACTCAGAACTGTTGAAATAATATCAAAAATGTCTTTCCAATATCTCTCCAAAAGAGGACAAGACCAGAACATATGAGTCAAAGATGCTACCTCAGAATGACATCTATTGCTGACAGGATTTATATGAGAGTAAAACCGAGCTAGCTTGTCTTTAGACATGTGGGCCCTATGCAGCACCTTAAATTGTATCAATGCATGTTTAGCATATATAGAGGAGGAGTTAACTAATTGAAGAATTTCCTCCCATTTCTCCGTAGGTAAGGAAAGATGAAGTTCCTTTTCCATTCAGTATGAATGATGTTTCTGACTGTCTCATTTGCTCATCCTCCATGAGGACCACAATCTTGTCATTTGGGTTTGGAGGTTTGCATGCCTCAGTGACCCAGAGAACAATACTGGCTGGAGTCAGGGTCTTGTGCTCTGACTCTCAGTAGGGTCACACATGCCAAACAGGTCAAAAGGTAGAGTTCAAACTAAGAGTGGTCCACTGATCCTCCATGTTTCAGGGATTCAGCTCAGGGCTAACAACTCTGACCGTTCAAAACAAGTTGTTACGGAAATCGCAATGAAGAATGCTATATCTTTGTGGGACTGTATTCCCGAGTCTCCGCTCGGTATTTGCATGACTGTAATGAAAATCAAGAGGAAGCTACTGGCATGACGAAGGAAGCCCTGAACACCACCAAGACCAAGATTCTGAACTACATCTGGGGCGCAATAGAGCAGATGGCCAAGGACAGACAGAGATGGAGACCCTTCACTGCTGCCCTGGAACATGAACAGGATATACATTGTCCCAGTAGTAATATCTATAACTGGTGTCATCCCAAAGACACTACACAATAGCATTAAAAAATTAGGACTACACAGTAATTTCCATGTAAATCTTCAGAAAGCTACAATACGAAACACCACTAGAATAGTCCAAAAGTTCATATCAATTGACAAATGAGCGTTCTTGTCTATGCCCATACCTCAGATTTTACCAGTTTGAGCTGAGAAAAGTAAACAATAACAGCAATAAAAAGCAGTAAGTATCAAGAACATGAGTTGTAGAGTCCTTAAAAGTGAGTCCTTAGTGAAAAGAGAACATGGAATGGATGGATGTTGCTTTTCTGCGATTGAGCTCCTTGTAAATTAGTTAAATATCAACCGTATGTGATATTACTTAAAATCTGGGGTCATATTTGGGCTAGAATGCGTGTACAGATTGCCTTCTCTATATGCTTTATTCACTAAGCAGGGTTTGACAATTCAAAACACACAAAATGCTGGAGGTTATGGGACAAAACTGGCAACTAGAACAAGCATGTATGGGCACCTTAGTTGGCACAGCCCAGTTGGGCTGAAGGATCTGCTGCATGCTGTATATCTCTGTGAATCTAATGATGAGTAAGTGAGAAATCGCTGTATGATTGTAAAAATCCTTCATCAATTATCATCCTGGTGATGGGTCTCGGTGTTAAGTGTCCACTGCTTATTCTTTCATAGATGCTGTTGGCTTGCTGGCACTGACCCTTGTTATACTTTTCTACTACTTCACTAGTACTGGTATACTTCACTTATACCAGAGCACAAGAAGAAAGTGGTAACCTGCATCAGTGACTGTTGTCTAGTAGCACAGATGGGGCACTTGGCCAAGTACGAAAGACCTGTGCTGATCAACTGGCTAGACTGTTCACTGAGATCTTTAACCTCTCGCTTCACCAGTCTGTGGTACTCAGTTGCTTCAAGCAAACTTCACTTATACCAGTGCCTAGGAAGAACATGAGAACCTGCCTTAATGACTATCATCAAGTAGCACTTATGTCTAGAGTGATGAAGTGTTTTGAGAGGTTGGTGCTGAAACATATCAACTCCTGCCTAAAAAGTGACTTGGATCCACTCCAATTTGCCTACCAGAGCAACAGGTCAACAGCGGATGAGATCTCATTAGCTCTTCATTCAATCGTGGACTATCTGGACAGCAAAGCTGTATAACTCTATATCAACTACAGCTTCACATTCAATACCAACATCCCCTCAAAACTAATCAATAAGCTTTAAGATCTTGTCCTCAATACCTTCTTGTGCAATTGGATCCTCAATTTCCTCACTTGAAGATCTCGGTCTATTTGGATTGGCAACAACATCTCTGTCACAATCTCCATCAGCACGAGTGCCCCACAAGGCTGTGTGCTGAGATCCCTGCTCTACTCGCTTTACACTTATGACTGTGTGGCTAAGCATAGCTTCAATGTCATATTCAACTTTGCTGTCAACACCACTCTCGTAGGCCGAATCAAAGGTGGTGATGAATCAGCATATAAGCAGGAGCCTCAGGACTCACACCACCATATTCAAGAACAGTTATTACCCCTTGACCATCAGGCAATTGAACCAAGGGGAATGACTTCATTCAACTTCACTTGCTCCATCATTGAAATATTCCCACTTTCAAGTACTCTTCATCTCATGTTCTCAATATTTATAGTTTATTTATTTATTTAGTACTATTATTTCTTTCAATTTGTATTGCAAAGTTTGATGTCTTTTGCACACTGGTTGAATGCAATTGATTCCATTATGGTTAATCTGCTATTATGGATTTATTGAGTATGCTTGCAAGAAAATAAATCTCAGATGACATATATGTACTATGCTTTAGTCAAAGTCTCAGCATCAGAGAAAACAACCCTTTGCCATTTCTCTCCACCTCCTAATACTGAGCCAATTTTGGATTCACACTGCCTGCTTGACCTGGTTTCTCATGGGCTCAAACCTTTTGTATTAGATTACCATGTGGGATAGTCTCAGATCAGATTCAGATTCATTTATTTATCAAATGCACATCAAAACTTTCAGTGAAATGCATCATTTGCATTAACAACCAACACAACCTAAGGATGTGTGGGGGCAGCCCAAGTATTGCTACGCACACCAGTACCAACATAGCATGCCCACAATGTTGTTTATATAGACAACATCTACTGCAATACCCTCGTCAATGGGCTTAGTTATCCCTTCAAAAAATTCAATCATATTTATGAGACAGGATTGCTTTACCATCCCTCATCAATCCATGTTTTTCCAAGTTAGATAAATTTTGTGCCCTAGTAATTTTTTCCCAATAGTTTCTCTGACACTGATGTCAGACCTGGCCTGTAATTATGTGGCAGATTCTGACTGTCCTTCTTAAATTAAAGAACAACATTAGTCACTCTGGTACTTCACCCATGGCTAATGAAGATGCAGATGTCTCCATCAGGGTCCCATTGTTCTCCACCATTGTTTCCCATAGTAGACTGTGATGTATCTCAGCAGGCCTGGGATTTTATCCAAATATATGTGCCCCAAGGCTTCTAATATCACCTCCTTAATGACTACCCACTCTAGAACATCCTACCTTTCTCTCTGAGTTCTCCATCTTCCACATACTTCTCCTCAGTGAAGATAGTCAAGAAGTATTCATTTGGAGGCCTTGCCCAGATACCATGGCTCTATTCACAGATTGTCTCTCTGGTCCCTATATGGAACACATTCTTTCACTAGTTACCCTTCTGCTCCTAATTTAATACCTTGGGATTATTCTGTATGTTGTCTGCCAATGCATGGCCGATCTTTTACTTTGTGGCCCTTTTTCACCTGCTTATTTTTTTCAAGCACTCTGTTACGTTCTCTATCTACCTCAATAGACTCTCCTGCTTTCAGTTGGCTACAAACTGACGTATTTTTTCTCCTTCAAACCTTCAATATCCCATGTCTTCCTGAACTCCCTAATGGTTCCATTCATATCTTTCACACCATTGGGTCAAAGGGTCACTGAGTCACAGAACACGGAACCTTGTGCATTCCAACCGAGTTGTCCATCTAAACTATTCCCAGTTGTCCACATTTTACCCTAATCCCTCTAGACCTTTTCTATCCATGTACCCATTCAAATATTTTTAACTTTTCTGTGCAGTGTCTTTGGACCCATGTTGGCCCTGTATTGGGAGTTCAGAACCAACATGTTGAGTCTGAGCAGTCACTAGAATCCTTTTAGATAGAGTCATAGAACACTACAGCACAGAAACAGGTCCTTTTGATCCATCTACTCAATGCCAAACTATTATTCTGCCTAGCCCCATTGATCTAAGTGGGCAGAATAAAATGGGATAAATGTAGGTGTGCCTGATAGTCAGCCTGGACAGGATGGGCTGAAGGGCCAGCTCTATGACTGTAACTTCAAATGCATTGATAAAATAACTTAAAAATGTCTCCATTGAGAAAGTCTTGGATATGTTGCCTTTACATTTTTTTTTGAACTATACAAAAATAACAAATAACATTTTTTAATAGTTTGCAGAGATGACAATTGACAGATGAATGAATGCAAACACTTTGAGATGCACCTCCTTAGAATCAAACCAGATTTTCAACTCACGATTTTAAGATTACTACTGTCTCACATCTTAATTCCAGAGCGACTCAGCCTTTCACCAGCGCTTTAAGATGCCTCCATCTTCGTACACAATCAAGGCCCTGGCTACCCTCAATCCATCAGGAGTGGAGAACACACAACGCTCCCACTTTGTTGTCAACCAGAAGCTTCAAACCCTCCAAGAAATGTTTCAATATCTGTGTATGTCAGTGTGATGTTAACCAGTCAGATAAAATGAACTGCACTAAAAAAATTAAGATGATAAATGGTATAGTAGCATGGTTAAATGCCTTCCAAGCTGTAAAGCTTTCTCCATTTTATCCATTCATTAGCTTGTTCATTCATACATGCATGATACTCAGTTTTATCATATTAAATGTCTCTTTCAGCACCAGCTGCTGACAGATTATAATGGAACTGCACAGAAAGTATGAAATAGATGTTTGAAGTCTTGGAGCTAAAGCATGGACTTGTGACAGACATTTTTATCTTTAAGCTTCAAACTGTGTCGATAAACATGCAACAATTAAAGTGAGGATGTTCCTTTTGTTTTTCTTTTAATAGTTCATTCTAACAGTATCATACTTATTTGAATTGCTGTGGTTATTTCATCCAAAAAGATGGTCCTCTTTAACGTGTGCGTGTGTATTTTATTTTTCAAAAATTATAGAAACTTGTAGACTTTGGGGAATTGTAATGCCAACTTTTGCTTACCCAGAAAGAGCAGAGCAGAGCCAAATGTGCTAAACATCAGCCACGAGGGGAATATTACTGAATTTATGGTGTTCATAAATACGAAGCTATTGAAAGGATGCAGTTCCTCACTTGACTTTTAATCAAGGAAATACAAAGCAAACAATAGTTTCTGCATCATTTAGCCCTTTCCTTACCAAATGAATGGAGAAGATATTGTTTAACATTGGTTAGCGTTGGGTCTGCTGTAGTCATCACCATGTCATATCAGGTGTTAACCAGGTAACTGTGTGTTGCAATGGACATGGTCAGAAATATAGAGGTGGTAGCTAGGCTGCTCGTAGCAGTGGATGTAAGCGGTTCTGTGATAATCATTGGAGAATGTGGACTTCATCTGTTAGCCCTGTACCAACAACACCGGAAGGTATTTATTGGCCATTTGTATTGCTTGCCCTTCGTGGGTCAAGCATCTGCTCTGGGGTACTGGTGGTCAGATGTTGATCAAGGGGACTTAGATACCGCCTGTCCAATAGTTAGATTCACAGAGTCATGCAGCATGGAAACAGCCCATCTGGTCCCCCATATCCACACTGACCTGTGAGCAGCCATCTCTCCTAATCCCTTACATGAGGAAATCTGCAGATGCTGGAAATTTAAGCAACACACACAAAATGCCGGTGGAATGAAGCAGGCCAGGCAGCATCTAAAGGAAGAAGTACTGTCAACATTCTGGGTCGAGACCCTTCGTCGACTGTACCTCTTCTTATAGATGCTGCCTAGACTGCTGTGTTCCACTAACATTTTGTGTGTCTTTCTCCTAATCCTTTGTTGGCTCATAGCTCTCTATAATCACAAGATGCTGGAAATCTCGAGCAACAAAGTGCTGGAGGAACTCAGCAGGTCAGGCAGCATCTATGGAGGGGAATAAACTGTTGACATTTCTCAGCCTAAAACATCAACTGTTCATTACCCTCCATAGATAGTACTTGACTTGCTGAGTTCTACCAACACTTTGTGTGTGTGTGTGTGTGTTTTGCTCATAGCCCTCTATGCCTAGATCATTCATGTGCTCATCCGGAAACTTCTTGAGTGCTTCCACCTGATGCTTGAAAAGAAAATATTACCTGTAACTTAACTTTAGAGTACATATGTGGGTGGGTACCAGAGGGAGAGGCAGGAAGAGTTGTTAAGGGTAACACACACAAAATGCTGGAGGAACTCAGCAGGTCACGCAGCATCTATGGAGGACTGTTAAGGCCAGTGTTCTTGGCTTAAAGAATGAAATTTTAACTCAAGCTGCCACTCTAACTTATAGTCAAAACTCTGGTCAAAATAGATGGAGTGGATGCTGATTTGACTTGGCTATCAAGGAGGATCATTTACACAAGATTTCATCTGCTTGCATTGAATCTCAATGGCAGTAAAGATTGAACTGAGGAAAGGGGAGCAATTTCAGCAAAGAGTGGCCACTGATCAATAATGATTGTCCTGAGAAGACCTTAAAGGGACTAGCTTTATTTATCACATGTACATAGGCCTACGACAGATGTAATCTCAATGGCCCTCCACGCAGCTTTGGATCACCTGGACAATGCAAATACTTATGTCAGGATGTTGTTTATTGACTATAGCTCAGCATTTAACACGAACATTCCTACAGTCCTGATTGTAAAGCTACAGAACATAGGTCTCTTTACCTCCCTTTGCAACTGGATCCTCAACTTCCTAACCGGAAGACCACATGTGTACGGATTGGAAAGAGCATCTCCACCTTGCTGACAATTAACACTGGCGCTCCACAGGTATGTGTGCTTGGCCCACTGCTCTACTCTCTCTACACCCGTGACTGTGTGGCTAGGCATAGCTCAAATTGCATTTATAAATTTGCCGATGATAAAGTGTTGTGCTAACCACTACACTACTCTGCTGAAAGCCTGCAAGCAGTAGAGCCAGAAATGGTAATCTTGAAGTATTGACCAAATATTTCAGCACATCGCTAATATCCCACACTAATTGTGGGAGGTCCTGTCCAAGAACTAAGTAGCAGCATCATCGTTCTCCTACTATTGCACCCAGAGGTATATGGAGTCATGGAGTTATATAGATCGGAAATAGGCCCTTAAGCCTTACTGGTCAATGTTGGCCAAGATGCTCAGCAAGCCAGACCAAAACAGCCAGTGTTTGGCCCAAATCCCTCTCAAACTTTCCTATCCAAGCACCCGTATGAGTCTATTTTAAATGTTCTTAACGTACCTGTTCCCGCCACTTTGAAGCAGAGGGGATAACTTCACTCACCCCATCGCTGAACTGTTCCCACAATCTATGGACTCACTTTCAAGGACTCTTTATCTCATGTTCTTGAAATTTATTGTGTACTTATTTATTATTATTATTATTACTTTTTTTGTATTGCACAGTTTCTTGTCCTTTGCACATTAGTTGTCCACCTTTTTGGTACATTTTGTCATTGATTCTATTGTGTTTCTTGGATTTACTGTATGTGTCCATAAGAAAATGAAGCTCAAGGTTGTATATGGTGATATAATGTACTTTGATAATAAATTTCCTTTGAATTTTCTCCAGCAGCTCGTTCCATATATGCACCACCAAAAGATTGCCCCTCAGGTTCCTATAAAGTTTCTACTCTTCCATCTTAAACCTATTCCCTCTAGTTCTTGATTCCCCCTCCCCCCAGGAAAAATCTGTGTGCCTTACTCTACCTATGTCCTTCATAATTTTATACACCTCAGTGAAGATCATCCTTCATTCTCCTATGCTGAACAAGGTTTGCTAAATGACGCATTAAATGAACAGTAAGCGTGTAAAATATGTAAATATTCAGGGCCCACAAAAAATGAACCAGAATCAGGAGTCTTGGAAAGCTTCATATGAAGTGCATAAGGGTTATTTAGTTTGTATTCTATGATTGATATGATAAGTAATCCACTATATCAATTAGTCCACAGTAGTACATGCACCAACATAAGGAAGATGAACTTTGGCAAAATTGCTTAGTGGTACATAAACACAAAAGAGATTCTGCAGATGCTGGAAATCTTGAGCAACTCGCATGAGATGCAGGAGGAACTCAGCAATTCAGGGAACATCTATGGAGGGGAATAAACAGTCAACATTTCGGACTGAGACCATTCATCGGGACTGGTAGGATAAGGAAGGGAACCGAAGCCAGAAGAGGGTGTGAGGAGTGAAAGGAGTACAAGCTGGCAGGTGAATTAGTGAGACCAGATGAGGGGAAAGGTGGGTGGGTGGGGGAGGGGTGAAGTAAGAAGCTAGAAGGTGATAGGTGGAAAAGGTAAAGGGCTGAAGAAAAGGGAATCTGATAGGACAGAACTGTGAACCATGGAATGAAGGAAAGAATTATATGAATATTCATCTCTCTAATTTCTGGTAATTTCTTCCTACCACATCCTCTCTTTTTCCATTTTTTATTCAAGATCACCACTTTCTATTTCTTTTCTCCTCGCCTGCTCATCGCCTCCCTCTGGTGACCCTCCTCTTTCCCCTTCTCTTTTATGGTCTTGGAATGTTTGATATGAAATGCTTAAGGGCTACCTAGTCTGCATTCTAACAAAGATATGATAAATAATCAAATCTATCAATTAGACATGGTACATGGACCAACACATGGAAGATGAGCTTTGGCAAGATCCTTTAGTGACCCTAGGTTCAGCCTCATATTCTGTAGGTTTCATAGAATGATACAATCATTACAGCACAAAAGATGCCATTCAATCCATCAAGGCCATACTGGCTCCCTATTGAACAACACACACAAAATGCTGGAGGAACTCAGCATGTGCGGCAGCGTCCATGCAGAGGAATGGGCAGGCAATGCTTTGGGCCTAGAGACTTCATCAGAACTGGAAAGCAAGTGAGAAGAAGCCCGCATAAGAACATGGGGAGGGGGAGGAGTACAAGCTGGTGAGAAATAGATGAAAACAAGTTGGGGGGGTGAGGTGGGTGGTTGGGGGAAGGGGGATGAAGTGTAAGGCTGGGAGGTGATAGATGGAAGAGTTAAAGGGCTGAAGAAGAAGGAATCTAATAGGAGAGGAGAGTGGACCATGGGTGAAAGGGAAGAACGCTAGAAGGTAGTTATGGACAGGTGAGGATGAGAGAACGAGTAAGAGGTGGGCCAGAAAGGGGAACGGAAAAGAGGAGGAATAGGTTACTGGAAGTTAGAGAAATCGATGCTCATGCCGAAAGGCTAGAGATTACCCAAACAAAATATGTGTTGTTCCTCCAAACTGAGAGTGACTTCATCATGGCAGCAGAGGAGGCCATGGACTGACGTGTTGGAATGAGAATGCAAAGTAGAATTAAAATGGGTGGCCACCAAGAAATCCCACTATATATGGTGGATGGAAAAAAGTTGTTCAATGGATTCGACCCTAATCTCCATCGGGTCACACCGATGAAGAGAAGGAGCCACCAAGAGTACCAGATATAGTAGATAACCCCAGCTGACTCACAGGCCAATATTGAACAATCTATTCAGTCAAATTCCATATTATCATCTGCATAGACCTGGAAAATATTTTAACTGATGCCCATTCAATGCTCCTTTTGAAGATTCTGAATATTTTGAAGACTCTGTTTCCATTGATATTACCAACAGTGAATTCCAGATGAAAAAAAACTCTCTGACCAAGAAGAGCTTCTCCTCACTTCTTCTGAACATCATTTCTAACATGACCTTCCCCACACCAACACCCCATCACACACCACCCCTGCTACCTCTCTAGGTCTTACTGCCAAACCACCCCCCCCCCCCACCACACCCTCACCTTCCCCCTGTGATCAAACCTTCCAGAAATGAGAACAGCTTCTCTGCATCTCCCAGCGAGTTCCAGCTCAGAGTTGAAGGAGCACCATCTTAAACAAAGAATTTATGGTGAAATAGGTTTTGGAAATTTCTCAACTAATTAACTACACTTAATGATATTGCATATGAGCTTCAACTCTTTAATTATTCATTTAAATTATAGTCCCAATTTATCTACTGATTATTGAATTTCATAGTCATAGAGTCATTCTGCACAGAATCAGGCTCTTGGTCCACAGTTATGCACTTATTTATACTGAACATGTACTTATCTCCATATGTTTTCCACATTCCCATCATCTCTCATTTTATCTTCACATTTGATACTGCCCTCACCCACTTCTTCTCCATTTCCCACACATCTGCCCTCATTCCATCTTTCCACTGTAATAACAGGGATAGGGTGCAGCTTATTCAAAGTTCAATGCTCAAACTTCAAAGTACATTTGTTATCAAAGTACATATATGGCACCATAAAGAACCCTGAGATTCATTTTCTTGTGGGCATTCACAGTAAATGCAAGAAGCCCAATATGATCAATGAGAGACCACACCCAACAGGCTGGACACAACCAATCTGCAAAAAAAAAGCCAGTAATTGTGCAAATACAAAAAGAAAGAGGGAAAAAAGAAAAAAAGGAAATAAACAATAAATATTGTGATCATTTGATGGAGAGTCCTTGAAATCCTGTTCAGAGGGAACAGTTCAGAGATGGGGTGTGTGAAGTTGAGTGAAGTTATCCCCTCTGGTTCAGAAGCCTGATGGCTGAGGGGTATTAACTGTTCCCTGAACCTGGTGGTGTGAGTCTTGGGGCTCCTGTACCTCCTTCCTGATGGCAGCCACATGGCCTGCATGGTGGAAGTCCTTGATGATAGAAGCTGCTTTCCTGCGACTGCACTCTGCGTAGGTGTACTCAGTAGTGGGGAGGGCTTTACCTGTGATGGACAGGGCTGTATCCACTAGTTTTTGTAAGCTTTTTTTAACAAGGGAATTTGTGTTTCCATACCAGGCCATGATGCAACTAGTCAACAAGCTCGCCACCACACATCTATAGAAGTTTTAGATGACAAGCTGAATCTTCACATACTTCTATGGAAGAGCAATACTTCATTTTCCATCCAGTAAGCCTCCAACCTGATGGCATGAACATTAATTTCTCTAACTTCCAGTAATTTTACCCCCCCTTGCTTCTTTCCCTCTCCCCACATTCTTATTTTAGCTTCTTCCCCCTTTACTTCCAGTCCTGATGAAGGGTCACAGCCCAAAATGTCAACTGACTGACTTACTGAGTTTGTCCAGCATTTTGTGTGTTTTATCTTCTCCATGTTCCCATTGTCACTTACATACACACTAGTGGCACTTCACAATGGAATTGGAATTGGCTTGAATTGTCACACGTACTGAGATACAGTACGGCTTCTTGACTGTGTGGTCAATTAAGCTACCAACCCATTCATCTCTGAGATGTGGAAGGAACCAGAGCACTTGGAAGAAACCCACAGAGAGAAGGTCCAGAGTCCATGCAGACAGCAGCCGAGGTTAGCATTGAACCTGGGTTATTAGTGCTGTGAGGCACTGTTCCTACCAGCTGCCCCACTGCACTACATGCACCTGTGTCCAATCATTGATTCCAAGTCCATGGAACTGATTAGAAATTGGCAACTTGTTATCAGTAAGGATCGCTAGAGATCACTAGAGAAGGCCAGTGATGTGGACATAGGTTGAGGAAGATCTGTAGTCCAGGTCTTTGCTCTGCTTTAAAGGCCAGAAGTGTGGACAGATTCTGTGTGAACAGAAGGCATGGTGAGTCAGCAAGCCTGGAGTTTGAGGCCTCATCATCGGCTAGTCCAGGGGTTGAAAGCGAATATCGAAGCCTGAAGGTTGACTGGAAGTCCACAAATCAAAGCCCAATGGCCGAAACCTGGAGACTGGAGCCTGGAGGCCCAGAGGCTCAACCTGTGGTGTCCGTCGGTGTAGGTGGGTGGGAGGGAGGAAAAGAGCTTGTTTTGCGGTGGCTATTTTGTTGCTCTGCCGAGGATGTTGGCTATGCTATGTTGTACCAGAAAGTATGGCGACATTTGCAGGCTGCCACCAGCACATCCCCGTGTGTGTTTGTTGTCAATGCAATCAATGCATTTCATTGTATTTTTCGACGCAGATGTGATAAGTAAATGAACGTGAATCTGACTATGAAAATTAGTATAGTAAAAGAGAATTACAGCCCACAAACTGGCCTTTCAGCCCATCTAGTCCATGTCAAACTATCAGTTTGTCAAGTGCCATTGACGTGCACCTGGACCATAGTCCTCTGTACCCGTCCCATCCATGTACTTATCAAAACTTATCTACTTATTATCATATCCACTTAGTATACAGAACAGTAACGTAAAACTGGCCATACCCCCTTTCCCTACAGATGAAATTTCACCAATTCTGCAATCGGCTATGACAAAGAAGATGCTATTAATTTGTATCTTTCGATGCAAAGTCAGATAGTAATGAGAATAACAAACACTGCATTGGAATGAGGTCCTTTCTGAGTTTCAAGTGGTCTCTCACAGGAGAAAAGAAAGCTCGGGAAGTGCAGGATTTGTGTTGGAATTGGCAGAGGTGAGGATTAGGGTGCGCAGTGGGAAGGAAAGAAACATTCAGCAAAGGAGAGGAGAATGCTGGCCTCTATGCCCACCCCTATCACTTTTCCCCACTCCATTCCTATCTCACGTTCCTTTACTTCATTTCCTCTTATCACCCTCTCTCTCCCTCCCCAATTCCTTCTCCTCATCTCACTTTCTCTTGTCTCCCTCCCAATAAATTTCATCTCTCTCTCTCTCCCTCCCTTCCTCCCTCTTTCCTTCCTTCTCTCTCCCCCTCCCTCTCCCTCTCCTTCTCCCCCTCTCCCTCTGTCTTTACCTCTCTACCTCTCTATCTCTCTACCACTCATAGAAAAGTTTAAACTCTTCTTGTTCGAAGCACAGAAAGTGGCTTTAATGTTGCGGTATAACCCCTTGGGAGTCAACAAGAAATTAGATATTAATAAACAGTGAAAGGTATGTGGGTCAGGGCGAGAAAACAATTTTGTGATAACAACACTTTGAAGGTCCCTCATGATGGGGAATTTAATCGAGCAGCACATCTAAAATGATGAGTATTCAATACAGATCGAGTTTTACAAAATCACATTCTTTAGTTCAAAAGATTAGATAAATTAGCTTCATCAGGCTTTCAGACAAAGTAGAAAAGGAATCATTAGGCCTTGTAACCCATTTTATCGACCCATAATCTAGTCATAACTACATTATCTGACAAATGAAAGAGGCAAGAGGAAGCTGTCTGTGAGAATAGAAGGAGGAGATAGATGTGGGGGAGGATGGGAAGGGAGG
Organism: Hemitrygon akajei; assembly: GCF_048418815.1. Lineage (NCBI taxonomy): Eukaryota > Metazoa > Chordata > Chondrichthyes > Myliobatiformes > Dasyatidae > Hemitrygon > Hemitrygon akajei. The sequence goes on along the minus strand of NC_133144.1, from coordinate 54,287,841 downwards.
AGTTCAAGGAGAGGGGAGGTAGAAGGGAGAGGGGGAGAGGAGGGGGGGAGAGGAGGTAGAGGGAGGTGTAAAAAGGTGAAGAGGAGGGACTTAGAGAGAAGAGAGGGAGAGGAGGAAAGGAGGGGCAGAAAGTGAGGGAGGTGCCAGTAGTGAAGGGAGGGGAGAGAAAGGGAGGGGAGAGAAAGAGAGAGAGAGAGAAAAGTTTTTCAGGGAGAGAGGCAAATGAGATCAGGGAGAGGGAGTTGGGGAGAGACAGGGTGGTAGGAGAGAAGTGAGGGAGCGAGTTACAGGGATGGGTGGGAGAAAGTGACAGGTGGGGATAGAGGGACAAGATGGGGGAATATTCAAGTGTGGAAGAAAGTGACATGGTTAGGGCAGAGATAAAGTGTGGAGGAAGAGACAGAGTGAAGGGAAGAAAGAGACTGTGTTAGAGAGGACAGAGAGGGAGAAAGAGAACAAAGGGGTGGAGGAGAGAGATAGGATAAAATGGAAAATGAAAAGGATGGGGGAAGGGAAGCAGAAGTTCTGGACAGCTGCCAAAGTGGATGGGAAAAAGCAGTGGTGTGGCTTTACAAGCAAACACTGGACACAAGAATGGGAATCTAAGCCTTTTTGATTAAACTTGTTAACTGGTGCATGTTGACATTGAAAAGGCCTGTTGTCTTCGGGGTCAGAAGCACCAAGTGCCGTGTTACCTCTTGACAATGGCTTCCTGTGATTTCATTGGATCTGAATGTGTTGGTCAAGGATAGGTCAAAATATAAAGCCATGGGGCAGGGGCTCAGAACACCCACAATGGTGCAAAAAGGAGCAAAAGACCCAGACCTCAGCAGGGGATTGCTGATATGGCTTGCCATGGGAGAGAGAGAGAAACTGCATTGAGGATGTATCTAGATAAATACAACTCCTGGTGCCCAGCTGAAATATGGCAAGAACACCATCTTTTCAGAATCTTTGTGGCAGACTGTGATTCACAAGTAAATAATAACTTATTATGAAGGGGAATTCCTTTAGCCAGAGGGTGGTGAATCTGCGGAATTCACTGCCACATATTGTTGTGGCGTTCAAGTCATTGGGTATGTTTAAAGCGGAGCAGGATAGGTTCTTGATTAGTAAGGACATCAAAAGTTATGGGAAGAAGGCAAGAGAATGGGGTTGAGAGGGATGATAAGCCATGATCTCCGTGACGCAGACTCAATAAGCTGAATGGCCTAGTTTCTACTGCTATGTCTTATGGTCTTATTAGTTATTAATCTAAGGGGTTTTTTTTGCTGCTTAATTCATTCATACATCCATGTTCTATGTGCACTTAGACTATCTGTCTATTTTAATACTTGAAGTTAGACCTTGAAATAATATACAGCCACCACAGTTAAGGAAATGATAAGCATGTACCGACACACTAAAAACATCAAAGAGGTTTTATGTGGCTCTTTTGTTGCTCGCCAACTACCTGCAATTTATCACTTACCCAATCTCAAGTGTGGAAATTATGGAAGTCCATGAAAAGTCCTGAAAGCAAGTAACAATTAATAAAAATGTTTATGCATACATGGAATTGCTAATTCTGCTGCTGCAGTATGCTTGCTAATTCAAGGTTCAAAGTTCAAGGTACATTTATGATCAAAGTATGCATACAACCTTGAGATTTGTCTCCTTACAGGCAACCAGAGAAAAAAAGTATTCCAAGAGAACCCATTAAAAAGACTGTCAAACACCCAATGTGCAAAAAAAAGAACAAATCATGCATGTAATAAAAAGAAAGCAACATTCAGAACTGAAGTTCACAAAAGTGAGTTCACAGCCATTAAGTTTGTCATCAGCTGGTCCCAGAGCCCGTTAATTGTAGGCCAAGGCCTCAGTTTAGACTAGAGTCAATAAGTGTCACCAAGCAGTGTGCTGAACACTGGTCCATCCCTAGCCTCTGGCGCTGTCACCCTGAAGCTTTCAATCTGGTCTGGTGCCCAAACATGCTCTTGCAACTGGGCCCTGCCGCTTTGATACACTCTAAGTCCCAGGTTCCACCACTTCAATTCAGCCTGTACCTGACCTTTCCAACCTGACCTGCTGCTTAAATCAATCAAACATCGACTCGTTCATCGCTCTTGGAACTGGGCTCCACCACCTCGACTCTGCCTTGCCTAGGCTCATCTCATCGCTTCGAATCGGCTCCAGCAATGGCCAAACACTGGCTTATTCCTCACTCTCAGGCCTGGGCCTCACCACCTCGATTCAGCCCATACATGTCACGTCACAACCATCCTGCACCTTCAAAGACTTCAGTTCACACTGCAAAAATGCCACATCGTATAGCAGGTTCCAAAGCTCAATTCCAAAAGGGAAGTTACAGGCTATTGATTTCAGTGATCATTGTCTAGAAAAAGCATGATTAGTAGAATAGTAAATTTATTTGCTGCCAGTAAGGCATCGCTGTCTTTTACCAGTGCCATCTTAAACCCACTTATACCTGAGAATATTGTGGGATACTGCAGCAATGATAGAACCCCTCACTCTGAAAATACATGGAAAGGACATCTGCAGTCACTACAGGAATACTCACATTGTCTTCAATACATCAAGAGAATTAAATAAGAATCAGCACACCAGGTTCAAGCACAACCAATGGGTTTGGATTTAAATGGGATGTAAAAGGCTGCAGCAATAGAGTGAATCCAAAACAGACTCAAAATTGCTTATTTTTGCACAATCTATATCTGCAGTACCGATGTCAATGGCTGCACGTCACTGTGCTCTGGGAATCCCATGTCATCTAAAAAGATCTGCACAGCACAGCCTCAGATGATCAATATACACAATATTGACCTAGGGTCACTTTTGAGAGGCAGAAGGGAATATGCTCAGTAATACTCCCAGTTCATCACTGTAGTTTGCCGGAGTGAGACACAGTCTCCCTGAAGGTGATGCAATTGGTTAAATACTTGGCCTGTATAGGCCCTCATGGCCCAGAGAGCCCACACCACCCAGTTACAACGTGTGCCCAATTAACCTACTATCTTTGGAATGTAGGAGGAAACCAGAATACCCAGAGGAAACCTATGTGGTTGCAGGGAGAATGTACAAACTCCTTACAAACAGAGGTGGGAATTGAACTGGGGTTGCTGGGCTGTAATAGTGATCTGCTGACCACCACTTTACCATGCCCTCACCACAGGCCTGCAATAATGATTCAGTGACATGTCAGCTTTGGGAAATTTAATTCATTAATTGATTAAGCTCATGGTTTAAAGGTCATCAGGGGTTATAGCCAGTAAAGTGGCGATGGTGGATGCAACTGATGTGACATCACAGGGTTTGCTTTAAATGCCTGTTTAATGGCAAGGAATTGCTGGAATAGACATGGGAGGTTAAAGGAGTTGATATGCTGCAGCGGTGGCCTATTGGGACATAGTTGGAGGCAGTGTCCAAAAAATAGGAAAGAAAAACAGGTGAAGGTCACAGCAGACACATAATATCTCACCCCATCAGTGCTTGATCTGAATAACCTGACTGTCAATCAGATCATAGAGCTAATGAAGACAGCTTCTAAATCAGAGAAAGATGTGGCGGCTGCCCCCACTGCCAGCGCTAGTGACCAGCAGATGTACACAACAATAGACAATAGACAGTAGGTGCAGGAGTAGGCCATTTGGCCCCTCTAGCCAGCACTGCCATTCACTATGATCATGGCTGATCATACACAATCAGTACCCCGTTTCTGCCCTCTCCCCATATCCCTTGACCCCGCTATCTATAAGAGCTCTATCTAACTCTCTCTTGAATGCATCCAGAGACTTGGCCTCCACTGCCTTCTGCGGCAGAGCATTCAACATATCCACCACTCTCTGGGTGAAAAAGTTTTTCTGCATCTCTGTTCTAAATGGCCTACCCCTTATTCTTAAACTGTGGCCTTTAGTTCTGGACTGACCCATCAGCGGGAACATGCTTCCTGCCTCCAGCGTGACCAATCCCTTAATAATCTTATATGTTTCAATCAGATCCCCTCTCATCCTTCTAAATTCCAGTGTATACAAGCCCAGTCGCTCCAATCTTTCAACATATGACAGTCCCGCCATTCCGGGAATTAACCTTGTGAACCTACGCTGCACTCCCTCAATAGCAAGAATGTCCTTCCTCAAATTTGGAGACCAAAACTGCACACAATACTCCAGGTGGGGTCTCACCAGGGCCCTGTACAGCTGCAGAAGGACCTCTTTACTCCAATACTAAATTCCTCTTGTTATAAAGGCCAGCATGCCATTAGCTTTTTTCACTGCCTGCTGTACCTGCAGGCTTGCTTTCATTGGCTGATGTACAAGAACACCTAGATTTCGTTGTACTTCCCCTTTTCCTAACTTGACTCCATTTAGATAGTAATCTGCCTTCCTGTTCTTGCCACCAAAGTGGATAACCTCACATTTATCCACATTAAACTGCATCTGCCATACATTTGCCCACACACCCAACCTGTCCAAGTCACCCTGCATTCTCATAACATCCTTCTGACATTTCACACTACCACCCAGCTTTGTGTCATCGGCAAATTTGCTAATGTTACTTTTAATCCCTTCATCTAAATCATTAATGTATATTGTAAACAGCTGTGGTCCCAGCACCGAACCTTGCGGTACCTCACTGGTCACAGCCTGCCATTCCAAAAGGGACCCGTTAATCGCTACTCTTTGTTTCCTGTCAGCCAGCCAATTTTCAATCCATGTCAGTACTTTGCCCCCAATACCATGTGCCCTAATTTTGCACACTAATCTCCTATGTGGGACTTTATCAAAAGCTTTCTGGAAGTCCAGGTACAGTACATCCACTGGCTCTCCCTTGTCCATTTTCATAGTTACATCCTCAAAAAACACCAGAAGATTAGTCAAGCATGATTTTCCCTTCATAAATCTATGCTGACTCGGACTGATCCTTCTACTGCTATCCAAATGTGTTGTAATTTCCTCTTTTATAATTGACTCCAGCATCTTTCCCACCACTGACGTCAGGCTAACTGGTCTATAATTCCCTGTTTTCTCTCTCCCTCCTTTCTTGAAAAGTGGGACAACATTAGCCACCCTCCAATCAGCAGGAACTGTTCCTGAATCTATAGAACATTGTAAAATGATTACCAATGCATCCACGATTTCTAGAGCTACCTCTTTAAGTACCCTGGGATGCAGACCATCAGGTCCCGGGGACTTATCAGCCTTCAGACTCAACAGTCTATCCAACACTGTTTCTTGCCTAATATAAATTTCCTTCAGTTCATCCTTTACCCTAGTTCCTTTGGCCACTATTATATCTGGGAGATAGTTTGTGTCTTCCCTAGTGAAGACAGATCCAAAGTACCTGTTCAACTCATCTGCCATTTCCTTGTTCCCCATAATAAATTCACCTGTTTCTGTCTTCAATGGCCCAATTTTGATCTTAACTATTTTTTTGCTATTCACATACCTAAAGAAGCTTTTACTATCCTCCTTTATATTCTTGGCTAGTTTACCTTCGTACCTCATTTTTTCTTGGCGTATTGCCTTTTTTGTTATTTCCTGTTGCTCTTTAAAAGCTTCCCAGTCCTCCAGTTTCCTGCTCATCTTTGCTATGTTATACTTCTCTTTTACTTTTTATACTGCCCTTTACTTCCCTCGTCAGCCACAGCCACCCCTTACTCCCCTTAGGATCTTTCTTCCTCTTTGGAATGAACCGATCCTGCACCTTCTGCATTATTCCCAGAAATACCTGCCATTGTTGTTCCACTGTCTTCCCTGCTAGGGTATTGTTCCATTGAACTTTGGCCAGCTCCTCCCTCATAGCTCCATAGCTCCCTTTGTTCAACTGTAATACTGAATCATCCGATTTTCCCTTCTCCTTCTCAAATTGTAGGTTAAAACATATCATATTATGGTCACTACCTCCTAATGGTTCCTTTACCTCGAGGTCCCTGATCAAATCCAGTTCATTGCACAACACTAAATCTAGAATTGCCTTCTCCCTGGTAGGCTCCAGTACAAGCTGTTCTAAGAATCCATCTCGGAGGCAACAACATTGTTAGGAGGCTGGCAATGTGATATGTTAGTGGACACAGGAGCATTAGTATCAATAACTGACCTAGCTTTGCCAACAACCAGGCAAGCATTTTATACTACGGGTGTAGGAGGAAAACAGCGAAAGCAGAAAGAAGCAAATCGCAGACACTCAAAATCGGCGGGGTGCAGCTTCCTGTGTGTTTCTGGGACTGTCCAAATAAAGAGGGTACTATCCTTGGAATAGACATCCTAAGGGAAGCAGGGGCCATTATAGATTCAGGAAAGAGAGAAATAATATGGCCAAGCCAAAGACTATGAACACGTACAACCAACAGAGTAGACAACATAGCTAGCTTAGTCACAGCTGCACCGACCATCAGAGACTGGAGCCAGGATGGTGTCCATGGGTTACTTTGTCAGCAGTCCCCAGCAGTGTGAGCTAGACACAAGCAATGTTGTGGTTGAGTAAAGATAAACTCAGTTAAAACAGAGAGGGGTCTGCATATACCCCCTAAGCAGTACCCTATAAAAACTGACACGCTGTCTGCTGTTCACAAGTCAGTTAATATAGTTAAGAACGCTGGAATGAATCCTACAAGCACCATCCTAATGGGGGGGGGGGGGGGGGGGAGGCACACGAGTGCCAAATGGAAATAGAGCAGGAAGAAGATATCGGTGTGGAGGAAACACCTCTGGCAGGGGAAGCAGAGGAGTTTTTTATAGATGGGTCTCAGAGATACATAGACAGGAAGCCACAGACTGGGTGGGCATGGTGAAGGGAGCAGGTGAAGAATTAGCTTCAGGAGCAATGACAGGGGGTTGCCCAGCTCAGGTGATGGAACTGGCGGCCCTGATAGAAGGACTGCGCTGCAGTAAAGGCAGACGTGTAAGTATATATACAGGCGGCTGTATGCCTTCGGGGTAGTGCATGATGATCTGATGGTATGGGCCGGACGAGGATTGGTAACTTCAACAGGACCAGGTATTCAGTTCAGGCACCCTAATACAACAACTGCAGGAAGCAGCGAGTCTGCTGGCAGAGGTGGCAGTGATTGAAGTAAAAGCTCACTAGAGAGGGGAGAGTAAGGAGCAGGAAGGGAATGAGTGGAAAGAAGGCAACAGGGGAACAAGAGGCAATTGAAATTGCAAGTGTGCAGGAAGAAGTGATGGAAGCCAGTTTAGTGAAATGATATGAAGAGGTGGAGACAAATGCGAAGGAGAAATGGCGGAGAAAGAGAACAAAGGAGGGACCAGATAGGAGCTGGCCCCTCCAGGAGGAAGGAGTCACTATGGCCCCACCATGTATTAGGCCGATACTAGTGAAGTTATATCATGGGGTGATGCATCAGGGAAGGCAGAGCATGGTCACGATCCTCTGGCAGGACTGGTGGTGGCCAGAGATTTTGAGAAATTCTGCTTCCGTTGTATCATATGTGCCCAGCATAACCCTGGGAAGGGCATAAAGCTACGGCTGGCAAACCAGCCACAGCCGAGGGGACCCTGGGAAAACATTGTTGGAGATTCTACAACGGTTTCGAGTATCCTCCCACACTCAGAGTTCAGGAATGGTAGAAAGGATGAACTGAACATCGGAGAATGCCTCAGCCAAAGCAATCGCTGGGACAGGAAAGGCATGTGGTCCCTTTCCCAGCAAGGAATCCTGATGAGATTGTGAGCAACCCTAAACCACTTGCTGGGTCTCAGCCCCTACAAATTATTGATGGGGTGAGCAATGCTACTCCTTTATGGGATAATTACAGGTTGCAGGGATAGAATGACACAGTGTGTAAAAACTTTGATAAACAACTTAAAGTGTTGAAGGACCGAGCAAACAGCAGCACACTGCTGATCAGAGGGAGCCAGAGGGAAAGGAGATAGTCCTCCCACAGCCGGGTGACCGAGTCATGGTGAGGGTGCTGCCTGAACGGGTAGGCTTTGCTCCCAGATGGATAGGACTGATGCACCATCAATAACTCTCGGAGACGTGAGGCAAGATAGGCTTTTATTAGCTGGAAGAGAGCAGTCAGCAGCAAGAGACCACCACACAACATCCTGGAGACTGAGGGAGGAGCAGTGCCTCCAAACGCCTTTATACAGGGGTCTGTGGGAGGAGCCACAGGAGCAGTCAGCGCGGGGGGGGGGGGGGTGTCCAGATAGGTATATGTAGTTCACCACAAGGACCACAGATAGTACTTTTAACATGAGACCCTTGTACCTGTGTGCAGACTTGGTGAGGCAGCCAGTGGAAACACTGGACTCAGGTTAAACCTTATGACTCACCTTCTTGTTGCCCCACAGAGTGAGAGAGAGAGGGAGAGAGAGCAGGGGATCAAGTGTACCCAGTAGCTGTGTAACTACAGAGAACCTAGGAGGTGAACACCAGCCAGCCACACCAGACCTGACCACAGTCGATGGAAACACCCACAGGAAATGCAAAGGCAGAAGACATTGAGAGCGTGAAAGAAACCCCTGAATAGCATGCTGAAGTGTGATGGTAATTGTACTCTGTAATGAAGGCTGATTGCTGAAGGTAGATGATTAGTTGAATAGCGCAGGATAGAAAAGATATTGGGGAAAATAGATGGGGAGGGATTTAAGTTTAAAGCAGGTTCCACAACTTCGATGGCGTGGCAGACTGAGAAAGTTTGCGCGCAGCATCTGAAGGCAGTCAGCCCCTGCCTGAAAAGGAAGTAAGTACAAATGAGCTGGGCCCTTTCAGCATATTCGCAAGCGAATTGAAGGACTGTTTGGGACCCTAAATGGAGGTGAGGCAGGAGGTGAATAGGCAGGTGTAGCACTTTGGTTGCTTGCAGGGATAAACGCCAGGAGGGAGATTATTGGGGAGGGACGAATGGCAAGGGGGTCACGGAGGGAGTGATCTCTGCGGAAAGCGGAGAATGGGTGGGGAGGTAAAAATGTGCATGGGAGTAGGCTCTGGTTGAAGATGGCGGATGTTACAGAGATCACTGTGTGGGATACGGAGGCTCATGGGCTGGTAGGTGAGGACAAGCGAAATTCTATCCTGTCCCCCTTCTCATTCTGGCATCTTCCCCCTTCTTTTCCAGTCCTGAAGAAGGGTCTCAGTCTGAAATGTGGACTGTTTATTCATTTCCATAGATGTTGCCTGACCTGCTGAGTTCCCTCAGCATTTTGTGTGTATTGCTCTGGATTTCCAGCATCTGCAGAATCTCTTGTGTTTAAGCACTTGGATGAGCCAGTGCTTGGAAGACAACAGGACAAGTGCTGGGGTAGACTCAGTGACCACTTGTTTAAATACACCTGTACAGCTGCTTGTTAATGCAAATATCTAATCAGCCAATCATGTGGCAGCAACTCAGTGCACAAAAGCATGTAGACATGGTCAAGAGGTTCAATTGTTGTTCACACCAAACATCAGAATGGAGAAGAATGTGACTTGAAGTGGATGTGCTACAAAAGCAGAAGACCACGGGCATACACTTGGTGACCACTTAATTTGGTGCAGAATGTGGCCACTGAGTTCATGGGATTTGTGTCAAAGAGTAATTAACTGTCACCTTCTTCAGGACTCAATGACTCTATGACATTTTGTTCAAGCTCTTTCCATCACTGAATGAGAAGGCAGACCAGCTGGGAGTGGGCTGAAGGGATTTTGTTCATGCTGTTTAACTCTACATCTCTAAAAGAAAAGTCCACAGGTTTTAATTCTGATGAAGAGATCTTCTCAAACACCACTTGTGTAAGAAAGAATTTATGATTATAATTGTCACTAAAAGTTTGTTGCTTTATAAATTATGTTTAATTGGCAAAACGATTTGTTCCTCTATTAGAGACGATTGAGTTTTTCTCCTGGGTTTAGCACAGTTCTTAACCAATCAAACTCTCCCTTTATGAATATCCACATTATAATTGTCAATTCCAAGTCAGTTCCTTGGATTTGAAATAAGCCAACCAGTGATCTCAGTGTACAGGGGCTAATTTTGCAGATGGACCATCTGTAAATATATTTCTGCAATAAAATTAACAGCCTTTTAAAGGTAAAATGATGTATGATCAAACATTGCAGATGCTCAGCTGGTAGTGAGGGAAGGTACAGTTGCAGCATCATAGATTTTAACTGACCTTGGAAAAAAAACTATAAAAGCAAACACAGAACCATCGGTCTTCTATGCAGACATGTTACATACCCTGTGGGTATCCTGTGACTGTCTTATGACCATGATGTAATTGAGTATCTAGTGAGCATGATGTAATGGTCTTGTGATGGTGGGGTGATATATTTTCCCGCCAGTATGAGGTCACATGATGTAATTTTCCCGCCAGTGTGAGGTCATGTGATGGCCTGTTTTCAACAGGTATAAAACAGGGAAAGCCGCTGTGACGCAAGAGTTTTTGTTGGGACGTCACTTAAGTCACCCGTTACTCCGTTATGCTGCGTATTTGGTTTTGTGACGCAGTTTTGTTTTAAAGTGGAGTTTTAATTCTTACTGCAAGGTACATTGTCGTTGTGCCAGCAGTTTTGAAAATCACTGCCAGTTATGTTTGAAGTATCTTAGATTTAATTTTAAAGTCTAAGTATTGGAGAGTGAAGATTTACTGAAGTATGGAAACCCAAAGGATCAAGTAAAGTTGGTGTTGTCAGCTGTAAAACAAGATTGACCTTACTGGATCTTCGTTCTGGAGATAGTAACCTGCATCCGAGATAATCCCTGCTGTAAGAGTAGAAAGGATTGGGCGCAGTGTTATTCGCCAAGAAAAAGGTCAGTTACTCAAAGCCGTTTTTATTTCCTTCATCGTGAATCCTTCGGGCGAGGCATATTTCACCTAGGATCAGCAGTAATGTCACCTCGTCGAGGAATTTGTTACTTCAGGAAAGTCTTTCCTAACTGACTTTATAAATCATTTGGACTTCCACATTTATCCCTTTAAGAACTGTTCAAGTTGTTGTATAGCAGTTAACTTCCGGTTAAGTTAGTTGTTTGTTTACTTCTCATTTTTATTGAGCAGAGTTTAAATAAATGTTTATTTGTTTGTAAAAAACCTGTCTCAATTCCATATTCATTGTTGCCGTATCATAACAGACATTACATGCAGTGCCCATTTTATTAGGTACAGGAGATACCTAACCCAGAGGCCACTGACGGTATTTCTGTATGTTTGCGGTTTTCTGCTGCTGTAGCCCATCCACTTCAAGATTTGACATGTTGTGTGTTCAGAGATGCTCTTCTGCACACCACAGCTGTAACATGTGGTTATTTGGGTTACTGTCGCCTTCCTGTCAGCTTGATCCAGTCTTGCCATTCTCCTCTGACCTTTTTCATTAATAATGTGTTTTCCCCCAAAGAACTGTCACTCACTGGACTTTTTAAGATGTTTTTTGCAGCTTTTTCTATAAACTCTAGAGACTGTTGTGTGTGAAAATCCTCAGAGATCAGCAGTTCCTGAGATACTGAAACCACCCCATCTGGCACCAACAATCATTCCATGTTCAAAGTCATTGAGATCACTTTCCGATGTTTGGTCTGAAGACATTGGAACCTCTTGACCATATTTGCAAGCTCTTCCGCATTGAGTTGCTGCCACATGATTGGCTGATTTGCATTACGAGCAGGGCTACAAGTGTACCTAATAATGTAGCCGCTAAGAGTATATTACACATTTCCTGTTCAAAAAAAATGGTTGGGAAGAGGGGACAGTAATGTGGAGACTACTATAGTGTCAATTAGACAATACTTGAACATGGGGCTTGAAATCAGATCAGCAAAAACAGGTGCATGCAGAACTTGTGACCAAGTCACATCTACTCTTCTCAGCTCTTCATAACCTCAAAGTTCAAAAGTTTAAATCAAATTTATTGAAGTATTGAATTATCAAAGTACATATAATGTTGCCATTTACTACCTTGAGCTTCATTCATTTGCAGACATTTACAGGAAAAAATAAATAAGATAGAATTTTATGAAAAAATATACATAAACAGACAAAGACTGTCAAACAACCAATGTTCTAAACAAAGACAAACTGTGCAAATAAAATTAATACTGAGACCATGAGTGGTAAAGAGTCCTCACTATTTTGCTCTTTCTTTTGCTCTCTATTTGCTCTACTTACTTAAGTTTTTAATATATTTGTATTATAATTTATAAAATATTTTAAGTTTTGCACTTCTCTGCTCCCACAAAATGATAAATTTCACAACATATGTCAGAGTTATTAAACGTGATTCTGACTGATTCCTTGAAAGTGAGTCTGTAGGTTGTAGAATCAATTCAGATCAGTGCTGAGTGAAGTTATCCATGCCAGTTCAGGAGCCTGATGGCTGTAGGGTAATAACTGTACCTGAATCTGCTGGTGTGGGACACAGGGCTTCTGAACTTCCTTTCCAATGGTGGTAGTGATGATTATAAACTCACATATGCACACATAGAGGCTAAACAACATTACGGACGCCCTCCTGAAAGCTGACTAGCAGATTGAAACTATTTGTCATCTTGTAAATTGTAAAAATTTTGGACTGCCTTGAGTCATGTCCTGAGTTCTGTGAGAAAATAAACCAACACAGATAGCATTTGAACATAATGAATTAATGTTCATTTTTGGAGGTCTAGCAACCAAAATTAAAAATAACTGAGTGACATCAGATAGGGAGGAGATAGCAAAGCCTAGATAAAGAACTAAATTCTGAGGAGTGTGTTAGAAGGAAGAAGATAAAACAATGAAAGTCTCTATGAGGTAATTCCTTTGGGTAGGATTTGGGAAGTAAAGGAATGGATGCAATTAATGTGAATGTTCAAAAGGTCAAAGTTAGACAAAATCTCTGAGATTTATAAGGTGCAGGGAAATCACAGAATGTGGGAGGAACAAGGCCAAGGAAGAAACTTTGAAAGACAAGACATTGTTTAATTGGGAGTCTGTGCAGATTAGTGAGGATAGTATAGATTAATTGGATTTGGTGTGAGCATAGACACAAGCAACAGAATTATGAATGACATCAAATTTAAGGACAGAAAAACCAAAAATCCTGGAAAAACTAGCAAGGTAAGGCCCTACCCCTTACCTGTCACTGGCCCCCCTCCTGCTCTTCTTTCTCCCATGCTCCGTTGTCCTCTCCTATTAGATTCTTTCTTCTCCAGCTCTTTACCTCTTCCATCTATCACCCTCCAGCTTCTTATTTCATTTCCCTTCCCCACCCACCCAACTTCCCCCGTTCTCACCTCTCACCTGCCAGCTTGTAAATACTCCCCTCCCCCCACTTTCTTACTTTGCCCAAAATTAAGATAATTTATTTCCCTCCAAGGATGCTGTCTGACTTGCTGAGTGCCTCCAGCATTGTGTGTGTGTGTGTGTGTGTGTGTGTGTGTGTGTGTGTGTGTGTGTGTGTGTGTGTGTGTGTGTGTGTGTGTGTGTGTGTGTGTGTGTGTGTGTGTGTGTGTGTGTGAGGCAGCAGCTGTGGAGAGTGAAGCGTATTGCAGACCACCAACCTTTAATCACAAAGTGTTTTTGCCTCACAGCTCTTCTGACCTATGTTTGTTCCTGACACTGACCATCTCATGCATGGAGTTTGAATATTACGTGGCCATCGGGATTTGCCCTGGGTGCTCTGGTTTCCCAAAGCTGTGCTGTAAATTAACTCCGAGTCTGGTGAAGTGGCACAAGCCTCTTCCATTCATGCCCTAACTAATCAAGAATCTATCAATCTCTGCCTTAAATACACCCAATGACTTGGCCTCCACAGCCACCTGGGGCAATGAATTCCACCAATTCACCACTGGGACCGATGGGATTACCCGGTGCAGGCTGGCATGGACCCTAAGGGCCGAATAATTTCTTTCTGTGCGAAAGTAAGTTACGTTCCAGAATCTGCCGTTTGCTTGCTTTTCAGGTCAAGTTTGTGCAAGTAAAGAGTGAAGAAGGCTGGCCAGTATAAGGTTGGACTGGGTCCCATGGGTCTGGTCGATTCCCTCACAGACACTGCTTGATCCGATGAATCCATCCAGTAGTTTGCTCCAGATTCCAGCATCTGAACAAACTCGATATGCTGAAGGAACTCTGCGGGTCAGGCAGTATCTATGGAAATGAGTAAGCAGTTGACATTTCGAGCTGAGGCCTTTCTTCAGGACCCTTCTGCAGTCTTTGTGTCTACATCAGGTTCCCAATGGTCTGCAACAGGATACTGGATGCTACGCCTGTCTTGTGTTGAACGCAATCACACCCTTGGAGTGGAAGAACCAACAACTCCAGCGTGAACAGTGATTCACTCTGAGACAGTGTCTGTATCACAGATCAGTGTTCAGCAGAGTTGGATTTCCAGTAACCTCCTCCATTGGCTCATTCCAAGAGTTAACCGAGTCACTTTGATGTGTCCACACAAATGTTAGTTATCAATTCAAATCAATCATTTGCTTAAAACCTACTTGTGAGGTGGTTTAAAAATGATTGATTGAAAATAAACTGGCCTCCAGCATGTGCATGCAGGCTGAACCGATTCTGATCGATTTAGCTGAAGGTGATTGATCAGCTGTTTAATCTGGCAGCAGCTTTATTGACAGCGCTGTGAACATGTCACTGTCTCACTACAGTGGGGGCTATGTTGCGAAGAGTTTACAAATCTAATCTCAATCCTTTCAAAAGCACAGCATTTTAACCTTCTTCACTACTAAACCAGATCCATTCTCAATAGCCGTTTGAGTAAATTTCTTTGATGTCCTCAGAAAAACGCTAGTGTTTTCTTTGCAGATGTACCATCTATAATTTCAGAAACTCTGTAACACGTAGTCAATTTTCCAGACAGTGAGAGAGAATTATACATATATCTTAAAGTTGTGCACTTCAACATTACAATAAAATGGTTTAAAATTTAAGTGAGGTAAATGAAATGCAAACATAATTTTGATTGTCAATAACATTGAGTAAATTGTTTGCCTAAAGACAGGAGCAAAAGAGAACTATTGATCCATTAAAGATGTTACATTGAATTGTCAACTGAAATGTTACAGAGGAAACTAGCTATATCATTACTTTTGTCTCTCACTCACCATCTGATTCATTGTTTAGGCTTCAGAATTGAGAGATCATGGCAGCCTGTTTCTGGAATCAAGTGGGAAGAATAGTTAGCAATTGTAATGTGGGTGGCAACATCAGAACCAAATTCTGCAAAACTCTACTCTCACAAGTATCTTGCCCAAGATAACACTATGTATTCCATCATCTGGCCCGGCCCATCTCCATATCTCCCAAATTCTCCCTCTACTGCCCACCTTGTCCTCCCATCTTCCTCATCTCCATAACTCAACTGTCCATCTTCCCCACCTCTCCACCACATCCTGTCCATCTCCCTCACCTCTCCACCCCATCCTGTCCATCTCCCCCACCTCTCCACCCCATCCTGTCCAACTCCCTCACCTCTCCACCCCATCCTGTCCATCTCCCTCACCTCTCCACCCCATCCTGTCCATCTCTCCCACCTCTCACCCCATCCTGTCCATCTCCCCCACCTCTCACCCCATCCTGTCCAACTCCCCCAACTCACCACCCCATCCTGTCCAACTCCCCCACCTCTCACCCCATCCTGTCCATCTCCCCCACCTCTCACCCCATCCTGTCCATCTCCCTCACCTCTCCACCCCATCCTGTCCATCTCTCCCACCTCTCACCCCATCCTGTCCATCTCCCCCACCTCTCACCCCATCCTGTCCAACTCCCCCAACTCACCACCCCATCCTGTCCAACTCCCCCACCTCTCACCCCATCCTGTCCATCTCCCCCACCTCTCACCCCATCCTGTCTATCTCCCCCACCTCTCACCCCATCCTGTCCATCTCCCCCACCTCTCACCCCATCCTGTCTATCTCCCCCACCTCTCACCCCATCCTGTCCAACTCCCCCAACTCACCACCCCATCCTGTCCATCTCCCTCACCTCTCCATATCATACTATCCTGGCATGTATATCAACTTCAACAGCTAGGATGTAAAATCCATGGTTGACCCCGGCCAACGGAGCCCATCAGTACTGTGCAGTACATAAAATATACTCTAAATTACAATAAACTTTAAAACAGTCTGTCTCTGTTTATTGGGTGGGTCGTCGTCGTTAGGTCGCATCTGGAATTTCCAGTTGGTGGACGATTTCCCTCCACGCCGCTCTGACACATTGGGAAATCATGTACTCGGCAGGTTACAGCAGCGGTTTGCCTTTGCCTTCTGCCGGGGGAGTTTAAAGAGACCACCACCTCTTGCAGTGGATGAGCAGGATGTCTAAGTGTCTTGTCGTGCTCTTAGCGCTCCACAAACGCCTGCTGGGCTGCCTTCTTGACCGTTGGACCATTAATTGGTCTCCTCCACTCAATCTGCCAGGCCCAGGCTTCACATGCTGGGAAAGACAGATCCCCTACCTCACCGAGGGTCGAGTCCCCATCGGCTACCCTCACCTGGTTTGGCCCGTCTGCCTAAACGGTTTATTGGGGTGTGGCCGCTGTGCGTGCTACAGCTACTTGGAGCCACAGGTGAGAGCTGAGTGCCAGGTGGGGACCAAAGGTGGATGAGCCACCTTGAAAAAGGCCACAGCAGGTCCCCCCTACCAGAGGTGCTACCCCTCCCTAGACACCCCATGCACCCCTGTTGGGGGGGCGCAACTGATATAAAGGGGGTGCAACTGACACAATCCAGAGACACTTTGAAATGATCTACCACTTAGTAGAATACATACTGAATATAAACCGCCCATCCAGGCTGAGAATGATTAAGGCAGTATATGTTAGCGCACTGCATCAATTGCCTTGGGCCTCAAGGGCAAAAAAAAATTGCTGAAGGATTTTTGTCAAGACAACAATAAACCATGCTTAATATCAGGTCACTGAGACTCTCCCCCCACCAACACACAAAAGCACACACATACACACTTGTGTTAGAGAGCAGATCAGCTGAAACGTGTGGGAGACATTTTTCACCCAGACGATAGTTGGCATTGGAGCGCACTACCCAAATGAAAGTGGGAGGCAAAGAATTTCACATTTAACAATGTGAATCACCAAGGCATAGAAGTCTATGGGCCAAGTGCTGGAAGAGGGGATTGGTATGGATGGATCCTTGTTGGTGAGCACAGGCACAGTGGGCTGAATGGCCTGCTTTTCAGCTTGTGTGACTCCGTGTTTCTGTAACAATCTACTCGCAGCACCCTTCTATTCCACCATTTCCCCCCTTGTACTAACTGGAATGAACTACATCTCAGGCTCAGGTTAAAAATGCCTCCTCTGTCTGTGTGTATACCAGCATCAGTGCCCTTCCATTACTTGAACCAGTCTCACAGAACCTTAATCAGAATGCATTCTGCAATGACAGGTGTTCCCTGACCCCAGATTATCTGGATTTTATATTTTTTTTATTTCAGATTTTCAGCAATTGCTGAATTTTGCTTCTGATTATTGACTAATCTACATGTCCTGGATCTGTAAATGCTCTGCGCAGAAGACATTTAATATAAACTCAAGGTTGAAGCAACAGCTATTGATGATAGACATCAATAATAAGAAGCCTCAGTAATTATCAGAGACTCAATGTTGTCAGGAATATTCCTATTTACTTTAAAGTACGGATGCGTTCCACCACTGTCCTCGGGGTAAATATGATAGGCAAAGAGCTTTAAAGAGCTTTCAGCTTTGCTCAGGTGTTTGACTCTACTGATGCCTGAGAGCTATGGTGACAGTCGCTATTTATTCAGCAGCTTTGTACTGAAGGCTTCACCCATTATCAGTGCTGCTGCATGATCATGAAGGGGGCAATTATTCACTGCAGTGACATTGGGGAAGAAGGCTTTAATGTGAACTGCCAGCCATTGCACACCTGAGCTTCTGTCAGGTGCTTATGAATAAACAGCTCCTGTACACAGCACAATATTCTTGTTCACAATGCAAAAGAGGGAATACTGTTAACCCTTTTATTAATGAGTGTGTGTGTGTGTGTGTGTGTGTGTGTGTGTGAGAGAGAGAGAGAGAGAGAGAGAGAGAGAGAGAGAGAGAGAGAGAGAGAGAGAGAGAGAGAGAGAGAGAGAGAGAGAGAGACAGAGAGAGAGAGACAGAGACAGAGACAGAGACAGAGAGAGACCTGATACAAGAATATACGATGTTTGGATTGTTTTCTCTATTTACGTGGCATTAAGTGGGTCCTCCAACAGCGCTGCGATGGTGCTGACCACTGCTTCCTGCAGTACCTTAATCTGTAACTACAATACAATCTTTGGCTGCCTCCTGGACAATGTGCATTTTGCATTCCCCTCTGCCATCTGAGTTCTGAATGGACATTGAACCCATGAACACTATCTCACTACTTTTTATTTTTGTACTATTTATTTAATGTAACTATCTAATATATATATTTATTGTAATTCACAGACTTTTTTCTCTGTTATTACATATTGCACTGTACTGTTGTTCAAGGTAAATTTTGTAATTTATTACACAAAGAGTTGCTGGGTTGGGGGCTGGACCCTGCAGGCTGTTTCTCCTGTCGGTGCTGCCCTCCAGTGTTCGCTCCCTGGAGGACAAGCTAGAATGCCTCTGACTCCACCTGACCCAGATGTGCTGTATGTTTGGTCTTGCAGACACATGTCTCCAAGACAACATTCTATGCACCATCAATCTTCAGGCCATGTCTCTCAGGGACCTGTGCTAATATTATTTTGTGATACTATGTGTTGTGTGTGATTGTACACAGTACGTTTTGCATCTTGGCTGCAGAGGAACAATATATTGTTTGGCTGTTACTGTATACATGTTTATGGATAAATGGTAATTAAATGTGAACTTTGAAGAGAATCCAAGTGGAAATTGTTCACACTAAGAGAAATTGGAGTATGGACTGTGATGAAGGCAGATACTTTCACCACATATATGAAGCATTAAGACAACTGGAATTACCAAGGCTAAGGATCTATATGTCAACAGTTGAGGTCAAAATAAAAATCATTATCAAAGTAAGTTAATATTATTATATACTGCCTTGAAATTCATTTTCTTGCAGGCATTTATAGGGAAAAAAAGAAATATAATAGTTTTTATATAAAGAGACAAAGTCTGATAAACAACCAATGTGCAAAAGGAGATAAACTGTGCAAATAAAAAATGACACTGGGAACATGAGTTGTAAGGGGTCCTTGAGAGTGAATCTTCAGTCATAACACCAGCTTGGAGTTGTGCTGATTGAAATTATTCACGCTGGTTCAGGAGCCTGATATTTGTAGAGTAATAACTGATCCTGAACCTGTGGTGAGAGACTTAAGGTGAGGCACCTGCACAGTTTTAGTCACTCTGTTATAGGTAAAATGTGGTTAAACTGGTAAGAAAGCAGAAAAGATTTATGAGATTTTTACCAAGACTAGCATTTAGCCTGGCTAGGTCTTTAATCCTTGGAATGTAGGAAAATGAGGGCCAACTTTACAGAAGTGTTTAAAATTATCATAGATTTGGTGGATGGTAACATTCTTACCAAAGTTAAGGGAGTCCAAAACTGGTGTGTGGGGGGTGTGGAGGTTGATGGGTTTAGGGTGAGAGAGGAAGATTTAAAGGAGACCTGAATATATGGAATGAGCTATAGAAGAAGTGGTTAAGGCAAGTACAACAGTATCAGTTGAGATGCATTTTGATATGTGTGTGGAGAGGCAGCGCTTAGAGGCACATAGGCCAAATGTACGAAATTGGAACTAGCTGGGTGGGGACACTGGTCAGCACGGAAGAACCTGTATCTGTACTGTATTCCTCTCTGAATCTATGATTGCATCAACCCATGAAGTCCTGTTTCCCGATGGATATGTGACCGTTCTACCTAGTAAGCCCATTAAACTTAAGTCCCACTTGGAAAGGCATGTCCAACTCCAAAACATAAACCTAATTGCAAGAACAAAATGGGAGCCCAGGAGAACAGGTCTTGGTTTCATTTTACTTGAAGCTAGGTGCATAGGTATGATGAAGTGGCATGATGATGTATGCTATTCACATTCCTCGTGTATATGTAATGAATTATGTAAACAACACGTAATGCTTAATCCAGTAATACATTTACAATATTCCTCAAATATTAAATAGAAAACACTCCTCCCTGCTTCGCTATGAACTTAAACTCAATACAGAATGCATCCCCAACAACTTTTAATTGTCCCATTCAGGCCTAAAGGTTTAATAGTTGAGGAGGAGTTCCTCCTCTTGTGGGATAATATCTTTCCTGACAAGGAAGATGCTGCCTGGCAGGTGAGACATGGCTGTGAAAACAGCCTAGGTTCTGGGCCTCCTCCATAGTGGTTGTAGGAGTGACTTTGAGACTGCAGAAAATGGTTCTGAGAGTTCTGGACACCATTCTTCTCCTTTTCTCAGCATTTTTGTTTTGATTTACTTCAATCCTTGCTTCTCTCCCGGTCCTGGCTTCTTTCTCTCTTTTTATCCCACTCTCAATCCCTTTCTTGGTCACTGTCCATTTCCTTATCCTTGGTTCTCTCATGATCCCTATCACCATCTCATTCATGGTCCTGATCCTGCTCACACTGTTATTCCTGTTGTTTATCTTTCTCACATTCCTTCTCTCTTTCATGCCTTTCTTAAACTCGCTCACATTTTTTTCTCTCTATCTCTCCTGAGTTCCTCTGAATTTGCTGATTTCTTAGGAGGGGTAATGGCACCTAACGACAACTCCTTTGCTTGCATCTTCAGAAACAGCTCTATTTCCACCTTTAATATCTTTATTTTTCCCTTTCAGGGTTCTTTTGAAGACCCTGACCTGGAATTACACGTAGGCTTCAGTTCTTTGCGGGAATGGGACCCGTTCTTGGGGATCCACAACTGGCCGTTATTCGACATGACAAGTTTTTGGCCTGAGAGCCTCAACTGTGTTTGGAAACCTAAGATCTCAGGGCTCTGAAGGTGGGCGGATCGAAGGTCGGTGTCCCGGCAGAAGACACGTGTCGTCGGGGAGGCCAGAAATCCTATTGGTTTCCTCATTCACAACATCATCTGATGAAAGCACTCTTTTCAAATCTCTATTGACTCCTTTCTTTTTGCCTTCCATTCATCCAGCTGGACTTTGGTCTTTGCATCTTTTTTTTTACAAGCAGCTTTTTGTCTACTACTTGAACTCATGCAATAACCTTAATGCACACAGAGTGGATTCTGGTTCTTTATACAGTACTCACAAAAGCTGAACATTGCAACTTTCCTGAAGCTCTTTAAACTCTTTTCTAGCTTAAAGCAAATCACATTGCACAAGTAACTGCCTGATTAACATGCCAGAGGCTGCCTCAGATATGTTGACAACAAAAACTGTTGCAGTCAAACCACTGCTTTCATCACTTTCATGATTCTTCTGAGCAGCACAGACCTTCCTTAGTCCAATATGCTTCCCAACCAGAGACACAGATGCTGGCACCAGCATCTGTTTGTCCTCTGTTGCGCAATGATTCATCGTCTACAGCATGGAGACAATTGTGGCATCATCCAACACATTTCTTAATTCACTTTCAGTTAGACTCTATTGTTGGGATGAGGCATATAAATGGTGGATAGATCTCCAATCAAGTTGTAGTTATCTCAGCCAATCACACCCCCAGTACACTGGACTTCCTGTTTTTTACCACAGACAAGCCCAATGTGGCTTGCTTTTTGTTCTATTCCACAGTTACAAATGTCACTCCACAGGAGTTATCTTTTCTTCAGTATAATTTTTTTGTTGTCTATCTGCAGGCTTCAGTTTAGTCTTTTTGAAATGCTTTTCAAACTCATTTTGTGGAATGACTGAAACAGCCGAGCCTGTGTCTAATTCCATTTTAATTACCTTGCTGTTCACTTCTGGTGCAAGCCACGTTGCTTGTCTATTGTTAGCTTTCACTTTGTAAATCTCAAGGCTATCCAGTCCTCTGTCACTCTCATCAATATCAGATTTTTCAACATGTAGATTAGTGCCCTTCTGGAATCTGTAACTTGGCTTTTTACTCTCCTTTTTCCCCAAGCATTCCATTTATTTTTGTCTGCCCAACGTGCTTTTTGTACGAGTTCTACTTTGTTGCATCTTCTGCAAGTTTCACCTTTAAATCTGCTTCACTCTGGTGTTTGTGAGCGTCTGCCACAAAGGTGACATAACTTGTTTGGCCAGACCAGTTTCTGTTCAGACATTGCAATTTTGTTCATGTTCTGTTTCATTCCTGACTGCAACTCAATTGTGTCTCTGCTGTTTCCATTGATACAGCTAATTCAACTGCTCTTTTCAATGTTAGTTGTGCTTCAGTTGGCAGCAATTTTGAATGTTTCTTGTTAGGTTCCACAAAACTAAATGATCTCTCAATGCATAATTAAGCTCATTATCGAACTGACGATATTCAGACAATTTCTTCAATTCAACTACATAAACTGAAATGGACTTCCCTCCTTTTGATTCAACTTATGAAACCTAAAGCATTCTGAAATCATCAAAGGCTTTGGTTCTAAATGTCACACACAAAATGCTGGAGGAACTCAGCAGGCCAGGCAGCATCTATGGAAAATAGTACAGTTGGCATTTGGGCCCAGCCCCTTCAGCAGGACCTGATCTGTTGAGTTCCTCCATTTTTTTGTGTGTTTTTTTTTAATTTCCAGCATCTGCAGATTTTCTCTTGTTTGGTTCTAAATGTTCCTGCATTGCTTTCATGATACCAACAAAGCTAACTTCGATTGGTTTGGTTGGAGCATACTTTTAAACCCAATGAACTCAACAAAACTGGTGCTTGTTTCTTATTGAAGGCAAGACAGTGGCCATACTTTATTAGGAGTTTGAAGAGATTTGGCATGTCAACAAATACACTCAAAAACTTCTATACAGACATCCCACCCTGCAAAAAGTCATTTCAGGGAGGTAGCACCATCAATTTGCAGGGACTCCCGGGAGAGGTGGGATGTCTGCAATAGAGTGGCTCCTTAGCAGCTAGTTTAAATAACGTTAGCAATGCTAATGAATGAATGATGCCTGTTAAATTCATATCTCTCTCCCTCTCCCAAAAATCGATTTCTGGGATATAGTATATCATTTGCGGGTGACAGGGAGCGCTATCAATTTGCGGGAGACTCCTGGAACTTCCGGGAGAGATGGGATGTCTGCCTATAGTTGTACCTGGAAGAGCATTCTAACAGGCTGCATCACTGGCTGGTATGGAGGGGCTACAGCACACGACCAAGAGGCTGCAGAATGTTGTAAATCTACTCAACTGCATCTTGGGCACTAGCCTATAAAGTAACCAGGACAGCTTTAGGGAGCTGTGTCTCAGAAAGGCAGCGTCCATTATTAAGGACCTCCAGCACCCAGGACATGCCCTTTTCACACTGTTACCATCAGGTAGGAGGTACAGAAGTCTGAAGGCATACACTCAGCGATTCAGGAACAGCTTCTTCCCCTCCTCCATTCAATTCCTAAATGGACATTGAAATTTTGGACACTACCTCACTTTTTTTATTATACGGTATTTCTGCTTTTGCACATTAAAAAAAAATCTATTCAATATACGTAATTATATTTATTTTATTATTATTATTTTCTCTCTCTGCTAGATTATGTATTGCATTGAACTGCTGCTGCTAAGTTAACAAATTTCACGTCGCATGCCAGTGATAATAAACCTGATTCTGATTCTGATCTGATTGTTTATTCCATTTGTTTCAAACTACTGATTAATTTGCTCTGTATACAATATCCAGTTATCTGTTTTGTTATCAAATGTATCGATCTATCCAATGTAGCCAGTCATTTCTGCTCATTTCTTTATGATTATAATCACCCGGTACTCATTGTTTATGAACCCATGAATTTGTCCATTCTCTGCCTTTTTAAAACTCAAACATCCTCGTCCCTTCCTGAAGCACATGCTGCACTTTTTTTTTACTTGAACCTTTCTCGCTGCACTTCTTAAAACTCTGAACATCTCGCTGTGCTTCAGCAGGTAGGTAGTCATCTCAGATTTGTTTAAAACTTATATTTTGTAACTCCAATACAAAACTAATGCAAGGAAAAGATGGAAGCCCAGGAGAATGAGTCATGTACTTCATATATATAAAATGATAATGAACTATATAAGCAAAAAATATGCTTAATCAAACAATATATTTACAATATTACTCAATATTAAATACACAACACTTAAAGAGAAATTGCTAAGTTTAACGCTTGCTATATCTCTTATTTTTTGTGCATTGCAATGACTCTCTGAAGTGGCAGGGGTCACCAGATCTTTGAAGTAACGTGGAAAATCAATCCCCCATTCCGAGCTGCAGCCCAGAGAGTGCCAGATGTTACAATCTGGTGGCATATAACCAAGATAATGGAAAAAGGCGGCACAGCAGTTTACAGCTCCAACGACCCAGTTTCAATTCCCCCAGCTGTCTGTAAAGAGTTTGTATACTCTCCCCCTGACTGTGTGGGTTTCCTTCGGGTGCTCTGGTTTCCTCCCACATCCCAAAGCTCTATGGGTTAGTAGGTTATTTAGTCACTTGGGTGTAATTGGGCAGCATGGCCTCATTGGGTTGGATACCATTCGGTATCCCGAAATAAGAAAAATTGATCATACATATTAGTTAATTCCCATATCTCAGGAGACATGCTCAATGAAAATCTCCAGGGCTTCAGAACAATCTTTGGGCTGCTGAAGAAAAGGAAGTTTTAATGAACAAGAAGTCAAGCATTTCCACGGTCTATCCATCTGCTGTAATCATCGCCTTCCTTTATACTTCACAGACATTGGCCGCCTACAGCAGGCATCTCAAAGCTGTGAAGAAATATCTTTGGTCCACTTTCTGAAGATCATTCAACCTGGCTAACAGCCTTGCCCGGCCAATTCCCAACTCACGATTCCCAGCTAGAGGCTCTGACCATAAAAACCAGTTCTGCTGGTGTGGGAAAGGAGGAGGAACATCGCTCACGTGTTTGACTCCAAACTATGCGGCACAGCAGTGTAGAATTTAGCAGAATGCTTTACAGCTCCAACTATCACCAATTCCCAGCACTGGTTGTAAGGAACTTGGACATTCACACCCTGACTGCATAGATTTCCTCTGGGTGCTCTGGTTTCTTCCCATATTCCAAAGACATGCAGATTAGGGTTAGTAAGTTGTGGGCATGCTATTTTGGTGCCAGAAATGTGGCAATACTTGTGGGCTGCCCTAGCACATGTTTGGAATGTGTTGGTTGCTGATGCAAAAGATATATTTCACTGTATGCCTTGTTGTACATGTGACAAATAAAGCTAATCTTTAAACACCTGAACAGCTACTTTATAGTGTGCTCCATCACTATAAGACTTAGAAGCAGATTTAGGCCATTTGGCCCATTGAGTCTGCTCCAACATTCCATCCTGGCTGATTTATTATCTCTCTCAACTCCATTCTACTGTCTTCTCCCCGTAACCATCACGTGAAGAGCTTATCAGGATAATGGAGAAAAGGATACACTGTGGCGACCCACTTCCTAGCGCACTCGAACCGGCTCACAAATAGCCAGCGCGCAGGCACAAAGGCCAGGTCCACAACAAAGGCAAAAAGCCTGTGGGGGTTTGTGAGTACGTGTCCCTTAGAGCATCCGCGCCCGGGGAGGGCGGGATGAGGAAGGCTTTAAAGCAAGGCTGTGAAGTTCAAATAAAATTATCTTTGATTGCAGTTTACTGACTCCGTGTCGTTATTTTAGCGCTGCGTGTAGCACACCGCTACAACACCTTGGAAAACTGCTGCATTATTTACAGGAATCTCTGGCCCACTATTAGATTAATTGGACATTGTAAATTGTCCTGAGATTAGGCTATTGTTAACTAAGTGAGTTGCTGGGTGGCACAGCTTCATTGGAACAGAAGGGCCTGTTCCATGCTGTATCTCTAAAATTAAAAGTAAATTTTTAAAATGAGAGATTTTCACCAGGATATGAAATGAGTTTCTTGAAGCTCTATGATGGGAGTTTATGGAGGCCATGTGAAAAACAGGAGGAAAGGCATCCCATTCACACTACCAGCCAACCCCAGCAAATTTCACAGCCCAACATGCCACTCCAGAACTCACCAGAATCAGGTTATTCTCAGCCATAAAGGATGGCCCATTGCAAGGAGGGTCAGACAGAAACCATTTTAAAATAAGGCGTTGAGAAGGCAAATTAACGTAATAATTGAAATTCAGAAAATTGGGGCATAAAGAGTGAAAGAGTAGCCAGCAATGGTGGGGTGTAAATTAGCATCACAGAAGTGGAGGAACTGGAAGTGATCATTTAAGTCAAATCAGGTGAAGGTTATTGCCATATGCAAAGTGTAGTGAGGAGCAGGTGTAATGGAAAGTCTGCTTACAGCAATTTCACAGGCACTCAAGTATAAATACAGTCATACAGCATGGAAACAGGCCCTTCAGCCCAACTGGTCTGTACTATCCACATACCAGTCCAAATAACACACAGAATATAAATTACACAAGGCAGTATGCAATACAGAGAGAACAACAGACTGTGAAAACATCCTGTTCATCTGTCCTGATGAAGGGACTCAGCCCGAAACACCGACGGTTTACTCTTTTCCATAGATACTGCCTGGCTTGCTGAGTTCCTTCAGCGTTTTGTGTGTGTTGCTTTGGAATTCCAGAATCTGAAGATTTTCTTTGTGTGTGTGTGAAAACAAGACCTTGGTGCAAATGAAAAGACATAATCAGAGAGAAAACCATTGTACTGCAAGAGGTTGCCCGTCATGTCATAGTGCTGAGGTAATGGAAGACTGCAGGGAGATAAGAGCAACAGGAATGGATCGTTCTGTCCTCTTGAGGATTACCGCTGAGTTCTGAATTACTTGTACTTGCAGAGGGAGATGTGATTGCCAAATATCATGAAACTCACTATTACCATAATAATTTTCCTCTTGTGATGCTCCATCTAAGAGGCAGCTCTTGAATCGATAGGGGGCATGTCGGCAAGGATGGATAGATTCAAGGCCTGGGGCAGCCACTGTTCTCAAGCCCATGATTGGCATTTGAGGCAAGAATCCAATGACTTGAACTGAATCTGACAAGTCATCTCTTACCCAAATCAGCCCGAGCCCTTAAGGAACCTTGGCATCGGAGTTTAAATTTAGGAATTTCAATTTCAAATGACAGATAGGTTGCTGGGATTCCAAAGCTTCACACTTTAGTCTCTTGCTGGAACGTCAACTTTCCAATCTGCATAAACATTTCACTGTCTGTGCTTCACAGGCTAGGGAAACTCTTGAACAATTGTTAAGTTGTCAAATGATATCAGCTGCCACTGGAACCAATGTTTCTGAGAAACTTTCTTTGCTGATAATTAATCAAGCACCAATAATGGAATAAAAATGACAGCTCATTTTTTTTTACCTCTTCCCACTATAAAATTGTATTTCAAAATTCTTCACACTCCTGATTTTTCAAAACTGACTTTTACACCTCCAACAGTGCAATGATGTGACAGTGAACGAGCCTAACGGTGTGATCAATAGGCAAGCAGTTGGTGAGGAGGTGATTTTATTTTTCCTTCTCAAACCTCAGCTATGCAAGACACTTTGGTCACTTCAGTCCCTGAGTTTAAAAAAAACACTAGTATCTGACCACTTTTGAGTAGCGTTATTGAAAGCACCTTGCGTTTTAAGACAAGGTTGCAGATAACAAGGAAATGTTCAGTCGATTATATTTTTCAGGGAAATTTTCAATCTCGCCTTCACAGAGCAACACGAGCCGTGCTGTTTAATCTCTGCCTTAACAGAAGCTGCAAAATCATGTTTGACAGAGTTCTACGCGGATTCCCGAGCTCGGCAAAGTTCTGAGCCAGGAGCCTCGTCTCACTTCCTTTGTCTTTTAAATTATTGTTGCTGAGCACCAGGAGTTGTCTTTGCCTGCATGTCTCACCTTGGAAAGAAGTAGCACATCATGCAGCCTATTAGTGATTTTGCACACTTAGCTGCTGGTGTGACCTGTCAACATGCCAGCAATATTCACCGTCTGACACCTACATTATCAGCTGGAAACTTCAAGGGCTTCTGATTGTGATGATATGAGTTTCCATGACAATCGAATGTATTTAGTATACCAGAACAGCCCTGGATAAACAGTGATTCTTTACGAAAACTAGAAGGTCATTACTGCAGATTGTCAAATCAATTCGGAGAGTGTCTCAGCGGATTAAGGCATCTTCTTTCGGCACTGACGTGGTGTCAATAGTACTGGGCCACTGGTGCATGGTCAGATGATTGAAGTGAAATGCCCATCAGTCATTGAGCTGAGGTGGACTAATGATTCCCTGTGCTGCCTATTAGAACTACATGACAACTCAATTCTTGTTGCAGGAAAAAGTGACCTTGTTGCTTTACTTGAAGCTGAATTAAATTGACAAGAGCAGCTAATCTTTACCTTGGGCGATTAACAGAATTTAAGTACAAAACCACAGCCGCACACATGCTAAATGTATCTTCCTTCACTTAATTCTAGATATTGTTTTATTGTAGGTAATCTAAACTCATTATTTCTCGATATGTAACAATGAACAATCTCCACATTGTAATTTCTGCATCCAGAACTTCCTTCCTTGAAACCTTTGGTGTGTTTTATAGACAGCCTGAGGACTTCAGCAGATCTATTGTCACCGGTATCCAATGGTACTCAGCAGGTAGCTGACAACGCAAAGGCTGTATTTGCCTTAATGCCGCTGCTGGTGGTCCATGTAATAGGTACAAAATCCATAGCATCTTATAAGCAAGAGTTAGAAACTGAAAAGTACTTTCTGAAAAGAGAGTGTGTAATTGGCAGCTCCTAATAAAGGACATAGCTTTCACTTATCTTCATTTACTGGGAGCCTGACAGAATGACAGATCTCTAATCAGCTCAAAAAAGTCAATGATTTGGGAGAAGAGTATGTCGAAATCTGATGATATGTTTTGAAAGAAGAGGTAGGTATCTGATAAACATTGCAACTCCTGAGAAAATAAATCTAAGTTAAAGAATAAGATGTAAGATTCAAGTTTGGTTATTGTCATTCTTCACTAGGAGTGTAAAGGTAAAGGAAAACAAAATGATTGTTACTCCAAATCTTATGCAGCGTTAAAAAAAACCCTAATAAGTATAAAGATACAATGAAGAAACAAATATATATAAATATGCAAACTTATAGAACACAATATGCAAGTAACTTGTATAAATATTCTGATTATCTGTACATAAAATATCATTAGATGTTGTATATGTAGTGGTGGTGGGGTTATGTAGTGATGGTAGGGTTATGTAGTGGTGGTGGGTTATGTAGTGATGGTGGGGTGGGTTAATGAGTGGAGGTGTTCACTACACTGTCATCTTGAGAGAAGTAATTGTGTTTTAGTCTAGTGGTTCTGGTGGGGATGTTGTGTAGCCTCTTCCCTTATGCCATTAGGACAAACAGTCCATAAGCAGGGTGGGTGGGATTCTTTATGATATCGCTGGCCTTTTCCTGACAGATCTCTGCATATACATCCTTGATGGTGGGTAGACTGGTGTTGATGATGTGTTGCTTTAACAAACTGTCGCAGAGTTTCCAGTCAATCATAGTGGCCATCTTGTTGCCAATAAATCTGATGTTCAAAAATTACTGTATTGAAATGCCATACTGCTTTGTGAACATTATTTCTCATATAAAACATTTAATGAATACAACTTACCTCCAAGGAATCGCATGCACAAATATTCTAAATGAAACAATGGACATTTATAATTAGAGGTCTAAAAGTAACATTTATTTATGTGCTTAATTGTCAAGTACACACAGTATACAAGCTAACCTCTTCCTCTCCCTTTTAAGGCGATGGGTTCAAAACAATAACATTTTTTTAAAATCCCACTTTGATATTCTGTGGGAATAAGATGTGTTACTTGATTTGCACACACGACATTCCACCTGGCAAAAGAAGACGAACCGCGTTTTCAACAACTTGTTTTCACCAGGTAGCTTGGAGTCTGCCATCTTCATCACATTCGCACAGCACAATTGATCATTATACTTTAAATTCAGGGAACTTAGCTAACCGCTCCCTCTAGTACACATAAAATCCTGTGCAATGAAGTCTCTGAATAAAATTGGCTGCATGAGACATGTACCTGCTAATCTAATCTTGGCGAGAGTTGCCACGGTATTAGACAGGGATTGCCATTAATATACCTAGTTATTGCAGCTGGCCATTTTGCAGGTGTTGATAAAATAAATGGCAAGTTGTAAAATAAACTGCAGCCCATTCCTTATGCATTATTAAAGCAAACTGTAACAATAGCAATGTCTAACCAGTAAGGGGAATTACTTCAGATAGAAGTAACATTGCTCAGTACCAGACACTGGTGACTTGAGGTGCACAGTAAATGGATTCACTCTGCTGCCATTGTTGGATTAACACACAGAGAAGAATTAATGACCTCCTAGAGGACCACAAACTTGTCATAGGCTTTGGAGGCTTGTGTGCCTCAATGACCTGAAGAGCTATGCAGGTTGGAGTCAGGCCTTAAGCTTTGGCTCTTCGAAGGGTCACCCATGCCAAACAGGTCAAAGGGTAGAGGCCAGACTAAGGGTGGTTCACTGGTCCTCCAGGTTCTGGGATCCAGTTCAGGGCTAACAACCTTGACTGGTAAAATAAACCTGTTATGGACGCAGCCATGAAGAATCCTTCTATATATGTGCGAGACTAAGGACAGACAGAGGTGGGGAACTTTCATTGCTGCCCTAAACACCAGCAGTGTAACAGGCAGTAGGTTAGTAAGTATGAATTAGTGAACCAACAATATCTAACATGTCTATTGTTATATACACATCGTGGCAACTTTAATAGATGCACCTAAAACCTACTCATTCTAATCAGCCAATCACGTCGCAGCAACTCAATGCCAAAAGCACGCAGAACTGATCAAGAAGTTCAGTCATTGTGCAGGCCAAATATCAGAATGTGGCTTTGACCACGGAATGATTGTTGGTGCCAGATGGGGTGGTCTGCATATCTCAGAAACTGATGATCTTTTGGGATTTTCATGGACAACAGTCTCTAGAGTTGACAATGCCTTGTTAATGAGTGACGTTAGAGGAGAATGGCCAAAGGAGAAAGTTTCAAGCTGACAGGAAGGTGACAGTAACTTAAATAATCACGTGTTATAACAGTGGTGTGCAGAAGAGCATCTCCGAGCACACAACACATTGAACCTTGATATGGATGGGCAACAACAGCAGGAGACCACGGACGTACACTCAGTGGCCTATTTATTAGGTACAAAAAGATGGCAGAAAAGGGTAGCAATTTCATGAAGGATCCCACTCAGCCTTCTTATGGACTGTTGGTCCCACTCCTATTAGGGAAGCATGATTCCACACATGATCCTGGAATCCACACCAGGATTGCCAAACTCAAAAACAGAAACTTCCCCCAAGCCATCAGGCTGATCAATGCCTCCACCCATTAATCTACTCCACCTTCACTACATTCACATCAGCCACTTTATCATTTCCAGTCAGGGTCTCCTTATGTTCAGATACATTTGTAGCTGGTGTCATTTTATGAACATACAATCATTCTATGCATATAAGCTAATCTTAAATATATATATGGCCACACTAAGCAGTTACTTGTACATTTTGTATCCTAGGATTGTTTTAATATTTATATTTATTGCATTTTTATGCTTATTGTGTTTTTTATGCTGCATTGGATCCAGAGTAACAATCACTTCACTCTCGTGCACTGAAGGATGATAATAAGCATGCTTGAATCTTGAATCTATACATAGATAAAGAGAAAATAAAACGCTGAGAATAATTATCTTGGACTTTAAAAAAATTTACATTCTTATCCAGAGGAATTATGTCACTAATCCCGGTTTTAAAGTACAGGGAAAAGAAGTTGGTGACCTGACGAAATTGAAGATACCGAATTATCCGCAAAGCCAACAACTGGCATTGGATAAGCTACACTTGAGGAGAACAGGATCACTGCAGCACAGCAAAGCCAAGAAGCTCCTCAGAGCTGCTGCGGAAACTTATTAGAATTGCCTCGTAAAGCCTACTTGAGCATGTAAGTGGAGTCTCCGCTGTGCTTCCAGTGAGGGATCTCTGAGGAAGTCTTTCCTCTAATTGCATCAGTGAGTAATGTTGGGTGATGATCCTGCAGACCTCAAAGCTCCCCCGCCGTTCCCCCAAGCAGGTGATGGCAGAGATGCAAATCGTACAAATAGATTACCAACCTGCAGGACTTTGCTGAGTATTACCAGATGAAGCCACCTGCTAACCGTTAGAAAATGGAAAGTCTGAATGATTTTCTCCTTCTTCAGCCAAGTTACACAACAGTACGCAAGCCACTTGAAATATTCCTTTCTGTTGGATGCAACGGTCCAGCGATATAAAAGAGTTGGAGTTCAGTTACACAGCAGGGAAGGGTACACGTTAAAAACCAGCAGGAGATGAAGCAGCACAGGACTGTGTCACTACATTATTATGTTTACATTGAGAGTGTGGATAGAAAGCAGAAATTCTTCTAAGTTTTGGGATACAAGCTACAGTGCCCACACATGGTTATTTTGTGTATATTTGACAAAAAATGATGCACCTATATATAAATAGTCCACAAAACCATGACCCTATTTTTACAACATTTATTTATTTAGTAATTTATAGCAATTCTATTTCTTTACACTGTACTGTTGCCACAAAACTACAGATTTTATGTCATTTTCGAGTCACTGATGGAGGCCAAGTCACTGGGTACATTAACAGCAGAGGTTGATAGATTCTTGATTAGTAAGGACATCAAAGGTTACATGGAGAAGGCAGGAGAATGGGGTTGAGAGGGCACAGTAAATCAGCCATGATGGAATGGCAGAGGAGACTTGATGGGCCAAATGGTCTAAATCTGCTCCTATATCTTATGGTTTTATGATAATGAACTTGATTCTGATTCCTAACTATGCAAGTGAATGTAAAGTTGTCATATACACAAATCTCCTTCAGCCCAATCTGAATTTAGCATTCTACCAAGACTATCAATAAAAAAAAACAATTAATGCCAAGATTAAATGCATTGAGCAGCATCTGTGAAACTGTGAAGAGAGCATGTATAAACTGTATACTTAAATTGCCTAATTGTGGTTTATGACACGTGACAAGTTATGCTGTGGTCTAATATAACCTTTCAGGGGAAAGACAGCTGTTGAAGGTAAACTTTATTGAACTGGATAAAACGATTCACATAATACTTTGGCAAACTATGATCTAGTATTAATTAAGCATTTACAATGTTTAATTAATAGTCGATCTTATTTTAATGTTCATTTAAGTTCACAGCTGGTCTAGAGCACACTTATTACTGTAATAAATCCTGGTTGTCCCATCCATTTTTACACTGAGAGGCAATAACACTTTGTTACTAACCTCTCTGTACTCTAATCCTGTTGTGTGAGATGCTCAACACACAATGTTCGATTAACATGCTAAATGCATCAATTTCAGTCGAATTAGGGAAAAGAAACGGGAACAGTTTTTATTTCATCAGTATTTGTCAAAGCAATTGCAGCACTGTCCCAATAAAATAAACCAGCGGGTCATTAGATTAAATTTCTGGTTCAAGAGAAATTGAAATCATTAATGCACATCTTTTGGATGCCTTGAGTCCTTTTAGAGATTCAAAATTAAGTCGGTGTTGAATGCAGTAGACATCAACTGGATTAGTTGGATTCTGACATCAATCAGTGCACACTGAAAAGTTGAAACCATTTTGGAGCTCAGCGATCTGTCTGCTGCCCTTTTTCAATCTCTCTCGGCTGATAAGCCAGAGGAAGGATACTCACCTACCAAAAACGGGTTCATTGACTCCTAATGGCGTGTTGTTGATTTATTGTCTCCAAACTGTTTCTATGACCACAGAAAGCACACAAAAAAAAAACGTGCACACT
Source organism: Hemitrygon akajei (assembly GCF_048418815.1). Taxonomy (NCBI): domain Eukaryota; kingdom Metazoa; phylum Chordata; class Chondrichthyes; order Myliobatiformes; family Dasyatidae; genus Hemitrygon; species Hemitrygon akajei. The sequence continues at coordinate 54,253,932 of NC_133144.1, read as the reverse complement.
CAACTCCACAAGAGTTTTCTGTGGTTGTCTCAAGCTGTAAAAACCCACGTGGATGGTGTGACAGCAGCTGGAGGGCTTTTATCGAGCTCTTCGCACACCAGATGTTCCGAGACGTGGATGCAATTGGAGAATGAGCAAAGGCCGCGTAGAACGGGCAAGGTGTTGGAACGGGGACAAGCAGCAGAGGAAGGGTTCTTTCTGAAGGTATCACATCTCACAGCTTGCACTCCATTGCCAGCGTAAAGGAGGCAGCTTCTTTCTCTTTTCCATTGTGTATGGCAATAGTGTGTGTCTTCTCCAGGATTAGAATTCTTGGTGCCTTTAATCGCACACATTTTATCTCCACCAGCTGATCACCAAAACCAAAAGGGAATCCAGCTGGTATATGAGCAGAGGCAGGTCCATGCCTGGTACTCCTGGTATGTTAAAACATGCCCCTGATCCTACATGACTGTGCTATTCCAAGTTAATGTTTCATTTCACCTGTGCATGAATGCACTTGCACATATGACAATATGGCATGTGGCCAAGTGATTAAGGCAGTGGACTAGCGATCTGAAGGTTGTGAGTTCGAGCCCCAGCTGAGGCAGTGTGTTGTGTCCTTGAGCAAGGCACTTAACCACACATTGCTTCAGTCCACCCAGCTGAAAGTGGGTACCAAAATGCTGGGGGTTCACCTTGCGATAGACTGGTGTCCTATCTGGGGGGGTGAGTCTCGTACTCTCAGTCGCTTCATGCCACCGAGACTAGCATAAGCACTGGCCTGATGAGCCTATAAGGCTCGGGACAGACTTTAACATATGACAATACAGTTCAGTTTGTGGCAATGAAAGCCACTTTTTACAAGAAATGTAATGGTACACAATTCTGACATGTAGAAAGAACACTTCCACATGCATGGGTCTCTAGTGAAGGACTTTGACTGGGAAGGGGCAGTCCTTACCACAACTGTATGATGAGGAGTGGAGGATTAGGAAGAAGGGTGAAGAGTCAGATTTGTGCGTACTCAGCTTCCAATTCATATCACTGAAAATCAGAGTCAGAATCTGGTTTATTATGGAAGAAGTCTGCGAGTGTGAGAATCCTAGGACAAGGACTGGAGGCCCGGATCCAGCCTGTCCTGGGGTTGGTGGCCTGTCTGGATGTGTGAGTGAGTGGTTTGGTGGGAAGGATGGGAAAGGGGCGCGTTTTATTTTTGTTGGTGTTGCTGCTGCTTGTGTTGTTCTGCTGAACATTGTGGGCATGCTACGTCGGTGTCAGAAAGTGTGAAGACACTTGTGGGCAGCCCCCAGCATGTCCCTGAGTGTGCTGGTTGTTAATGCAAATGATCCCTTTCACTGTATGTTTCAAAGTAAATGTGGTAAATAAATCTGAAACTGACAATTCGTGAAATCTGTGGTTGGATGGCAGCAGTACAGTGCAAGCAATAAATATTACAAAAATAAAAAGGTGTAAAAGATAAAAGATCTCACTCCCAGTACAAGGTCGCTACTTTGTTCCAACAGAGTTCTGCAATAGTCACTCCTATCGCTACCACCATTTTCACAAACATATGCAGCAAGTAGATTAACCCTTTACATTTACTCAGGCCTGTACTGTAAATAGCTCCCACAATGCAGTGATACCATGTTACTTCTCTCAATTCATTTAGCAGTCTTGCTGAGCTACGTACACAACACTGGAAGAACTCAGCAGGTTAGGCAACATCCGTGAGAAAAGAGTAGCCAACGTTTCGGGCCGAGACCCTTCATCAGGAAGACCATTCATCCTGATGAGTTCTTCCAGCGTTGTGTATGTATTCTTTGATCCACAGCATCTGCAGTTGTATTTTTGTGTTGTTGAAAGTCTGCTTGTTCATCATTCCCTTCCTGCCTCTCCTTCAGTCTAAACAGTTTTCCTAAATACAAGATATTCTCTCTGCTAGTAATCATTTGAAGGCATTCCCAATTATTTAGAATTCAGATCTTGCAAGAGCATAAGAGTCCGTAGATACTGGAATCTCAAAGTTCAAAGTAAAAACTTTATCCAAGGGCATGCATGTTAGCACTTATTAGCGAGATTCATTTCCTTGCAGACACTTACAGGAAAAAATACAATACAGTTTTATGAAAAACTAAACATAAATAAAGATTGACAATCGGTGTGCAGAAGGAGACAAACTGTGCAAATAAAAGTAGTACTGAGAACACAAGTTGTAATGAGACTTTGAAAGTGAGTCAATGTTCTTAAAATTAGTTGAGTTGTGGTGAATGAAGTCATCCACATTGTTTCCATACCAGGCCATGATGCAACTAGTTCAGACACTCCCCACTGTACATCTACAGAAGTTTGTCCAAGTTGTCATGCCAAATCTATGCTAACTTCTAAGAAGTTAGAGTAAGAAAGTAAACTTTTAAGAAAATAAAAAGAAAGAAAGCTTAAAAAACCACAACTGATGGAGGAATTCAGCAAGTTAGGAAGATGACTGTTCATTCTCCACAGGTGCTGCCTTACCCAATGAGTTCCTCCAGCAGTTTGATTTTTGTCTCATTCATTGTAAGGAATTTCTTCAGGCAAAACATAATGCAATCCACAAATATGATATATAATATTTATTGAGTTGAATCAGGTGCATTTCTAATTCATGATATTTTCATCAAATTTAGCATGCTTTCATTAATTGCAAAATGCATCCATCAGTTCCAACCTTCCCAATAGTGAAACCATATTCACCATACCAATTGGTGGGGCGGGGGGATGGGGTTGTTACTGGATTGCTTTAGTTACTCAGTGGCTACTTTATTAGGTACACCCGTACATCTGTTTGTTAATGCAAATATCTAATCAGCCAATCACATGGCAGCAACTCAATGCAGAAAAGCACGCAGACACGGTCAAGTGGTTCAGTTGTTGCTCAGATCAAACACCAGAATGGGGGTGAAATGTGATCTGAGTGACTTTGACTGTGGAATAGTTGGTGGTTTGAGTATCCCAGAATCTGCTGATCTCCTGGGATTTTCATACACAGTGCTCTCTAGAATTTATAGAGAATCACGCAAGAAAACATTCAGTGAGTGCCAGTTCTGTGGGTGAAAATGAAAGAGGTCTGAGGAGAACGGCCAGACTGGTTCAAGCTGACAGGATGGCGACAGTAACTCAAATTACCACATGTTACAACAGTGCTGTGCAGATGAGCATCTCTGAATGCACAACACAACAAACTTTGAAGTGGATGGGCTACAACAGCGGAAGACCACAAACGTACAATCAGTGGCCACTGTGTGTATGTGGCTAATATCACTCTAATGACAGAACATGCTAGCTCTTTTTAACCCTGTAGATTTGGCACTTACGAGCTAACAAAAACATCTCCCCTTGCGTGTGTACCTATACACACACACACACACACACACACACACACACAGCCACTATATCCAGAAAGGCTTAATGAAACCTAATCCTTGTGATGCAGGCATGCTGAGCCTTCAGAAAGTGTTAAATAGTGAATTGCTTAAAAAGTTGGAAAATGCAGCAATCCAGAAAAATTGAATCTGAACAGATAAAAGTCTACTCCAACATCACAAATGGCATTGCTTGTCACATAAAGGAAATGATGCAGATGGAAAAAATGGATATATGCGCATACATTTATAAAATCCATGCTGACTGCACACAAAAAATGAAATTTCTAGTACAGTACACTTCACATCTATATTATTTGATTTTCAGCTTGGTAGTATTAACTCATCTTTTGCATTAGGACTAACAGCACTGATTTCAATTCATCAAATTCACATTGAAAATGTTTCATTTCTGAACAATAAGCTAACACATATAAAAATCCAATTTTTATCACTGCACACACTCAATCTCCTGAATCCTTCCACCACAGACAGAAGCTCTGTGCCGGTAATTCTCAGGGTAATGCTGCTTTAACAACCTTCATTGAAATACTCTTTATAAATGCAGTAACAAAGACTAATAAGGGAAAGAAAAAAAAATGAGAGTGTAATGTGGTCAAATTGGCAGCAATTGTTCCTTCCCATATCATAAGATGTAGTATTGAACTGCAGGATTAACTTAAAAAGAGAAGTACTCAGTGCTCTAATCCAATTTCCCAGTAGAGGAATCTTTTCTATATCACTACTAGCTGGTGTTCAGAAGTGGTGAGCGAACATGGGATTTTTTGGAAAATCTCCAAATAGTATGTTGTAGGTGCATATAATAATTTAATTTATAAGTTGACTTATTTCGAAAACCTGCTTTTATCTGTCAAGATGTGCTCATTAATTCTGAATCCATCAACAGTAATCTCTAAAGATTAGCTTTATTTGTCACATGTATATTGAAATATACATTGAAGTGTGTCATTTGCATCAAATCAAATCAGCAAGAATTGTTCTGGGGGCAGCCGGAAAGTGTCATCACCACAGCATGCACAAAACTTACTGACCCTTTGGGATGTGGGTGGAAACCGGAGTGCCCGGAAAAAACCCACATGGTCAAGGTGAGAGTGCACGAACTCCTCAGCGACAGTGATGGGGATTGAACCCCATTTGGTGAGTGCTGTGAGTCAATCGCACAAACCCCTACACTGCTGTGCCATCCACATCTCTATGCACACTGGCTCGTTTAGAAACTGGGGCAGTTGACGGTGGATCAAATAAAGTCTAAGCTTTTCATCAGGTGATTTATTTCGAATAATCAGGCTCTCTGAAGGTATAAATGGATTAAACTGTTTGAAGATATTGAACACACCTCTGACCTTCCAAGGAGGTCCTGATGTATGTTTTAGGGTTTGGAAGCATGTTGATCAGACTCACTCCAATCTCCATTGCAAGGTAAAATGTGTAAGAATACAACTCCTCCACCAGTGCCTTTGTTGGTCTAGGGGTATGATTCTCGCCACGGGTTTCAATTTGTGAAGTGTCCTGGTTCAAATCCTCAATGAATCAGAATCAGAATCAGAATCAGGTTTATTATCAGTGGCATGTGATGTGAAATTTGTTAACTTAGCAGCAGTTCAATGCAATACATAATCTAGCAGAGAGAGAAAAAGTAATAATCATCATCAATAAATAAAATAAACATAATAATAAATAAACAAGTAAATCAATTATGTATATTGAATAGATTTTTTAAAATGTGCAAAAACAGAAAAATGGTATATTAAAAAAGTGAGGTATTGTCCAAAGCTTCAATGCCCATTTAGGAATTGGATTGCAGAGGGGAAGAAGCTGTTCCTGAATCACTGAGTGTATGCCTTCAGGCTTCTGTACCTCCTACCTGATGGTAACAGTGAGAAAAGGGCAAGCTCTGGGTGTTGGAGGTCCTTAGTAATAGAACCCCTGCCTTTTTGAGACACCGCTCCCTAAAGATGTCCTGGGTACTTTATAGGCTAATGCCCAAGATGGAGCTGACTAGTTTTACAACCTTCTGCAGCTTCTTTTGATCCTGTGCAGTAGCCCCTCCATACCAGATGGTGATGCAGCCTGTCAGAATGCTCTCCATGGTACAACTATAGAAGCCATAAGACCATAAGACATAGGAGCAGAATTACTCCATTTAACCCATTGAATCTTCTCAGCCATTCCAACATGGCTGATTTATTATACTTCTCAACCCCATTTTCCTGCCTTCCATAACCTTTGATGCCCTGACTCCAATTAAGAACATATCAAACTCCACTTTAAATATACCCAGTGACTTGGCCTCTACAACCACCTGTGGCAGTGACTTCCACAGAAGAGTTACGCTCTGGCTAAAGATATTTCTCCTCATCTCTGTTTAAATGAACATATCTCTATTCTGAGGCTATGCCCTCTGATCCTTGACGACCTCACTATAGGAAACATCATCTCCACATCCACTCTATCTTGACCTTTCAATGAGATTCCCTCTTATTCTTCTACCCTCCATTGACTATAATAAGAGAGCCATCAAATGCTCCTCATACGCTAACTCTTTCATTCCCGGAAAAATTCTCATGAACCCTCTCCAGACACTCTCCAATGCCAGCACATCTTCTCTTAAACACGAGAAAATCTGCTGATGCTGGAAATCCAAGCAACACACACACAAAATGCTGGGGGAGCTCAGCAAGTCAGGCGGCATCTATGGAAAAATGTAAACAGTTGACCTTTTGAGCTGAGACCCTTTGTCAGGACATGGGAAAAAAGGTGGGGGGGGAGGGAGAGGAAGAATTATAAGGTGGTAGGGGATAGATGAAACTGGGAAAGGGGAAGGGGTAAAGTAAAGAGCTGGCAACTTGATTAGTGCAAGAGATAAAGGGCTGGAGAAGGGGGAATCTGAAAGGAAAGGGTAAAAGACCATGGAAGAAAGGGAAAGGGGAGGAGCTCTAGGGGGAGGTGATGGACTGGTAAGGAGATAAGGTGAGAGAGGAAAACAGGAATGGGGGAATGGTGAGGGGAGGGGCAATTACCAGAAGTTTGAGAAATCAATATTCATGCCATCAAATTGGAGGCTACCCACACAGACTATAAGGTGTTGCTCCTCCAACCCGAGTGTGATCTTTTCTTAGATGAGGGACCCAAAGCTGCTCACAATACTCCACGTGCATCTGACCAATGCCTTGTAAAGCCTTAGCATTACATCCTTGCTTTTATCTTCTAGTCCTCTTGAAAAAAATGCTAACATTGCATTTGCCTTCCTTATTACTAACTCTACATGTAAATTAACCTTCAGGGTATCCTGCACAAGGACTCCCAAGTCCCCTTGAACCTTGGATTTTCGAATCTTTTCACTGTTTAGAAAATAGTCTATGACTTTACTCCTTCCACTAAAACGCATGACCATACACTTCCCTACACTATATCCTACCTGCCACCTTTTTGCCCATTCTCTCAATATATCTAAGTTCATTATCAGAGTCCACCTCCCCAACATCACATACCCTGCACCTATCTTGTATCATCCACAAACATGGCCACAAAGCAATCAATTCCGTCATCCATATCATTGACATATAATGTGAAAAGAAGTGGTCCCAAAACCGTCACCTGCGGAACACCACTAATCACTGGCAGCTAACCAGAAAAGGCCCTCATTATTCCCACTTTTTGCCTCCTGCTAGTCAGCCAATCTTCTATCCATGCTAGTGTCCTTCCTGCAATACAATGGGCTCTTATGCTGTTAAGCAGCTTCATTTGCCACATCTTGACAAGTGCCTTCTGATAATCCAAGCAAAAAACATCCACTGACTCTCCCTCGTCTATCTTGCCTGTTACTTCCTCAAAGAATTCCAACAGATTTGTAAGGTAAAATTTCCCCTCAACGAAACATTGATGACCGCTCAATGGACTGCATGCAGATGAAGTTATCAGGGAGACTAGAGGTCTTTCGGAATTCCCACATCTCTCACAAAGAACCATACCACTAACCATGGATCCACTTTCATCTTAATAGCTCTGTACTAATAACCAAAGAGCAAAACAGCTTGCTAGAAACACATAGAGTGGCCACATGTTCTCTCCCAATTCTGCTTAGCCAAAGCCTGACCTCTCTAACACAGGCTTATTCCAATAATGGCCGCTCCTACAATAGTGACTTTGCTTTCTCCTCACTCCTTTTTATTGGCCTTTGCCAAGTGACTAATAGATTGTTATAATCACAGGCGCCAAAAAGTTCTGAAAGGGCCCCCAAGTTCTTTTTGAACCTCGCCCCATCTCAGCCAAAAAGTGACTGCTCGTGATAATTGCAGCCCGCTGAGAAGTTCTGTATGGCCCTGTGCTCCTCTTTAAACTCGTATCACCTCAGCCAAACAAGCCCTCGAATTAAAATCTTGTGGAGCGGCATGGTAGCTTTGTGGTTAGTGTAACAGTATTACACCACCAGTGAAATGTATATAGTTCTGCCTCTGACTGTAAGGAGCTTGTAAATCCTTCCTGTGAATGCATGGGTTTCCACTGGGTGCTCCAGTTTCCTCCCACATTGCAAAGATGTGGGTGTTAGTCAGTTACGTGGTCTCATGGCTGTATTGGATGGCATGGGCTCGTTGGGTTGCAAGTGCCTGTTATCATGGATGTATTTAGGTGGCATGGCTTATTAGGTTGGAAAGGCCTGTAAACTCTAAATAACGTAAATAAAAATAAAACAAAATACCATATAACAAATTTCTGTCCATTGCACCTATATTGTGCAACTTCATTCTCCTCATAAAGTGACAAAAAGTTCACAGTAGGAAGGAACACATCCATTTAGAGTCATTAAGTCCTCCAGTTTATGATATCATGACTCTTTTGTTAGCCTTTAGCCACTCCCAGGTCAAGTATGTTGTAGCTAGATGCTGATTATTATTTATATTTATTCTGTCATGGGATGAGGGCATTGCCAGCAGAATTTATTGCCACTTCCAACATGTCCCTAAATCAAGTGTCTGGTTGGGATGTTTTGGAGAGCACCAAGGTTCAATCACAATGGTGGCTCGGGTATTACATTTAAGCCTAGATCACCAAGGATTACAGATTTTTTTTCTTGAACGTTAGAGAATAAGGTTTTTATGACAATGTATTAATTTCCTATATAATATTGTATACTTCTATAGATGCACAGTGGAGAGTATCTGAACTGGTTGTATCATGGCCTGCTACTCAACCTCTCACTCAACACAAAAACAGGAGAAAGAAACTGGAGGACCATGAGCCAAGTCCTCATTAGGGGATCAGAGGTGGAGAAGGTCAGTAGCTTTAAATTCCTTGATGTTATCATATCAGAGGATCTGTCCTGGGATCATCACGCAAATTCCATCACAAAAGAAGGCATCGCAGCTCCTCTACTTTCTGAGAAGTTTGTGCAAATTTGGCATGTCACCGAAAACTTTGACAAACTTCTGTAGATGCACAGTGGAAAGTGTCCTGACAAAAGCGGGGGAAGGGAGGGAGGGAGGGTAGTGGGTGTAGACGGAAAGTGTAGAGGGGAAGAGGGGGAGAGAGGGTAGAGGGGGAGGGGGAGAGTGGGTACAGGGTGTAGAGGGGGTAGAGGGTGTAGAAGGGAAGAGGGGGAGGGAGGATAGTGGGTGTAGAGGGGAAGAGGGGGAGGGAGGGTAGTGGGTGTAGAGGGGAAGAGGGGGAGGGAGGGTAGTGGGTGTAGAGGGGAGGGGAGAGGGGGGTAGTGGGTGTAGAGGGGGAGAGAAAATAAGAATATTCAGGACAATTCAAAACAAATCCATATTTACAATATTTTCCTTTGAATGACAATTTCAAGTGTCTGAATCGTCCCACTATTACACCCACAAAAAGTGTTAATTACGGTCATATCCATGCAATGGGATGTTGATTGGATTCGCGTATGTGTCATCACTCAGTTAAGTGCTTGTTTCTTACTCTGCCTAGTCTGCACTTTACTGTTCAGAGCTGCATTTTAAATTTAACCCACAATTTATATTTGAATCTGAACGTTGGTCACTGAAGTCAGTATTTTGCTGTATGTCCTAATACTGACTCCACATCCCTCCAGTCAGTGAATCTTCTATCCATGCTAGTAGCTTTCTTGTAATACCATGGGATTTTATCTTGTTTAGCCCCCTCGTGTGCAGCATCTTGTAAAGGCCATCTGTAAATCCAAGTAAACATTATCCACTGGCTCACCTTTGTCTATCCTGCCTGTTATTTCTTCCAACAATTCCAAATGACTTGTCAGACAAGGTTTACACTCAAGGAAGCCTTGCTGACTTTGGCCTATTTTATTATGTGCCTCCAAGTAACCCGAAACCTCATCCTTCAAAATGGTCTCTAACATCTTACCGAACTCTGAACTCAGGTGGGAATATAAGTGGGCAATGTTATGGAGATAAATGTTTGCAAGATCAACAGGATACTAGATCAGCAGTTTGCCAAATGTGCAAACATCATTGAAAGCTACAACCAAGAAACTAAGGAAAATGGAGACATGACTCAGACTGGCATTTGAACAGCATGGACATGAAAGAAGATTGATGCGATAGAGAGAGGGAAGAAGATTTAAGGATTTGAAAATAAAATTCAATCCAGCCATCAGCATATTCTGTCTGAAATTCAGGTTCTATAAAGCGTGCAGATAGTTTCAGCTCTAAATAAATCTTGATTCCTAGTACAAATTTGCCATCCTGTGCTGCCCACAAAAACATCGGTTATGCTTGGATTTGCTTTAGGATAGAAGATTGGAATTGACAGTCAATGATTTCACTACCACGGTAGTGTAGTGGTTAGCACAACACTATTAAAGCTCAGGACGTTCTGGAGTTCGGAGTTCAATTCAGGCACCTATCTACATGTCAGGTAGGTTAATTGGTCATTGTGAATTGTCCTGTGATTAGGTTAGGGTCAATCGGGTTTGTTGGGGGTTGCTGGGGCGGCTTGTCTCGAAGGGCCAGAAAGGCCTACTCCTGCACTGGGGTGGCATGGCTCGAAGGGCCAGAATGGCCTACTCCTGCACTGGGGCACAATGGCTCGAAGGGCCAGAAAGGCCTACTCCTGCACTGGGGCACAATGGCTCAAAGAGCCAGAAAGGCCTACTCCTGCACTGGGGTGGAATGGCTCGAAGGGCCAGAATGGCCTACTCCTGCACTGGGGCACAATGGCTCAAAGAGCCAGAAAGGACTACTCCTGCACTGGGGTGGCATGGCTTGAAGGGCCAGAAAGGCCTACTCCTGCACTGGGGTGGCATGGCTTGAAGGGCCAGAAAGGCCTACTCCTGCACTGGGGCACAATGGCTCGAAGGGCCAGAAAGGCCTACTCCTGCACTGGGGCACAATGGCTCAAAGAGCCAGAAAGGCCTACTCCTGCACTGGGGCACAATGGCTCAAAGAGCCAGAAAGGCCTACTCCTGCACTGGGGTGGCATGGCTCAAAGAGCCAGAAAGGCCTACTCCTGCACTGGGGTGGCATGGCTTGAAGGGCCAGAAAGGCCTACTCCTGCACTGGGGTGGCATGGCTTGAAGGGCCAGAAAGGCCTACTCCTGCACTGGGGTGGCATGGCTCAAAGGGCTGGAAAAGCCTATTCTCCAGTGTGTCATTAAATAAAATCAACACTTGGGAGAAATAGAGGGAGGGAGGGAAGGTGGGCAGGAGGGTGTGGAGGGGTGGAAGGGGAAGGAAGGAAAGAGAGAGAAGGAGAGAAGAAGAGAAGGAGCAAGGATGGGAAGGGCATGAAGGAAGAAGGGAGGGAGAATGAGGGAGGGAGGAAGTAGGAAGTTGTGTGTGGAGGTATGAAGGAAGGGAAGAAGAGAAATAAGGTAGGAAGGGAGGAAAGGGGGGAGGAAGGGTGTGGAGGGGAGGGAGTGCAGGAGGGAGAGAGTGGAGGAGAGAGAAAGGGAAGGAAGAAGTGAGGGAGGGAATGGAAGAGGAAGAAGGGTAGGAAGGAGAGAGGAAGGGAGTGGAGGACGGATGGAAGGAAGAGGAATGGAAGAAAACATTGCATTTAAGGTGATAGGGAGAACAATTAGAATATGTGGGGCATGTTTCATTACCCAAAGAGTAGTAGGTTCGTGGAACGGGCGGCAAGCGGTGATGTTGGAAGTAGAAATGAAAGTGGCATTTAAGAAGCTGCTCAATTAAGTCACGGATAAGCAGGGAATAGAGGGATGTGGATCATGCGTAGGCGAAAGAGATTTAGTATAATCCAGTACAATCTTCTTTGCAGACATGGTGGGCCAAAGGGCCAGTTCCTAAACTGTTTACACTGTTCTGTGCCCTAGAAGGAGGGAAGGAAGGGGACGGGAGGAAAGGAGATAGTGGAAGGGTGAAGAGAGGGATGTTAAACAATTTGCAAAAAGAAAAAATCCAGCAGCCTTGTAATTTGAGATGATAAAGTGCGTATCGAGGAGTAACATACTGAGAAACAAAGCAAACCCTTCATCCCTCTTCCTGGTCTCAGAGGATGTGAGACATCTGTTGCCAGCTGGCCCTCCAGGTTAACTGATAGCAGGTATTCTACAAGATCCCTGTCAATTTTTGGTGTCAGCGGTAGCCTGGAAAAAAAAATGTACACTCAAGATGAAAAAGATGGCAATTTATAATCTGTCACTTGCCAGTGCAATGTTTTAATTAGCACAGCAGACATGTAACAACGTGCTTACTTTGATTACCTATCTTTAAATGAAGATTATAATAAAAACATCAACAGAACATATCACTGTCAGTTTGATACATCAACTCTGTTTTGACAAGTGTATTTTACACACTTTCATCTGGTCTAATTTTTCATTACCATCATAGTAAAATCACGCTTTATTATGCAGGGCAAATATTTTGCTTATGCTAAGCTGCAGGAGCCCTAATCATTAATTTAACAAAATGAAATTCCCTTGCCATTGTGGATTTTAAATCTATTTTAATTGCATCTAGCTGACTGGATTTTAATTAATAACCAGTAGCAATAATCATAGCTGGAGAAGATCCAAGTATATTCCTGCCAGAAACATAACTGACGGTCTTTACAAGAAGAAACTGAAATGCTGTTAAGTATTTACTAAGTGCCACGTTAATGTTCAGACTTGTTGATTAACTGCTGATAGAATCACACTGGATGTGATTTATTTTGTTTCTTCTTTGGAAATATCAATGACATTACTTAAAGAAAATAAATTACTTAAATTCATAAGTGCTATCCATAAATTTTAAAGCAGGATAGTCGGAATCATTTTCTCTGGGGTAGAAATGTCATCCACTGGAGGGTAGATGCTTAAGGTGAGAGGGGAAAGTTTAAAGGGGCAAGTTTTTTTTTACACAGTGACTTAAAGGTTCCTGCAAAGGGCTGCCAGTGTAGAGTAGAAGCAGATATGACAAAGGCCATTTAATAGACTATAAAACCAAAAGACATAGAGCAGAATTAGGTCATACAACCCAACATTTATCATTTGGCCCATCAGATCTGCTCCACTATTCCATCATAGTTAATTTATTATCCCTCTCAGCCTCTTTCCTCTGCCTTCTCTCCATAATCTTTGATGCCCTTACTAATCAAGAACCTATCAACTTCCATGTTAAATATACCCAATGACTTGGCCTCCACAGGCATCTGTGGCAATGAATTCCACAGATTCACCATGCTCTTGCTAAAGAAATTCCTCCTCATCTCTATCCTAAAAAGGTGTCCTTCTGTTCGGAGTCTGTGGCCCCTGGTCCTAGACTCCCCCACCATAGTAAATGCTCTTTCCACGTCTTCTTGAGCTAGAGAGGCCTCCACTGCTCAGGGTCGACCATGGATGGTGCTCCTAGCTGTCTGTGTACACAAGCCAGGGTAGTATAATAGGAAGAGCAAGCTGTTGTCCATGTGGCAAGCTCCCCCTCTCTGCACAGCTGATGAGCCCAAAGGAACGGCCGAGACTGATACAGTTTGGGGCCAGCAGCAGCACGGGAGTTGGTCGTCCGTGTTGAACTCAGTGTAGGACTGCATTAGGACTCCAGTGATGCACCATCAATAATTCCCTGAGACGTGAGGTGAGATATCGGCTTTTATTGACTGGAAGAAAGAACAAGCAGTAATTGACCACCATACTACATCCTGGAGACTGAGGGCTGGGCTCAGGCCTCAATCGCCATTATACCGGGGTCTGTGGGAGGAGCCACGGTCCATGGGAGGAGCCACAGGAGCAGTCAGCAGGGAGGGCGTGTCCAGACAGGTATATGTAGTTCACCACATCCAGCTCGGGATTTTTCCTCAGAGTTTACTCCTGAAGCCTCCCCCATGAAGTGAGTATAGGTGCTATGCAGCAGAGGTTTGAGATCAGAGTTTTCCTTCTCCTAGATGAGTTGTGAACCACAGCTGAAAAGCCCCATCTGCCGGAAGTGACTGGTTTGAAGGCGCCAGTATCCCGCCTTTGTTCCTTCTCCTGTCAGTAAAAACAGTTCCACTGGGCTAAACAGTAACTAACCGACATGTGAAGGCCCGGAGCTGGAGTTAGAGGCCACTTAAGTCGCATACCATTGGGAGCGTTTAATAGGTAGTGGGAGCTTATCCCCACTACCACTCCCAGCTATAACAACCTCAAGGAACCTCCACTCTATCTAGGCTTTTCAATATTTAATAGGTTTTAATGAGATCGCTCTCTCATTTTTCTAAACTCCAGTGAGTACAGGCCCAGAGCCGTCAAGCACACCTCACACATTAACCCTTTCATTCCCAAGATCCTCTGGATCTTCTACGATGTCAGTACATTCTTTCTCACATAAGGAGCCCAAAACTGCTCACAATATCCCAAGTGTGGTCTGACCAATGCCTTATAAAGCCTCAGCATCACATCCTTGCTTTTATATTCTAGTCCTCTTGAAATGATGACTCATGAATATGCAGGGATGGAGGGATGTGAATCATGTACAGGCAGAAGGCATTTGCTCCATTTGCCTACCAGCACAACAGGTCCACAGTAGATTCCATCTCATTGGCTCTTCATTAAACTCTGGAACATCTGGACAGCACTGATGCAAATATCAGGATGCTCTTTTTTGATTACAACTCAGTATTCAATACTATTCTCCACTCGAAACTAATTAATAAGCTTCAAGACCTTGGCCTTAGTACCTCCTTGTGCAATTGGCTCCTCGATTTCCTCACTTGCAGACCCCAGTCATTTCGGACTGGCAACAACATCTCCTCCACAATCTCCATCAGCACAGGTGCACCACAAGGCCGTGTGCTTAGCCCCCTGCTCTACTCGCTTTACACTTATGACTGTGAGGCAAAGCACAGCTCCAATGTCATATTTAAGTTTGCTAATGACACCATGGTCATTGGCTGAATCAAAGGTGGCAATGAATCAATGGGAGATTGAAAATCCCCACCATTGAGCACATCTACAAAAAGCATTGTTCGCAGGAAAGCAGCGCCCATCATCAGGGATCCCACCACACAATTCATGCTCTCTTCTCGCTGCTGCCATCAGGAAGAAGGTACAAGAGCCTTAAAACTCACACTACCATGTTCAGGAACAGTTATTACCCCTCAGTCGTCAGGCTTGTGAACCAGAGGAGATAATGTCACTCAATTATTTATCTATTTATTTGTTTTATTTCCAAATTTGTTGTCTTTTGCACACTACCCTGCTCTATAATGATTATCGGATTCATTAAGTATGTCTGCGAAAAATGAATTTCAGATTTGTATATGGTGACATATATGTACTTTGGAAATAGGCCCTTTGGCCCGCTGAGTCTGTGCTGGCCCTTCAACCAATATTTACACTAGAGTGCTGCTTTAATCTAGTTTTTATTCTCCTCAAATTCTCATCAACGACTACCAGATTCTACTACAAGCGGCAATCAGTGGCCACGTAACCAACCCACCTTTTACCTTCTCTCCTCCACCCACTCTGTCTACCCATCAATCACGCACTCCTTCCACAGCTACCACTCCCTCACTATTCCCACCTCTCCAGCCTACTTCCCTTATTTGATTCCATTTTCCATCTTCTTTTCCTATCAGATTCCACTCATCTGCAACGTGTGTCACTACTTCCAATCTTCTGTCCTCCATGTGCCTTCCACCACTCCTCACCTACTTACACTCTTCAGCAGGTTCAACAACAGGTATTACACCTCAGCCACCAGGCCCCTGAACCAGAATGGTTAACTTCACTCACCTCAACACTCAACTGATTCCACAACCCGTGGACTCACTTTCAGGGACTCTTCAACTCATGTTCTAAATACTATTTTGATATTTATTTATCCGTGATTGTTTTGCTTTTTTTGTATTTGCACAATTTGTTGCCTTTTGCACGTTGGTTATTTATCCATCTTTGTTTGTGAGCAGTTTGCATTGATTCTATTGTGTTTCTTTGTATTTACTGTGAATTCCCACACAAAAATGAATCTCAGGATAGTCTATGCAGCTACCATAAGATATGAAATTTACTTTGAACTTTGAAGTCTGAACCGATCATACTCCTTCTCTGACCCCTCACTTTTTCTCACTAGCAACCTCCCTTCTGTCTTTCATTGCAGACGAAGGGTTTCAATGCAAAATAGCCCATCTCCCTCCACACATGCTGCCTGCCCTGCTGAGTGAAATATTGAAGGGGAACATGAAGGGGAACTCTTTCATTCTGAGGGTGGTAAGAGTGTGGAACAAGCTGCCAGTGGAAGTGTTGGATGTTAGTCCAATATCCACATTTAAGAGAAAATTGGATAAGTACATGGAGAGGAGGGAAATGGGGGGGGGGGTGGTTATGGTTCAATGGGTCTAGGCAGAATATAGTTTAGCATGGACTCGATGGGCTGAAAGGTCTGTGTTTAAGCTGTAGTGTTCTATGAACTTATGACTCTATTTACGTGGAATCAGATACCTGAGGAAATGGTTGAAGTAGGCACAATCAAGAGAAAATCTGCAGATGCTGGAAATCCGAGCAACACACACAAAATGTTGGAGGAACTCAGCAGGCCAGGCAGCATCTATGAAAAAGAGCACAGTCGACTTTTCAGGCCGAACCCCTTCAGCAGGACTAGATAAAGAAAGCTGAGGAGTAGATTTAAAAGTTGGGGGGAGGGGAGAGAGAAACACCAGGTGATAGGTGAAACCTGGAGGGGGAGGGATGAAGTAAAGAGCTGGGAAGTTGATTGGTGAAAGAGACAGAAGACCATGGAAGAAAGGAAGAGGGGGAGGAGCACCAGAGGGAGGCGATGGGCGGGCAGGGGGATAAGATGAGAGAGGGAAAAGGGGACAGGAAATGGTGAAGATGGGGAGCAGTGGAGGATATTACCCGAAGTTTGAGAAATCGATGTTCATGCCATCAGGTTGGAGGCTACCCAAAAAGAATATAAGGTGTTGTTCCTCCAACCTAAGTGTGGCCTCATCATGCCAGTAGAGAAGGCCATGGATGAACATACCGGAATGGGAATGGGAAGTGGAATTAAAACATGTGACCACTGGGAGATCCCGCTTGTTCTAACAGATGGGGCGTAGATGCTCGGTGAAGCGATCTCCCAATCTACATCGGGTCTCACCGATATACAGGAGGCCACACCGGGAGCACTGAACACTGTAAGTGACCCCGACAGACTCACAGGTGAAATGTTGCCTCACCTGGAGGGGCTGTTTAGGTCCCTGAATGGTCATGAGGGAGGAGGTGTAGGGGCAGGTGTAGCACTTGTTCTGCTTGCAAGGATAAGTGCCAGGAGGTAGATCAGTGAGGAGGGATGAATGGACAAGGGAGTCACATAGGGAGTGATCCCTGCAAAAAACGGAAAGTGGTGGGGAGGGAAAGATGTGCTTGGTGGTGGGATCCCATTGGAGGTGGCGGAAGTTTTTGGAAAACTAGATGCTGGATGCGGAGGCTGGTGGGTTGGTAGGTGGAAGACACAATAACAACTTTGAAAAGACAGTTGGTCCACCCCATGGATTAGAAAAGTTTAGGTTATGGGCCAAGTTCTTGCAAGTGGGAGTAGGTTGGATGGGGCATCTTGGTTAGCATGCACCAGTTGGGCCAAAGGGTCTGTTTCAGAGCTGTATAACTCTGTAACTCTAAAACAGCAAGACTGTAGATTGTAGCACAGGGTATTACTGATAACAAGAGAATTAAACACACAGGAGGGTTTACCTCTCAATCACCATTTAAGCATTGCTGTCTTTATTTGGTGGTCAAAGGTATAAAGTAGCAGCTCAAGCTGAGAAAATCCTCTATAAGCAGCCATGGAGGTAAAACCTGAGAGGATGTGAGTATTGCTCAAATTCTGGCATTTACTGTGCATCCCTGATTGTTCCGAAGCTGAGAAGGGAGTTAAAAGTCAACCAATTGACACTTCTGGAGTCACATTTGAACTCTGTAGACTAAGAATGACTTTGCTAAAAGACATCACATATGGATTTTTACCACAATCCAGTCAGCTTTTCACAAAAATCCAGTTAATTTAAATTCCCCAGCTACCCTGGTGGGATTTCAACTCCTGTCCCTGGATCAATGGTCCAGAACTCTGGTTGGTAATCCATTAATTTAATCCCTTAATCACAGCACACAATTGTCTCGTAGCATGCACGGGAATGACAGAAATGTCTTTTACTGCTAATAATGTTCTTAAAATAGAAGATCAGGTTGAAAATGCCCAGGAATTAATATTTGTCAATGGAACTTTATTCATGAAAATACAAATAAAGATTGCTGAAAACACTCAGCAGTTCAGGAACATCTACTGAGAGGGGAACAGAGTTAACATGTCAAGTGAATGAGTTTTCATCAAAAGTACAGAAGGTGTGAAGTTAAGCATAAGAGTCACAGAATCATATATACAGAAAGAGGTATTTAAGTCAAACACGACAAGATACACATCTGGGGCAGTCCAATTTGTCCATTTTTGACCCATATATTGAGAAATGTTTCTTGTCCATTGCCTTTTTAAATGTTGTTTATTTTATTTATTTATTTAGAGAAATACTGCAGAACGGGCCCTTTGGCTCTAACGAGCTGCACCACCCAACAATATTTAACACAAGCCCAATCACAGGACGATTTACAATGACCAATCAACCGACTAACTAACACATCTTTAGAATGTGGGGGAAACCGGAGCACCCGAAGGAAACCCACGCATTCGCAGGGAGAACATACAAGCCTGTTGCAGACGGTGGCAGAATTGTACTCCAAACTCCAGAATGTTCCAAGCTGTAATTGTATCACACTAACCGCTATGCCACCATGGTGCTTCCGTGGGTTATTATACCTGCCTCACCTGCTTCCGCTGCCAGTTTGTTCCATATACTGGCCACTCACTGTGTTAAAAAGTTGCCCTTCTGGTAACCGTTAAATCCCTCAAATCAAAACTTTTGAAACTTAGGAGAAGTTTGGATAACTGCGTGGATGGGAGGGGTGTGGAGGGCTACAGTTCAGGTGCGGGTTGATGGGACTTGGCAGAACAGCAGTTCAGCATAGCTTTCCTATAATGGAGTGACCAAATCTGAACTCAATAGTCTGTGCAGCCTAACCCAATGTTTTATACATAACATCCTGACTTCTATACTCAAGGCTAAGTTCTAACTTGCAGAGTAAGGAGAGGGATGGAGAGAACAAAGAGAATATGTGATGGGGCTCTGATCAAGAGTATCTGAAGGACACAGGTGGTGGTAGCACTGGCTGTGAGAAGGGGGAAAACATCAATATTTTAAAGATTTGCTTTATTTTGTCATTGAAACATCAAAACATATGGTGAAATGGGTCATTTCATCAACAATCGACACAGTCCGAGGATGTGCTGGGGGCAGCCTGCAAGAGCCACCAAGTTAGCATGCCCTCGACTTATTAACCCTAACCTATACGTCTATGGAATGTGGGAGCACCCACGCAGTCATGGAGGGAATATACAAACTCCTTACAGCAGGAATTGAATGCTGATCACTGCTGCTGTTATAACATTACACCAATCATGACAGAATTCTGCTGCCCATCTTAAAACTTAACACAGGCAGCCCTGTTTGGTTTACTAAAGTTTGCCTGTACAGAATTCACAAAACACCATCCAAAAATTTGCGACACAGTATAAAATCCAGTCTCACAGAAATGATACGCAAAAATAGACAAATGCAATTTTTTTTTCCCAGCTCAGATTTCTTGTTGGGTATGCAGAGGACGTGGCTTCACAGTAAGGAAAATTGTGATGTGTTCATTTCAAACTCAACCCTCTGTCAATTAGGGCTGCCTGTCCGTATTTCATTTCTAACTTTTTACAGATCTGATGATTCCAAAAGTGTACAGGTTTGTAAGTTAATTGGTGACATGGGTGTAATTGTGTGTCATGGGTTCGTTGAGCTGGAAGGATTTGCACCATACTGCATTTCAAAAGGTAGGTCGTCAACCTCATACTCTTTTGTTAAGTTACATCTCGGTCTAATATACTTGGCCTTACAAAAAAATGCACAACCTTTATCAGAATCAGAATTACTATCATTGATGTATGTCGTGAAATTTATTGTTATGTGCTGGCAGTACAGTGTGAGGCATAAAAATTACCACAAGTTACAATCAATCAATAAATAAATAAAAGAATGGAAATGAGGTAGTGTTCATAGCACATACGGAGCAAGATGGAGCTTGAGAGTGGCAACTTTTTTTTATGTACAGCTCCTGAGGGAATCACGTAATTTCATTTAGAGCCACTGTGGCTGAAATCTGCAGCCACAGATAATGCAATAAGGAACATAGTTTTATTCAAATAAAATAAACCTTTAGAACACAACATCTGCAGATTTCCTCATGTAAACCTTTAGAATTTTGCTTGATCTAAATCAATTACGATCTCTGCCATAACACTTACCAAACGGCCTAACATCATTCCTGATCCTGATCAATCCAGGATAATTGTTCCTCAAAAGATCCAATGGACTCCTGTAGGACAGTGATCAGAGTTATACATAGTATTTCAAATTTATTCTAGACAAAGTCTTGTGCAGATGCAATATCCCAACAAACATATTGAAATAAAGGCTATCTACGAACCCCTATGAACCAAAGAAATGTGAGACAATAGAATTCAAAGGTGAACTGAAAGGGTAGCCAATCAGGACTGAGACAAGTGAATGGGAGCACTCCCAGAGAGAAACATCAACAACTGTGCACTGAGGACGTTACCTCAACTACTGATGAAACGTCTGCTAATAATCAAACTCGGTTAACATCACAAGATCAAATGCCTCAACCTGAGCCACCAATATTCACCACCATCCCAACTCTTATACTCAATATCTTCCCTTATGAAGGCAAGTGAACCAAATGCCTTCATCACTATCCTGCCCACCAGTGTCGCCGTTTTCAGCAAGTTGTAGACTTGTACCCCAAGATCTCTCTGTACATCAATGCTTCTAAAGTCCCTGTGCATCCTACCAGATTCTGATTTCCCAAAGTGCTTTACGTCACAGCTCCCTGGGTGAAATTCCATTGCCTAGCCCAAGCATCCAAATGGTTTAGCCAACTTTGTTCACTATTTAAAACTCCTGCAACATTTGCACCATTTGTAAAGTTACTAATTCTTACTACATTCAAGTCATTTCTATACAAGTAACAAAGGTCCTAGCATTGATCACTGTGGTACACCAATTTTTACAGACTTCCAGTCAGAAAAAAAGAATCTTCCTTGCTCTAATCTATTAAGCCCTTTCAAAATTCTATATGCTCTTATTTCATTTGAAAGATAGAGAATGGAAAAACTTACAAATATAAGTACCTGGATGGAGAATTAGGACAGGGAATATAGTACATCAGCAGTATTCAACTCCCGTGACTTGTGACTTGGAGGAAAGGTCAAGTGATTGAAGCAAGAGACAGACCAGAACACACTGAAGTAATAGGTGATGACAAATTTATTCCAGTAATAATACAAATCAAATGCGTCTCAAGTCAACAGTGAGTTACAGTAGGTCAGGAAGCCATACATCCTTCAGATGAAGGTGCTTCAACAGAGCCAGACACCCAGACTCTGGTAATAAGATCCAAACATGAAAGCCACAGTAAATAAACTTAACCTCTGATTGCTCTATATTCATGAAGTCTTCCATGGATGTAAGTAAATCATGAGAGCAAGTCACAATGTCACCACATGTGTGCCAATGGCAAATATCTTTGTTGTTAGCAGGTCTTGATTATTTTCAGCAATTAGTGATAAAGAGACCCAGAGCAGGCAGAAGATCAGAGCAGGGTGTCCAAAAAGAGGAAAAGATTTGAAGATGGGAGGAGGGGTCATCAGTGCGGGCTGTAGAGTCCTTGCCAAAGAAGTAGACATGGACGTAGAGACGACAGAAGAAGAGCTCACCAACGTGGCAGGTGCAGAACTCACTGAGGTGCGGGCGCAGTGGGGCACAGGTTCTCTGTTGTTAGTCTGCAATGTACAACTTATGCCCATAGGGCAGGATGGTAGCGTAGTGGTGAGCACAATGCTCTACAATACAGATTGACCCGGGATCAGATCCTGCCTGTAAGGAGTTTGTACATTCTCTCTGTGATGATGTGTGTTTCTCCAGGTGTTCCAGTTTCCTCCCAAGGTCCAAAGACGTATCAGTTGGTAGGTTAATTGGTCATTGTAAATTGTCCCATGATTAGTGGGATTGCTGGCAGTGTGGCTTGAAGAGTCTATTCTTCACTGTATCTCCAAAAAAAATGTTCTGAAACTCCCAGGACTTCCTAGAGAAAATCATAGGCAGTTTTTATCAGAACTATGACGAGCTTAGAACCACCTGCAAATAAACAGCATGACTGCTAGGAAAAAAGGCCAATGAGTCAGGAATGCCCTGGGGATTGAGGATGTTGCAAAGAGCCAGGTCAACAATTGCAGAGTATCTCACCAGGTTTACTGGTTAATGGAGGGCTAATGACTTTTCATGGTATAATACTGAGAAAAGCATAAAAAGAAGCCATTTGCCCATTGAATTCATGCTGTCTCTTTGGGAAGCAATGCTGTTAGATCCATTCCTATTATTTCGCTTTATCACTATAACCTAAGATCTTTCATATGTCCATTATTTCTCATTTGATTCTTTGCTCCATTAAACCACACAAGGGACTGCTTGAGTTATGACTGTTCTAGTTTTGTAAATACCCACTTGGTAGGAAGCTGCCACGTAAAACTGAGCTGTCATGAGATGTGTACCTATATTTCAAGCAAAGAGACGGAACTACACAGTGAAACCAGACCAGCAGTGCAACACCTTCACCAGCAGTCACCAGCAGGCACAGAGAGAATGTATAAAATGCACAATCACAAAGCATGGGAGGCCAAGATTAAATGGTGGTGGGTAGTCCTGGCACCTCGAGGCAGCTGAACTATCTGAATCAGAATCAGAATCAGCCCAGTTAAAGGAGTCAGATACAACTTGCACAAGCATAACACAATTGTCCAAAGGAAGCCACACATTCACTTCCTTACCTGTACGTGCCAAGGACCAATTCAACTTTGTGGCAAGGATTCTTCTGAGGGACTTTAACTAAAGAGGGACCTTAATCATAGTGTGAGCATTGACCTGGCCCCTACAACAAGGATCCCTCGGGCAACACCTTCAAATCTGCAGCCACAGAAACGTAGTGATAGCAACCCTATTACAGTGTGGGGCGTTGGAGTTTGGAGTTCCTTGCCAGTATCCTCTGCAAAGAATCTTCGTACATCCTCTCTATGGAATGTGTGGCCTTTCTAGGGTCAACCAGTTTCGTCCCACAGTTCAAAGACGTACTGGGTAGGTTAATTGGTCATTGTGAATTGTAACATGTCTAGATAAGGATTAAATCAGCATGTTGGGATTTACTGGTGGTGTGGCTCAAAGGGCTGGGAGGACCTAATGCACGCTGTATCTCTAAATAAATAAATAAATTACTTTTCACATTATATGTTAATGATCCGGTTAGAAGATTTGATAGCCCTGTGACCAAGTTTGCAGATGATGCAAAGTTAGGTGGAGGGACAGGTAGTGTGAGGAAACAGGTAGTCTCCAGGAAGACTTGGATGGATTAGCAGAATGGGCAAAGAAGTGGTAGATGGTGGGGAAGGGTATGGTCATGAACTTTGATAGATGGAATAAAGGTGTAGACTATTTTCTAAACTGGGAGAAAATTCAGAAATCAGCAGTGCAAAGGGACTTGGAAGTCCTGGTGCAGTGTCTCCTGCAGGTTAATTTGCAGGTGGTGTTGATAGTAAGGAAGGCAAGTGCAATGTTAGCATTCTTTTCAAGAGGAGGGGCATATAAAAGCAAGGATGTGACATTGACACTTAATAAGAGCACTGGGGACACCACAGTCAGAGTATTTCAGCCTCATATCTAAAAAGGATGTGTTAGTATTGGAGAGGGTCTAGAGGAGGATTACAAGAATGATTCTGGGAACAAAGGGGTTAACATACAAGGAGTGCTCAATGACTCTGGGACTGTATTTAGTGGAGCTTAGAAGAATTAGTGGAGATCTCATTGAATATTGAAAGACCTAGGTAGAATGGATGTGGTGAGGATGTTTTGAATAGTGGTAGAATCTAGAACCAGAGGCTACAGCCTCAGAATACACAAAGATGCCTTTTGAACAGAGATGAGGAGGAATTTCTTTAGTCAGATGACTGGTGAATCTGCAGAATTCATTGGATGGCTGTAGAGGCCAAATCATTGGGTATATTTAAAGCATAGGTTGATAGGTCCTTGATTAAAAAGACACCAAATGTAACATGGAGAAGGTAGCAGAGGGAAATTAAATTAGCCACGATTGAATGATGGAGCAGACTCGAAGGGCTGAATGGCCTAATTCTGCTTCTGTGTCCCATGGTCTAAGTGGCACAGTATGATCCAATTTCCTGACCTCAGGCCGTTTTCTACTTAAATAAAAGTCCCAGTTTGAATGATTGCACTTTATCGAACTGCAAGATCTCCTTTATTTAATCTGCCAAGGCTCCCACCATCTGTAATCTTTCCAGTAGATCCACACTTGTTTTGGAAATACCTACTTAGTAGAAAGCTGCCACGTAAAATCAAGCCTTTGCTAGGCGCTTATTTAAGTATTTACACTCCAAGCAGAGAGTCTGAATTGCACAAGTGAAGCTGACAGTTCCAATGACTTTAAATTTCGCAGCCAAACAGGCAAGGTGGCCAAGCCTATTGTCAACAATTAAGTACTGGGGTCATCTTGAAAACATTAATGTAAGTAAAAACAGATTACTTTAATCCTTAGAAATTGAGTGTTTAGCGCGAGTCTGGCATCTGACCATAAATTGAAAGGGCGCAGAGGAGAGCAACAAGAAGGAATGTAGAACATTGGGGCAAAAGCACAAACTAAGGAACCGAAGCTTTTTTTTGTTTAGGAAAAGAAAATTGAAGGGGAACAAAAGTCCAGCTATGATAATATACTCCTTTTTAAAATACAGCAATTTTAAAAAAATTTCACTTATGCAATATTCAAAAATGTTTCTAATAGTAATAGTGCGTTCATTCAACTCGAAGATTATGTTCTCCCATGGGGTTATTCCCTTAATGGACAACACCTATGTGTGGCTTTGTTCAACGCGGGAAGGCTAATGCAGGGGCAGCCACCACATGGTGGTTGACAGATAGGAGTCAGGGTCCAGTGGCACGGCACAGAAGACTGGAGAACCTTCACTGCTGCAGCCTTCCACCACCTTCACTGCCATTGCAATGGTATATCACATCCCGCAAGCTCCACTGTTCGGGTCACGGTTGAATTGCTCTTTGTCTCGAATCTCCCCTTTGACTCTACCACCGTGGGTGACCCTACCAGAAACTAAGCTCCGGGTGGCATTGCTCTCGGGACCTCAGGAACTCTCAAGCCTCTTCAGCATGACAAGGTGATGATGTGTTGGTAGGGGAGGGTTTAAGCCAAGCTGGCAGTGGCAAAGGAAGTAAACTGGTGAACAGGCTAGCTTTAACTTGTGTGGTGCCAAGCTTGAGCATGATTGGAATTGCACTCATCCAATCAACTGGGGAACTTTCCATCTCTCTGCCAATCAGCGTAATGAGGATTGCAGAAAAAGTTTAGGGAACTGGGGATCATCCCAGAGTCCAAATCTAGAAGGCCCAGTTATGTTGCTATTCAATGATAATCTGACAGACGTGGTTTAATTAATTTTCTGAAGTATAGCAAATGGAGCTGAACATTGGCAATTATTAGCTAACATCATAAAACGATAGAAGGTACTATCAATGTGTCGATTGCTGTCATAATTTGCTCACAACGTCAAGATTGTTAGATTCAGATTTAGATGTACTTAGCTTGAATTTGGAGGACAGAGCAAAGTCAAGAAGGCATGAAACAGTGACTCCTTTGCTTGCATCTTCAGAAGCAGCTCTATTTCTATCTTTAATATCTCATTTTTTTCATTCAAAGGTTCTTTTGAAGACCCTGGCCTGGAATTACTCTCTGACTTTGGTTTTTGGCAGGAATGGGACCCACTCTCAGGGCCTCACGACCAGCCGCTTTTTGCTATCCCAAGGATGCAGCCTGGAAGACCAGCACCCCTTCAGGGTGCCGGATTTTCGTGGCTCTGGAGACAGGCTGATTCAAGGCTGTTGCCCCTGACTGAGGCGTCACGGGAGAACGCGGAACATCGGGAGCAGCAGGTTGGCTGCTGTGAGCTGTGTGACAAGAGACCTGAGCTCTCTGGGTGCAGAGCTCGGAAAAAGCAATGCAACAGACTTTCAACATCGTAAATCGGTGAGTTGTTTGTTATGTCTCCCCTCTCGTTGTGAAACGGGGACACGTCTTTTTCCCTTACTAGGGAGAGAGAGAGAGAGTCTGTGGAATGTCAAATTACCGGGTGAACGAGTAGTCTTCGGGGGAACTGCAAGTCCGTGTCTTTATTGATGCTTTGCTGCAGGCTTGAGTGCTCGGTGGGGGGTGCAGATGCTTTTTTTTGCTGGTGGGGGTGGTCATTGCCTTACTGCTGCTTGTGTGTAGGAGGGAGAGCCGGGGGGGGGGGGGCTTTGGGGTTCTAACGTTTAACTGTCATTCATTCTTTGGGACACTCCTCTGTTTTTGTGGATGTTTGCAAAGAAAAAGAATTTCAGGATGTGTATTGTATACATTTCTCTGACGTGTACCGATTGAACCTGTTGAATTCATCCAGGACCATTCAGCTGCAGTTCTCATATAGTTTTGAGGTCTAAAGGTGGATCAGACATTTGGATCCACAGGCAGGCCCAGTTCCTTGCTTAGGCAGGGGTTGAATCTAGCCATGACCAACTTCTCAAAGGACTTCATCACAAGTAGATGTGAGCGTCAATGGGTGATAGTCACTGAGGCAGCTCACTCTGCTGTTGCTGGGCACTGGTATGATTGTTGCCCTTTCAAAGTAGATGGGAACCTCCAACTGCAGCTATGAGAGACTGAAGGTGTCCTTGAACATTCTTGCCAGTAGGTTGGCACAGGTTTGCAGAACCTTACCAGATACAAGAGGACATGGCTTTAAGGTAAGGGGAGGGAAGTTCAAGGGGGATATTAGAGGAAGGTTTTTCACTCAGAGAGTGGTTGGTGCGTGGAATGCACTGCCTGAGTCAGTGGTGGAGGCAGATACACTAGTGAAGTTTAAGAGACTACTAGACAGATATATGGAGGAATTTAAGGTGGGGGGTTATATGGGAGGCAGGGTTTGAAGGTCAGCACAACATTGTGGGCTGAAGGGCCTGTAATGTGCTGTACTATTCTATGCTCTATGTTCTATACCAGGCCCTGATGCCTTGTGAGGGTTCACCCTCTTGAAAGATGTTCTGACATTGGCCTTGAAGGTAGAACTCACAGGGTCACCGAATGCCGCAGGGATTTACATAGATGTAGTTTTATTCCCCCCTTTAAAGCGTGTTTAAAAGGGCCAATAATAAGAAGTGAAGTTAAGCGGAGTGGCCTTTCATGGAAAGGGCCTTTGCTAGAGTGGTCAGTCAGCAGGCTGCAGTGGCAACAGGTGCAGGCTGGAACTTAAGTTTGAGAAGTTAGAGGCATAACAGGATGATAGTTCAGGCAGTGGAATGTTCCTCCAGTGAATGTGGGACTTCAAGTCCCCCCGATAAGTACATCTTCAGGAAGTACATCCAGCTTCAGCTCCTGTCTGTGAAGGTCAGGGAACTAGAGCTAGATCTGGATGCACTCAGGACTATCCGGGAGGCTATCAACTTCATAGGCGAGTCTTTTACTGAGTGCAGGCTTCAGAGAGTAGATGGGGTGTCCACCAGGAAAAGCAAGGGGAGTAAGTATTCAGTGCATAGTTCCCCTGTGTCCATTCTCCTTAGCAACATGTATACCTCTTCAGATACTATTGGGGGTTATTGACTTATTTGAGACACAGTAGCAGCAGCCAGGCCAGTGGCACTGTAGCTGGCTCTGAGGTTCAGAGTGTAAGGGTAAAGCCAGGCAGAGTGGTAGTGACAAGAGACTCGATGTTAGGGAGGGCAGGCAGCAGGTTCCATGGTCTCGAAGGAGAAGTCAGTGTGATGCGTTGCCTCCCAGATGTTGCTATACTATTAACATGGTTGGTCTATTGCACACTTCAGAGGTCGAGGACGACCTGACACAGGGGTGAGACTGCTGAGAGTACCTTTGCAAGGTATCCCAAACAGGTTTCTCTACAGATGGTCAAACCAGTGACTCCAGTCCTAATTTTCAGCCACTTTCCTCTCTGCACCATGTGGAAGTCATCAGGTTTCCTCTCCTATCCGATTTCTTCTTCTTCAGCCCTTTATCTTTTCTACCTATCAACTCACAGCTTCTTACTTCATAACCTTCATCCCCACCCATTCACCTTCCCCCTCACCAAGGTTCACCTATCATCTTCCAGCTTGTACTCCTTCCCCTCCCCCCACCCCCCCCCCCCCCCCCCACATCCTTATTCTGGCTTCTTCCTCCTTCCTTTCCAGTCCTGATGAAGCATCTTGGCCTGAGGCATCTATTCTTCATCCCTCTCCATTGACACTGCCTGACCTGTGGAGTTCTGTGTGTGTCAGTCTGTATTTCCAGAATTTCTTGTGTTTAAGGTTACTTACATCATCTAAGCTACAAAGATATCTGGAAATCTCTCCATGGGTTGCCAAGAATAACCACCTTTTTTTGTGTCTCTAATGACTGCATTTGACTTATTCTCTCACTGAAAAAGGCACAGCAGGGAATGATAAAGCAGAATGGAAGTGATAAGAGGACAGACAGTGAAAGAGAAGCCAGGATGATGTGTTGTCTCATAGGTGCTAGGGTCCAGCAAGACTCAGAGCGACTGCATGAGATTCTCAAGAGGGAGGGTGAGCAGCCAGAGGTCATTGTGCACATTGGTACCAATGAGATAAGCAGAAAGGGTCCTGCATAATGAGTATAGGGAATTAGGGAAAAGGCTGAAGAATAGGACCTCCAGGGTATTTATCTCTGGATTACTCCCAGTGCTAGTCAGGACAGGAATAGGATAATGGTATAGATGAATAAGCGGGTGAGACAGTGGTGAAGAGGATGGGGTTTTATATTTCTGGAGGTTTTGTACCTTTGACCTGATGGCTGCCTCGGAGCCTCAGGACTCACACCATCAGGTTCAAGAACAGTTACTACCCCTCAACCATCAGGCTCTTGAATAGGAGCAGATAACTACTCTCACTTGCCCCATCATTGAACTGTACCTGCAACAAATGATCTCACTTTAAGGACTCCTTATCTCATTATGTCAAGATCTTGCTATTTATTGCTATTTATTTATAATATATTTGCATTTGCACAGTTATTTTATCTTTTGCATTCTGGTTAATCTTTCATTGATCCAGTTATAGTTAGTATTCTATAGATTTGCTGAGAATGCCCGCAAGAAAATACATCTCATGTTTGTATATGGTGACATATATGTACTTTGATCATTAAATTTACTTTGAACTTTGGAAGGTTTGACCAATACAAAAGGAATGTATTACACCTGAACTTGAGGGGAGGGGTAATATTCCTGTGGGTAGGTTTGTTACAGCTGTTGGGGAGGGTTTAACCTCAGACGGCAAAGGGATGGGAACCAGAGTGATTGGGCTGAGGAAGGGGTAGTTGATGTATAAGTTGATGCAGTATGTAGTAAGTCTGTGAGGATGGACAGGTAGATAATAGGACAAATTGGGATGAGGTGAAGTGCATCATGGGGTAAAATAAAAAAGGATGACGAATACAGGACTGAAGGTGTTATATTTGAAAGCACGCAGTATATGGAATAAGGCACATGATCTTGTAGCACAGATAGAAATTGGCACTTATGATGTGAGCATCACTGAGACCTGGCTGCAAGAAGAACATCGTTAGGAGCTTAACATCCAAGGATACACATTGCATCAAAAAGACAGGCAGGTAGGCAGAGGGGTTGGACTGGCTCTGCTAGTAGAAATGAAATCAAATCCTTAGGAATAGGTGATATAGGATCATAAGATGTAGGATTCTTGTGGGTAGAGATAAGAAACTGCATGGGTAAAAAGATCCCGATGCCAGTTATATACAGGCGCTCAAACAGTAGCCAGGATGAGGAATATAAATCTCAACAGGAAATAGAAAAGGCATATAATGTGGGCAATGTCCCCATAGTCATGGGGGATTTCAAAATGCAGTTAGACTGGGAATATTAGGTTGGTGCCGGATCCTAAGAGAGGGGATTTGTAGAATGCCTACAACTTGGCTTTTTAAGTAGCTTGTGGTTGAGCCTGCTAGGGGAAAGGCAGTTCTGGATTAGGTGGTGTGTAATAAACCAGATTTAAGACAACTGCACTGCTCCAAATAGCGCTATATGAGGTCATTCTTATCCTTGGCTATTAGGCTGTATAATCAGTCAACCTATAGCCGGGGAAATGATGACCCCCTCTTGTTAGACTGTTATTAACCTCTTTTTAAGCTCTGCTTCGCTCTGTTTACCATCTCTGCTGTCACGGATACCCTGTACAATTCTACTATCAGTTCTTATCTGGACTGTATGAGATGTGTACCCATTACTGTATAATATTACAGTAATTCTTGTACTTCCACCTTATTTTCAAGGTAACTATTTTTTCTTACTTTTCTTCTAATATTTATATATCTGTGTGCACTTGTAATGTTACTGTGTTACCTTTGGAATCAATAAGATATCGATCTATTTGATTAGGAAGCTTAAGTTAAAGGAACCCTTGACCTGCAGTGATCATAATATGATAGAATTCACCCTGCAGTTTGAGAAGGAGAAGATAAAGTCAGATGTTTCAGTATTATAGCGGAGTAAAGGGAATTAAAGATGTATGAAGGATGAGCAGCTGAAGTTGATTGGATGAAAACACTATCAGGGATGATGGCAGAGCACCAATGGCTGGAGTTTCTGCAGGCAATTTGGAAGATGAAAGATACATACATCCCAAAGATGAAGAAGTATTCTAAAGTGAGGATGAGGTGACTGTGGCAGATAAAGGAAGTCAAAGACGTCATAAAATCAGAAGAGAGGACATATAATGGAAATTAGTAGGAAGTTAGATGAGTGGAATGCTTTTAAAAACCAACAGAAGACAACTATATAAAAAAAACATAAGGAGAGATAAGGTGAAATATGACGATAAGCTAGCCAATAATATCAAAGAAGATACCAATTGTTTTTCAGATATTTAAAGAATAAAAGAGAGGCAAGAGTGAATATTCGACCATTGGAAAATGACAATGGAGAGGCAATAATGAGGCCAAAGAAAAGTTGGACAAACCTAATACGTACTTTACATCATTATTCACTGTGGAAGACACTAGCAGTATACCAGAAATTGGAGAGTGCCAGGGAGCAGAAGTGAGTAAGGAGAAGGTGCTTGGGAAGCTGAAAGTTCTGAAGTTGGATAAGTCACCTGGACCATATGGACTACATCCTAGGTGATGTGGTCCATCTGGTCACTCCACTCTTTAAGAAGGGAGGAAGGCAGAAGAAAGTAAGTTATATTCCAGTTAGCCTGACAGTGGTTGGGAAGATTTTGGAGTCCATTATTAAAGATAAGGCCAAAGTCAGCATGGTTGCCTCACAAATTTGTTGAAACTTTTTGAGGAAATAACAGGCTGGATAGAGAGAAGTCAATGTTTAATTGGATTTCAGAAGGCCTTTGACAAGGTGCTGCACATGAGGTTGCTTAACAAGATAAGAGCCCATGATATTACAGGAATGATACAACCATGGATAGAAATTTAGCTGACTGGCAGGAGACAAAGAATGGGAATAATGAGTCCTTTTCCAGTTAGCTGCCTGTTGCACTGGGGTTGGTATTGGGACCTCACTTTTCATGATCACGTCAACGATTTGGATGATGGAATTGATGGCTTGGTAGCCATGTTTGCTGATGATACGAAGACAGATGGATGGGCAGGTAATGTTAAGGAAGCAGGATGTCTGCAGAAGGATTTAGACAGATTGGGAAAATGGGCAAATAAGTGGCAGATGGACTACAGTGTCAGGAAGTGTATGGTCATGCACTTCGGTAAAAGGAATAAAACATAAACTATTTTCTAAACAGGGAAAAAATTCAAAAATTGGAGGTGCAACGGGACTTGGAAGTCGTCAAGCAGGATTCCCTAAAGGTTCACTTGCTGGCTGAGTTGGTGGTAAGGAAAGCAAATGGAATGCTAACATCCATTTCTAGAGCACTAGAATTCAAAAGCAAGGATATTATGCTAAGGCTTTATAAGACATTGGTCAGACTGCACTTTAAGTATTGTGAGCATTTTTGAGCCCCTTATCAAAGAAAAAGTATTTGGCATTGGAGAAGATTCTAGAGGAATCTCATGAGAATGAGTCTGGAAATGAAAAGTTAATGCATGAGAAGTATTTGATGGCTCTGGGCCTGTACTTGCTGGAGTTTAGAAGAATGGTGGGGGGGGGGGGGTTCTCATTAAAACCTATCGATTATTGAATGGCATAGACCGAGTGGATATGGAGAGGATGTTTCCTAAAATTGGTGTGTCTAGGACCAGAGGGCACAGCCTGAAAATAGAGGGACGTCCATTAAGGACAGATATGAGAAGGAATTTCTTTAGCCAGATGGTGATGAATCTGTGGAATTTATTGACACAGACGACTGTGTAAGCCACGTCATTGAGTATATTTAAAGCAGAGATGTATAGGTTTATGGTTTTGTCAGGTGTAGCAAGATGCGGTGAAAAGTTGGTCTTGCTTACTGTTTATACAGGTCCAATCATTGCACAGTACATTGAGCTCGAATAAGGTAACACAATAAAAATGCAGAATAAAGTGTAAAAGATACTGAAGGAGTGCAGTGCAGGCAAATGATGAAGAGCAAGATTATAATAAGGTGCATTGTGAGGATCTTATTGTACAAGAGGTCCATTCAAGAGTCTGATAACAGTAGATCAGAAGATGTTTTCTTGAGCCTGATGTTACGTGGTATTAGGCTTTTGTAAATCTAAAGGTGTGTACCACCGTGCTCAAGGACAACTTCTGTCTTACTGCTACTTTTTAAAAAGTTTATTTTACACTATTATTTATTTTATAATTTATTGTAATTTTTCATGTCTTGCACTGTATTGCTGCCACAAAACAACAGATTTCACAACATATGTCAGTGATAACAAGCCTGTTTCTGAGCTTTGCTTTGGTGTTGTACCTGCAGTGGCAAGAAATCTCAAGTGAGTTCATGCCAGAGATGTGATGGAGATACAGATGGAGGGGAGGTTTGGAATGAGGTTTAGAACTGGGTTACTAAAGTGAACTGAGAGGACAAGTGAAGAGACAGGCTTCGGAAAACAGGTAGTGCATTATCCATTTACACTGGGGATTCAGTTCAGATCAGATCAGATGAAAAGACAAGAATTAAACTTGATCTCACAAATGTTTAAGCTGCAATTTGGACTAAATCAGGACATGAGTTGGACAGCATCAAATTACTGCAAGACACCTACACTGACCAGTGATGGATCGATGTGTTGGTGCTGGAATTCAAGGAACTCTGCAAGCCTGCATTCCAACCTTGTCTTCCATAAGCCTTTGAACATTTTTCACTAGTCTAGATTAAAAAAAACATTTCACATCAACTGGACTGTTGTAAAAAAAATGAGCATTCATAGTTCCCGTTTAAGTCGTTTGATACTGCAGATTTCTTTATTACTTTGTCTAGATCATCAGAGGAAAACAAAGTTCAAAGTTAAGAAATTATCTAAGTATGTATATGCCACCATATACTGTCCTGAGATTCATTCCACTGCAGCCATTCAAAGAACAAATAAGTACAATCGAATCAATGACAGACTACGCACAAAGACCGACACACAACCAATGTGCTAAAGAAGGCAAACTGTACCAATACAGACAAATTAAATAAAGTAAATATATAGTACTGAGAACATGAAATGTAGAGTCCTTCAAAGTGAATCCATAGGTTTGGGAATCAGTTCAGTGTTGAGATGAGTGAAGTTATCGATACTGGATAACTCCACTCACTTCCTGGATATACACCACTGCAGCTCCTCAGAGAATGTGTTAAGGAACTGGAAATGCTGCTCAATGACCTTCTGCTCCTACTCTGTGTCTCAGAAGGAAAGGAGGGAGAGGAAGACTTCAGTAGTGATAGGGTATTCTATAGTTAGAGGAGTAGATACGAGATTCTGTGAACTTGAAAGAGACACCTGGATGGTGTGTTGCCTCCCAGGTGCCAGAGTCAGGGATACCGTGGATTGGGCCCACAGCATTCTAAAGAGGAAGGGTGAACAGCCAGAAGTCTTGGTACATATTGGCACCATTGGCATAGCAGGAAAAGGGAGGAGGTCCTGAAGAGAGAATTTAAAGAATTAGGTAGAAAGCTGGAAAGGGAGACCTCCAGGGCAGTAATCTCCAGTTACTGCCTAATGCACCAGTGAGGGTAAGAATAGGATGATTAGGCAGTTGAATGCTTAACCAAAGGATTGGTGCAGGGGCAGAATTTCAGATTTCTGGAACATTTGAATCTCTTCTGGGGAAGGTATGATCTGTACTTGTGGAGGACCAATGTCCTTCTGGGTACATTTGTCAGAGCTGTTGGGGAGGGGTTAAACTAAGTTGGCAGGGAAATGGGAACTGGAGTGATAGGGCAGAGGATGGGCAGTTAGTATAAAAGCAGATGAAGTGTGTAGTGAGACAGCCCAGAAGGACAGGCAGATGATAGGGCAAAATTGCAGTCAGTGGGATGAGTTGCTTGTAACATGGGTACAAAATTAAAAAGGGTGATAAATACAGGACAGAAAACATTATATTTGATTGCACACAGTCTACAGAATAAAGTAGATAAACTTCCTAGTGCATTTAGAGACTGACAGGTATGACGTTGTGGCCATCATTGAAACATGGCTGAAAGAAGTTATGGTTGAGAGCTTAATAGCCAAGGATACATGTTGTATCAAAAGGGCAGGCAGTTAGGCAAGGGGGGGGGGGGGGGGATGATAAAAAATTGTTTTTTTTTCCCTCTGTTGGTAAAAAATTAAATCAAATTGTAAGGAAAAGGTGACATTGGATCAAAAGGCATAGAATCCTTATGGGTAGAGTTAAGAGACTGTAAGGTTAAAAATACCCAGAGGCATTGATCGTGTGGATAGTCAGAGGCTTTTTCCCAGGGCTGAAATGGCTAACATGAGAGGGCACAGTTTTAAGGTGCTTGGAAGTAGGTACAGAGGAGATGTCAGGGGTAAGTTTATTTTTAACGCAGAATATGGTGAGTGTGGGGAATGGGCTGATGGTGATGGTGGTGGAGGTGGATACTATAGGGTCTTTTAAGAGACTCCTGGATAGGTACATGGAGCCTAGAAAAATAGAGGGCTATGGGTAACCCTAGGTCATTTCTAAAGTAAGTCATTGTTCGGCATAACATTATGGGCCAAAGGGCCTGTATTGTGCTGTAGGTTTTCTATGTTTCTATGTTAGACCCTGATGGAAGTTATACACAGGCGTCTAAACAGCAGCCAGAATGTGGGATACAAATTATAAAGGGAGACAGAAAAGGCATCTAAGAAAGGAATATTATGATAGTCAATGTGTACTGAACCAGATTTGATTAGGGAGCCTAAGGTAAAGGAACCCTTAGGAGACAGTGATCATATCATGATGGATTTCACCCTGCAGTTTGAGAGACAGAAGATAAAGTCAGATGTACCAGTATTACCGTGGAGTAAAGGGAATTATAAAGGTATGAGAGAGGAGTTGGCTGAAGTTGATTGGAAGGGGACACTAGGAGGAATGATGGCAGAACAGCAATGGCTGGAGTTTCTGCGAGCAATTCACAAGGCACTGGATAGATATATCCAAAAGAAGAAACATTCCAAAGGCAGGATGATGCAACTATGACTGACGAGGGAAGTCAAAGACAATGTTAAAAGCAAAAGAGAGGGCATATAATAGAACAAAGTCAGTAGGAAGTTAGAGGATAGAGAAGCTTTTTAAAAGCATGAGAAGGCAACTAAAAGCCATAAGGAGGGAAAAGATTAAATATTAAGGAAAGCTAGTCAATAATATCAAAGAGGATACCAAAAGTCTTTTCAGATACATACAGATATATAAAGATTAACAGAGAGGCAAGAGTAGATATTGGACTACAGGAAAATGATGCTGGAAAGGTAGTAAAGGGGGACAAGGAAATGGCTGACCAACTGAATAAGTATTTTGCATCAGTCTTTATTGTGGAAAATTCTCAGCAGTATGCCAGAAAGTCAAGATTGTCGGGGGCAGAAGTGAGTGCAGTTACTGTTACTAGGGAGAAGGTGATTAGGAAGTTGAAAAGTCTGGGAGAAGATTAGGCACCTGGACCAGATAGACTATACCCCAGGTGTCAATATCTCAGGAAGGTGGCATCCATCATCAGGGACCACCACCATCTGAACTATGCCCTCTTCTCATTGCTGTAATGGGGCAGGATGTATAGGAACGTGAAAACTCACACCTCAGGGTTCAAAAATGGTTTCTTCCCGAATGCCTCAGGTTCTTTAAATGACCTAAAAACCCCTAATTCTACTTCAGCTGATATTTTCCTCTGTCTGCACTGCTTGTGTTATGTCCATTTTTATTTTGTCATGCAAGTTGTGTGTAATTTATGTTAATTTAAGCTTATGCAATTTATGTTTGAAATGTTTGTAATGTATTGTGCTGCTAGTGCAAAAACATAATTTTTCATGCCATTTACTATACACCTTGGGTATGTATGTACATGACAATAAATTTCAACTCTTTTTCCTCAAGTGTAAATATGTAATTGCTCTCCATATGCCAATGTCCAACCTATTTCACACTTGTAGCATTATTCCATTACTTCAGCAGTGTTTTCAAAGACTTTTCTAGCCAAAACAAGTCACGTTTTGTATTTAACAGGATGCTCCCATCTGAAATCTTTATCACGTGTGCTGCAGAGGTATAATAAAGCAAGGCCATAAATGGAATCACAGACTGATATAACGACCTGGGAAGGGTCGACCTGCTAATGTAATGGCTTCTCTGTAGTGCAGTGTTCGGGTTACGACCAGAGATAACGGGGGCTTTGGAATGTGCGCCAGCCAATGAGGGGAGATGTTTTTCTTTCTCGTGTGCCCAAGCGAAGGTTTTGCGGTCTTTTGTTCGGCAGAAGATGGAGAGAGAAGATGCCAGAATGGGGAAGTCATAGATTGCAGGACGGTGTGGACTTGGAATAGGATCAGGGGTTGACACCCGGGGGAAAATCGATAGCGAACGAACAAACGGGAAAACGGTGAGCTCCAACATTGCGCATTAGACGATCTACGATCGATTAGACGATTAGAAGATCTGTACCAGCAAGGCGGCTGGACCGGATGGAGTTTCCCCACGATTACTGAGGGCCTCTGCGACTGAGCTGGGAGAACCACTACAGCGCATCTTCAACATGAGCCTGGAGCAGAGAAGAGTACCCAGACAGTGGAAAACATCCTGTATTGTCCCGGTACCGAAGAAACCACAACCAAAGGAGTTGAATGACTTCAGACCTGTTGCCTTGACGTCGCACGTGATGAAGACCATGGAGCGGCTGATAATACAGAATCTGAGGCCACAAACCAGGCACACCCAGGATCCTCTTCAGTTTTCGTATAAGGAGAAGGTGGGAGTGGAGGATGCAATCACGTATTTGCTGCACAAATCACTCTCCCTTGTGCTGTGAGGATTACATTCCTTGACTTCTCTAGTGCCTTTAACACCATCCAGCCCAAGATCTTAAGGCACAAACTAACGGAGATGGGAGTAGACTCTCACATGGTGGATTGGATAGTGGACTACTTGACAGATAGATGTCAGTATGTGCGGTTGGGAGACTGTAGGTCTGCCACGGTGGTCAGCAGCACAGGGGCGCCGCAGGGAACCGTACTCTCTCCGGTCCTGTTCACCCTGTACACATCAGACTTCCAATATAACTCGGAGTCCTGCCATGTGCAGAAGTTCGCTGATGACACGGCCATAGTGGGGTGTGTCAGGAATGGACAGGAGGAGGAGTATAGGAAACTGATACAGGACTTTGTGATATGGTGCAACTCAAACTACCTGCGTCTCAATATCACCAAGACCAAGGAGATGGTGGTGGGCTTTAGGAGATCTAGGCCTCATATGGAGCCAGTGATCATTAATGGAGAATGTGTGGAGCAGGTTAAGACCTACAAGTATCTGGGAGTACAGTTAGACGAGAAGCTAGACTGGACTGCCAACACAGATGCCTTGTGCAGGAAGGCACAGAGTCGACTGTACTTCCTAAGAAGGTTGGCGTCATTCAATGTCTGTAGTGAGATGCTGAAGATGTTCTATAGGTCAGTTGTGAAGAGCGCCCTCTTCTTTGTGGTGGCGTGTTGGGGAGGAAGCATTAAGAAGAGGGACGCCTCACGTCTTAATAAGCTGGTAAGGAAGGCGGGCTCTGTCGTGGGCAAAGTACTGGAGAGTTTAACATCGGTAGCTGAGCGAAGGGCGCTGAGTAGGCTTCGGTCAATTATGGATAACTCTGAACATCCT
This sequence comes from Hemitrygon akajei, assembly GCF_048418815.1. Classification (NCBI taxonomy): domain Eukaryota; kingdom Metazoa; phylum Chordata; class Chondrichthyes; order Myliobatiformes; family Dasyatidae; genus Hemitrygon; species Hemitrygon akajei. The sequence continues at coordinate 54,215,594 of NC_133144.1, read as the reverse complement.
CTACATAGCACCATCCAGAGACAGAGAAGCAGTTTCAGCGACAGGTTACTATCGATGCAATGCTCCTCAGACAGGATGAAGAGGTCAATACTCCCCAATGCCATTAGGCTTTACAATTCTACCGCCAGGACTTAAGAACTTTTTTTAAAAGCTATTATTAATGCTTTTTGAGATAGTGATTTAGATGCATATCATATTCTTTACTGAGTTAAGTATTGTATGTAATTAGTTTTGCTACAACAAGTGTATGGGATATTGGAAAAAAGTTGAATTTCCCCATGGGGATGAATAAAGTATCTATCTATCTATCTATCTATCTAAGAGCGAATAAGAAGAAACAGCTTGTGTTCCCATAATAAGTTGCAAGTTGATCCCACTTCTCCATGTTTTTGGCTTACAGCTGATGCCAAGTGGTGCCTTGTCTTTTCAAGGTAGGTAATGATCGACATTCTTTCCAGACACCAGGCCAAATCAATCTGCAACACGCAATTCTACCACTGAATCAGCTGCAAAGATCGAGCATTGAAATATTCTGACCCACCTCCTCGGAGCTCTCCAATACTTACTAATAAAGAACATCCATTCAGACACAGTGCATATAAAAGTGACTTCAAACCAAAATGGTAGTGAACACATCTAATTCAATAGACTGGATAAAACCTTCTGACATCTGAACAAGTGATTCCAACAGCAGAAAAGTTAGATTAGTTGGCAAACTGGTTTATAAGCAGCTAAATATATTTTTCACACAGTACATTAGAGGCACTGGGGAGAAAAAAGAATTCAGACAGACTTACACTGAAGTGTGGAGGTAAATGAAAGCGTGATACGGAACTACACAGAAAGTCTAAAATCAGAATTTCATCTGAAGATTACTGAAGTGTCACTGAGGAGAGAAATCTGGGAATTATATTAAATAAAATCATTTTGACATACTTGGTGCAGAATATGAAGAAACGCTTTGATTTGAGAGCCAAACACAGGTCACAGTCAGGGACAATTTTCACGAAGGGAAATTCATAGAACAAAAATCAATAGCAGAACAACCGTTATACTGAATATACTCCCTCAATGCCATCTCCTTCTTTAATAATTGTCTTCTCTACACAATCCCTGATGCCTCATCCATTTTGTTTGTGGAATGAAGAACGATCCCACTAAACTCCTTTGCTGTTTTCATTATTGATCTCTTGCTCATTGAGAGACGCCATTTGAGATCTCTCCTCATACTTGGGAGGCAGTACAATGAGATTTGTTAAAGATTCATCAATGAGTGATTCCGGTGACTAATATAGAATGATACTTGAACTCATTCCTCAAAATAACAGCACTGGTTGTGTACTGGTCGACATGCAGGAATGAGAATGCTACATTAGCCCTTCAAGAACGAGAGAAGCAATGCTGGAAATGATTTAACAAGCCAACAATTTTAGCAAAATTATATTCAACACCATTACATAATATTGTGAGCAATGTCTAGGAAAACAAATCCATAAATGAAAGCCAATATATATATTTAAGTAAAAATTAAACTGCACAAATTTTTACCATCTTTTTTGGAGGTGGGTCTAAAGTTTCTGATGGGAGCGATCCAATAAATATGTAATAACTTGCAAGAGGTATTTGGCAAAATTAACTTACAAGAGATTGATGATTATGGAATTAGTGCCAAAATTGAAAAATATTTAACAGAACTAGGGTACAGAGAGTAGCTTTTTTGTCCTACAATGTTTCATTGTTTGCAAATATACTTCTCACAACCAAGTTAAACAACTCACACAAAAATTCTGTCAGCTATCAAAGTACGAGTTGAACATGGAGAATGCAACTGCACCATGGACGGTCCCAAACCCAGCTGCAAATGGAGGAGAGTTGGGCATGGGGTTAGTAACCCCATCCCAATGCTACAGAAACTCTAGTAAAAGCTCTAGAGACTTCATCTATGGAAAGAAAGGATCTTGGACTAGAAGACATATGAAATCATGAGGTGAAAATCTCGTCCTTTGAAGCCATGGGGCTGATCAATCTTCTACCGGCTCAGCACAGAGGACAAAGGTGAAGGGCTATTGGTGGCTTATGCCCCAATAGGGGTGATGGGCCTAAGTCTGTTAGTAGTGGAGAATGCAGAAGCATGGGGTAAATGATCAGGAATTGTGGCTTCGTTGGAGAGAAATGTGCTAACTTGTTTCTTGGAAAAGTGTTCATACAAGTTTTGACACTAAGCCACAGAAAGATGGGTGATTAATGGTTTGGTCAAAAGAAGTATGCTTTATTTAAGGAAGGAACTACTGAGACAGGGAAATAATTTTGCAGCATTGAACCAAGGCATCTGAAGGCAAAGCTGTTAACAGAGGTCAAAGGAAGTGGGGTCTGCCAAAGAGAACAGAAATGGAAAAGAATAGAGTTCATAGGGCTAGAAGAAATTATGTCAGAATCAAAGAAAGATATAGTGCAAAGCCTGGCCCTTCAGACCACTGAGAGCACACCAACCATTAACCATCTAATTATACTAGTCCTACATTTATTCAATTGTTTCTTCTCCTCATGTTGATTGATACACATACAAATGGACTCTAATGAACACATTTTATATGAAGGAACATACACAAAATGCTGGAGGAACTCAGCAGGTCAGGCAGAATCGATGGAGAGGAATGAACAGTTGACATTTCGGGCTGAGAAAGTCCTGATGAAGAGTCTCATTCTGAAATGTCAATTGTTCATCCTTCTCCACAGATGCTGCCTGATCTACTGAGTTCCTCCAGCATTTTGTGTTTGCTCCTTTGGACTTCCAGTTCCTTCAGAATCTCTTGTGTTTATGTTTAATACAAACTGGAAGCAACAGACTATCAGGAGTGCTTGCATCCTTTACAAAGGCAGGCGCTGTAACATCTCACTTACCAGCCATGGGTAATGAATGCACAGCCACAATGTGCACCCTTGGAGTCTGCGGCACTTGAATCAACATTATGTGTGAAAGAATTAAGATAAGATTGCCTTTATTTGTCATATGCACATCAAAACATACGGTGAAATGCGTAATTTTGCATTAAATCAGTGAGAATTGTGCAGAGCAGCCCACAAGTGTCACCATGTTTCTGGTGCCAACTTACCATGCCCTCAATTCACTGACTCTAAACTGTATGTCTTTGGAATGTGGAAGGAAACTGAGTTTCTGGGGGTAATCCACATGGGTACAGGGAGAACATACAAATGCCTTGCTGACAACGGGGGTAAAATCAGACCTCAATCTTATACAGCTAGCACTGTAGAGCAATTACACTAACCGCTACGTTGCAATGCGAAATGTGTGTAATTATTGGTATTGGCTTATTATTGTCATATAGTACGTACCATGATACAGTGAAAAGCTTTTAGGTGGACCATCCAGAGATTACTCCATACACAAGTAGATTGAGGTAGTACCAAGGGAAATAAAATGCAGAATATGGTGTAACGGTTACAGAGAAAGTGCAGTGCAGGTAGACAGATGAAGTGCAAGGGCCACAGTGTGATTGATTGCTAGATCAGGAGTTCACCTTTATGATGAGAGGTCCATTCAAGAGTCTGTTAACGCAGGATAGACACAGTCCTTGAGCCTGGTGGCTTGTGCACCAAACCTTTGCCCGATGGGACAGGCAGGTGAGAAGAGAGAACGGCTGGCGTTGGTGGGATTGTTGACAATGTTGACTTCTTTCCCAAGGCTGCAGAAATGTTAAATGGCATCAGAGGAGTGGTGGCCAGTTTGTGTGATGTTCTGGGCTGTGTTCACAATTCTCTGCAATATCTTGTAGTCTTGGGCAGAACAAATGCCATACTGAGCTGTGATGCATCCAGATAGGATTAGACAAAAATAATATAATTAGCAAATAGACCTTCCCTGCTTTTGATCTTAAAATAAAACACATTAGTGTTATTTGTTCTTAGCGAATGAATTATGATACCTAATTAAAAAAAGATGCCACCATAAATTGAATATCACTTCCAGATAGGGTTTGATCTTGTCATGTACATAGAAACATAGAAAACCTACAGCACAATACAGGACCTTCAACCCACAAAGCTGTGCCAAACATATACGTACTTTAGAAACTACTTAGGGTTACCTCTATTATCATCATCTTATACACCTCTATTAGGTCACCTCTCATCCTCCATCGTTCCAAGGAGAAAAGGCCGAGTTCACTCAACCGCTTCTCATTAGGCACGCTCCCCAATCCAGGCAACATCCTTGTAAATCTCCTCTGCACCCTTTCTATAGTTTCCACAACCTTCCTGTAGTGAGGTAACTAGAACTGAGCACAGTACTCCAAATGGGGTCTGACCAGGATCCTATATAGCCGTAACATTACCTCTCAGCTCTTGAACACAATCCCACAGTTGATGAAGGCCAATATACCGTATGCCTTCTTAACCACACAGTCAACCTACAAATCAATTTATCTTAATAAGCCATTGAAAGAGTGTCTGCTTGCTTATGACTAACCGCAGCAGCCTCTATTAGCCCTTCTGAGTTACTAAGCCCGTTTACTAGCGAGGTAACTGTTCATTCATTCACTTTAGCAATGATAGCGTGGTGGTTAGTGGCAATCCTACTACAGGTTAGGGCGTCGGAGGTCGGGGTTCAATTCCAGTGTCCTCTGTAAGGAGTCTATACATCCTCAACTTGAAAGGTGTGGGTTTTCACCAGGTGAGGTGGTTTACTCCTGCAGTCCAAAGTCATACCAGGTAGTTTAATTGGTCATTGTAAATTGTCCCGTGGTTAGGTCCAAGTTAAATTGGAGTTGTCGGGGGTTACTGGTCAGTGTGGCTCAGAGGGCTGGAAGGGCCTATTCTGTGCTGTATTTTAATTAAATAAATAGAAACAACACAATTACATAACCCTTGGCTGTATTCTTGATAAAGAAATCCTGTGTTCCTCAGAGGTTATGTTTATCATCCATGAATTATATGACATGAAATTTGTTGTTTTTCAGTACAGTGCACAGACATAAAAATTATTATAAACATCAAAATAAATAAATAGTTCATAAAAAGGAATAATGATATAGTGTTCTTGGGATCATGGACCCAGAGTCAGATTCATTTATTTATCATACATTCATGGAAACTTGCTGTGAACTGCAACCAACACAACCGAGGTGACAGCCCTCAATCAATTAAAACATCTTTTTGGACTGCCATGGGATCGAAGAATAATGGAATATTGCACACACTTTTCAAATAAAACATGAAAAAACTTTGAGTGGGAGCAGATAATTCAGTTGATACTCTGCCTTGTCCACCTGAACCCCATATGCCCTGATTTTTTCAATCTTCTGAAGCCTATTAGGTCAGCCACAAATATACGTAAAGACCAAGGAGCCACATTACTTGTCAATATTTATTTACCTATTGAGATGCAGCGGGGAATAGGCCCTTCCAGCCCTCAAGTCACGCCGGCCAACAAACCCCCATTTTAATCTTAGATTGACCATGGGTCAATTTACGATAATCAATCCACCTACCAACTGGTACATCTTTGGACTGTGGGAGGATGCTGGAGCTGCCAGAGGAAACCCACGTTGACGCCAGGAGAACAGGCAAACTCCTTACAGGCAGCAGTGGGAATTGAACTCTGGTCACCTGTACTGTAAAGCATTATGCTAACCACTATGCTACCATGTCACTCATTTTCTCCTGCATTTTATCAGTTCCTCTTTTCCAGTTACTGACTGTCCTTTGCAGATTTCTCATAATCCTCAGGATTAGTATTATTCCTCACAAATTTGTATGTTTCCTCCTTTTGTATTGTCACCTTGAAGAGGCAAAGGAAGGACTCTCTTCCCCACGGAGTCTATATCTTGCAATGGAAAGATTATAACAGAATGTTTCATTGTCCTGGATTTTCACCTTATTATCTGCCTGCACTGCACATTCTTTGTAATTGTTAGATAATATTCTATCATTGTTTTCCCTTTTATTAACTTAATGTTCCAATGTTCTGAAATGATCAGTGCACTATACCTCAATATATGAGACTATAATAAACCAAATTACCAAATCATCTCCTTTTAAACAAGCTCATTCCGCTAATCTTTTTAAATTTGCTTTAGATTCAAAGTTCTCATTTTAGGCTTCAGTGTGTCGCTCTCAAACTGTGCAAATTTGATCACTGGGTGAGCACATTTATGTAGCAGATCCCATTGCAATGAGGTTTCTGATTGAACCTGCATCATTTGACAGGACAAGTTCTAAAATAGACTGATCCCGAGCTGGTCCTATGATGTACCATCCACCTGAATCAATTCTGTGAACCTTCTCCAAGTTACTTTTGCTAATTTATTTTCAATGGTTCAATGGTTCCATTTAATATCAGAGAATGTATGCAACATACAACCTGAAATTCTTATTCTTCACAGACATCCACAGAATAGAAGAAAATCCCCTAAGAATGAGTGACTGAAAAACATTAGAACCCCCAAGACCTCCTCCCCCTCCCACACACAACCAGCAGCAGAACATCGTCCTTCCCCCACTTGTTCCTGCATCAGCTCCCACTACCCACCAAGCAAACAATAGCAAAAGCCCCTAGAGACCAATATCTAGATCCATTAAAAACTGCAGTCCACATCAAAAACTACTCGATCTGTGTGCAAACTGAGGTCCCCATCGTTTATTACATTACCTTTGCTGCAAATTATTTCTTGATTAATGGCCAGCTTAGTGACAAAATGCCTGCATTCATAGTTTGACAAATACACTCAGTGGCCACTTTATTTAGTAGATCTGCTCATTAATGCAAATATCCAATCAGCCAATCATGTGGCAGCACCACAATCAAGGCATGCAGACATGATCAGGAGATTCGGTTGTTGTTCAGACCAAACATCAGAATGGGAAAGAAATGCGATCTCAGTGACTTTGACTGTGGAATGACTGTTGGTGTCAGATGGGGTGGTTTGAGTATTTCAGAAACTGCTCATCTCCTGGGATTTTCACACACAACAGTCTCTAGAGTTTACAAAGATTGATGTAAAAAACAAAAAAAAACATCCGGTGAGCAGCAGTTCTGTGGGTGAAAACACCTTGTTAATGAGAGAGTTCAGAGGAGAATGGTCAGACTAGTCCAATCTGACAGGAAGACAACAGCAACTCAAGTAACCACATATTACAAGAGTGGTGTGCAGAAGAGAATCTTTGAGTGCACAAGACGTCAAACCTTGAAGTGGATGGGCTACAGCAGCAGAACACCATGTATTGGAGGTTTCTAATAAAGTGGCCCCATCTAATACGTGATGGGTATAAATAGTTGCATGTCAAGCCTTGCCAGCGATGATTTCCAGGCTCTGCTCTCCTGGGGAAATTAGGGTAAGGACTGAAAATTGCTTTCTTTGCATCATAATGATGGGCAAGAGGGATTACAATTTGGAATTTAAAATAATAAAAGGATTAGATGAATGTAGAGCCATTACACACTTTGGAAGACAAAAGGACATCCTGTCAAAACTAACACAATCCAGCCTCGAGGATTAAGAACATTCTTTTACACTAGTGTCTGGAAAAATGCCACCTGGTGCAATCATTGTGAATTCTGCAGAGCTCTGAGGGAACTTGACAGACAAACTGAGGGCTGTCTGGAAAGACTAACAAGGTCTTCTTTTTTATTTCATTTCAGAGATTAGCAGAAGAAACTCTCAGCAGAAAAAAACATTTAATTTAAAAGCATTAACTAAAAGATTTGAAAGAGCTCTAAGCTTTGATAAACTAACAAAAGCAGATGAGACTTACAGATTCAGTTTTGGACTAGTCTGGAAGACAAATGTAGAGTAGAAAGTTGTCCATCAAAAGCTTTGAGTTTTCTTGGAGATAGTATAGAACACTGTCTTCTGGTGTTGTGTGGGGACAAAGTCATATGGAGAATATTAACATTTTCATCCAAACCTACCTTAACCACCAATGAGAAGAAAAGGAAAGTATATCTGTATTAAGTCTAAGGTCGCCAGCACCATCCTAAACCATATCACAAGTAGTGCCATGATAATTTCATTCAACACCATTTTTAGTTGAGAAGGCATACGGTATGATAGCCTTCATTAGTTGGGGAATTGAATCCCAGAACTTTTGATGTTGTGCTGACATGTTAACCTACTCTAAGATCAATCTAACCCTTCCCTCTAATATAACCTTTCAGATTTCGATCATCCATGTGCCTGTCTAAGAGTTTCTTAAATGCCCCTAAGGTATTTACCTCTACTGGCACCCCTGGAAGGATGCTTCATGCACCTACCACTCCTTGTGTTAAATAACTTACCTCTGACATCCACCCCTATACTTTCTTCCAACCACCCTAAAATAATGTCTCCTCCTATTAAGCATTTCCACCCTGGGAAAATGTCTCTGGTTGTCCATTCAATCTCTGCCTCTTATAATCTTGTACACCTCTGTCAGGTCACCGCTCATCCTCCTTCGGTCCAAAGAGAAAATCCCTCGATCACTCAACCTATCTTCAGAATACATGCCCTCTAGTCTAGGCAGCGTTATGGCGAATCTCCTCTGCACTCCCTCTAAAGCTCCTACATCCTTCTAATAATGAGGTGACCAGAACTGAACATGATTTTCCAAGTGTGGTCCTGAAGCTTTATATGTTACAGAATGTGACAAATCTTATTTATTCATTAAATACTTACAATATAGTCAGAGTGCAAAATATAAGGCAAGCATTCTTCATACTTACATTCCTCTGTCATGGATTAGAAGAAAGTAACTTTGAAATTATAGAGCTTTGTCTGAAGCAATTATAGTATGAAACAACTAGGCAGAGTGGACAGCAGTATTACATTCACTGTGTCTCTCATAAGACATCGAAGTTCAAAGTTCTAAGTATACTTATCATCAAAGTATGTATACTATATGCATCCTTGAGATTCATCTTCTTACAGCCAGCCACAAAACAGAGAAACACAATAGAACCCATTAAAACAAAAATCGGACAACAAAGACCCATGAACACCCAATGCGCGAAAAAGAAGGGCGGAATTGTTCAAACAATGAAAATTAAATGAATATCACAGAGCATGAACTGCAGAGTTCACAGCCACACTGAGGCAAGTGAATCTGGTCCAGGAGTGTGATGGCTACAGGGCATCACCATGGAGTCAGTTCAATGCCAAGGTGAGTGCCAAAGGTTGCGGGCCACAGCCGCTGTGTCAGTTCAGTGCTGAGACAAGTAAACCTCATGGAGCTGTGAGCTGAACACTGGAGCAGAATTAGGTCATTCGGCCAATTGAGTTTGCTCCACTAGCCCATCAAGGCTGATTTATTATCCCTCTCACATTTTGTTGCTTTGTCCCCATATCTTTTGACATCCTTACTAGTCAAAAATGTATCAACTTCCATTTTAAATATACCCAATGACTTAACCCTCACAACCATCTATGACAGTGAATTCTACAGATTCACCACCAACTGGCTAAAGAAATTCCTCTCATCTTTGTTCTAAAAGGACTCAGTTCTGAGGCCATGCCCTCCAAATTCAAAACTTCTTGTATTTGCTGCAACTTGAAAGCCAGAAGCAATTACAATCTTACACATTTGTGGGAGAGCTCTCACACGTTCAGAGATGTGAGGTTTAGTGAAGCGATACAATGGGCTTCAGAGTTAGGACTTGCTAGGAATTAAGAAAATTCAAAAATTTGCTGAAACATCAGTCTCATTGCTCAGGTATTGCAAGCCACCAACCACATCAGAGCACTTAAGGTGTTGCGATATGGATGATTCCAGATAAACAGGCAATAAATCAAAAATGCATTGGCTATTATTTTAGTTTACCACAAAGAAAGTTTTGGCTCAGAGTATTAAATATGACACTTTGGTTTACTCTTGACATATCCCAGCTTTAAAAATGTGAAAGCAAGTCAATTTTTTATATAAATTGTTGCCAACTGATTATGCAATTTGCGAAGGTGTTAGCTGTGGTGCTTTTGAAGACCCATGTGTTCAGAAGTGAAAAAAATATATATATAATGCTCTTATTGCATCAGCTTGGGGCTTTTTTTGGAGAAAGCTTTTTAACTGGCAGAAGGACTGATCATAATCAGAGTAGAGCGCAATGCGGTTCCAATGAATTCTCTCATATTCGGTCCTGTCTCCACACCACCACTTCATTTCTCAAGGCTGTCACAACAGTTTGCGGAGCAGATTTCTCCCACTCCTATAGAGACATAATCAGTACCAAAAATATACAAAAAAAGAGCAGTAACTCTTACAGCGTGTTTGAGACTTCTGCACAGCCAACATCGGATGTTCCAATTCTTTTCATATAATTATCTGCAAGCTGGTAATCCAAGTCAGAACACTTGCTCGTGTGTCTATATTTCAAACATTGCTGCCTCTGATGTGCAGTGTGAAGTCTGCCTCATAACTTCACCATAGCTTGATTGTTATTGACTCACCTATGATAACATGTGGTCACTTTATTAGGTACACCTGTGCACCTGGTCATTAATGCAAATATCTAATCAGCCAGTCCTGTGGCAACACCTCAATAAAAGCATGTAGACATGATCAGGAGGTCCATTTATTGTTCAGACCAAACATTATAAAGGGGAAGAAATGTGATATAAGTGATGAATAAACTCTTCTTGGGCCTCCAGCTGTGTACAAGTATTGATTTTAATTGACATTTCGATGACAAACTCTGCCACCTTCATCAGGGATGACATCTGCCCATGTTTAGTCCAGTGGTATTTATACCCCGTCATCCATCATCCCTCTCTCCTGATTGGTAGTCCTCATCCAATTGGGTTTCCACTGTCCCACCTTGTTTACAATCAAATTACAAAAAAATACAACTGCAGATTCTGTGGATCAAAGAATACGTACACAATGCTGGAAGAACTCAGCAGGTCAGGCAGCATCCGTGAGAAAAGAGCAGCCAACGTTTCAGGCCGTGACCCTTCATCCTGATGAAGGGTCTTGGCCCGAAACGTTGGCTGCTCTTTTCTCACGGATGCTGCCTGACCTGCTGAGTTCTTCCAGTGTTGTGTACGTATTCTTACAATCAAATTCCAGTTCTTACTTAGAGCGAGACCCTCGTCTTTGTTAAAATTCTTCTCCTCTCGTTTTATTTCAATGGCTTCCTTCACCAGGTGATCCCAAAAGCCAATGGCATGGAACAATAGTATGGTGCTTCAAAGTCAATTCTATGGCCATTGCAAACACAATGTTCTGCTGCCACTGATTTCTCCAGGTAACCAGAACAGATACACTCCTGTGCTCCTTGAATACCACCAGACTAGACCTGCCCAGGCTTCATCACTGATGAAGATGGCAGAATTTGGCATCGAAACGACAGTGAAAATTGATACCTGTACCTGGCTGGAAGCTCAAGATGAGTTTATTCATCATATACGCCAGGAAAGCATTAGGTCCTTTTGGATCTGAGAGACTTTGACTGTGCAATGATTGTTGGTGCCAGATGAGGTGGTTTGAGTATTTCAGAAACTGCTGACCTCCTGGGATTTTCATGCACAACAGCCTCTATAGTTAACAGAGAGTGATGTGAAAAAACACAAAACATGCAGAAAGTGGCAGTTTTGTAGGTGAAAATGCCTTTCTAATAAGAGAGGTCAGATGAGAATGGCCAGACTGGTTCAAGCTGACAGGAAGGCGACACTTCCCCCCGCCTTACCATTCCAGATTAAGGCTCTCAGCATGAAACATCAGCTGTTCACTCCGCTCCTGAGATGCTGCCTGACCTGCTAAGTTCCTCCAGCATTTCGTGTTTGTTGCTCCAGATCTTCAGCAATTGCAGAAACTCTTACATACATGAGATGAATGTAGATATGTACAGGGGAGTCATTGACATGATGGGCTGAATGGCCTGTTTCTGTGCTGTATAACTCTGTGGTACTTTTTCTCTCTGGACTGCCATTTCTATAGCCCTTGGAACTGTTAACTTAAACTGTTAGCTTTATCTCTCTCACCACAGAGACTACCTGACCTGCTGAGCATATCCAACATTTTCTGTCTATAATATAATTTTTTGTAGCTTTATTTTATTTATTTAGAGACAGAGCGTGGAACAGGCCCTTCTGGCCCAACGAGCCACACCACCCACCTACCCACCTATTTAACCCTTACCTACTCACAGAAAATTTACAATGACCATTTAACCTACTCATCTGATAAGTTCTAACCAGTGATGGGTTGGGGGCTGGCTTCTCCCATCAGTGCTGCCCTCCAGTGTTCACTTGGTGAAAGACAAGCTGGATTGCGTTCATCTGTGGCTGCACTAGCATGTGAGGAATAGACTTCTGTGGGCTTATTCATGCCCGCAACATTCCATGCATCATTAATCTACAGGATGTGACACCCAGGAACTTTGACTATATCATTATTATTATTTTGTGCTATCATAATCTTCTGTGCTCTATGTGCCTTGTGCTGTGTATGACGGTTCATACCGTTTTGCACCTTGGTCCCAGAGAAATACTGTATTTTTTGTCTATACATATTCATGTATGACAATTAAATCTGAACTTGAACTTCGGACTGCGGGAAGAAACCAGAGCACTTGGAGGAAACATATGAGCTCATGGTCAGGACAAACATTTCACAGACAGTATCGGAATTGAACTCCGATGCCCCAAGGGGTAAAATATCACACTAATCACTAGGCTACTGTGACACCATTTGTTCTTGGAAGATGCACAGTTAAAAGCAAGTCAAAATGAAAATAATGAAAGCCTTTTGACTATTTTATGTTCTGGTTTGATCTCATAGAGCTCCCCACCCTGTCTGTACAATGCTCTAGATCTCTCTCACATTTCTATTCATTTTAAACCCCTTTCTGCAACAAGTTCTGCTTTCCCTCTTAATCAGATCTCTTCACTATTACCTTTCAATGTTTGATCTTCATCCTCGATTTTTCGAGGCCCGCTGTCTGAGGCTTGGACTATTGAGTAGTTCTCTACCTCTGCCACCCATTACCTAACATGTGACATGTTATGCCTAAACTTTCCCCCAACTGGTGGGATGACGCATCCTCCTTGCCTTAGCATGGTGTGGGATTCATGTACCTGCACCAAGTCCCAACTACCAATTGAATTGTGGCATTATTACAGCAGAGCAAAAGGCTATTTTCCCCATCCAGTCTATGCCAGCTCTGAGTCGAGCAATCTCATCAATACCATTCCCCTAATTTCTATTACTCTTTCTGTAATGTCTATCCAATTGCCTTTTGAAGACACTGATTGATGCTCTGTCCACCATAACTATTCTTGTGAATAACAAGTTCTACCTCATGACCTCCTAGTATCCTTTGGCGAAAAGTCGTGTCTTCTAATCTTTGACAATCCACTCTTGGGAACAGCTTCTCTCTCATTACCCTGTCTCAGCCAGTCAGGTTCTTGTCCGCCTTGATTGAGTCTCCTCTCAACCCTAATGCTCTGAGGAGAATAGCTCCAAAATCCCTGGAGCAAGGAAGTGAGTAGAGCTGCTATGTTTTTGCTCCAGAGACACTGTTGATGTTCTGTGCCAAGTCCGTATTTTTTATCCACATAGCTTCCTTGGGATTCTCTGATATCCTCCCACATCCCTAAGATGGCAGGTTGATGTGTTAAACAGGCTGCTGTAACTTGTTCTTAGTGTATACTGCAGGTGGACCACAGGTTCAAAGGGGATTTGATAGGAATTTGGGGAGGTTGAGATGGAATGAATGTAGGATTAGTGTTGAGTCATAGAGTACTACAGAAAAGAAACAGGTCCTTTGGCCCATCTTGTCTGTGTTGATCCAGCTTCTGTATTGTCCCATCTACCCGCACCAAGATCTGAAGACCAGTAAGTTGCTGTTGGACTGAAAAGCCTGCTTTCATGCTGGGTAGCTCTATGATTCTGGACCTTGGCATCTTGTCTTACTGCTCCCATTCTAGTGCCCATCACCCTCTCTACTCTCCGTCCTGTCGCCCATGTCTGAACTTAGGAGCTTACACAATCACATGCCCAATGGTAAGTCTTCAACTACTGCTCAATGTTTATTGTATTGCTGCACTGAACTCTTCAGCATCACATGAACCAGCTTAAACCACGGGCATTGCATAGCCCCTTGGGAAGAATACCCTGTGGCACAGAATTCTGATTTAGTTTCCTTACCTGAGACACAAACCTGATTCCTTGCTTCAATCAGGTTCTTGAATCCCTAATTCTTCCTAGGACTCTATTGATCTCAACTTGCACCAATGTTGTTATGTTATTTTTATTTATTGTGTTCCGTAAATTAAACATAATTTATGTTAATTTGGCACGGTAGCGTAGCAATTAGCATAATGCTTCATTGCATCCAGGGTTCAATTTCTGATGCTGTCTGTAAGGAGCTTGTACGTTCTCCCCATGATAATACCAGTTTCCTCTGGGTCTCTGGTTTCCTCCCACATTCCAAAGATGTAAGGATTAGTAGATCAATTGGTCACATGGGTTAAACAGGTCAGCATGGATTCGATGGGCTGGAAGGACCTGTTACTGCTTTATTGCTCAGTTAAAAAAAATCAGTAAAAATTTATGTAAGCTATGCTTGTGATATACTGTCCTGCTGCAAAAAGCTAATTTTCATGGCAATTGTACTCTGGGTATGTATGCCCATGACAGTAAATTTGAACTTGCACCTAACAGAGGCTATAATGATCATGAAAGAATTGTTGCACCAGAGGTTCAGCAAACAGAATCCTGGAATGGTGGTACTGTGAAGGGAGGAGAGATTGGGTTGGCTAGATCTGCATTCATTCGTAACACACCCAAGATGCTGGAGGAACTCAGCAGGCCAGGCAGCATCTATGGAAAAGACAAATGAGGGAAGATCGGATTGATATGCAAAATCCAGACTGCACACAACAGGCAGAATGCATGGAGGATCATATGCTGGCCGGGGATCTTAAACCAAACTCAGGATATAGGTAGGATATTTAGGACTGAAATGTGGAGAATTTTTTGATGGTGATCTTGTAGTATTCTCTACAACAGATGCTGGAAATATTGAGTAACATATACAAAATGCTGGAGGAATTTAGCATCTATGGACAGATAATATCTGGGGCCAAGACTCTTCTGAAGGGTATCAGCATGAAATGTTGACTACTTATTCCCCTCCATAGGTGCTGCCTGTCTTACTGAATTCCCCCAGGATATGTGTGCTACATGATGAAGGTCAAGTCATTGAGTAAATATTTAAAAGAGAGAGAGAGATCTCCAGTTGCAAAAGTAATGTGGTTTTTGAACAGGAATTTATAGAAGGTTAGCAATGATTGTACTCAATGGCAGAGCAGCTTGAAAGGCCAACAAAGCCCACTCCAGTTCCTATTATCCATAATTCAATGTGTTTTCTATGGTGGGACTATGATGGCCTTTCAGTGGCAACGCTTCCTTTCCTGGCGCTCTCCATGCAATGTCTCCACTCCCACTTCTCAATAAAATGCCTCATTGATTTGAAAAAAATCTCCAACTTTTCAAAGCTTGAAAGCACATTCCTTTTTCTAGATGTAGCCACACATGCTTCCTAGATCAGATTAATCTTATATTACATTAATTTATAATAATTTTACTTCATAACAATATACAATGCTGGAACGATAGTTGTCTGTGATTTTTTCTTTTGATAAAATAGAACCAAACTAGATGAACGATACTGATGAGGAATTTCAGTTATATACAACCTCTAAAATTCATGGATGGAACAATGGTCTGTGGTGGGGATTAAATTGCAGAACAATTTGGACATTTATTGACTTCTAGGGGATAGTGCAGTTGGAGATCATGTCCTGTTAGTGTCTCACTTTTATTAGCTATTTAAGAGGTGTTTGGCAGGAGGAACGGTTTAAAAGCATTACTAAATTTATAACTGAGCTGTTAATTGTGTTGTTAACCTTAGACATGAAAATAACAAAGCTTTTTTCTTTCTAAATGAAGCAAGTATAAATATTTGCAATGATGTCTTACCTAAAGTAAAGAAATAAAGCTCACTTTTGATTCTTCTGAGCTGAACAGATGTTTAAACAACTGAATAAAGATTTACTTTCAAAAACACACACAGTGGACTATTTAAATTTCAAACTATTGCAGAATGAAGTGTAAGGTGAATGATCTGTAAAATGTCTATTAATTTCCTGGATTTTTAAAACTGGTGTATGTTTAAAAAAAAGCAAAGCCCGGACTGGAGTATAACATTGTTCGTAGTACACAGTGGCCACTTTATTAGGTGTATGCCCGTGGCCTTCTGCTGCTGTGGGCCACCCACTACAAGGTTTGACATGTTCTGCATTTAGAGATGCTGGTCTGTACAGTACACCACTGTTGTAACACACGTTTTTTTTTTGGAGTTACCGTCACCTTCCTGTCTCCTCTGCCCTCTTTCATTAACGAGGTGCTTTCGCCCAAGAAACTGATGCTTACTGGATGTTTTTTTATTAAATTTTTCGCACTAGGAGATCAGCAGTTTCTGAGATACTCAAATCACCCGTCTGGCACTAACAATCAAAGTCACTTAGATCACATTTCTTCCCCGTTCTGATGATTGGTCTGAACAACAACTGAACCTCTTGACCATGTCTCCATGCTTTTATGCATTGAATCGCTGCCACTTGATTGGCTGATTAGATATTTGCATTCATAAGCAGGTGTACAGGTGTACCTAATAAAGTGGCCTTGGTTGCAATACAAGAGGATAAATTATTTGGAGCAAAAATCTGCAGATGCTGAAAATCTGACACAAAAACCGGAAATTTTGGAAGACATCAGCAGGTCAGGCAGCATCAATGGGGAGAGAAACAGAATCATAGTTTCAAGAACGCTTCACCAGAACAAGAGAAGTGAGAAAATGAGCATGTTTTAAATTCCAGAGAGGAGGTAGCGAAGAAAAGAACAGACCCTATTCTTGCTCTGACCGGGAGACGAGTGTGCAGAAATTTGTGAGATGTGGCATAGTGGAAACCATGATGAAGAAAAGTGGAAGACATCTTAAAGACATCCAGCTAATAATCTGATTATTAGAGCAGATATGATGGAGACAAAGAAACGAGAAGAAATGGAAGAAGGAACTTTAAAAAATATCTGAACTGGTCACATCATGACTCGGTTGGCAATTCAAATGTACAGGAACACAAGAGCTTTAAAGAGTGGACGCTGTCTGGTCCAATGGTGGCACATACTTTTCCCATTGAAATATCAGTCTGGGGAGCTACCTCAAGAAAGTGGCATCCATCATCAAGAATCTCCACTATTTGGGTCAAGCCCTCTTCCCACTGCTGCCATTGGACAGGATGGATAGAAACCCGAAGTCCCATGCCACCAGGTTCAAGAACAGCTACAATCATCAGGTCCTTGAACCAATGTGCACTATCCTAATCCTACCTCAGTGACAGAGCCCTGCTGAATTTCTCTTGAATGACTATCGACTTGTCTCTAATAGTCTATTATTTTGCACCAGTGTGTTGTTTTGCATTTTCCTTTTTTCTTCTTCATTATCTTGTGTAATTTATGTATAATTTAACTGTAATTCATGTTCTGTGTCTTCTATATGCCTGTGATGCAGCTGCAAGCACATCTTTCATCGTACTTGTAACTCACCATAGTTGAGCACATGGCAAGCCTGGCTTGACTTGGGATAAGAACAGAATTTCTGGAGGAAGCAGGGAGAGAGGAGTGTGCACGAGTTAGCTGTGAGAGTCTGTGGATACTGGTGACTATTTTACAGGATAATTTAATCCTGTGTTTTAAAGAAAAGACAGATGTTAGAATAGTTTATGAAGCCTTTAAAAAATTTATTGTGCTTTCCTCATTGCCTTTGAACTGAATGGCTTGCTGAGCTTTTTCAGGAGGTGTTTAAGAGGCAAGTAGACTGGTGGGTCTGGAGTTGGATATAAGACATACAGGGTCAGAACAACCTCCTCCATTGAAGGGTATTAGTGAACTAGATAGGCTTATGGAATGATCCTCTAAGGATGCTATCATCCTTACTCTTAACCATATGTTTTTTAAAATGCCAAATTATTAACTGAATGGAATGGTAGAATTTGAACAGTTGTCTCCAGTTCATTAGTTCTAGTTACTGGATTACCTGTCTGCTCTACATGTTACTCCATTTGAAGTACAACCTATCAAACCGTCACTGTATAGCAACATCATTTTGTTTACTGCGCATAAGCACTTTATCTCTCTCTTGCTCGAGATATATAAATTGCATACAGCTTTTAATATAACAATCTCATTTTTCAAGAGATAATTAATGAGGCAAAACTATCGCAAAGACCACACAAGCTTTATTTTACTGCTAACTGGAATGTTTAAGTTAAATCGTCATGGAGACAAGTTTGGACTGCGTTGAAGCTGTAATAAAGCCAGCCTCAGATAATCTGTGACTGGTCCTTGTCACAGCAAAGACACTGTCACATGGTCTTCATTAGAAGCAACCTTCACCTCCAGGGGGCACTTGATTCCCGTGGCCTCAGAAGAAATAACCGTCTCCCTCGAAAGACCCGTTGGCAACTGATAATGTGAATAAATGTCATTGTTTCCAGCAAGCTTTTGCATTTAAACTCAGGACAAACTGAAACAGAGCTTCAGGCCAGTTTAATGTTAAACATGGTGCAACATGCACTCTGCTACAGTGGATGCATCTCCATCAGTGAGGCAGTACAGCCTGAGGGCATGCTCAGCCTATGAAAACCCCTAACAGCCATTAAATTTCCACAACGGTTGATAAACATCGGAGTTTGCTCAGCTCATGAGCTCTCCAAATTGAAGATCCTTCGGCTGTATGCAAAGTTGTTGGCCTTATTAACTTCACACTTGTTCTATAATATCAGACTGTTGTTGCTTCTCCCATTATACACACATTTTGCTTAGCCTTCAAGTGAAATTGCACACCTTTACAATAAGCAGGTCATCAAATTTACCACTCCTCTTGGGACAATGGCATACCCTTTTTATTGCAATCAGAATGAAATCAAAAAGGCGGCATCCATCTTTATGGACCTTCACCACCCAGGACATGCCTTCTTCTCATTAATACCTTCATTCACCTTTGCCATCAGATTTCGGAACGGACAATGAACCAATTCATGAACGCTACTGTACTTCACTCCTTTTTGGCTCTCTTTTTGCACTACTTAATTGAAAAAATAAATGCAAAATATATTATTATATATTATTGTAATTTATAGTCTTTTTAATGTATTTCAAAATAAAAAATTTCATGACGTTTTGGGTCTCAGCCCGAACTGTTGACTGTTTATTAATTTCCACAGATGCTACCTGACCCGCTGAGTCCCTCTGCATTTTGTGCTTTTTGCTCTGGGTTTCCAGCATCTGTACAACCTCTTGTATTTATACATTTCATGACATATGTCAATAATGATAAACCTGATTCTGAATGAAATTTTAAGCAAGTAAAAAAGATTTAGCCTGCTGGTGGAAATCTGCGATCTGTTACAGAGCTGTGTAGATAGGTCCTCCCAGCTAAGCTTCTAAGCTTCCCTTACACGGTTCAGCATTTCAAACAATGTGCAAATAGAATTTCTGAAGCAGCAGGTTGAGAACGGTGCAATGACTTTATTGTCCCTCAGTTATGAGAATCCTCCATCTCCCCCCTTTTCAAAGCACTGCCCCTTTCTTACAATCTACAGTATCTGTGGTGAACTGTACAGAAAGGGAGACATTAGAGGTATACAAAATTATGAGGGGTATAGTTAGAGTAAATGCAAACAGGCTTTTATTGAGGTTGGGTGAGAATAGAACTAGAAGTCATAGGTTGAATCAGAATCAGAGTCAGGATTATTATCACCGGCACGTGTTGTGAAGTTTGTTAACTTAGCAGCAGCAGTTCAATGCAATACATGATATAGAAGAAGAAGAAAAAAATAATTAAGTAGATCATTTACAGTATACATATATTGAATAGATTACAAATTATGCAAAAAACCAGAAATAATATATATTAAAAAAGGGAGGTGGTGTTCACGGGTTCAATGCCCATTTAGGAATCGGATGGCAGAGGGGAAGAAGCTGTTCCTGAATCACTGAGTGTGTGCCTTCAGGCTTCTGTACCTCCTCCCTGATGGTAACAGTGAGAAAAGGGCATGCCCAGGGTGCTGGAGGTCATTACTAATGGACGCTGCCTTTCTGAGACACTGCTCCTTGAAGATGTCCTGGGTACTTAGGACCTAGGATAGAAAGGGTGCAGAGGAAATTTACAAGGATGTTACCTATCAGAATGCTCTCCATGGTACATCTATAAAGGTGAAAGATGATATATTAAGGGGGAATCTGAGGGGGAACTTCACTCGGAGGGTGGTGAGAGTGTGAAACAAGCTTCCAGCAGAAGTGACGGATGCGGGTTTGATGTCAAGATTAAGAGAAATTTGGGTAAGTACATGGATGGGAGGTATATGGATTGCTATGGTCCAGGTGTGGGTTGATGGAACTAGACAAATCTATAGTTGTGGCATGGACTAGATGGGCTGAAGCACCTGTTTCTGTGCTGTAGTGCTCTGTGAATCTACAGCAGGGGTGGAAAATGGACGATTGCCTTTGCCATGACGAAAAATTATCTGTATTTATATAAAACCTTTAATATAGCATATACCCCAGGAGATTTAGAAAATAGAATTTGATACCTTTATCCTAACCAGATAAGGTGAAATTAAAAGAACAGAAAATAGGAGAAAGATTAACCATTCAGCCCTTTGACCATGCTACCGTTCAGCATGGTTGATAACCGATCTCAATTACATATCCTACTATCTTCCAATACCCCCAATCTCTTTTGCATCCAAAAATTTTTCCATCTACTTAAATATATTTCACCACATTCAAGATACATTAAAGAGACTCCTATGATAGGCACACGGGTAAATGGAAAATGGAGGACTATGCAGGAAGGAAAGCTTTGATTGGTCTTGGAGTAGGTTGAAAGGTCAACACGACATTGTGGTCTGAAGGGCCTGTTCTGTACTGTGCTGTAGTATTCTATGTTCTCTGTTCCAAATTCTATGTTCTATGTTTGAAAACTGACACCCAACTGCATGGCCTAAAAGGTAAGTTTTAAGGAGACGTTGAAGAAGGAAAGGTAAATAGATTAGGGAAGGAATTCCAGTGATCAGGAACAAGTTAGCTGAGGGCATGGTCACAATAAGTGGAACAATTATGCTTGGCGATGCAAAGTACAAATTATCCAAGAGGATAATCAGCTGAAAGGGAAAGGTAGATTGTCTTTGCTACATTTGACTTAAGTGGTTACCTCATTATGTTCAAGGAATTGTACTTCGATTTTGCTTTGAATTTGGATGCCCTACAATATTCTGTGAGGAAGAATTTTCACATAGTGTTGATGACAGAAGACACCAGAAATCCCAACTTGCTCGTACACTCTTCAAAGTCTGCAGACTTAATTGAACAGTTACAATGCTTTTCTGGAACACTGCAAATAAAAATCTTTTCCTACAATATAATCATGTGGTAACACTTCAAGGCTTACATTCCAGTAAAACCCATTTATAGTGTTCCTGAACACGGATAGGATACCCATTTACAACATGACATGTACATGTGTAGAAGGATATGGACCAAATGTGACCAAATTGGGACTAGCTTAGAAGGTTGTCCTGCTGAAGGGTTTTGGCCTGAAACGTTGACTTCCTAAATGCTGCCTGGCCTGCTGAGTTCCTCCAGCATGCGTGTGTTGTAAGGATTCTTCGTTGGCATGTTTCCTTGTTGTAAGGCTTCAGACAAAACAATACACCAAACAATGGTTACAGTGATGGAAACAAGCACAAGAAAGGGCATATAATATTGCAAAAATTACTGGGAAGGTAGAGGATTCAGAAACTTTAAAAAAAAACAGCAGAATGAAGCTAAAAAAACATAAAGAGAGAAAAGATGAAATATGAGGGTAAGCTAGTCAATAATATCAAAGAGGATACAACTTTTTCTGATACATAAAGGGTAAAAGAGAGATCAGAGTAGATATCAAACAGCTGGAAAATGATGCTGAAGAATTAGTAATGGAGGACAAAGAAATAGTGCATGAACTTAATAAGGATTTTGCGTCACTTTTCACTGTGCAAGGCATTAGCAGAATGCCAGAAGTGCAAGTGTCAGGCGCAGAAGTGAGTGTTGCTATTACTAAGGAGAAGGTGCTTGAGAAGCTAAAGAGTCTGAAGGTAGATAAGTCACAAGGTGTAAATGGACTACACGGCAGAGTTCCAAGTGAGGTCGCTGAACAGACTGTGGAGGCATTTGTAATGATCTTTCACAAATCACTAGAATCTGGAATGGTTTCAGAGGACTGGAAAATTGCAAATGTCTCTTCACTATTTCAGAAGGAAGGGAGGCAGAAATAAGGATATTATAGACCTGTGGTTGGAAAGATGTTAGAGTCCATTATTAAGGTACTTGGAGGCACATGATAAAATAAGCTGAAGTCAGCATGGTTCACTCAAGGTGAAATTTTGCCTGACAAATCTGTTGGAAATCCTTGAGGAAATAACAGGCAGGATAGACAAAGGAGAGTCGATGGATGTTGTTTATTTGGATTTTCGGAAGGCCTTTGACGAGGTGCCACATATGAGGCTACTTAACAAGATAAGAACCCATGGTATTACAGGAAAGGTACTAGCTTGGATAGAAGTTTGGCTGACTGGCAGGAGACAAAGAGTGGGAATAAAGGGAGTCTTTTCTAGTTTCTTACCAGTGACTAGTGGTGAGCCACAGGGGTGGTGTTTGGACTACTTCTTTTCATGTTATATGTCAATGATATGGATGAAGGAATTGATGGCTCTGTGGCCATGTTTGCAGATAATATGAAGATAGGTGGATGGGCAGATAATGTTGAGGAAGTAGGGTGTCTGCAGAAAGACGTAGACAGATTGGGAGAATGGACAAAAGAAGTGGCAGATAGAATATAGTGTAGGGAAGTGTATAGTGTATACACCTTGGTAGAAGAAATAAGTATGTGGACTATTTTCTAAATGGGGAGAAAATTCACAAATCAGAGGTGCAAAGGGACTCGGGAGACCTTGAGCAGGATTCCCTGAAGGTTAACTTGTAGGTTGAGTCAGTACTAAGAAGGGCAAATGCAATATTAGCAATTCATTTCTAGAGGACTAGAATATAGAGCAAGGATGTCATTCTGTGAGTTTATAAGGAATTGGTCTGACTGCGCTTTGAGGATTGTGAGCAGTTTTGGGCCTCTTATCTAAGAAAAGATGTGCTGGCACTGGAGAGGGTCCAGAGGAGGTTCACGACACTGATCTCAGAAATGAACAGGTTAACATATGAGGAGCATTTGATGCCTCTGGGCCTATATTCGCTGGAGGTTAGAAGAATAATGGGAGGATCTCATTGAAACCTATCGAGTATTGAAAGGCCTAGATACAGTAGATGTGGTGATGAAGTTTCCTATAGCTGTGGAGTCTAGGACCAGAGGGAGCAGCCACAGAATTGAGAAATGTCCATTTAGAATAGAAGGTGTTGAATCTGTGGAATTCATTGCAGTTCAGGCCAATTCATTGGGTGTATTTGAGGCGGAGGGGGATAGGATCTTGATTAATCAGGACATCAAAGGTTGCAGGAAAAAGGCAGGAGAATTTGATTGAAAAGAATAATAAAGCAGCCATGATGCAATGACAGTGCAGACTGGATGGGCCAAATGGCCTAATTCTCCTCATATCTTATGGTCTCTTCTACAATAGTTCCACATTATCCCCAGTGCTCGAACATTTTAAAAATCTTTCCTGACTATTTTTCTTAAGCTACTGCATGTGAAGTGGAATTGCTCTGACAAATCGTGAATCCTGCGATGAAGGGCCAATCCAGATGAAGTGCAGGCAGGCCATTCTTACTGACTACGGAGCTAATCTGCAGAAGGTGGGGTGGACAAAATTGTTGGATTTGGTGATATTGATTAGAGGTTCTTCGGAAGTCAAGAATGAGTCATAAAACCTGATGGTTTCACCAGAACAAAGGAAGAAGTCAAAGAAAAAGTTGTAGTCGTCTCATACTCAGATGAGAGAGAAAAGTACGTTCAATTATGATATGCAAACAATGAAATAGATTGAAGTGGAGTGACAACTGCTACAGAAAAACTGAAAAGCTTCTAGAAAATCCAGAGTCATGGACATAACGATTACTAGAAAATTTACTAAAATGTTAACTCTCAGTGGCTACTTTATTAGGCACATCTGTACACATGCTCATTAATCAGCCAATCATATGGTAGCAGCTGAATATATAAAAGTATGCAGACATGGTCAAGAGGTTCAGCTGTTTAGACTAAACATCAAAATTGAGAAGAAATGTGATCTAAGTGATTTTGATTGTGGAATGATTGTTGGTGCCAGATGGAGTGGTTTGAGTTTCTCAGAAACTGCTGATCTCCTGGGATTTTCATGCACAACAATCTCAGGCGTGGTATAAAAATACAAAAAAAAATCCAGTGAGCGGCAGTTCTGTGGATGAAAATTCCTTGTTAATGAGAGAGGTCAGAGGAGAATGGACAAGACTGGTTTAAGTTGACAGGAAAGTTACAGTAACTCAAATAACCAGGCATTACAACAATGTAGCGACAATGCAGGAGAGCATCTCTGAATGCACATGTTGAGCCTTGAAGTGGATGGGCCACAGCAGCAGAAGACCACGAACATACACTCAGTGTCTACTTTATCAGGTCCAGAAGGTTCCTAACAAAGCAGCCACTGAATGTACATGTAATTTTATTAAATTACAAGCCAGCATAGTGAAGTTAAACTACAAGAAAAATGCAAAAAAAAAATTCTGCACCTTAATCCAGCACAAAGGAGATGTGACATGGGGCCACTCCACAACAAACCATGAGGCATCTGCAGAGAATGGTGCACAAAGCCCAGTGCATCTGTAGTTGTGAACTTCCCATGATTTGGGACATTTACAAAGACAGATGTGAAAAAAGGGCCTGAAGGATCATTGGGGACCTGGGTCACCACAACCACAATCTATTCCAGCTGCTACCATCTAGGAAACGGTACCACAGCATAAAAGCCAGGACCAAAAGGCTCTGGGACAGCTTCTTCCACCAGGCCATCCGACTGATTAACTCCCATTGATCTGAGTGTATTCTATGTTATATTGACTGTTCTATTTATTATAAACTATTATAAATTACTATGATTGCACATTTAGACCGAGACGTAACATGAAGTTTTTTACTCCTCATGTATGTGAAGGATGTAAGAAATAAAGTCAATTCAATTCAATTTATTACGGTAGCTAGTCACATGGGTGGGGGTGTGGTAAAAGTGTAAGGTTTAGTTACGTATTTGTGCTTTGTTCTCAGCAGTTTTGTTTAGTACTGGGAGCTGATGAATGTCATATTTTTTGTTGGTTACATATTTATGCTTAATTTTGTTTAAATTTCATTGCGTCAAGATTATCATTACTGGAGCTGAGGGCATGTCTTACAAGTATAACAAATCCGTGGGCGTTGCTAACAGCGGCAATTGACTTGGTTAGAATTGGCCGCTATAGGGAGGGTGAATGTGAACAGCACTTTTCCAGGATTGGGAATGAGAGGGCATAGCGAGAGGGAAGAGATTTAGTAGGAACATAAGGAGTAACTTCTACAACTAGGGGGTGGTCTGTATCTGTACTGCCAGAGAAATTGTGTGAGGTAGTTACAATATCAACACTTAAAAGGCATTTGGACAGGGACATGGGTAGGAAATGTTCACAGGTACATGGGTCGAACATAGGCAAATAGTTCTCATCTTGGTTGGCCTGGACTGCTTGATCTGAAGGGCCTCTTTCTGTGTTGACTCTATACTCAAAGCATTTATGATTAAAAAAAACAAGACCACTAGGGAGAAGGGGATAGAAGATAGACCTAGATAGCGAGGCTGTGTGTAGAAGGAACATTGAAGTGCTGAATGCCCACTAGATCTGCCAGAATTCTCTTGCCCTTAGGACTCACGCCCTCTCGGAAAGGCAAGGAGAACTGAAATAACTGAAGTTATGACATTACTTTTTTGAAATATTTAATGATTTAAATACCACAGCCTGCGCACAATGGAGTACTTGTTTGTGTATTTGTTATACTTCCAGAAGATTGTTCATCCAGGCTCTCTTTTTGAAGACTTTAGTTCACTGTGTGAAACATTCAACACCTGCAGTGAAATTTTGCAGGTCTGTTTATACCTAAAGAAAGCAGTGACATTAATGTCTATATTTTATTTGTCATAATGCCATTCTTAATTTTGTTTTGCTGATAATGCAACCCATGCAAAGTGTTTTCGCTTTGATGAAAATAACAGATGTCGAAGGCAGCTTGTGCAGAATAAAAATTGAGCTGTCCGCTGCTGCTGGCGTCCAAATGTAGTGATAGATTTAAGAGGCCTCAGTACCCCGCTGGAGGATAAGGAGGTGAGAGATTATAGTACCATTTTACAACAGTTTGAGCGGCAGAAAGTGCTGCCAACTACTACAACATGGCAGAACCGCCGTCAAACACAACAGAGACATTTGTGACTTCAGTATTTTATCCAAGACGCATATAAAATTAACTGTGTTATTGTAATACAGATGACAATCAAGTCATTATAGTTACTAAATTACTTGTAAAGTAAATGATGGATGGAACATTTGTTCTATGCACTGCCTACACATGTGGTGGAGGTCGGCTCCATTGCTGTCTTCAAGAAAGATTTAGATAAGCATATGATGGATAAATATTTTGATGGATTGCTAGATGAGAGACTCCCTGGTGGAGAGAAGCAAGGACATAATGGGCCAAATAT
This sequence comes from Hemitrygon akajei, assembly GCF_048418815.1. NCBI lineage: Eukaryota > Metazoa > Chordata > Chondrichthyes > Myliobatiformes > Dasyatidae > Hemitrygon > Hemitrygon akajei. The sequence continues at coordinate 54,188,802 of NC_133144.1, read as the reverse complement.
CCTCCTTCTCTGTTTGCACCTTTCTTAGACATTTTCCTGTTCATCTACTTGTCCAAATTTCTCCCAACATTGCAAATGAATCTGTCTCTATTATTTCCTCTGGCAGCTCATTCCACAAACAAGAACAGAAAAAAAAAACAAAATAGTATTTTATATGAGACAACATAAGGATTGGAATCTTCACCTCCATAAAGATAGAAGCTAAAATATCATAAAAATTATAAACATGAGGAAGCCTGCAGATGCTGGAAATCCAGCGCACAGCACACACAAAATGCTGGAGGTCAAGCAGCATCTGTGGAAATGACTAGATAGTCGACATTTCGGGCCAATGCCCGCCTTCAGGATTGAGAAGGAAGGGGAAAGATGCCAGAACAAAAAGGTGGGGGAGGGGAAGGAGGCTAGCTGGAAGGTGAAAGGAGAAGCCAGGTGGGTGGGAAAGGTCAAGGGCTAGAGAAGAAGGAATCTAACAGGAGAGGAGAGTGGACCATGGGAGAAAGGGAGAGAGGAGGGGACCCAGTGGGAAGTAATAGCTAGGTGAGAAGAGGTAAAAGATAAGAGTGGGGAATAGAGAGGTGGGGGGGGTGGAATTTGTTCACCAGAAGGATAAATCAATATTTATGCCATCAGTTTGGAGGCTACCCAGAAAGAATATAAGGTATCGTTCCTCCACCCTGAGGGTGGCTTCATCATGTCACAAAAGGAGGCCGTGGACCAACATGTTGGAATGGGAATGGAATCAGTATTAAAATGTTTGCCCACCAGGAAGTCCCACTGTAGGGGATGGTGCGGAGGTGTTCAGTGAAGTGGTCCCCAATTTACGACATGTCTCACCAATGTAGAGGAGGCAAATTAAAGTGTATTTATTTCACAAGTAAGTATATTGAAAAATGTTTACCTAAGGGAATTCCAGTTCCTCGTGTATTTAAATTTACTAATTTTTTGACTCATGTCAGATGTCAAAGGTAACATTTTTTGTGTTTTTATAACAAAAAGTTTTCTTCATTTCACTTTTTTCCTCTTAAATGTGGTGGAGAAAGTGGATGAAACACACAAATTACAGAGTTTGAATGCAGATAATGATAGCTTTCCTGCACTGAACTATCTATATCTTCAGAAAGGTCTCCAATGAAAGTGTGGCTGATGTTTTACCATCTCGTAGCCATCAAATCAGAACAGTAATAAGTGTCTTCACCACCCCCCTTCTTCTCCTAGTTCCATTTACCTACGACCTACATATTCCATCCTCTGGCGTCCCACCATCTCAATCCAGTTCTGGTCCCGTCTGTCCTTCACCTCTCCCCTAATAGCTCACATTACCATCTTCTTTACTTATCAGATTCCAGCACTGGTAAACTTTGTGTTCCTTATCACCCTCATTGGTGTCTCCAGCCTCACCCTCCACTCCCCTAGCACCTAGTTCCATCACCCTCATCGGTGTCTCTACCTTCACCCTTCAATCCTCTAGCGGCTAGTTCCATCTGCCCCTTTCTTTTTTCTGCCTCCATTTATCATCCACCTGCCTTAGTCTCCCTCACTTTTCCCTACATTGGTCATCTACTCATCATTCTTCACCCCTCTTTGTTCAATCAATTACCCATTGGCCCCTGTCTCACCATCCCTCTCTGCTCTTCCCTCTCCATCCTTAATCCTGATGCAGTTTTCACCTGAACATGAACAGTTCCTTCCCCCACCCCCCGACAGATGCTGCTCGATCCGCTGAGCTCCTCCAGCAGATTGTTTGTTGCTCCAGATTCCAGCATCTACAGTCTCCCGTGTCCTCACTAACAATCTGTGATGATAGAAACACTAGAGCTGGCTGTGCGCTGCTGGATCCTGTACTGAGTTGGGGGCTGGGCCCGTTTGGCAGTGCTGCCCTCCAGTGTTCCCTCCGGGGAATGCAAGCCGGACCGCGGCTGCACTTGCGCCAGATGAGGAACTGCTGCAGCTTGCTCTTGCAGAAACATCCATGTGTCATCAATCTACAGGCCATAACACTCATGGACTTGGGCTATATAATTATTATTTTATATATTTTTGTAACTGTATGTTTTCTGCTACCCTAATGATATGTGCTGGGTGCTGTGTGTTGACTGTTGGTACTGTGTTTTGCACCTTTGTCCCAGAGGAACACTGCTTCATATGTGCGCATTCCTATGTATGGTTGAATTAAATTAAACTTGAGCATGGATTACTGTAGCTCAGTAAGGAACTTCAAAACAAACTCTGGAATGTCCAGCACTAAGTCTTGACTGGCATTAAATTACAGAGCTGAGGGACAGCAACACATCTGGAGGTGCTCGCTTAAAACCAGTCACTGTCCTGCTGCAAAGACAACGATCAGCTGAGTTCTATCCTGAACTCCTTCATAATGTTTGTCCTTCAGCCAAGACCATGCTTTCTTCTCGTTGCTGCCATTGGGAAGGAGGTATAGAAGCCTTAGGCCCAATGGCACCAGGTTCAGGAAGAATAATTACCCTTCAAACACCAGGCTCCTGAACCAGCGTGGATACCTTCACAAACCTCAACACTAAATTGATTCTACAAACTCTGGACTCACTTTCAAGGACTCTACAACTCATGTTTGCAGTATTATTTATTTATGCATTTTTATTTTTTTTGTATTTTCACACTTTGTCTTTTGTACGTTGGTTGATTTGACAGGCTTTGTCTGTGTGTGGTCTTTCATTGGTTCTATTGTATGTCTTTGTTCTACTGTGAATGCCTGCAAGAAAATGAATCTCAGGGGTGATATATATGTACTTTGATAATACACTTACTTTGAACTTTTTGGGGCTGGATTATCCACTCCCTAGCAACATAAACAAAATGTTGGACCAACTCAGCAGATGCAGCAGCATCTATGGGGGGAAATAAAGAGTCAACGTTTTGGGATGAGACCCTCATCAGTTCTGATGAAAGGTTTCAGCTTGAAACGTTGACTGTTTATTCTCCTTCATGAATGCTGCCCAATCGGCGGGGTCCGTCTAGTATTCTGAATGCATTGCTCAAGATTTCCAGCATCTGCAGAATCTCTTGTGTTCACTCACCAGCCGGTGGTTCTGACCAGCTGTCGGCTGTGCTCTTCTCGATGAGCAGCTGGACCCAAAGGCTTCTGAAACTACTTTTGAAGTGACAGCCAAGAAATTTAGAAATAAATTGAAATAATTTTGTTTTTTTGTCAACTGCTCCTTGCTGTCTCAATTGAATGTCTGGTTACTTTTCTGTGAAAAATATTGGATAAACATAGTAACAAGAATAGGCTGTGCAGAATTGTTTATGGTGTCATCCCAACCATCTTGAGGGTTTTCAGGGCTAACCATTTGATTCGACATCAGTGATTCCTTTCTTGAAGGACAGTAGAGGACTCATGCCAAACTGCCAACTCTAAATGGTTATTTTCTGGACCTGAGTTACAAATCAGACATGGAAGGAGAATTAGGCCTGTCAGCCCATCGAATCTTCTCTGCCATTCGATTGTGGTCAATTTATTATCCTCTTAACCCCATTCTCCTACCTTCTCCCTGTAACCTTTGACACCCTTATTAATCAAGAATCTATCAACCACCACTTTAAAGATACCCAGTGACCTGGCCTCCACAGCCATGCGTGGCAATGAATTCCACAGATTCGCCACCCTCTGGTTAAATAAATTCTGTTCTACATCTTTCTATTCTGAGGATGAACCCTCTGGTCTGGACTCCCCCACTGTTAGAAATATCTACTCAATGTCCACTCTATCTAGCCTTTCAATATTCAATAGATTTCAGTAAAATCCCCCTTCATTCTTTTAAATTCCAGCAATTACGGGCCAGAGGCATCGAACATTCCTTATATGTTAACTCTTTTCATTTCTGGGGTCATTCCTGAGAACCTCCTCTGCTCACAATATTCCAAAAGTGGTCTGATCATAGCCTTATAAAGTCTCACCTTAAATCCTTGCTTTTAGATTTTCGTCCTCTTGAAATGAATGCTGGAATTGCACAACTTGCCCTGCTTGGATTTGCTTCCACAGCCTCTTTTATCTTCAGGTACTCAACAAGCTGGAAATACTGACAAATCCTGTCAACGAGGGTTGTAAATCTTTGGAAGTGTCACTTTCCCATATAGCATGGAATCAGAATTTTGGAATAATTTTGAGGCAGAGGTGTATAGGTTCTGAAGAAGCAAGGGAGAGAATGTTACCAGGAATAGCGGGAATCCAGCGGTAAAGATTACAATTACACTCAGAGGCAAATTAGGGACATGAGTCAACCCCAATGTAGTCTTCTGCACCAGTAGCCCATCCACTTTAAGATTCTACGTGTTTTACATTCAGAGATGCTCTTCTGCACACCAGTGTTGTAACACGTGGTATTTGAGTTACTGTCACCTTGAACCAGTCTAATCATTCTCCTCTGACCGCTCTCATTAATAAGGCATTTTCGCCTGCAAAACTGCAGCTCACCGGACTTTTTTTTGTTTCTTCACACCATTCTCTGTAAGCTCTAGAAACTGCTGTGTGTGAAAATCTCAGTGTGTCTGAGATACTCAAACCACCCCGTCTGGTGCCAATAACCATACACAGCAAAAGTAACCTTGATCAAGGTTTTTTTTCCATTCTGATGTTTGGTCTGAACAACAGTGGAAGCTCTTGACCATATCTACATGCTTTTATGCATTGAGTTGCTGCCACGTAATTGGCTGATTAAACAATTGTGTTAATGAGCAGATGTGCAGGTGTACCTAATAAAATGGCCACTGTGCTGTATATTTGACACAATCGTGTTGACTGGCGGCATAGACTGAATGGATGAGTTGATCACCTCTGCTTTTTACTGTGAAGACACAACCAAGGTTATTGACCTAGGAGAAGAGGATATAATTGTTGAATAAAAATCAGATTAAGGTGGAAGCATGCTGGACTTAATGCGCAATTTATTCTCATTTTTTATGGCTGTTGTTACATTACTCTTTTTGGAAGAACTTCATTGTAGCCCTAAACGCCGGCGGCGTTACAGGCAGTAACTAACTTACATTACTGTTTGCACGAGCTCGCTGTGCACAAATTGGTTCCAATGCCTCTCAGTTTCCCATATTACAAATCTGATTGCATTTCAGAAAGGATTTCACTAGTTGCAAAGCACTTTCATATATCCCCAAGCTATGAAGGCTGCTGTAAAAATATGCCTTTACCCTGATTTTTCAAAGATATGCTCCCGTTGTGCTACGTCTTCATGGCAGGAAGTAGAACTTATTTCTGAGTTCCAATGATGAATGTTGAAATGGTGCCCATGTAGGACCTGGCTCCCTTATTCAAGGAGCTGGATTCTAAATAATCTGAAACAAATTCATAACCGTAGCTCTCCAGAGGACAAAGCTAATTTATTAAGCTTTCTTTTCATTTGTTATTAGCCATTTCTTACTCAAAATATAGTTTAATTTTACCAGTAAAAAAAAATCAGGCTTAAGTGCTAACAGATGCTCGCATGCCAGCACAGTTCTTTCGCCCATGGTACTAAAAGTGATTTGCAACCACGTCATATTATTTATCATTACTCATTTACTGTCAGCAGTGTATTAGAGGTTAATAGAAGTGCCAGAACATGTACTGATTTACTTAGTAAAATTTTTGTTCCAAGGTTTAGGTCGGTTGATTGGAGTCTGTGAGACTTTCAATATTCATACATTATGAACAGGAAACTGCTGTGACCTTGAGTCATGACTACTTGCACAGTATATTATATCAGATTTGACCTTCAACAGCTTATAAATACACTAGCTGTATTTAACCAATATTTTCTTCCATATTACTGACACTGCAACATGCAGTCTGGAAGATTAATGCTGTGTGACAACAACAAGAACAGAAATCATGTGACACAGATAGTCCGAGTCTCCTCCAATGACCTTCAGCATTGAAAGCTGTCAATACCAAAGGACTAGAATAATCATAGGTAGCCTTTAAGGGAGAAGGGACAGCTCCTTCGGTCACCTCCTGCTACTGTGCTCTGGTGTACAGGGAATTGTCGTATCTCGTGTTCAGATTCCGACAATGAGAAGGGAAAAAAAAATCAATAGCTGTAGTGTTAGTGATGCTGCAGCAACCTCTAAAATATCAAGACAAATCCATTTCTTTCATAAATGTCTTCATTCCCAAATGTCATTGTTAAGTGATTTTTTTGTCCCTATCTAAGCTTAAGCCAAATAGTATTTTATAAAAGTTTTTTCACTCCCCCCCTTTCAATTATTTCCCTATTGGAGTTAACTGATTTCATTACACTGAATTGTGCTGTACTGTATTTTATCATTTTATTTTTTAAAATGTATTTGTGAAGGAAAAAAATCCAAATGTACTAAGAACAGAACTATTGTATTGTGGTGGAGAATAAGTAGTAATTACAGAGAAATATGAAAGCTGTTCCTGCTGTTAGGAGAAATGATAAGGGAATACTGCTCCTTTTCAAAGCATGGAGTCCATTTTGATATAATTGGTTCCAGAATTATTTATGACATTAATTGCTGCATTATCGACTGGCTGTCAGCTCTTCTGGCAGTCAGTCCATCTTTCTTACCACTGCAAGCCAACTCAGCCCAAACTAGACTGACAAGCTAATTACATTCATCTCCCCCTCAATGACAAATACTGCTCATCTGAAACCTTTCCAGAAATCGGTGCTTTTTCTTTCCTTCGAGTGAGTTCATCCTGAGCCAGCCATAGCTGATATCTACAGGTACAGAATGCAGCTAACTCTGCTCACATGGTGATTAGTGAGAACATCTCACTTGATCCAAATACTCAGACACCTTGTGCTATCAATCTGAATGTCAGTGCTTGGTTCACTTTATTGCTTTCAACGGATTTTTCTACCCGTTCATATCTGTCACCCTGTGCTGAAGTCCGCAGCCCGGAGGATGATGGAAAATAAAGGTAATATAAATATAATAAAAATAAAGGTACTAAGCCAGCCCCACCCCCACAACCCTCCCGCCACCTTCCTCCCTCCTTCTTGCATCCAGTGAACAAGGATCGAATGCGACACACACCAAACTCGGAATGTCCCGCAGCCAGCTCTCAAGCCTCTGACGCTGTCATCTTGAGCCACATCAGGAGCACTGGCTCAATGGCAGCCTCCTTGACATCTGTCAGAAACTTTTAAACGTCTGCTCTTTTCATTAGGACGCTTCTATATCCCGGCCATGGAAAAGATGACATTTTGTAAAGGGGGGGTGGGGAGGGGGGGGGCTGGGGAGCAAAAGTTCTTATGGCTCCCTCTTCCAACTGTCATTGCAAGTATCCTCCAAACATATCAAATTGTGGACAAATGAACACGGTCATTTGGAAATGAATGCAGTAATGACCAAGTTTTTTTTAAAAAAAAGCCATGACAAAATGTGCAGTTTTTCTCCTAGGAAACAGAGCTACAAAATATTTTGTGCCGGGCTATTTTTGACCTTTGTGATATGCTGCTTCCCAGGACTGATGAGCGCATCTCAAATGCACATGAGTTCCTTAATGCTCCCTTCCTTCCATTTCACTGGAATATTCCCCATATCGAGAATTGTGAACTAAAAGTTGGAGAAGGTCATTCTAATCCCGGTAGCAGTGGAAATATTTGGCCAAATTAGCATCCACATGAGCAATAATGAGCTCGGGGAGATGAAAATCAAATGCCTAACTTTTCCTCAGAGTTTTCAGCAGCATTGAAGAGGAATTTATAGCCAAGTCCAATGTTTATACTTTAAAAAAAACAGACTGTATCATTGATTTTATATTTGTCTTCTGCATTTTTTTCAGCTAATTTAGAACATGGAACTTAGAACTGTACAACACAGGAAAAAGCTCTTCAGCCCACAATGTACTGAACCAGCTAAGAGGTAAACCAAACACTCCCCCCCCAAAAAAAAACTAATTCCTCCTACTTACACAATGTCCATATCCCTCCTTCTTCCTCATATTCACATGCCTATCTAAACGTCTGTTAAAAGTCTCTGGTATGTATTTACCTCTACCACCATACCAGGCAGCACATTCCAGTCATCCACCACTCTCTGAGTAAAAAAATTACCCCTCACATTCATTTTGAACCTTTGCCCTCTCAACCTTCAATGCATGCCCTCTGGTATTAGGCATTTGATTCTGCTTAAAATCTTATAGTAGTGTGGGGTATGACCAGGTGTTCGGACAATTTAAATGCTGAGCCGGATGGACTGAAAAGGCAGGGTGTCGGGACCAGAGGCAAGGTTCAGGCCGGCCGGCCTGCTCGCTGCTCTGGATCATTTGCACCAGTCTGAACAGTAAGGCCGAGGTTGTGTCCTGTCTGTGAGCTTAGCGATAATTTGCTGTCTGATGAACTGATGTTGAGACTTTTGGCCTGCTCTGGGTTCGGGTCTATGGACTCACTTTTGTTCAGACTGCTGTTGTTTGTTTCTCTCTCTCTGCATTGTGTGTTGGCCTTTTTTTAAAAAAAAGGGTTCTTTCTGGTTTATTATTTTGTGGCTGCCTGTAAGCAGACCAATCTCAAGGTTATATAATTCAAGATGCAAGTACATTTATTATCAAAGAATGTATGAATTATACAACCTTGAGATTTGCTTGCTCACAGGTAGCCACAAATCAAGAAACCCAAATTAACCCAAATAAAAAAAGAGAAAAAAATAAAAATAGACCAATATTCGATGCACAAGAGAAGAAAAAAAAACTATAAATCATGCAAACAATTGAAGCAAACAACAACATTTCCAACCAAAATTGAGTCCTCAGACCCAAAACTTGGGGCAACTTGGAGTAGGCCCAAAGCCTTACTTTTCAGTTCATCAGATTAGCGGACATAGAACATAGCAGCCAGGGCTGTCTTCTTAACCTCAGCACCATGGAGAATGAGTGAAATTGGCTCTCACCTCAGATGCCGACACCATGTCTTTTCAGTTTATCTAGGCTTGCATTTAAATTGATCAAACAACGAAACAGCGAAAGGCTGTGCCCTGGAGAGAAGAGTGAAGATCACAGAAAGTGAGTGAAATTGGCATTTAAGTTGTCTAAACAGTGTATTGTACCTCACACCAGGACTCAGGTACCGCTGCTATGAAAGGCTCCGGGCCTAGACCATGCCATCCTGTGACTTGCTCCAGGCCCAGATTTATACATAATAAATGAACTTTGAACTTTGAATTTGAAATTTGAACAGAGGATCATAGAATCCTAGATCAAGTAGTGACCTATTAAATTAAATTACTTCAGCAAATGCAGAAGATCAACAAATCAGATGTAGACACATCAGACTACAGATGCTGATATCTATTGGAAGAACTCAGTAAATCAGGCATCATCTGCGGAGGACAGATATTTTGGGTTGAGACCCTTCATTTTCACAGGATGAGATATTGGTGGAGCAACTGTGAAATTGTGGATTCCCTGATGTCAGAATAGTAAGGTGCAAAGGTGACATAACATATGCTCTTAATAAGTCCCACATCAAAGGTTCTTGTGGAAAATAGAATCTTCTAGTGCAGAGAATATATTTATATGGACAGAGGATTGAATGGCTAATGGGCATAAATGGAATGTCTTCTGCCAAACAGACACCTCCCTTTCTGCAGAGACGACCCTCTCTGTGATTCCCTGGTCCACCCACCTTCTCTCCTACACTTTCCCTGCAGCTGAAGGAGGAGAAGCACTTGTCCCTGCACCTCATTCCTCACCACAATCCGGGGACCTAAGCAGCCATTCCAGGTGAGGCCGAGATTCCCCGCACCTCTCCCAGCCGGGTCTGCTGCACAGTGTTCACTATACGGCCTTCTCCACGATGGTGAATACAAAGATAGACGAGGGGACCACTTTGCAGAACATCTGCACTCTGACCACCCCGGCCATCTCAAGCAATGCGCTGCGTGTCATAGAATTGAACATTGAGTCAGTACATGCCTTTCAGCTCACAATGTTGTGCTAACCACTTAATCGATTCTAAAATCAATTTAAACCTTCCCTCCCACATAGCCCTTATTTTTTTCTTTCATCCATGTGCCTACATTCTCTTAAATATCACTAATGTATTTGTCTCTACCACCACATCAGGTGGCATGTGCCATGCAGCTACCACTTGGTAAAATACCTATCTTTGACATCCCCCTCCACAAACTTTCCTCCAAATACCGTAAAGTTATACCCTCTCAAATCAGCCATTTCCGGCCCGGGAACAAAGCCTCTGGCTGCCCACTCGATCTATGCCTCTTATCATTTTGTATACCTCTATCTTTAACTCTCCTTCCCATTCCCACAATGATCTTTTGGCTCCTGCACATTCTCCGTTGCTAAGTGCAACTTGGTGGAACAATGTCTTATATTCCCATTTCGGAGGTTTCAAGCCAATGGTATGAACATTGAATTTACTGATTTCACACACCCCTGGTGCTCTCCTCCAGCCACACACACACACACACTCATCCCTTTATCTTTCCCATCCTCTCCCCCCTCTGCATGTGATTCCATCTGCCCATCATCCCCACTCTCACCAAGTTCTACCTATCACCTCCTCGTCTTTGTCCCACTCCTATTATAAAGAGGCAATCTTTCCTCTTCCATCTCTATACCAAGGCAGGGTCTCAACCCGAAGTGCTGGCATACACTTTTTTCCTCCAAAGTTGCTGTTTCACCTGCTTCCAATGTTTGGCGATTTTATTCCACACCAAAGTTTAAAGTAAGTTTATTATCAAAGTACATATATGTCACCATATACTATACTGAGATTTGTTTTCTTGCAGGTATTTACAGGAAAATAAAGAAATACAATAGAATTTATGAAAAACTATAAATAACAAAGGCTGACGAACAACCAATGTGCAAAAGAAGACAGACTGTGTAAATAATAAATAAATAAATAATGCTGAGTTGTAGACTCCTTGAAATTGAGACTATCAATGGTGGAATCAGGTCAGCATTGAGGTGAGTGAAGTTATCAACGTTGGTTCAGGAGCCTGATGGTTGTAGGGTAATAACTGTTCTTGAATCTGGTGGTGGGGGATGCTTGTGTACTGTACTGTATTTTGTGTCCTGCTTACAGAGGACCACTGTTTCATTTAGCTATGTACATCTACATAGTTGAATGACAACTAAACTTGGACTTGAATCACCTGCAGTCTCCACTGTCTGTCCTCTGGGAATGAAGTTTAAGTTGTAAAGTGAGACAAAGAGGATACAAAAGGATGTAGAAAGACTAGACCAGTGAGCAAAAAACCTGGCAAATGGAGTATGAAGTAGAGATATGTACAAATATCTAATTTAATAGGAAAAATGAGAAAGCATATTCTGTAATACGTTGTTACAGTGCTCTGCATCTCAGAGAGATCTCTGTGTCCTAGTGCACAGTTCACTAAAGGTTGGTATGTAGTTATAACAAACAGTTAGTCATGCTAACAGTATGTTATCATTTTTGATAGAGGATTTGATTAGGAAGGTAAGGTTATGCTTCAATTACATGGGACATCGATTAGACTAAATCTGGAGTACAGCGTACAGTATTGTTCCCATTTCAGAATGTTAGTATGATGGAAATTCAGAGAAGGTTTGCTGGACTAATACCTGGAATGGGTTGATTGTCTCTTGAGAAAAAGTTGGGTAGGTTAGGCTTCCTTTGCAGGTCAGGAGGATAAGGGTGGATTTGAGTGAAGTATACAAAATCCTTCAGAGCTTTGACAGGCTGGATCAGGATGGCTCCTCATGGGAGGATTTAGTAGTGTTTAAAAATAGAGTAGAGATGAGGTAATTTTTCCCCTCAGAGAACTGCCAGTATTTGGAACACTTTCACTTTCTGACTGAAGAAAAATCTTTGAATATATGTATATATATATAAAATGAGAGAGAGAGAGAATTAATAAGTAAGAGGGTGATGTCTTACCATGTGTTAATAGGAACACAGAGTATAAACTGAATTCAGACGAAAAATTACCTCACTGAGTGACAGCAACATACAAAATGCTGAAGGATGCTGGGAGCTGATAGGTGGAAGGGACAAAGGGCTGAAGAAGATGGAATCTGATTGGAGAGGACAGTGAACCATGGAACAAAGGGAAGGAAGTGAGGAAGGGAACCGGAGGGAGCAGTGTGGATTTCTGAATGAGGAGAACAGGATGTAAAGGCTCACTGGCCTCCTCCTGCTCTTTTTCAATGTGATATGAATGACTCAGAGACCTTTTGCCATAGCTGGGAGTGAGTGTAAATATCTCCATTGCATCGTTTAAGAGACTCAAACCCAAATGAAAGGAGCACCTAATTGTGTATTTCCTGTTGTATTTTGTTCACCAGACACACAACATTCAATGGAACACTGTTCTTTGAGTGTGTTGCCTTAAGCTAACATTAGATCTGGCACACTACATAATTAAAGGATTTAGAATAAATGGAAGCATTCTTCACTTTTGTTTGGATATTTCTCAATACCTTCAAGAAACAATGATTTTGTTGTAAGGAAGTCCTTAATGAAATGAATTGAACATGAATAAGTAATCAGTGTGCACAGCAAAATCTGATCCTTAGATGACACATTGGGCCCAACTTTCTAGAGTGATATTGGCACCAGTGACTTCTGTGCTTGGCAAGAGCACAGAAAATAAATCGTAGGAGAAAATTTGTTCCTTTGCATTATCTGTTATTAGCAAACTTTTCAACAGGGTAGAAACAATCCACTAGTGCTCAACCAATGCCTTTTCATTTGCTGAAGCAACATTACTTTTGTTAGCTTTACACGTTGGACAGCTGACAATCATAAACAGGTTTTATTTATTTACTTATTGATACAGTACAGTAACGGGCCTTTCTAACCCAACGAGCCTGTGCTGCCCAATTACACCCATGTAAGCAATTAACCTATTAAACTGTACCTCTTTGGAATGTGGGAGGAAACCGGAGCACCTGGAGGAAGCCAACACGGTTATGGAGAGAAGACTCCTGACGGACAATGAGGTACTGACCCCGGGTCGCTGGCGCTGTAATAGCGTTATACTAACCGTGATGCTACCAGAGAGAGAGCCTGAGGCATGTCAAAGTGCTGGGCTATGGACTGGAGTTTTAGGTGGACCTAGATCTTGGTCTCTTTGTGGCTTTGCTATTGTTTGCTTGGTGGGTGGTGGGCACTGATGCTTTCTGCTGGAACACTTGGGGGGACAGTTGATGCTTTGCTCCTGCTTGTGCTTGGGAGAGTGGTGGTGAGGCTTTGGGGGTCTGACATTTTTCTGCCCTTCATTCTTTGGGGCTTCCTTCTGTTTTGTGGATGTCTGCAAAGAATAAAAGTTTCAGGCTGTATACCGTATACATTCTATGATATCAAATGAAACCATTGAACCATCCCATCCCAATTGTCCCAGTTGATCCACAAAATATTTTTGTGCAGAGGTCAGTTTCAAATCCAAAGACTGATGCATACAATTCAAATATCAGGGTTTCAGTTTCAATATTTATGTTTCGGGCATGTTCTCTCTCCTTGAGATTGTGTGAAGACCTCATCCCTCTATGAATGGGTTTTGGCCATTGGAGCTGAAGTTCATGGCAGCTGTTGTGCTGTCTGTGTTCACTGGTCAGCTAGCCTTCAAACTTGCAATTAACTTGTGTGGATTCCCAGCTGCAAGTTCTTTAACTAAGCCACCCAGATCTTCGTCAAACTGCTCTTGGCAATGGGTGGAACAGTACGCCAACGAGAAACGGACCCAACCAATAAAATGCAGAAAACACTTTAAAAAATGATTTAAAATCAATCAAACTATTAAAAAAATAAGCATTTGGAAGTTCAATTAAAATAGATTTACAAAGCATCTGTGAAAGCACAAGTAAAACCAAATCATTTAAGAACAGTATGCCAATGAGAAAGGAACCCAACCAATAAAATGTAGAAAACACTTTCAAAAATGATTTAAAATAAATCAAACTATTAAAAAAATAAGCATTTGGAAGTTCAATTAAAATAGATTTACAAAGCGTCTATGAAAGCACAAGTAAAACCCAATCATTTACGAAGTTCCCAAATGCTGAACATCAGTTGGCTGCCAAAGATTGTGGGCATGCTATGTTGGCTTTGCAATGTGTGGTGAAACTTACAGGTTGCCACCAACAAACACATCCTCAGGTTCTGTTAGTTGTTAACACAAATGACACATTTCACTGAACGTTTTAATGTACTTGTGACAAATAATTGAATATGAATAGGAACCTGCTTACCTTAGTTTAACTTCCCATGGTCCAGGACATTTATAATGGCAGGTGTTTAAAAAAGGACCCAAAGGATCATTGGGGACCTGAGTCACCCCAACCACGGTCTGTTCCATCTGCGACCATCCAGGAAACAGTATTGCAGCATAAAAGCCAGAACCAACAGGCTCCGGGACAACTTTTTCCACCAGCCATCAGACCGATTAACACACACTAGTTTGAGTGTATTTCTATGTTACATTGACTGTTCTATTCATTATAAAACACTGTGATTGCACATTTAGATGGAGATGTAACGTAAAGATTTTTACTCCTCATGTATGTGAAGGATGTAGGAAATAAAGTCAATTCAATGGTCCACACAGCCATTCCTCTGTTGAAGAGAATGGAGTCAGTATTTCCTGGGCCGAGTGTAAGTCAGCTTACCAAACAGGAGCTGGAGAGTCCAAGGTTCTAGCCTTCCAAACAAAATGGACGTTAAGGCTCCCAACATCACATTTCAAAGGGCAGGCAGGGAATCTTGGCCAATTACTATCTTAAAAAGAAAAATATACTGTATGGCCATTATCTGGTTGTGTCAGAACTGGATGAGTGCAATTTGGATGCCATGTTTTCCATAGTAACAACTCTATAAAAGCTCAACAATATTAATGGAATAATTCCTTTCTTTATGTTGTCCCATGTAATACTATGCCAAAGGGACTGAACGCATGCCAATAAACTATGTCAAAGTGCAAGTTTAAGGGAATAGTTGAAAGGATAGTCAAACTCCCACAATTATACAATAAGACTATAAGATATAGAAGCAGAATTAGGCCATTCAGTCCATCAAATCTGTTCTGCCATTCAATCATGGCTGTTTAGTTTTTGACCCCATTCTCCCACCTTTTCCTCATAATCCTAAACCCCTTCACTAATCAAGAATCTTCCCATCTCTGCCTTAAATATTCCCAATGACTTGGCCTCTACCGCCCTCTGTGCCAACGAATTTCACAGATTCACCACTTTCTGGCTGAAGAAATTTCTCCCCTTATCAATTATAAAGGAATATCCATTTATTTTTAGTAGCCTAACACTCCCACTAATGGAAATATTCTCTCCATTTTCAGTGTCTGCTGGGTTTCAATGAGATTCCCCCCTCCCCCATCCTCCTGCACTCCATCAAGTACAGGCCTAGAGACTTCAAACACTCCTCATTTCATTCCTGGGATCATTCTCGTGAACCTCCAGGGACAGCACATCTTTCCTTAGACACGGAGCCAAAATTGGTTCAATGTGACAGATCTGAACTGAAAATTAAAAGTAAACTTCTAAAACTAAATGATGTGGTTGAAAATGAAACAATGCGCGCTATCTTTTCATTTTTACATCACTAAAATAAATTGAAAACTGCAAATTAAAAGATTCAGCAATCTGAGAGATTGTGCAGGAAATGGTTGCAAAGTTCAAAGTTCAAAGTAAATTTATTATCAAAGGACATATATGTCACCATATACTACCCTGCATTCATTTTCTTGCAGGCCCTGTGTCTGAAATCTTTCACCAACACCAAAGCTAGCCCACCATTCTAAAAACTTGGGGCAATGCAAATATCTTGGTCAGAGCGGGAAAAAAAAGAATCCCACACTTTTGGTGAATGCTTTTATTTGGTGCAATGAAACGACGATTTGAACTCAGTAACAAACTGATATGTGTAATTTTAGCAAAAAGTTGGAACATAAATTATTGCAGTGGATTGTCAGAAAGAGATTAATTAAGCTATAAATTCTGCTTTGTTAGTTTTTAAATCAAAACAATGTAACATAATATTCTTAGCACATGTAAATATACTTGCAATAATTCCATATTGTTTGGACATGTTATCTGCTTTACAGTAAATTTTGATCATCAGTGCTCAACGAATCTACCATAAGTTGTAAACATGGTATTTGGAACATCTTCAGTACCAAATACAAGAGAACAGGAAAACTATTTAGGGAAAACATGCAAGCAAATATTTAGTTAGTGCATTAAATTAAACAAACCACAATGGTGTGCTGTGCGGAAAAGTATACAGATTGAAGAGTTTAGTCACCATTAAATATAAAATAGTAATGTGCCCATTCCTGAAATGTATCCAAAGCAGCACTGTGCTAAATAGATAACTACTGTGATAGATACCAAATTAATCCTGTGGATTATCTTGTTTGCCTGAAAATTCCTCTTATCAAAATATATGAGACCCCCCAACTTAATAACATTGCATACAGAAAATGAAAAGTCCTCAAATATTTTTTTCACCTTTCAGAGTGAGGATAAATTGTAAATTCTATTAAATGTCTCATGCATACCAAATATGGTGTTGAAAATGTATTTCAACATGGTTCAGGAATGGTC
The DNA here is from genome assembly GCF_048418815.1 of Hemitrygon akajei. NCBI lineage: Eukaryota > Metazoa > Chordata > Chondrichthyes > Myliobatiformes > Dasyatidae > Hemitrygon > Hemitrygon akajei. Next base: position 54,172,250 of record NC_133144.1, on the reverse strand, counting down.
TGCAGCTTAAGAGAAAAATAAACTGTGGTAAAGGTAGACTGGGTATTCATTCATTGCATCAGAAGTCAAAACCACACAGAGGTACAAGTATAATCTCTCCAGCCTGCCTGAATTGTCAATTTTGTTAGTGAGTCTTCACTGATCTAAGTTAAAAAGAGCTCATCTAATGGGGCTGATATTTAATCTTTCCAATATCAAAATAAGACCCAAAAGCAAAACATAAATCAGAATAAAATCCCTGAAATAATGTTGGTCACTCAGAGGGAATTACAGTTTAGTGTGACTGCTCATTTCTTCTTGTTCATGGTCATCTATAAAATGCAACAGAATTTCCACATTACTCAACAACAAGTCATTCTTAATGAGCGGTGTAAGGGCTTAATGTGACTTCCTAGAACTTGTGGTGATGTAATGAGCATGCTCAGTTCGACATCAGCTGTGGCCTCTGACCTCCCAGCTCTACCAAGCAATCCATCACTGAAGCTCATCCTGTCAGGCATGCAGCTGTCTGTCATGGCGTTACAAGGGACCTGCTTAAAGGCAATCATGTCAATTTCTATGTGTCTGCTCAGACCAGACTGAACTGTTGATCTTGACAGGCATGGCAAAGTCAGCAGAAGACACTAGCAGGCTGAAGTTGTATTCTCTGTGCTTTTTTGCTTTCCCTTTATTTTGAAAAGAAGTTATCTTTTTACCAAAATACACAGCACAGGCAGGAAGGTTAACATAAGCATTCTCAAAGTTGGTCATCACGGATGAACCTATTCCCCTCTGAATGTCTTCCACGATAGACGTACTGACATTTTGCAAAAATACCTACAAATGCAAAACAAAATACAATCAATAAAATATCCTTACGATTAAAAAAGACATGAATAAACTTACATATTTTCCATTTCCAGAATGCATACTTAATTGCACATTTCTCAGAATCAGAAACAGGTTTATTAACACCATCTCACTTAATGGGAAATTTGTTGTTTTGCAGCAGCAGTATGGTGCAAAGATATAAAATTACTATAAATTACAAAACAGATAAATAGTGCAAAGGAAAGGAATAATGAGATAATAAAGACTGTTCAGAAATCTGATGATGGACTTCTGAATCACTGAGTGTGGGTCTTCAGGCCCCTGTACCTTCCCCTCGATGGTGGTAATAAGAAGCAAGCATGTTCCAGACGGTGAGGATCCCTAATGATGAATGCTGCTTTCCTGAGGCATTACCTCTTGACAATATCCTTGATGGTATGGATGCCTGTGATGCCTATTGTGACCCTGTACACTGGGGAATTGATACCAAGTTGTGAGGCAACCAGTTAGAATGATCTCCACTGTATATCTATAGAAGTTTGCAAAACCTTGATGACATACCACATCTTCTTGAACTCACCCTTCCACTGCTGACCCCTCATTGAGAACTGGAGCATGCTTTCCTGACCTCCTCTTTCTGAAGGTGGTTGTTATGACACCACTCTACCAGCTGATCTATCTCACCCCTCTATGCCTCCTTGTTGCCACCTAAGATATTGCCAAATACAGTGGTGTTGCTGGCAAATTTACAGGTGGTATTAGAGCTCTGCTCAGCCACACTGTTATCAGTGTAGAGAGAGTAGAGCAGTGGGCTATGCACCCATCATTGAGGTGTGCCTGTGTTGATTGTCAGTGAGAAGGGCATAATATTGTTAGGGCATATTCTAGAGTTAGGGGAGCAAATATTAACTTCAGCAACCAATCTTCAGACCTAAATGTTTGACTGTAGATTAAAATTAAAATGCAGCCCTGAACAATAGCTTCCTGGGGCTGTGGACACCAGTTGACTGAAAACCAGACAATGCTGATTAACATTCATTTTGGGCGTCTGGAGTGTGGGTGTATAAAAGAAGGTATATGAAAATTATATGTAATTCAAAGGAAGCATTGTAGATACATTATAACTATAGAGTTGTCCTGCTGTTACCTGTGATCTCTAGCATATAACATGTCATGTAATATTGGGTCAAAAAGGTCTCTTCCTCCAAGAGTGTCTTATTTTGTTGAATCAAGCACTTCTGTATCATCTAGCTTCAGTGTCTCTCTGGTGACTTTGTTCATAATACAACACTATCATTGATCCACACTAACTGTGGTCTTCCAATGAGGAAGTTAAGAAGCCAATTGCAGGTGTAAGTACAGAGGCCAGGTTTAGAAGCTTGGTGATTATTACTGAAGGAATGATGTTATTGAATGCTGAGTTGTACTCTTTTTTAAAGCAAAGTAAACTGTATTTATTGTAAAAATTATTTACTAGAAGAAATCGTGCAACGCCTTTTCATTTTTCCAGTCATACATAGTGCATTAAGTAGTGTTCACTACATTTCTTAAAACCTTTGGAACATTCATGTGGCCCCCTCGGTGATATTTTTTGGAGTTGAGGCCTCCTTCAGTCAGAGTTGACCATGGATATTGTATCCTAGCTGTCTAGATACTGGGCAGTACGATATGGAGAGCAAGCTGTTGCCCATGTAGCAAGCTCCCCCTCTCCATGCATCTGATGAACCCAAAGGAATGGCAGAGACTGATACAGTTTGGTATCAGCAGCATCACAGGAGTTGCCAATCAGCATTGAACTCAATGTAGGACTGCCTTAGGGACTCCAGCTCTGTATTTTTCCCTCAGGTTTATTCCTGAAGCCTTCCCATGAGAAGGTATAGCCGTAAGACAGCAGAAGTTTGAGATCAGAGTTTTCCCTCTCCTAGGAGACCTGCCAACCGGGGTTGAAAAGCCCCATCTTCCTGAGGTGCCCGGTGTTATACTTCCACAATAACTCAGGGGCTTCCTCACCTAACCCAGCCCTACCCTGTCCAGTACAGGAGGAACACCATTCTGTGATCCTTCCCCACCAAGCCCTTGTGGTGACTGCACCAGGCTTCAGTGTATCCCTCAGCACATACTCCTGCAGCCTGGAATGACCCAGATGGCAATATTCCCTTATGGACATCTTGGTGTGTTGGTAGACCAACAAGTATCAGGCTGACAAAGGGGCATTTAGCAGTCTGAAATATTTATTGCTGTTGCCTAAGGGGTTCCAAAACAAAGTGGAGAGCCAATGAGATTGCAGCAAGTCTGTGACCTTGCCATAACCAACTTCTCAAAGCACGTTACCACAGTAGATGTCAGTGCTACTAGATGATAACAATTGAGGCAGCTCATCCTGCTCTTCCAGGGCACTGGAATGGTTACTGCCCTTTTGAAGCTAGTGATTATCTCTGACTATAGCAGTGAGAGGGTGAAGATGTCCTTGAACACTCTAGCCAGTTAGTTAGTATAGATTTTCAGTACCCTGCCAGGTACATCTTTGGGGCCTGACACCTTACAAGGGGCTCACCCTCTTGAAGGATGTTCTAACACTGGTCTGAGACAGAGATCACAGGGTCACCAGGGTCACAGGGATTCACACAGGTGTAGTATTATTCTCCCTTCTAACGCTTGCATAAAAGGAATTGAGTTGACCACCAAGTGAAACATCACTGCCATTTATGCTGTTAGGTTTCACCTTATGGGAAGTAATGACTTGAAAACCCTGCTACTGCATTGTGCATCTGATTAAGTCTCTAATTTTACATGGGATTCACTCTCTGCTCTCACAAAGGCCTTCCATAGGCCGTACCTGGACTTCTGATGCACCATCAATAACTCACTCTGAGACGTAAGAAATGAGATATCGGCTTTTATTGACTGGAAGAATGAACAACACAACATCCTGGAGAATGAGGGCCGGCCTCAGGCCTCATTCGCCTTTATACAGGGGTTTGTAGGAGGAGCCACAGGAGCAGTCAGCAGCGGTCTGTTGGGAGCAAACCACTCTGGTATATGTAGTTCACCACAACTTCTTACAGGATTTTGGATCGCTAGTCTTCAATGATCTAGCCCTCAGCAAACTGTGAATCTCCTTGTTCAACCAGGGCATCTGGTTCAGGGGAACTTAGCTTGTCAAAAACACACCCTCACCTACACAGGTTTTGATGAAATCAGCGACGGCCACAGCATAGGCATTCAGATCCAAAGGTGAGTCCAATCACCTGATTTAAAGCATCCACCTCTGTCTCCCTGGATTGTACCTTTGCAGTTCTCACCATCGATGCTTCAGTTATCCAACTCCGGGAGCAAAAGCACAGTCAGATGATTGGATTTGCCCAAAAGCGGGTGTTGGGGTGCACGGTGAGTGTTGACGATGACGTAACAGTGATCATGTTGGTTTCTCTGGTTCTGCAGGTGACATGCTGTCAGTAGTTTCTCGGAGACTTCTTCAGTCTGGCTTGGTTGAAGTCCACAATGATCAGGAAGGCATCAGGGTGCGCTGACTTGTGACTCCGGCTCACAGTACTCAGCCCCTCCAGTGCCACCTTTGCGTTTGCCCGGGGTGGAACGAACACCACTACCAGGATGATGTGGGAAACTCCCTTGGCAGATAAAACAGATAATACTTGACTGCCATGTTTTCCAGGTCGGGAGAGCAGGACTTAGAAAGACCACATCCATGCACCACGGTGAGTTAGTCATGAAGCAAATGTCAGGGCCTATGCCATTACCTGATGCCGCTGTCTGGTCCATGGTTCAGATCTCAATTCTGGGCTTTTTTTATGGCCTGGGAAACAGGACTGAAGCTAATTACTAAGGCAGGTAAAGTATCTGGCTCCTCCAAAGATGGAAATCTCCATCACAAGAGCTGATTATATCACTGGATGGCCAAATTGGGAATAAAGTTGTTTTCTCTGACAAACTAAGCACTTCAATTAGCTGGCCTGTCACAATGGGCTATGGAAAGACACAAAGCCTTTAGATAAGGTTATCTGGAGGAACAGAGTCTGCAGATAAAATCTGATGGTCAGGCAACCGTGTGACACAGTGTTCGAACAGTTTCTTAGCATATATTGTACTTGGCTTTCATCTACACAGCTGAGGTGAAAGCCCATCTCTCTGAAGCTTGTTTAAAACAGAAAGTGCATTGTAATTGACCAGCCCCAATCAAAATATAAATCCCCAGAATTGATACTTTTACTAGAAGAATGAGGAGGGATCTCACTGAAACCTAATGAATATTGAAAGGCCTAGATAAAGTGGATGTGGAGCGGATGTTTCCTGTGGGTGGGAAGTCTAGGGCTAGAGAGCACAGTGTCAGAATTCAAGGATGTCCTTTTAGAACAAAGACAAGGAGGAATTTCTTTAGCCAGAGGATAGTGAATTTGTGGAATTTATTGCCACAGACGGATATGAAGGCCAAGTCATTGGGTATATTTAAAATGGCAGTTAATCGGTTCTTGATTAATAAAAGCACCAAAGGCTACAGGGAGAAGGCAGGAGGATGGGGTTCAGAGGGAAAATAAATTAGCCAAAATTGAATGGCAGAGTAGACACAATGGGCTGAATAGCCTAATTCTGCTCCTATGTTTTATGATCTTATCATTATAAAATTAATTCAGAGATTAGAAAAGCAGAGTGCTTTCACTAGACAAAGATGTGAACTAGTGAAGGGGCAAATATCCAAAAATTTCAGAAGTCTAGATTGGACCAGAGTTATATCAGAATGTATGGAAGCAGCACTAGAAACAGAATCATAGCCATACAGTGCAGGCACAGTCCTCCACCAGACTGACTACAGATTAGATAAATATCTAATCTTCAAGATTAGCTTTATTTGTCATATGTACATCAACACATACAGTGAAATGCACTGTTTGCATCAACAACCAAAACCGTTCGAGGATGTGCGGGGGATGCTGCCCGCAAGTGTCGCCTCATTTCTGGTGTCAACATAGCAAGCCCACAACTTACTAACCTTAACCTTTTTAGGAAAGTGGGAGGAATTGAGAACAGCTGGAGGAAGCACACACTGTCACAAGAAGAGTGTATAAAACTCCTTACGGACAGCAACAGGAATTGAACCTTCATCATGACACTGTGAAGTGCTATTCTAAACATTTGTACCATCCCTGCACTACCGTGCCACAATCAAGAATTCATTTACTCCGATCCTACACTATTCCCGTTTTGTTCTTCCCACATTCCCCATCCACTGTTCCCAGATTCATGCCACTCAGCTACACACTAACTTAATAGCAGACAATTAACCTACCAGTCTGTACACATTCAGAATGTGGAAGCGAGGTAGGGCTTTTCTCTTTGGAGTGAAGGATGGGAAAAGGTGATTTGATGGGGAGGTGAAAGATGATAAGAGGCATTGTTGGAGTGGACAGCCAAAGACTTTTTTCAAAGGCAGAAACAGCTAATACAAAGGCCCATAATGTTCAGGTGATTGAAGAAAAGTATGGGGGGGGGGCAGGGTTATATATCAGAAGTAGGTTTTTTACACAGGGTGTGGTGAGTACATGGAACGTGCTGCTAGGGCTGATGGTAGCAGCAGATACATTAGTGAAGTTTAGGAGATTCTTGGATAGGCACATGGATGAAGGAAAAATGGAAGGTGATGCAGGAGGAAAGTGTTAGGTTGTTCTGTAGCCGGTTAAAAGGTCGGCACAACATTGTGGACTGTGTGGTGAACTAGATATACCTGTCTGACTGCTCCTGTGGCTCCTCCCAAGACCCTGCTGACTACCCCTGTGGCTCCTCCCACAGACCCCTGTATAAAGGCGACTGTGGCCTGCTGCTCTCCCTCATTTCCCCAGGATGTAGTGTTGTTCTTCAGTCAATAAAAGCCGATATCTCACTTCCTAAGTCTCGGCGTGAGTTATTGATGGTGCATCAGACTGAAAGGCCTGTACTCTGCTGTACTGTTCTTTTATGAACCTGGAGCACAGGGAGGAAACCTTCAGGGTCAAAGGCTTCCAAAGAGACCGAACCCAGATGAGGATTGAACCCGGATCACTAGAACTTCAAGACGGAGGAGACTGAAGGCCAAATGGTGGAGCTTTGAATGTTGTTCACCCAAAGTCTTAACGGTAAGATCTCTGGTGCACTTGAAAAATGAAAATCTCTCGATCGATGAGAATGTTAGCATCAACAGTAATGATACATGTTTAGTGCAGTTAATGAGGCTGATTTATTAGCTGATAAATATGTTGTTAGGAATAAATCTTGCCTGCTGGTAATAAATAGAACTTCTAAAGTTCTGGTAGCCATAAGATAATAACGTGTATTCAAGATTCAAGATTAAAGATGTCATTTCCTGTACACAAGGGTAAGAAGAATAAAATAATTGTTACTCTGGATCTGTTGCAACACAAGAAAAACACAAAAGATTAAAAACACAATAACACTACTGAAAAAAACCCACTAAATAAATATAAATATATAAGATAGCTTAGGCGCATGGATTGAATATATGTCCATTAAGTAACAGTAGGGTGTACATGAGGTGATTTACGGAGTAGAGGTGGAGTTAGTGGGTGAGGGTGTTGATTAGTCATACTGCTTGGGCAAAGTAACTGTTTTGAGTCTGATGGTCCTGGCATGGATGCTATATAGCCTTCTCCCTAATGGGAGAGGGACAAACAGTCCATGAGTGTGTGGGATCCATTATGATATTACTGGTCCCTTTTCTAACACCTTTCTGTATATATGTTCATGATGGTGGGTAGGCATGTAATGCATTGGGCAGTTTTGACTACCTGTTGTAGAGCCTTCCTATCTGCAGCAGTGCAGATTCTGTACCAAGCAGTGATGCAGCTTGTGGGATGCTCTGTTCATGCAATCTGTAGCATGACGTGAATATGGATGTGCAAAGTCCAGTTCTTCAGCCTCCTCAGAAAGTAGAGGTGCTGGTGAGCTTTCTTGGCTGTGTAGGATGTGTTCTGGGACCATGAGAGGTTGTGTGAGATGTGCATTCCCAGAAGTTTGAAACTGCTTGCAGTTTCCACTGCTGTGCTGCTGATATAAAGGGGCGTGTGAGTGGTGCAAGTCGATAACCATCTCCTTTGGCTTGTTGACATTAAGTAAGAAGTTATTTGCCTGGACTCAGACCGTGAGCACTTCCACCTCTTCTCTATGAGCCATCACTTCGTTGTTGGTGATGATCCACACCACTGTAATGTCATTTGTGAACTTGACAATGTGATTCCTTGGGCGTTTGGCTGTGCAGTCATGAGTGAGCAGTGTACAGCAATGGACACAGCACACAGCCCTTTGTGCGGGAGTTACCCGCGCTAGAGATGATAGACAGAGAGGAGCGTTTATGAATCTTGACTATCTGGTCTGTTCATTAGGAAATCCAACATCCAGATGCACGGTGGTGTATTTAGACCGAGAAGTAGGAGTTTGTTCACTGAGGTCTGTGGGACAATAGAGTTGAATGCCAAAATGAAATCCAAAAACACCATTCTGACATAAATTTTCAAGATTTTCAAGAGATTTACAAGGATGTTGCCTGGATTGGGGAGCATCCCTAATAAAAATGGGTTGAGTGAACTCGGCCTTTTCTCCTTGGAGTGACGGAGGATGAGAGGTGACCTGAAAGAGGTGTACAAGATGATGAGAGGCATTGATCGTGTGGATAGTCAGAATTTTTTTCCCAGAGCTGAAATGGCTGCCACAAGAGGACACAGGTTTAAGGTGCTTGGGAGTAGATACAGAGGAGATGTCAGGGGTAAATTTTTACGCAGAGTGGTGAGTGCATGGAATGGGCTGCCGGCAACGGTGGTGGAGGGGGATACGATAGGGTCTTTTAAGAGACTTTTCAATAGGTACATGGAGCTTAGAAAAATAGAGGGCTATGGGTAACCCTAGTAATTTCTAAGGTAGGGACATGTTCGGCACAACTTTTTGGGCTGAAAGGCCTGTATTGTGCTGTAGGTTTTCTATGTTTCTATGTGTCAGGGCTAGGTAAATGAGAGATGCTACGGCATCTGTTGTAGAGTGAATTCCGTCAGTAATCATATTGGTGAATGTCCAATGTGGCAGGAATAGAGTTTCTGATAATGATCAGCCGTTCAAAGCACTTCAAGATGATTGGTGTCAGTGCCACTGGGCAGTAGTCATTTAGTTCGGAAGGAGTAGAGTTCTTCAGTACAGGGATGATGGTGGCTGATTTGAAGCATGTGGGAACAGCAGCCTGAATGAATGAAGATGTCCGTGAAGATGAAGACGTCAGTGAGCTGGTGTGTGCACTCCCTGAGTAGTCGGTCTGGGATGTCGTTTGGCCCAGCCCCCCTTGCAGGGTGTTGAATTTCTGCAGAGTCCTTCTCATGTCTGTTGCTGCTACAGACAGTGGCTGCTCACCTGGGAGACAGGTAGCTTTTCGTGGCCCGCGTTGCTTTGCATGCCTCAAAGCGTGCATAAAAGCTGCTTAGAGCACCAGGGAGGGAGGTGACACTAGTACAGTTGACACCGTTTTTCCTTGTGTAGTTAATAAAGCCTTTGATGCACAGCCACATACACCGGGGATCGCTGTCAGGCAGATGTTCCTGAATTTTTTGTGCATAGGCAGTCTTTGCCCTATTGATGCCCAAGGTGAGGCTTTTCCAGGCTGCTTTGAGAGCTGTAAAGTCACCGGACTTGAAGGCAGTGTCCCGGACTTTTAGCAGTAAAATTAGACCATTTGGCCTATCGAGTTTGCTCTGCGACCCAATCAGAACTGATAGTTTTTACATTCCCAACTCCCCACCTACTCCCTGTAAGCCTTAGCTCCTTTAACAATCAAGAATCTTTCAATCTCTGCCTTAAATTCACCCAAAATTGAAAGGGACAAGCATCAATGTAATTAGGTATGTTAATATAGAAAGATATACCTGAAATCAGTTAATATGTTTTCCTGAAGCACTGTCTTTGCACAGAGAACCCACACCAAGCAATGTAGCTGTGGTTTGTTAGTAAGTCATATTTTACATTTTTCACATGCACCAGATAAACCTTGAGTTCAAAGAGGAAAGAAAGAAAAATAATACTGATTTGAAATACAGTCAAGATGTCATACGAGGGCTGGTATGCTGGGTCCCAAATGTTATAAGGCCATATCATGTAAGGCCAACAAACTCAGGAGATAAATATTGACCTTCCTTAGACCATAAGACCATAAGATATAGGAGCAGAATTAGGCATTCAGCCTGTTGAATCTGCTCCACCATTGAATCGTGGCTGATTTATTTTCCCTCTCTATCCTGCTTTCTCCCCATAACCATTGTGCCCTGACTAATCAAGAACCTCTCAACCTCTGCTTTAAAACTACTCAATGACTTGCCCTCCACAGCCTTCTCTGGCAATGATTCACCACCCACTGGCTAAAGAAATTCCTCCTTATCTCTGCTCTGAAGGGACGCCCTTCTATTCTGATGATGTGCCCTCTGGTCCTAGACTCTCTCGCTATTGGAAATATGCTCTCCATGGCCACTCTATACAGCACTTTAAATAGTCAGTATGAGTTAATGCGATCATCCCTGTCAATTTTCTCAACTCCAGTCAGTAAAGGCCCAGAGTTGTCAAACTCTCCTCATACGTTAACTCTTTCATTCCTGGGATCATTCTTGTGAAGCTGCCCAAGACCCTCTCCTATGAATCACCTCAGCTGTTAAGGTTGTTTTGTGCATCTTTTATTAACAATAATTACATTGATGATTACAATCATTAATCTTTATACTTATTGAAATTATTTTCAAACATTTCACATTGTGGACCAAGTTTGGTCAACAACTTGTCTAATTTATTGTGTCTGGATACCACAGTGAAGCAGTGTTACAGCACAACACAGAGCACTCCCTCTCCCACAGTAAGGAGATCATAACGGCCCTCATTTTTAAAAATGCACCTAAATGAACTCTTATAATTGGGCCAAATTGATCAAGATTCCGTTCATTGTTCATTGTTAAAATTCTGCATTGGAAGGCAAGTTTTTTGGTGGTGTGGTTCCCCAAAAGTGCACAAAATGCTGGAGGAACTCAACGGGTCATGAAGCATCTATAGAGGGAAACAAACAGTTGATGTTTTGGGCCAAGAGCCTTCTCCAGGACTCTTGTGAAGGGTAGAGCCTCTCTACATTGGCAGGCATATTTCACAATATCCTTATCAGGTGAAAAATTACTAAAAGCATTCAAAATGTGCATAATTAAAATATAATACACTAAGGTCTGGCCTGATATTCTTCAATCCAGCTCTTATGAAAACATTAAGTTGTCTCCCAGTACAATAAGATGGTCTCTTGATGTCACAATCTCATTATGACCTTGCACCTTATTGTCTATCTGCACTACGCTTTCACTGTTACACTTCACTCTGCATTCTGTTATTGTTTTACCTTATACTACCACAGTGCTCTGTTGTAATGAAATAATCTGAATGGATTGCAGGAAAAACAAAGTTTTTCACTGTATCTTGTTACCAGGACAATAATGAACCAATTTCCAAGTTCATTTATGAGGAGACACTGGGGAAGCCAGCTCTGCTAACTCTGTTGTGGAGGAGATTAAATGGGGGGCATGCTGGAGATACATACAGTTATGAGGGGTACTGCTGTGGATATAGACTGCAGTAAATCCTTTCACATAGCTGAGGTGAAAAAAAACTAGAGGACCTCAAAGGTAAAGGGGAAGTGAGTTAGATGAGGCCTCAGCGAGGTGTTTTCCACAGAGAGTGGTGAATGCAATGATAGGGGGGTGAAGGCAAACTCACTGACAGTATGCTTAAGAACAGAAAAGCCTACAAAAAGTATTGATACAGACCAGTCTATTACAGAAAAAAAACATCCCTATCACTGAGCACGTCTTCAAGAAGTGCAGTAACAACAAAGCAACATCTAACATCAAACCCCCCCCACCTTCCAGGCAACGTTCTCCTCTCGCTGCTGCCATTGGGAAGGAGGTACAGGAGCCTCAGATCGCACACTACCAGGTTCAAGAACAGTTAATACCCCTCAGCCATCAGGCTCATGAACCAGAGGGGATAACTACACTCAACTTCAACACTGAAATGATTCCACAATCTACCTTTGGAGTCACTTTCAAGGACTCTACAACTCATGTTCTCAGTATTATTTACTTATTTATTATTATTACTCTTTGTTTTTGTACTGACAGTTTGTCTTCTTTTGAAGTCTTTGTGTGTAATTTTAAATCGAACCTATTATAAATTTTCTACTGTGAATGCCTGCAAGAAAATGAACTTCAGGGCAGTATATGGTGACAAATATGTACCTTGATGATATAATTACTTTGAAATTTCAACTTTGAGCATTTAAGAGGTTCCCAGTCAAGCATTTAAAATGTCCAGGCAGTGCTGGAGAATGCAATAAAGATTGATGGGTGCCCACAGGGCTGTATGAAGTGATGGGCTGATTGGCGTGTTTCCATCTTGCAGCTCTGGAGGGAAATAGTCAACATTTTAGGTTGAGACTCATCAATATTAAAGTAGACAATTAGAAATGGTTGAGAGAGGGCAAAAGGCCAGACAAGGGTGTCTAAGAGGAGGTGGAACGTTTGAGGCAGTGGAAGGGGTCATCAGTGGGGAGCGGGGAATCCTTGCCAAAGAAATAGGCATGGAGGAGAGGTCGATGGAAGAAGAGTTCAATGTCATGAGGGTGCTCAGAACTCGTTGAGGTGCGAGTGCAGCGGTATAACAGTGAGGTCCCTGCCTCAGAGAGGGGGAAGTCAGAGGGGATGGTGAAGACATGGCAAGGGTTAAAGCTGGGGGTCAGAAAAGTCATCTATCCATTTCTTTCTAGAGATGTTGCCTGTTCCACTGAGATCCTCCAGATTTATTGTGCCAGTCGGCAAAGGTCCTGTTTCAGTGCTGTATAACTTTACGGCTCTATTTCAGATTTATCCAACGTACATCAAAACGCTCAGTGAAATGCGCCATTTGCGTTAACAAACACACCTGAGAATGTACTGGGGCCAGTACACGTGCCTCACACAACCTATCGTTCAGCATATGTAGATTGTGTGATTTAGCAGATTCTGGAAATCCAGAGTGTTACATTTTTTATCTCCAAAACATTAATCTAATCGAAATTAAAAAAAAGAGTCCAGAATAACGAATTTAATTTTATGTTCACTTTTAGCGAGATGCCCACTTGGTAGCGTCATGATGTATGCAATCACTTATTTTTAGATATTACTCATAATGAATTATTTAATCAAAGAATGCTTAATAAAATAATATATTTACAAGATTACTCAAATATTGTACTGCATTACTACTGTAATATTAAATAAACAACACAGAATATCTCACACAAAATGCTGGAGGAGCTTAGCAGGTCAGGCAGCATCAATGTAAAGCAGTAAAGGGTCACCGTTTCGGGCCAAGACCCTTCATCAGGACACATAACATGCCAACATAGCAGGCCCACGATGCTCGACAAAGCAGCACAGAACACGACAAGCAACTAAGCAACAACAGCAAAACAAGCACCTTCTCCTCTCACCCACATAAACAGATAGTCCTCCATATTGATCTGACAATGGCTACTTCGCCTGCAGGCTATGTCCCAGTAAAGGCCTCCCTGACACCTTCAAATAGACTTTGTTGCTTTCATTTTTTTTGTACCTAGACTAGCCAGGGACAAAGCAATCCACGAAAGAAGGCGAAGGAAAAATAAATCCCTTGAAATGGTTAAGCTTTATATTTCTTGCAATGAATTGGAAAGCTCTGTGTAGTTTAATTTGGTTGACACTTTTTTTCATTACGGATCCATTTTAGTCTTTTAGCAACAGGCGAAATCAGTCCATCATTTTTCTCCCCTGATGCCAGGGAAAACTGATCTCAGAAGAACATCACTCACAGTGATCTCCAGAAGGAATTGACAGACTCGCAGAGTGAAGTGATGATTGAACAGTGTCAAGGAGGGAAACAGAACCCTTGAAAAGATTACATGTGGGAAAATAATGACTCATGAGATGTATGGCACTATCACCGTTATCTCAGGGAAGGTGCAACCAACGTGCAGGGATCATGTGTCAACTGTTCAAAAAAGATATTTATTTCTCACTTCTTCTGACGTCCTGACACCCAAAACGTTAAGCGCTAGATTATTGATTAGTTTTTATATGTCTAATACGTTTGTCATTTGATTGGCTCATTAAATTGCCACATATCTTCGTTCAACACCCTATCTGCAAAATCTTGATCTGAATCCTTATCCACAAAAATATTGTTGATTCAAGACCTGCCCCACAAGCCACTCAGTTCAAGGGCAATTGGGGATGGTTAATAAATGCTGGCCATAAGACATAGGAGGAGAATTAAGCTATTCAGCCCATCAATTCTGCTCCACCGTTCCATCATGGCTGATTTATTTTCCTTCTCAAGCCCATTCTCTTGCCTTCTTCCCATATCCTTTAACTCTCTTACTAATTAAGAACCTATCAACCTCTGCTTTAACTGTATCTAATGACTTGGTCTCTACAGCTGTCTGCAGCAATGAATTCCACAGTTTCACCACCGTCTAGCTAAAGAAATTCCTTCTCATCACTGTCCTAAAGGTTCTGCCCTCTGGTCCACATCTTCTCCACGTCCACTGTCTCTGAGCCTTTCAATATACAGTATCTTCCAAAGAGATCCCCTCTCATTCTTCTAAACACAAGCCAGTACAGGCCTGGAAACATTAAGCATTCCTTATACGTTAACCCTTTCATTCCGGCGGATCATTCTTGCAAGCATTCTCGGGACCCTCTCCAAGGCCAGCACATCCTTTCTTAAATACATGGCCCCAAACTGCTCACAATACTCCAAGTGCGGCCTGACCAATGCCTTATAAAGCCTCAGCATAATTTAAGCTAAAGGTGATTCTATAGTGTTAATCCTTGTAAAACAAAACTGTGCAGACTTCATGTTGATGTGATGTTTCTCTGGCCTTCCCAATGATGTCCACAAAGTTAAAAATAAGGAAAATCAAGGCACATTGTGATTTCAACATCACTCTAGCTCACTTCTTCCGGAGCATGAGAATTCTCTGGGAAAGAGACCCGGCCTGATACCACAGTACTGCAGCAACGGGCAAGACAGTGCAGTCAACCGGCCTACTAATGGGGCCTGCTTGTCATTTGACCCCTGAAGTCAGCCAAGCAGTAAGCTTCACTCTAGAAACACTCCATTGATCATCTTCGAAGCACAGAGCCTGCTTGGTTTCAATGGGATAGAGCAAAAGAATAACAACGGCAGGGAGATCTGGACAATGTTTAATACTCGACATCTTCAGTCTCTTCAGAGCAATTCTTTCCAGAAACGCTCCCAGCATTTGCCCTTTACGCGCCAGGCTTATCATGCCTACCTCCACCTTGCACTCATCTCATCCACCTCAGCGTCCCCACTGAAATAAATTAGATGAAGTGAGTTGTTAAGGATATGTTTTTGTAGCTTATGTTAACAGTTAGTGATTGCTATCTGCTGGTGTTACTGACGGATTAGAAACAAGACTGCTAACAGACATCCTGGTGAAAAAGCCACTTGCTGAATGCAAGTGACTGCAGCTAGGTGTCAGCGCTTAGAAAATGAAGCAAGGACATGTGGTATTAATATTGTCAATGATCTCGAGACAGGAAAACAGATCCCATATTCCCCGTCAGTTTTAAATAGATATCAAGTGTATTAATGACAAAAGACGAGGCTTCAAACAAAGCAGCTGAGTGATGATGTGCTAAGTGCACTCTGCGCTGGCAATAACGTGATCTGAAAAGACATTGTCAGTTGTGGAGACAGGCCCAGAATTGTGAGCAGTGACAGAAAACAGAGATGAGGAGAAAGATACTGGTACCATATTAGTGCCTACCATATTCCAATGCCGTCTGCACTCCTAACTGAATCTGACATCATCTCCTATCACTTGCTGTATTCTCTGCTGCTCCTCCGCCTAGTTCTCCCCAGACATTATTACAAACTGTAGTCAAGTTTTATGTTACCAGCGGTTATGTCAGGGAGGTTGGCACTCGGAGGCCTAGGGATAACCTCAGTCATTCTACATTGTAAGCTTGTAACGACGGGACACTCATTTTTCTGATAACTCTTGCTACTTGAGGTGCTCTGTACAGCAACGTGTGAGCAGCTGTCACCTCGAATAAAGGGTTGGAATATTAAAGAAAGTGAATTTCTGGATGTATTGTAAGGCAGTTGGACTGTCTGGCAGGAGGAAATAAATTCCAGCTGCCGCTGTTCGCCCGGGGATAAAGGTGCTCGAGCTAGTGACAGTAAAAGTCAGCTGAAATTTCTGAACTCAGGGGCTCTGAAGCCAGTTAATATTTTTTTTCTAAAGCACTGGCTGTGTAGAGGGAGACCACACCAGGAAATGCAGCTGTGGCTTGATAGCAAATCATATTTTACAGTTTTCATATGTACCAGATAGACCTCAAGTTCGAAGGGCAATAAAAATAATACTGACTTAAAGTAGGAAGTCAAGATGTCCCACAAATAAAAGAGCAATTTGCTTTATGAAAACGGCAATGCTTTAGAATAGTTGAACTTCAGGCAAGTGAAGTACCAGAGAGATTACCTCATACAAAATGCTGGAGGAACTCAGCAGGTCAGGCAGCATCTACAAAGAGGAACAGAGAGTCAACGTTTTGGTTCAAGACCCTTCACCAGTCCTGATGAAGGGTCCCAGCCCAAAATTCCAACTCTTTATTCTCCATGGATGCTGCCTGACCTGCTGAGTTCCTACAACATTTTGTAGACGTTGGTCTGGATTTCTAGCATTTGCAGAACCTATGGCATTTAGACAGACTTTTCCTCTACTTGCGAAGGGAGATGGAGATTTCGGAAAATGTGTAAAATACACACTATTTTATAAATTCTCTTAAACAAGCATTTTGAAAGAACTCTCTGAGTGTTGGTTTTTCAGAATTAGTTGAAGATTGGTGGCTAATATATGAGGAATGGTTGTACTTGCTGGTGCTTAGAAGAATGGAGGGGGTGTCTCGTTGAAACCTAACGAATATTGAACAACCCAGAGTGGACGTGGAGCGGACGTTTCCTGTAGTGGGAGAGTTTAGGACCAGAGAACACAACCTCAAAATACAAGGATGTCCCTTTAGAACAGTGAAAAGCAGGAGTTTCTCTAGCCAGAGAGTGGTGAATCTGTGGAATTCATTGCTAAAGACGGCTATGGAGGCCGTTGGAGGCTCTTGATCAATTTAGGTGGCAAAGGCTACGGAGAAAATAGGGTCGAGAGGGATGATATATCATCCAAGACAGAATGGTGGAGCAGACTTGACGGGCTGAATGGCCTAATTCTGCTCCTATGTCTCATGATCTTAACTCCCTTGTTACTTGATGATGACTTCACAGTGTGCATGGGGTATTTTTGGTCTTATTTGAAACAGCTTGCAAGATAATCTGTAACAGAGAGACAAAGAGATAAATACTTTATTTAGTCGCCAGTGAAACACTTTTTTTCCCTCTTTCTTCCTGGAGTAGTCAAATGCTGTTGGACTATAGAATCAAGATCCAGCAGGCTTGAAGGACGTTGCTAATGGCCTCTTATCAGATGCAGAGACCGGCTGTCTGAATGCCGGCAACTGTGAAACCAAATCCCATCTCAACCATTTCTTCCAGTGCTCTAGTTTCCTCCTACATTCCAAAGATGGTTAGCAGGTTGTGCCCATGCTATGTTGGTGCCAGAAGCATGACGACATTTGCAGGCCACCTCCAGCACATCCTTGGACTGTGTTGGTCATTGATACAAACAACATATTTCACTGTATGTTTCAATGTACATGGAAAAGTAAAACTAAACTTTAAATCTTTAATATGGAGGATGGTGAGAAGCAGAGGGAACTCCTGGCAAGATGTTCTCTCTCCACCTCCTCACCATTGCACTTGCACTGTCAGACCACAGCATGGAATAATTGGAATAATAAATCAGCCAGAATGGAATAGTGGAGCAGACTCAATGTGTCCAATGGCCTAATTCTGTTCCTATGGCTTATGGTCTTATGGGATCTGGATTCCATCCATTTACAGGATGGAATTCATCATCCATTTGGAGGTTTTAATCAACAAGCTTAATATATCATCTGGATTCAATTTAGTGTGTAGAGGAGCCCAAAGAAAGGGTAACCTTTGTCAACATTTCTAGCTGCGAGTACTTTTGGGATTGCTGTTGGTGAAGGCCTGTTCCATCCAATGAGGAAAAAAATTGTAGTAAGATGGGCAAAAGCTTTGAGATAATTGTTGACAGCTCAACTGCTGTTTCTGAATATTTAGCGGAGATACTTCCTTAGAGAACTTGAAATGTTATCGTACAGGAGGTGGCAACTTGGCCCATCGTGTTTATGCTAGTTCCTGTGTGAAGATTCCCAAAATTTCATTCTCCTGTTCTTTCCCTATACTCAGCAAAACGTTTCTTAATTCCCCTTTGATTGATTGCATTACCACCATTTCTCTCAGTGTTTTCCCAATGCAGCCCTCATACCTTTTGCTTAAAGCTTTCAATCTGTGCCCTCAGGTCTTTGAACCACCTACTGATGCAAACAGATTTTTCTCTATCTAAAGCACTGTACACCTGTATCAAGTCTCATCTCATCCCTCTTTGATCCAAGGAGAAAGCCCTCAGCTTCTCCAGTCTAAAATGACTTACGGAAGCTCTGTGTTAAATTGAACACGTGAGGCATCTGGAACCACCATCTCATTCCAGAAGGTCGACTCGTCATTCCTTTCCATAGATGCTGCCTGACCTACTGAGCTCTTCATGTATTTTATGCATGTTACTCTGGAACCACCTTCTAATAACTTTTTTCAGTATTTTATTGATGCTGCATTGTCTCTTGCATTTTTTCCACTGTAGAACTCATTTTCTAAATTTCTGTGTATAACATAACTACAGCCTGTCCTTCTCAATTCAAATTAGATTAAGATTTACATCCACTCTCCTCCCCCTCACTTCTCTCTGGCTGCTTCACACATCCTGATATTGGACATATGGTTGCATTTTGTACGAAATCCTTTTCAAATTATTGATGCAAAAAAAAATTTGGGGATGAGAAACAATGTCATCGGCAGACCTTTTTTTAATCGCAGTAATGAATCGCACAAGGTCACTGCATTATTAGTTTGAGAGTTTGTCAAGGTGTTCTTTTACAAGTATGATTGATGAAAATCCATGAGAAACACAATGTGCATCAGAGCAAAGCCACTTATTTACTTCAGTTTCCCCATGTCCAATTCTCAGAGTCCAATATAATGTGGAAATAATCCAGGAGAAAACTGGATGAAATGACAAATCGCATACACAGACAATGCACGGCAACACATGTGTAACACGTCTTTGTAATTTTCCTGTATACCAGGTCAAAACTGCCTTCGCTGTCATTGCTAATCCTGCATGGCCTCAAGATTTCATTATTCCTCGTGCCTAATTACAGAATTAGTCCTTACAGTACAGCAGGTGATTATTCGGCCCATCTAATCTATGTTAGCAGGATTGCCATCAATGATATTCGCCTGCTCCAGAAACATCTGTCCATGCAGACTCAGATTCAATTGTATTTATTTATCATGTATACATGTTAACATACAGTGAAGTGCAATGTTTGCATTAACAACCAATGCGCCCAAGAATGTGCTGGGGATGGTCTGTGTCGCCACACATTCCAGTGCCAACATCTCTCGATACTCGCTTTTGCATACGTCCCAGCTAAAAAGCAACATAACTGACTGTAATTCATAGAGGGTGTTATTAATGAGCGCATTAATTGACATCAACCCAAATGCTCACAGTGGGGATCTTGGATATCTATCAAGGTTGAGCATCCAAGCCGATTTTCTCTATTCCACCCTGGGGGAGACTTGGCGAATGTTAGCTTCATCACTGAGACCAGGGATCTGTGGGATGTGTTGATTGACCTGTGTTCAGAGTGCATGGTGACCTTTGTCACAAGTTGTAAAATTTCCATCATGCAGAGCTCAGCAGATTTATTCCATCAGATTTTGAGTTCTGTAATAAGTCCCATAGTTTGGAGTCACAATTAAAAAAAATCTGAAATAATAGCAACAGGCTTTTACGGAATCGAGCAGTTATGAAAAAATATTCTATTCCAACAAAGGGATACTGTCTCTTTACACTGTTGCTTCACCATGTGTCATAACCAATAATTGGTAGAGACCAAAGACAGATTCACTGCCCGTGCCAACTTGTTTAGTTACATGTCTAGAACAGACAAATTGAAAGTGACACTAAGAGGAATGTGCTGTAAATGTATTTTCTTAATATTAAACCTTTATGCCTTTATTCTATTTATTTATGTTAACTTTGATAACTTACAACTTAACAACCCAAAATTAGGTACAGATGATGCCTATTACAAATGTAAAGACTGTCAGTTTCTATTTCCATCTCCTAATGCACACTGAGGAGATTTAATCGGCTGCAATCTGATCTGGAAAAGTTGACATTTGGATTTTCTTTTCCACATGTCTAACACTGCATAAAGGAAAAGTACAGAACTGATACAAGGGCAGCCTGTGAAATACAGGCTCATGCACACATTTGCATCAAAAAAAAAACTATTCTGCCTAAGGTTTTGTTTTGGCTTATTAGTGATGATGTGATGAATACATATCTGAATGTGCTTTGAGGGACAGCAGTCCGTCTATAACTGGAACGCCAACAGCCCATCTCAAGTCCTTACTTCATATAATCTGCTGCTGGAAAATTGAGAAGCAGCCCAAAGTCCGTGGGAACAAAATGATGAGCGGATACACAATAATAAACTATATTGTGTCGAGCGTACAGTCATCGAAATCCTCTTGGGCCACAAGTATATTACCTTATACAGACATGGCTGACATACATTTAAACCCCCAATACACATTAAGAACCCATTAGTCTGACAGATTAAAAGTTATCTTGAAGCTAATGTTTCCATTATGTACAATTTGGCAGTAGAACAATCAACACTTTGTTCCTCATATGTCATACTTTGTTCACGAAAGGGAGGGTATCTCCACATCCTTGAATGACATTGACATGCTCTGCTTTGATGTGGGCATGTGCTGTCTTCAGATTAGCTACCAGTGTTGAATGATTACTCTGCAGTAGTGATGATGGGAAAAGGATTTTTTTTGATGTGTGGGGAAGTGGAGAAAGGAAGCGGTGAAGAAAATAATCAGTTAAGATGCAATTTCCACTCTGAAATATTGCTGCTCTTAAGGTTACTGAGGCCTTCTATTTAACTAGAACCTTCAGGAAAAAACAAATTCATCAACAGCCCACTGAAGTGGGTTTAATGATTGTATTCTGCATACAATCAGCTTTCCCCATTCCAGAGCCATCAATATGTCAAGGAAAGACATATCCAAAGGATGTAGCTCTTAACATCAAGGTTATCTGTTCCCCACAAGGCTCTCGAATCCTTACAGCTCTGGTACTTTACACCGGCTGCATTTAACATTTTCATCAACATGACGATCAATCATGGTAATAACACTGTGCAAAAAAAAAATCAATTAACAATGCAATTAAACTTTCCTTATTATGTGAAAGGGCTGATATAATACCTGTGGAAAAAAGATAGACTCTCAGCACGCAGACATCCATAACCATATGTGAGACTGAATTATGGGGTGAAGCAAAGACGGGGCGGGTGCCGAGTTGTTATTTTAGACTGGATATATCTCATCCAGACTGTTTATCAGTCTTCACTGACACCAGACTTCATAGTTCCTGCTCACCCTGCAGCTGCTTTAGACAGTCTTTACTTAACGAACACACTATATTAAAGGGTATAACATGTTAAATCTGGGTTACTAAACAAAATAATCAGTTCAGGCTGCGCATTGGAGAGAGAGGAGAAAATGATAATGTGCAAAAAAACAAAACTCAGGCAACTTCGCTTCATTAGTCAACCAACTAAAGGCAGAACCAATCAGTCATTACATTGTTTAGATTTTTGTTTCCTCACAGACTATTTGAGATGGCAACCACCTCCCTCAGCCTGTATTGCTAACTTAAATCCAGAACCTTCAAAGTTAAGCTGACATTTGTTCTCTTCCAGTAAAAAAATATTTAGTCCATTAAACATAAATACCTGTCATTATGATACATGTACTGAGTACAAGTCTCCAGTTTTCCTCCAATGTTTATTACATCCAAACAACTGCAGTGCCTGCATGTTTTCAACTTTAGTGTATTGATTAAACTTTTAAATGCCTGCCATATAACCTAGGGACATCAAAAAGATTAATTTGCGTCAATGTTCATCTGTAATTCATTAGCCATTTATACTCTGTAACCACATGGACTATCAGGAAAATGCATGCTATTTTTCACTGTAGTGATGCTTGGAAGGAAAGCTTGGCAATCCCACTGCATAAAATTAGGACACAGGAGCCTGTCCATTTACAGTACAGTATTATGCATTGCCAAAGAGCAACTAATTAAAGGAGCTGCAGTACAAAAAAAAATTCTGAAACTGCATTCACTTCCTATAATGTGCAAAACACAGCAACATAAATTGCTTGTTACTGGGAGTTGAACAATTTAAGGATATTTGCAGCTGAGGTAACCAATTAATCCACAATGTTAAATGTGCGCTCTCAATACAAAAATGATTTTAGATGCACAATTATATTAATCAGCAGCACGTGCTCAGGTTCACAAAGACAGTCTCGTACAATCTGCTTATTTTGTTTAAAACATCGATTTGTTCTTTAGGATGCAGCAGTCTTCGTGTGGAAAAAACACATTCATTATGGGATGTAAGCGAGTTACTGATCAAAGCCTAAAATTAAATGTATATATTATATTTGGTAAATGAGGCTTGTTGCACTAGAAAATAAAAATGCACTCTTAAGAGTATGAACAGCAATGCTTGAGAAACTAGTACAGGATAGCACCTCACTAGGCTCAGGACCCTCTCTGCCAACATATTTCAAACCATCACGAACATTATTTATACTATAGCAAGCCAGTCTTTTACGTGTAATCAGCACTTCTTATTTCATCAACAGTTTCATTTAAAATATAGATATGTATATATTTGAATGAAGTTTCTATTCTTGCTCTGTGTTTTCCTCCTTAGAAAAATGTGTAACAGAATTTTAAATCTTAATAAAAATCAGCACAATTTGCCAGATAAATTATGTTAAAATGAGTTTTCTTCTGTGTTATAACATGTTTAAAAAGGAGGCATTAAAATATTTTAGAAGCAATTGTGTCAGGACTGTGTCATAAATACAGAAATACCATATTAAGGGTTCAGGTCAAATTAAATCCTGCTTCATTGTGCAATCTATTATTACATATACAGCTAGTGAGACTGTGTCATTTGCATCATAAACGTCCAAGAAATGAAGGTTAATCAATTAAAAAATCAATACTGATTTACAATTTATTCACAAAAATCTGTAATGGTTGCACACTTTAAGCCTATTAGTCACTGAATATAGTGACTATCTGACAGAGTCTCATGAATCCACGGCGCTAATAGTGTCACATTTTTCATTATAGTCAGTGCCCTCTGGACCTTGAATGACCACAGCAGCAGCTATGTCTAGAAGGAGTCTGTAATTACTTTAGGGGCCATGGCACCTCCCTCCTCCCCCCCCCCCCCACCCAGTTTTATGTAACTGTTAACTCCCATTCCATCAGGCAATGTGAAAATAAAATAAATATAACCCCGAACAAAACAGCTGAGCACTGAGACCTGGAATACAACATATATAATGGCTGTGCTCTTTTCCATAAAGAATACTATATACATTGTTACTTGATTCATAGTTCATAAAAAAAGAAATCAAGGACTATAACTGCTCAAATATGTATTAATTAGCTTGAATTGATCCCAGTAGATGTCAGCTTTTCAAGATTAAGAGTCAAATCTTACGGCAACTCATTTTGTAATGACACAAAGGCACTCAACACAACAAGATTGGCTTTGAAATGCTGACAAAATTGTATCAGGGTGATGAGCCCCAAATCCCCAGGTGATGTTTTTATTTACTCTGTCCCAAAATTTAAAATGATAATTAATTTTTGGATTGTCTTCTGCTCGGCTCAGAATGCTGGTCAGAGAACATTGTACCACTTGCACTGGATGGGTGTCTTTGCTCTTAGCTTAACGCTGAGAAGCATTTTTAAAATTGGGCATGGTAATAACCACAATCAATTCCTGCAAAATCACAGAAAATTACGAATGCCGGGGACCATTCACCACGTTGTGCCCATAATAGTTGAAAAAAAGGGGAGAGAAGGAATGTCTGGGGTGGATGGGGTCTTTGAATAAGCTGGCTGCTTTACTGAGGAAGAGAGATGAATCACAGATGGGAAGCTGGTCCCTCTGATGTGCTGAACTATGTCCACATAAGAAACTCTGCAGTTTCTTGTATTCACGCGCAGAGCAATTGCCATACCAAGCTGATATGCATCCAGACAGAATGCTTCCTGTGGTGCATTGATAAAGACTGGTCAAAGTCGACGAGAACATGCCGAGTTTCTATGACCACCTGAGGAAGTAGAGGGTTGGGAGCTGTCTTGGCCATGACATCAATGTGATTGGGCCAGAACAGTCTTTTGGTGATACTCACACTATCGCATTGAATTCCTTCCGCCACTTCTCAACCCAGGTCTGCACCTTATCTATGTCCCGTTGCAGCCCATGACAATCTTCTACACTATCCCCAGCACCACCCACCTTCGTGTCCTCTGCAAACTTACTAACCCACCCTTCCACATCCTCAGCTAATCTTCCACTGAGGATGAACATTTCACATGGATCTTCAATCTCTAATGGGGGCAGGGAAGTGAGAAAGTACGTATCCTTAAACATACACCAGCGAGGGGAGAGACATCTTGCATTAAGAGCAACTTTATGAAAAATACACATGATAGTATAAAATAGTTAAATGTCAGATTTAAATCCAACATGGATTATTTTCTGATGCATCTGATTTTTATTTTGGCTTTACGGTAGTGTATTCAAGACAGAGGAAACTATATATTTCATACTTAATATTCCAGGGAATGATTCAGCAACACACGTTGTCAGCCCCTTGCAGAGTCCAAAGCATCAGAATTAAACAATAAAAAATGAAGTTAGGTACATCATGGTTTAAAGCAGACCCTTAAAACATACAGTACATTATATCCTTTCTCTTGGTGATGCACCGAAAAGTATTTGTTTTCAAAAATCTGTAGCCCAGAACATTCATGAGATGAACCAAATACTTTGTAAGTCCAAAAATATGTTCTAAACTTTGCAAACTGATTTGGTTACCATCTGAAATGATTACGCGAGGGAACAGCAGTTCATAGGTTACAGATGAATAACTGCACTGAAAGAACATACTTTTATACTACATCTGGTACTTGTATTGAGGAAAGATGAGCAACGTCAGAGTGCTAGATGAAGAACATCAGAGGCCGCTGGACAGGGAAAACCTTGCCGACAAAATACCCTCCTAATAAGCTGCACTCTCTAATTCTTTTGCAAACTCTTGCCAACATTGTCTCACTCTCAGTTAGATGTAACGGGAATGTGAATTTTGAAAATCTCAGTAAGGCGGGATGCAGTAAATGGCAGCCCAATGTAGATCATGGCGACATACAGCATAGAAGAGGCCCTTCAGCCCAAACCAGTCATGCTGAACATGGTGCCCACCCAAACTTGTCCCATTTGGCCCATACCCCTCTGAAGCCTTCCTTGTCCATGCTTTTTTTAATGTTTTTATTGGAGCTGCCTCAACCACTTTCTCTGGTAACTTGTTCCGTACACACGCCATTAGAAACATAGAAACATAGAAAATAGGTGCAGGAATAGGCCATTCGGCCCTTCGATATAATTCGGCCATTTAGTATGATCATGGCTGATCATCCAACTCAGAACCCTGTACCTGCCTTCTCTCCATACCCCCTGATCCCTTTAGCCACAAGGGCCATATCTAACTTCCTCTTAAATATAGCCAATGAACTGGCCTCAACTGTTTCCTGTGACAGAGAATTCCACAGATTCACCACTCTCTGTGTGAAGAAGTTTTTCCTCATCTCGGTCCTAAAAGGCTTCCCCTTTATCCTTAAACTGTGACCCCTCATTCTGGACTTCCCCAACATCGGAAACAATCTTCTTGCATCTAGCCTGTCCAATCCCTTTAGTATTTTATACGTTCTCATTTCATCCATTCTCTAGATGAAGAAGTTGCCCCTCAAGTCCCTTTTAAATGTTTCATCCCTCACTCTCCAAGTTGTGAGTTTTCCTTTCCTGGGAAAAAATTAGCATTTACCCTACCTATGCCCCTCATGATCTTATGCACCTTTATAAAGTCACCCCTCAATCTCTTAAATTCCAAGGAATAAAGTCTGAGTCTGCCCAGCCTCTCACTATAACTCTGGCCCTTACTTCTGGCTTTTTCATCACACACTTTCCAGCTTAATGATGTCTTTCCTATAAAAAGGCTGTTAGGGTGTATTCTGGAGTTAGGGTATATAGCAAATATTAATTTCAACAGCAACCAGTCTTCAGATTAAAATGTGGATTGCAGATCGAATTTAAAGTGCAGCTCAGAACAATTGCCTTCTTGGAGCTGCAGACTGGGGTCAATTGTAAAAGAGGAAACACGCCATTGACCGGAGATGTCTGCATTTGCATGAATGCAGCTCAGAGACAGCAGTGATGAACATTCAATTTAGGGTGTCTGGAGTGTTGGTGTGAAGATCTAGGTGTTTGAAAATTAAATGTAGCTCAAAGGAAGCACTGTCAGTTCGAAATGTTGAAGTAGATGATGGTCAGTATAACCATTGAAACTATATTGAGTTACCATTGATCTTAAGGGTATAAACTTGTGGTGTACTTTGCATTTATGAACCTCTTCTTCCAAGAATGTCTTCAGTATGATACCTGCATGTTTTGCTGATTAAAAAGTTTGAGATCCACCAGTTTCAATGTCCCTCTGGTGACTTCGTTCACAGTCACAACAAGGACTGCCTGAACTTCACACAATACTCCGAATGCTGTCTCATCAATACCTTATAGAATTCAATTTGTGCAGGAAATGGAAGGTTATGGGCTTTGCATAGGCAGAAAGGATTAGTTTAGTTGGGAAATTGATCACTAATTTAATTAGTTCTTCCTGATATTGTGGGCTGAAGTGCCTGTTCACACGCTGTACTGTGCTATTTATTAACTGCAAGATAACATTCTAAACTCAAAGCCCATGATGAAGGCCGTGTGCCAAATACCTTCTTCACCAGCCTGTTTACCCGTGACATTACTATCTATGAGTGAAGCTCTGGTATTGGAATCAATGTTTCAAACCTTGAAAAGCTAAAGTACAAAATTCCATTAACGTTTAATTCAAAGCTTCAAAATGTGTGAATACAAGAACTCGTATAAAACACACTTAAATGTGTGCTACATACTAAAGGTATAGTAGCTAGATTTTTCTCTGAATTCCCACAAAAACCTGCTCACTGGTTATAAAACTTAAGTGGCCCAGTGCTGCCTGACAGTACTGTTGGTGTATTTCCAGCGCAAGGTCTTGATTCACCTTCTCTAAACATTTTCAAGAGCAACCAGAGGTAGGCAGTGTATGATGCTAGTTAAACCATTTCCTCCATGTTCACAGACAAAAATGATACCAAGTTGTATTATGGAGCAAAGTCTGCCCATTATATAGGCTACCCCACAAACTGGTTGGCTTGGCTAAGTAAGAAATGTTATTCAACTGAAAAGAAAGCAAGTACAAACTGTGGAAGAAACTGCTTTTGTAGAGCTGGGATTGTTTACAGAAGTCAGACTGGGATCTGACATGGAGATCATAGAAATGTAGAAGAAATAACAAAATAATCTGCTCAAAAACTGTAATTTGTCATTTATGCTTTTTGCATTGAATACATCTTGAGCCACCAACACATTGAACAGATGCCAAATCCTGCTCAGCTCCAAAGCTTATTAAACAAGAAAGTTTATACATTTCATTCTGCCTCCCATTTGCCCTCAAATCTGTGAGAGTTGATGCAGCAGAAGAAATATATTCTTTGGAAAATCTAACTTGAAAATGGAATTGTAAAGATTGAATCTGCCTTGCGTGGCTGGAAAATAACTGGCTTTATTCTTGAAACGTTCTATAAACTTCTATAGATGCACAGTGGAGACCATCCTGACTGGTTGCATTATGGCCTGGCATGGAAACACCAATGGGCAAGAACGAAAACACCCACAAGATGTGGCGGACACAGTCCAGCCAATCACAGGAAAAGGCCCTCCCCACCATTGAGCACCAACAAGGAGCACTGCCACAAATAAGCAGCATCCATAATCAAGGACCTGCACCATTCAGACCAAGTGCTCTTCTTGCTGGATCGAGGTACTAGTTTTGTATTTGTTTTGAATTTGCAGAGTTTGCCTTCTTTTGCACATTGATCGTTTCTCAGTCAGTGTGTGTCATTTTTCATTGATTCTTTTGTATTTTTTTGTTCTACTGTGAATGCCTGAAAGAAAATGCATCTCAGGGTAGGATATACATCCTTTGATGTCAAGTTTATTTTGAACTTTGATATTAATGGGCCAGTATGAAGAGATCCAAGAAATAATCCATCATAGAGCTCGGCAGGTTTTGAGACCCAGGGTGGCATGAAATGATTAACAGGCTTCAAAAGCTGAGGAAACTAAATCATTGGTGAAGGAATAGACATCGGCTAAAGAAAAAGCTTATTATTTCTGATTATACAGTAGCTGATAATATTGAGTCTAAGAATTAGAACATTATGTTGCAGTCAGGCCACAAGTTTCCTACGCAGTCTACTTTCTATCTACAACATGCTTCTTCGCAAACATCTCCTAAACCCGTAACCATAAAACGGTGACCAATTCTGAGTCATATAAACAGGCAAACACGGCAGGGTTGGAAGGGAAGGCAATGGGATGGACAAGTGTTGTATTAAAGCAGACTTGGTGTTCCATCAGCAGTATATTCAAATGTTGGCCCATAGCTACAGTGTGGCTTATCAACTCTCCTGGATATCCAGTCATTTAACATACTGCTAAACTGGAGGAAAAGTCTTTGTCCAAAGAAACAAGAGTAATTAATGAATGCTTTTGTTAGTTAGTTATTGAAGTACGGGGTGTCCAGGGAAGGGTAGCACCTCTGGTGATGGGGCTTGTCGTGTCCCATTCTGGGGCACCTCACTCAACTTTGATCCCAATCGGACACACAGTTCTCACCTGGGGCTCCAAGTAGTTGTTCACACGCAACCCCCCAGTATACAACTTTGAAAGGCGGGCTAAATCAGGTGAGTGCACCCGACAGGCCTCATAACCAGTGAGATAAAGGACTTGCCTGTCTTAGCATGTGAAGTCAGCTCCAGTGGGCTGGGTGGATGAGATCAACAATCTAATGGCCAGGAAGGCAGATCTGCGGCGCATCGTGGACAGCAAAGGGCATGACAAATGCAAAGAAGAAGACTTGATAATCCACTGTAACCAAGGAAGACCCCAGTTGTGATGACTTTTGAGGTCAAAAGAGTGGAACTGCCCCAGGGCAATGGCTTTTCCACTTTAAAAGCTCTCCCACACAGATTTCTTCATGCCATTCACATCATCGAGAAGAACTCTACAAATCTAACTGTCATCATTGGCTATGACATGCAACCAATCAATGACTGAAGTGCAGAAGGTAATATAAAAGGTTATATTCCAAGGTTAGCAGTGGCCAGCAATGAGACAATCTCCACTACTAGGTGCAACCAGATGTACAAGCATGCATTGAAAGCAGTCTAATCTCGTCTTTTTCCCAGGGTGTGGAATGATGAATACCCGAGGCCGTAGCTTTAAGTACAGAGGGGAAAAGTTTGAAGGGGATGTGTGGGACAAGTTTTTTTTTCCACATGGAGAGTGGTAGGTGCCCTGGAACCTACCGCCAGAAGTGGTGTTGGAAGCAGATTCCATAGATATATTCACGCGCTGTGTTGACTGACACATGAATATGCAGAGAATGGAGGGATATAGTTTTTGTGTAGGCAGAATTCTGCATCACCTTTGGCCAAAGGGCCTGTTCCTGTGTGCATTCATCTATCTTTTCCTCCATGTTTCCATTATTCAGAGAATTTTTATTGATTGCACACCAGTCTAAAAATAGCACACAACATTCTATACCAAAGGTCATGAAACTTTCTAATTCCTCCCTTGCTGGCCTAATTGTATCAATGAACTTGAGTTATTGCCTTCAAGGTTATAATTTAATCAATGTGTTCCTTTTTTAATTTGTGCATAAACGGAAAACGTATCTTCAACAGGTTGCAGCAGGAAGACCATTATGTTGATCAAAGAGCTTGATTTGTAGAGTCCGGCTCTTCTCTGGCAGGAATATTTATATGGCTTGTGATCCTGATTAGTAGTTGGGCTCCTATCTGCACCATCCATTGCAGAGTCATGCAGCCAATTTTGCACACATATGGCACCACATTAAGACAAAATATAAGCATTAAATATAAATATTTGCACCAAATTTTACATAAATTTGAAAACAAGAAGATCATTGCAAGTAGTAAATAAAGAGTAAAGAGGGGTTGCAGGAATGAAAGGGTTAAAGCATGAGCAGCGTCTGATGGCTCTGGGCCTGTACTCACTACAATTTCGAAGAATGAGTGGGGATCTTATTGAACCCAACGAATATTGAAAGGCATAGATAGAGTGAATGTGGAGAGGATGTTTCCTGTAGTGGGAGAGTCCAGGACCAGAGTGCACACCTCAGAATACAAAGACATCCCTTTATAACAAAGATGAGGAGGATAAATTTTTTTTAGCCAGAGTGTGGTGAATCTGTAGAAATCATTGCCACAGATGGCTGTAGATACCAAGTCATTGGGTATATTTAAAGCAGAGGTTGATAGGTTCTTGATTAGTAAGAATTTTAAAGGTTATGGCAAGAAGACAGAAGAATGAGGTTGAAAGGGAAAAATAAATCAGCCATGATGGAATGGTGGAGCAGACCCAATGAGCAGAATGGCCTAATTCTGCACTTATGTCTTGTGTTCTTAGGGTCTAAAAGGATCCCTGCTGAACTGATAAACTAATATGAAAAGATTCAGCAAATGTATGCCAAAGAAAGCATGCTCATCTGATAGAAATTTTAAAAGAAAGGATGCCAGAAGCCAGAAGAGACTCTGAGGAGAGATTTGAAGAGGTGATTGCTGTCACACTTGTCATTCACGTAAGCTGAAAGATGCCAAATTTGAAATAAAAATGGTGTCAGCTGAATAGTGGAATCTGTTTACCATGTGTTTTCAGTCAGGAAGTATTATGGATGAAAATTTGGGCAAATATATAAAGTATTATAGGTCAACTTCAGGGGATTTGACACACGTTTTTTATAAATTTAAATCAAAACAATAGGAGCTACTTAAGGTTTCTAACTACATGGCATGACAGCTGTTACAACACAAAAACATATACTTTCCTTGCCAATGCACCAATACCAAAAATGATACTTAATGACCAATTTGCATTGAAGTGTTATATTAATCCCAATCCATAAACCTTCAAAGGCCTCAAGACCAACATATTTATTCCCTTTCACCCAAAGCTATGCAGATGTGAATCAGAATCAGAATCAGGCCATATATCATTGATATACTGCATGTTGTAAAATCTGTTTTGCGCAGCAATACAGCGCAATACATAAAAAATACTATAAATCACAATAAGAATTATATTTAAAAAGCTAAAGTAAATATGTAGTGCAAAAAGAGAGCAAAATAGTGAGGTGGTGGTCATGAAATGGTTCATTGACTGTTCAGAAAGCTGACGGCAGAGTGGGAGAAGCCATTTCTAAAACATTACGAGTGTGTGTTCAGGCTCCTGTACCTCCTCCCTGATGGCAGTAATAAGAAGAGAGCACATCCCGGGTGATGGGGCACCTTAGTGAATATGAGGCCATTTTCTGATTAATTTTATGGTCATGAAGCACTATACATTATGGAATATGGGACCCAGTCATCAGCGTCACCAGTGGCTATGATGTTAGTGGCCTCAACTCTTTTGGCTACAACCAGTGCTTTAATCCCCCACAATGGGCTTCAATCCTCGATCAACATTTGGACTTCATTGTATTCTGACCTGAACATCGATCGGCATCTGTTATCCATCTGCATTCTCAATTTTTTTTTTCCCAATTGAACTTTAAAGGAATCAAATTTATGCTTTTCTCTATTTCCACTCAGCTGCAGGTATGTAGGTGGAGGCTGTTTGAGGGAAGCAGAGGCCCTCTCGTGCTTACTGAGAACTCTGACTGAGAATTACACTGCAATAGCCTTCTTGTAATAACTGAAGAGAACGTGAGGCCAGCACAAGGGCAGAGACTGCCTCACCCGCATTTCGTCAGTGGGATGGTGAGGACACTGGGAGCAACAGGAGAGAAAATGAAGACTTAACAAATAAAACAAACACTTCTACAGACCATAAACACAAGGGATTCTGCAGCTTCTGGGAACGCTGAGGAACACACACAAGACACTGGAGGAACTCAGCTAGTCGGGCAGCATCTATGCAGTGGAATAAACAGTCAACGTACTTGCAGGTGCTTATTACAATGGTCTTTTCTGTTGCTTTTAAAGCTCAAGTGATGAGCTGTAAGCTGAGCAACAGCTTTAGCTAGTGACTGTAAAAAACAATCTGCTGGGGCATCGCCATCTTTAGAACTCTCTATCCAAAAAGGATGCGGAAGGATAAAGATAAATATTAGCTTTATCTATCACCTCAAAACATATAGTGAGATGCATCTTTTGAGTCAAGAATGTGTTGTACACAGCCCACATGTGTCAGCACCAACTTAACATGCCCACAACTCACGAACCCTAACTACACATCTTTGGAAAGTGGCAGGAAACTGGAGCACTTGGAGGTAACCCATGCAGTCAAGGGTGAACATACAAACTCCTTTTAGACAGCAGTGGGAATTGAACCCTGATCTTACAGCTGGCACTGTAATGGCATTAAGCCAACCGCTATGCCACCATGACATCCCCGGAAGCCTGGTTGTGTTCATACAAGTTCAAGCTCAAGTTTAATTGTCAATGAACCATACACATGAATATAGCCAAACAAAACAGTGTTACTCCCGGGCTTAGATGCAAAACACATTACCAACAGCACATAGCACATACAGTTACGATAGCAGATATCCATACAGTCCCAAGAAAATAATACAGGCATAGCCTAAAGATTAATAGTGCGTGGGATGTTGTCCTGTCCAGTTCATCTAAACACAGATTGATAAATTTCTGGACACCAAAACATAAAGCTGGAAAATGCTGCCAGACATGAATGGCTGAAGTGTCCATTTCTGTGCTGAATGAATCCTGTGTATTTTAAAACCCACAGAGCAGGCTCAAAGGAGCTGACGGTCATTTCTTGTTCCTGTTTCTTGTTTACTATCTTGGAACTTAAACTCCTTGTAAGCTTTATATCATCTGCTTTTGTGCAGTTGTCTCCCTTTTGAAGCTCCCTGGGACATTTAGCACTTCCAGGCTGTGATGTGAGAAGTCAAGGCAGGTGGTGAGGGAACTAAAAAGAAATGATGATTAAATAAAATGCAGATGCTGGAAATCTGAAATAAAAACAGGGAATGGTGCAAACACCCAGCAGAGCAGGTAAATTGGTTTACTATTGTCACATGCACTGAGGTGCAGGAAAATAACTTTGTTTTGCATGACATCCAAACAGATCATTTCATCACATCAATGTGTCGAGGTTAGTATAAGCAAAACATAATAAGAATACAGAATAAAGTATTACAGTTACAGAGAAAGTGCAGTGCAGGCAGACAATACAACCATAAGACCATAAGATATAGGAGCAGAATTAGGCCGTTAGGTCCATTGAGTCTGCTCCACCATTTTATCATGGCTGATACATTTTCCCTCTTAACCCCAATCTCCTGCCTTCTCCCCGTATCCCCTCATGCTCTGACTAATCAAGAATCTGTCAGCCTCTGCCTTAAATATACCCAATGATTTGGCCTCCACTGCCACCTGTGGCAAAGAATTCCACAGATTCACCACTCTCTGGCAAAATAAAGTCTTCCTCATTTCCATTCTAATGTGGTAGATGGTGAAGTCAAGCGTTCCTCTTATCATATGTCGGGGCCTCATAACAACAGGATGGAAGCTGTTCTTGAGTCTGGTGGTATGTGATTTCAGGCTTCAGTATCTTGTGCCCGAAGAGAAATGATCTGGGACACTCTGATCACCCATTGTCTTCCCCCACCTTCTCTGCTGCCTATACAAATTTCTCTCTTTCAGACAAAAGATTCCAAATCTGAGCCATCAAAACGTTTTCTCTTTCCACTAATGCTGCCTGACCTGCTGAGTCTTTCCAGAAGGTTCTGTTTTGATGGCAGGGCTTGTTACCTACAAGACGAGGGAAAACACAACCTTTCTAATAATGTACTTCATTAATTTCATATATTTTAAGAGTCTCAATGCAATTGCCAAATGTAGCATACGGTAAGTAATCGTGGTTGGCAAGGTGCTTTTACAGCTCGGACCATCAGAGTTTGGAGTTCAATTCTCGTGCTCTCTATAAGGAATGTGTGTGTTCTGCCCTTGACTGCGTGGGTTTCCTCTGGGTGCTCTGGTTTAGCTCCCACCATCCAAAGACGTAACCGGTTAGCTAGTAAATTGGTCATTGTAGATTGTCCTGTCACTAGGCTAGTGAGTTACTGGGTGGCGTGGCTTGTTGGGCTGGAAGGGCCTGTTCTGTGCTGCGTGTCTAAGTAAATACAATGCTGTGCAAAAGTATTAAGCACAAACACATATATATACATATCTAGGGTGCTTAAGACTTTTGCGCAGTACTGTAGTAATTTTATATTTTTGCACTGTACTGCTGCCTCAAAAGAACACAAATTTCAAAACATATGTAATTGATGATAAATCAGATTCTGATTTGGGTCTCTATTGTGGAGTGAGAGTGGGAAGGGGGCAGGGAGAAAGGAATGATGGTTGGGAAGAGGGGAAGGGAGAGGAGAGGGAGCTGGAAGCATCAGAGAGACATTCTATAATGATCAATAAACCAATTGCTTAGAATCAAATAAGCTTGCCTAATGCTTCAAGGCTGGGAGTATCTGGTCCACGGCATTCTCTGCCCCGCCACTCCTTCTCTATCAGCCTATCCCATACCCTTCCCATGGTGCTCCACTCTCACCATTCCCAACATCCTTTGCTCCTGCCAGATTTACAAACTCGCTCTTCACTCCACGTTGACAAATACAGTACTCTGCAAAAGCCTTAGGCATCCTAGCTGTGTGTGTGTGTGTGTGTGTGTGTGTGTGTGTATGTATATATATATATATATATATATATATATATATATATATATATGCACCTAGAACTTTGGCACAGTACTGTAAATAGAATAAAAAGTAAATAACCCCTCACTATCTACAGACTGATCGCAATCCTTGTGATTACACTTCAAGAAAACACCCAACAAATGATTTCCATCGTCCTGTCAAACAGGTGCTGAAACGTGAGCTTGCAAAATGTGGGGTATTGTTTTTACAAAAAATGAATAATTCGTAACTACCCCTTGGGTTCTCCTCAGCATTACAATACTGCAAGACAATGACGTGGCTTAATACACAATTGTTCATCTTAGACTGGAGAGCAAGTATAAATCGGGATCTCTTGATATTAAAGCTAATCAGACACGCGCTTACTGTTTAAAGAAAGTACTTTTACCCCCATGGAGAATGTGACATATAGAAAATAATAACAAGGCATCAGATTAGTTTTGGCTATCTCTGTGTTGGACTATTAAATTGAAAGATTACTCTATTCTGTACCATGCTCTCGACTTTATAAATTTCTATGAAATGAGAAAATGTTATTGATAGCATGTCCAATCCAGGGAATTTCCATTCTGAAATAAAAGACGTATAAAGGAAATTTAATTCTTAAGGAAATAAATTGATAGGAAGCAGAAGATCACACTGAGGAGCTAATTTAAGTGGCAATGAAATTAATTTTACTGACATATATTCAATCTGCAGAAAGTGGGACAAGGCACACTGTCGCTCTGTTACCTTGAGATAAGAGAACAGTAATTTAAGTTGTAGAAGTAGCTTCAATCGCAGATTTAATCCTAGCCGTGGTACATAGCCCCATGTGACCCATCACAGGGGATTTCATACCTAAGTGACAAATATTTGTGACAACCTGGATTTTAGATAATGCTCTTTGTTTTAGCAAACATTGAAAGAAAACAAAAGATAAAGACAAAATCATTTGCAATGGATGCAATATTATCATTGTATGAACTGTTTCTCCCTATCTTATAGCTGTATAGATAAGTCTAGTTCTCAACCAGAGAACCTCAACAACAAAGCAGCCAGACTTGGCTTTTTTTTGTATACAATGAATTTAAGAGGGGATATGGCATTCGTATTTCAGAAATAACACTTAATAAATGCTCTATAAAACACTTTGAAATGGTACTATATAAAGGAAAGAAATGAATATATAAATATTCGTGATATACATAAAGGTACGCATAAATATGAGGAGATTACAAAGGTAGATAAACATAAATAATAGGAGGCAGCCATGCTGTTCTCAGGGGATCCATTTTAGGTACTAAGGTTAATTCAGGTTCTCCAACGACAAGCATTTTACACACAGGATGGCGCTCTCATACTTACAAGGCCTGGTGGTGAGGCAGCAAGGTTCAGGACACAGGTTTAGGCCTGTGATTCCCCAGTGCCAAGGTCTGAGTTATGAATACCTTATGGAAGCTGGGGGCATGAGTTACTCCAAACATTAAAAGGGAAAATGAAAGCAAGGGTTATGCTGGACCTCTTAATGACAGCAGAGGCCAATACTACATTCACCTTAGACTCAGACAGCAGAGCTGGGTTTGATGTATTGATAAGACCCATTCAATACATAAGCAACTTAACAACTCTTGTCTAATTTTGTATCTTAAAATAGATATAAGAAGCTGGTCTGTCTGCTTTTTCATTGTGTTATAAAAGCAATTAAGGAGTGTGTTATTAGACACCAGATTTTAAGCCTGTGCTGTCTTAATGACCATTACAAGCACAACTAAAACTAAACGGGTCATGGTGATGACCTGTAGCTTGAACAGCAACTGAAGTGTGACCTCACCTGGGGTTTACTGAGCAGCAAATAGTATTTGCAGCCCTAAAGGACAGTACTTCACATGAATGGCAGAAAATAATTTGCCCAAGATAAGAGTAGCCCAAGAACTCCTTTAGCATGCCACTGTGCCTGAACAGAATCAAGTCTCTCTGAGATGCAACTTAGTTCATTATCCTGGTGATATTTCAAATGGAATCTGATCTCCATAATTCCTATGGAAAGGCACAGTACATCTACAGATCTACCGACTCCATCTGAAGAAGGGCAAGGACAGCGAAATAGAAACTTCCAGAGTAAAGTCTGTGCCTAGGTGGACCCATTTTCACCCATTCTATCACATAATAAGTACATTGCTCAATTCAGATCTTTTTAGAACCTGTTACTTGCAGCATCTCCATTTCAAGTACAAACATGAAACAATTTTCAAGCCAAGATGTTTCTGTTCTTTGCAGGTGGATGTCTATATCCTTTCCCAGGATTTTATTTTTCCCTCCAAGAGAAATTCT
Source organism: Hemitrygon akajei (assembly GCF_048418815.1). Classification (NCBI taxonomy): domain Eukaryota; kingdom Metazoa; phylum Chordata; class Chondrichthyes; order Myliobatiformes; family Dasyatidae; genus Hemitrygon; species Hemitrygon akajei. The sequence continues at coordinate 54,134,744 of NC_133144.1, read as the reverse complement.
GTGACCTGCCTAACTCAATTTGGCCAATTTAAGAAGCTATCTCCAAACATACCATAAAGAAACTTAACAGAGGTAAGTTTTTTTTACACAAACTATGTTGGTTGTGTGGAACATTCTGCAAGGGGTGGTGGTGGTAGAGGTAGATACATTAGGGACATTTACAAAATTCTTAGAAAGGCAAATAGATGACAGAAAAATAGAGGACTATGTAGGAGGGAAGGGTCAACTGATCTCAAAGCAGGCTGAAAAATTAGTGCAATATCATGGGCCAAAGGGACTGTACTGTGCTGTAGTGTCCTGCATCTATGTTCTGTGTCTAAATAACAGACAATTCATAAAATTTAAAACTGCAGATGAGCTGGAAGAAAGTTGAAGCAATGTAGCCACAAAGAGAGTCAACAAATATTCCATTGCAAGGATATGATGGGGCAGCACAATAGTGTAGCAATTAGCGCAACGCTTTACAGTGCCAGTGACCCAGGGTTCAATTCACGTTAATGTCTGTAAGGAGTTGGTACGTTCTCTCTGTGACCACATGGGCTTCCTCCGCGTGCCAAAATCGTACGGGTTAGAGGGTTAATTGGCCACATGGATGTAATGGGGGAGGGGAGTGGGCTCATTGCACTGTAAGGACGAGTAACCACGCTGGATCACTAAATAAATCAGGCACAAAAGAATATTGTTATCCAATTGTGGGGCTCTGACAACAACTTAATACAACATTACTAATTATATCTATACTGAGTTTCAACCGATCGAGTTCAATGTGCTGACTTCGCTATGGTTTATTGGTGGACATCACTAATTTAAACAAAAGTCTGAGTTGCTTACTTGCGAGTAAAAAAAATGGATGCTAATGCAATCTTCTAAATTTTATAAAAATTTTAAAAGATAATCATCCACTACCACTATTAGTGCCAAGACCAATGAGGGTTGTAATATTCAGCTTTTATAGTTCATTGAAAATTGCATATATTATGCTAATTCAACTACCGAAACCTGCATCTGCTACATCTTAGAATACTTGATTGGATATACTTGAGATCACAGAAGATATCAATTTAAAAAGGCCACAGGAGCTAAACTAAACATTTTCTTTAATTGTATCCTGATGCCAAAAATCATTAATGTTCTAAATATAAAAGAATGGACTTGGTTAATTCTTACATCTCACTCAAGACAAGAAACAGGAGAGATCAGGAGTCAGAACAGTAATGTTGGAAGTGTGATCCATCAGATGGTATATTTAAGTCCTGATGAAGGATATCGGCATGTGATATTAATTGTTCCTCTTCACAGATGCTGCCTGACTTACTGAGTTGCTCCAGCATTCTGTATGTGTTATTTAAGTGAGACTCCTGTCTCTAATCACTGGGAAATATAAATGGTTCTATGTAATGTTCTAAGAAGGGTAGGAAAGTGCAACTGGCCAATCCAAATTAAAATAGATGATCAGGTTATTTATTTAATTGCTGTTTATGAGAATCACAGGACTCTGCAGAGAGTGGTGTGGACAGCCAAGCACTTCTGTAGATGTAAAAAAAGGGCCTGAAGGATCATTGGGGACCCAAGTCACCCCAACCACAATCTATTGCAGCTGTTACCATCCGGGAAATGGTACCACAGCATAAAAGCCAAGATCAACAGGCTCCGGGACAACTTCTCCCACCAGGCCATCAGACTGATTAACTCGTGCTGATTTGAGTGTATTTCTATGTTACATTGACTGTTCTATTTATTATAAATTATTAATAATTACTATGATTGCACATTTAGAAGGAGATATAACGTAAAGATTTTTATTCCTCATGTATGTGAAGGATGTAAGAAATAAAGTAAATTCAATTCAATATACATAAACCTTCATAGATACACTCGGTGGCCACTTTATTAGGTACATATGTACTTGTGCTCATTAATGCAAATATCTAATCAACCAATCTTGTGGAAGCAACTCAAGGCATAAAAGCATGCAGACATGGTCAAGAGGTGACCTGATAGAGGTGTATAAAATGATGAGAGGCATTGATCATGTGGATTGTCAGAGGCTTTTTCCCAGGGCTGAAATGGCTAACACCAGAGGGCACAGTTTTAAGGTGCTTGGAAGTAGGTACAGAGGAGATGCCAGGGGCAGGTTTTTTTTTTACGCAGAGGGTGGTGAGAGCATGGAATGGGCTACTGGCGACAGTGGTGGAGTCAGATACGACAGGGTGTTTTAAGAGACTCCTGGATAGGTACATGGACCTTAGAAAATTATAGGACTATGGGTAACCCTAGGTAATTTCTAAAATAAGTAAATGTTTGGCATGGCATTGTGGGCCAAAGGGCCTGTATTGTGCTATAGGTTTTCTATGTTTCTAAGTGGTTCAGTTGTTCAGACCAAACATCAGAATGGGGAAGAAATATGATCTTCGGTTGCGGAATGATTGCTGGTGCCAGACAGGGTAGTCTCAAAAACTGCTGATCTCTTGGGATTATCGTGCACAACAATCTCTAGAGTTTTACAGGGAATGGTACAAGAAACAAAACACATCCAGTGAGCTCTATGGGTGAAAATGCCTTGTAAATGAGAGGTCAAAGGAGAGTGGCCACTCTGGTTAGCCCAGGTGCTTAAGGTGACATAATAAGCAGTTTCGTACAACTTATTCATGTTATTATGCCTACCTAATATTTTTTTAAAAAGGTAATCTGACACACTTAATTGAGACAACAAAGAGCAGTTGACAAAAACTAAAATGACAGATCTGTGAACGGGGCTTTTTGTAAGAGCTTAATGTGTAATGATATCAACTCAAATGCCTGTGCCCCTCATCAACTCGGCATATCACAACTAAAGGAATCCCTCTCAGTGATAGTCATGAATGTACTTAAGCAATGCAGCCTTCTGTTTGTTCATCATGGTGCTCCACAGGCCAGTTAACCTGTACGTTTGCCTGACTAATGTCCAGGTGACTGAAAGCCTAGGGATCTGAATGGAACCACTGTCTGTTTGCCACAGGTGGGTCGGCCTGTCTCGGGCTTCCAGTGGGTGCTTCTGAGTTTGCACCCTATCACAAGACTTACACCCTATGCATAACAGTGAGAGGCACTTCATATCCGACCCTCAGCCAGGACTGGTCTGTAAGTGACAGCCATGGCCATTGACTCTGTGGAAAAAGTGCGACCGTGTATCGGAATTCCTCCAACGTATTTCAAGGTGATGGAAGGAACGTTTGAAGAAGATGTCAGAGGGAGGTTTTTTAACACAGAGAGTGACGGGTGACTGGAATGCGCTGCCAGGGGTGGTGGAAAAGGGCGATACATTAGGAAACATTAAGAGACCCTTAGGCACATTGACGAAAGAACAATGGAGGATTATGCTCTGTGCAGGATGCAAGGGTTAGCTAGATCATGGTGTAGGCTTATATAGGGCTCACATCATCATGAGCCGAAGGGTCAGCACTGTGCTCTATCGTTCTCTGTATTATGTTCTATCTTGCTTTAACTGTTTATAATTATTTGTAAGCATTTAAGACATTTATTAATTCTAAAGCCTTGTCAATGATTCGTTTTCTTATTTTATTTTACTTGTAAATTCCTTGGCTGTCACTTTAAAGGTGGTTTCGGAAGCCTTTGCTCCCTCGACTGAGACCTTGTTGTGACTTTGCCTCTTGGGCTTGGAGTCTAGCTGCTCATCGAGAAAGGCACAGCAGGCAGCTAATCAGAACCACCGGCTGGTGAGTGGACATGAGAGATTCTGCAGATGCTGGGAGTCTTGAGCAATACGCACAAAATGCTGGAGGATTTTCACGCACGACAGTCTAGTCTTTACAGAGGACGGTGTGAAAAGCAAAAGTGAGCGGCAGTTCTGAGGGTGAAAAAGCCTTGTTAATAAGGGAGGTCAGAGTGGTTCAAGCTGACAGGAAGGTGACAGTAACTTAAATAACCACGAGTTACAACAGTGGTGTGCCGAATATCTCTAAAGGCGCAACATGTTGAACTTTGAAGTGGATGGGCTACAGCAGCAGAAAACCACAAACATGCACTCAGGGGCCACTTTATTATTTTATTTTATTTAGAGATAAGGGCATGGGATAGGCTCTTCCTGCCCTTTGAGCTGCACCACCAGCAACCCCCGATTTAACCCTATCCTAATCACGGAACAATTTACACTGACCAATCAACCTACTAGACTGTAAGAGAAAACTGGACGACCCAGAGCAAACCCGTGCATTCCATGGGGAGGACGTACAGACTCCTCACAGATCATGTCAGAATTGAACTCCGAACTTAGCGTCACACTGACCGCTATGCTACCGTGGTGCCCCAGGAAGTACGTAATAAAGTGGTCACTGAGTGCACTTCCTGGGTGACCATATTTCAAACAGCCTGTATCATTCACCATTCTGAAAAATGCCCGCAAATGAAAATGATACAGAGTTTTGTCTCTCTCTGCTACATCTACTGTACTGTGGGAGGTTGTTATTTCCACTTGATGCATATGGTACCATAATTGAAATCAAGTGGTCCAGCCATTTGATCCACCTGAGCTCGTGTTTTCCTTCACATGAAAAACATTTCAGAGCCGGCCTCCTGCTCACATTCCACGCAACTGCCTTTCAAGCCACCGATTCCCTTTTAAGGAAATTCTTAGACTGCTACAACCACTTGTGGTCGAGATTTCTATTTTACGCCTGCGGAGTGCCACATTTTCCATTCTAAATCTCTTCCTTGTGCATAATCAAACATGACCTGCTGGCAGGCCTTGATTGGCTCATATTTCTCCCATGCATGGAAATTTCATACCACCTTATGCACCCAAGTCTACAAGGCCAACTTCTAATAGTTTCTTGGCTTTTCTACATTTTCTTGAACTTAAGCTTGCTTGGGATGCTGGCCCTTAACCAAAACTGACTGAGCCCAGGCTGAAAATATTCCTTGTAGTCTTGAAGGAAGCAGATTTGGTTTCTACCCGAGATATTCGCAGTTATCAGTGCATACAAATGGATTTCCACACCTAGCTTCAACCATTTTTTCATCCAAAACTTTCACTCTGCCCACACAGCATTTCTTTTTCTTGTCACTTTCAGCTTTCCATTGACTCTATTGTATTTCTTTGCTTTCCTCTGAATCCCTGCAAGAAGATGAATCTCAAGGTAGCATATGGTAAAATACACGCACTTCAGTAATAAAGTTACTTTGATCTTTGAACAGTAACCTGGGGTAATGACTAGTTGTATCATTGTCTGGGATGGCAATTTGAATGTAAGACACTGCAGACAGTAGTAGTCTCAGCCCAATACATCAAGGACACATCTCTCCCACCATTGAAAGTATCTACAAGAGGTTCTGCTTCAATAAGGCAGAATCCATCAGCAAAGATCCCCACCATCCAGGCCTTGTCATGTTCTCACTGTAGATACAGAAACCTGAAGTCCCAAATCACCAGGTTCAAGAACAATGACTTCCCTTCAAACATTCAGTTTTTTAAACCAACATTCATAACCCGAATCACAACCTCAGTATAGCAACACTATGAACACTTCGACAACTTTGAGCATAAAGGGCATAGCTTTATTAAAATGTTAATAATTTACTCTGTCTTGTATAACTTTGTACAATTTCCTGTGATGGTTGAGTCTCTGATATGTGTTTGTGATCCTGCTGCAAGTAGATTTTTTGTTGCACCTGTGCACACATGTATTTGTCCATAATTATTTCTTTATTTTCCTGTAAATGCCTGCAGGAAAATGATGCTCAAGGTAGGTTCAATGAGGTTCCCTTGAATATGGTAACATATCTGTATTTTGGTAATACATTTTACTTTGACTTTGATATGACAATAAACTTTGATTTGAATTAACGGCACAATGATGTACAAATGCACTGACAGCCTACATAAATATGTTAAGATACAGTTTGAGTGACGTAGTAGTGCAGCTGGTAAAGCTAATGCCTCATAGGTATAATGACCTGTGTAATGACCAGACTCAGATGCTGTGCTTGTGCAAAGTTTGTGTGGAGTTTGCATTTTGTCCACGGATTGCCTCTGGTTTCCTTCCACATCCCAAAGATAGGTTGATCGACCACTGCAGATCTCTCCTAGATCAGTGATAGAATTGATGGGAATTCTACAAGGAATGAATTAGGGCAGGGTTAGTGTGCATAGGAACTTCATGGTCAGTAGGCCAAAAAAACCTGTTTCCATACTGTATCTATGATTTACCAACATAGGCTGTACAACATCTGACCTATACTGAATTGTCAATTTCTCCTGCTGGCTTTGAAATACGGGCACTCAAATTTGATTCGAGAGAGTGCATTGTTTCACCACTATCTTCCTCAAGTCAGTCAGGAGTACTTCATAACTGAGTTGCCGATTTAGTGCACACTCATTCACCTTGGCTTGTTTCAAAGTACTCAAAGTAAAGAAACAAACTGGCAAAGAGCATACACACAAAATTTCATCTTAATCCCCACAATTTACTTTACCCGTGCTACACACAATCAGTCAGTGAATACATCCAGACCCAACACGGGGGGAGGGGGAGGGAAGGCTACATGGAAAACTACATATCCAAAGGGTGTAGGCCGCAGGCTAAATTTAGTGCTTTTCAAATTAAATAACTCTTCAAAGAATACACCACTGATGCGGGTGACTAGCAAAGCTTATTTAACTTGTGGGAATGACTTCATAACTTTGCCACAGATGAGTTATAGGTCTTTCAAACTTGTAAAAGTACTCCCGTAGTACTCTGTTACCAGGGTGACATCCTGCATTTAGTAATCAGCATGAATAGTTCTCATTCACCAGACCTTTTATCTGTATTTACTTTTAGTATGTTATCTGGATAATTGACACCACACATTTGGGAATTGTAATTTTATTCCATCCATCATCTTCACAATTACAAATTTATTCAAAAATGTCTCCGCTCTGCTATATTTCATGCGCAAGCCTCTTCCAAAAAGTTTGCCCGAGCCAAGAAAATATCTTGGGGCTTGACAGAAATCTAAACAAACTGCAGAAATGTTGTCCAAAATGAAACAGCAACAAATAAATCATGTCTGATTGTGGGGCCCCATGTTGGAAACAGAAGTAGATGAGTTCTGATGCGCCAGAAGGCTTTGAGATCTTTCTCACAGTTAGCTGCAAATAGAGCCCCAAAAATAAAAAAAATATTTTATAATTGCACAGATGAAAGGATTGTTAGCATATGCACTGCAAATTTAAAAGGGTCAGATTTCTGCTCACAGCTAACTGCCATTATTGCACCTAAGGGAGATTTATTTTGGAAGTTCAGATCTGAAAGAAGTGACACTGTAAGTAGCTGGATCCTTGCCCACACCATAAAGTACTAAGTGATTAAAAATGAATAGAGTAATAAGGCCCAAATGATATTTTGATTGATGATAAGAGGGAGTTTAATGGATTCTCTTTTTAAAGGAAAAGCCTGTGACAGTGCAACTGAGTAGGAATTAATCTGTGTGAGCGGAAAATATTAGAAATAAAATACCACATTGACTGGTTTTACACCAATTGCTATACTGCAGAAATTTCAAAATATACGACATGCTTGAGCTGGAAGAAATTTATAATTGCAATTACATGTAAGCTCCTGTGGCATTGTTCACGGTGAGTTGGAGGGCAAGGCTTTGAACAACTGAGGGTTATTAAACATTGTGGTGTGTTATTATATAATTTGCTTATAGTTTGCTATCTCTACCTTATTTTTCCAGTAGTTTTTTTTTCCACCATGAAACCTCACTAATATTTTCTTTCTTGGCTGCCAATCTGAGCTTATCTTCTATTGTCTCTCCTCGACCCTTGTGTTTTATGGTTTTCATTAATCTTATTAGGTTTCCGTGCATAGATTTTAACTGATGGCTAATGTCTAGCTCTTGGCTATATTGAAATTAAATGCAGCAAAATAAGACACATGGAGAACCAGCCTGGGTGAGTATGTCAGGATCAGATGTTGTGTGGCACATGACGGGGGAATGGATGGTTGGGGGTGCCTGACAGACTGGCGGGTAAGGATTGTCTCCCTTAACCACAGAGAAGAGAGAGTTTGAGAAATGATCTGAAACCTCAAGAACAGAGGCCCATTTTCTCTTCAAACTCCTACCATCAGGCAAGAAGTTCTGTACATTAGAGCAGGGACTGCTAGGATAGGAACCAGCTTCTTCCCCCAGACTCTGACACTACCAATCTCCTTGCCAACACCCAGGTCTCATAAACTATGAAGAGTCAGTGGGGCATTGCACTGTTCACTTTTTAACTTGTATCATAAATTCACCTTATGCTAAATAACAATCTTCTGGAATATACTTAATTATTTGTTAATTTATTTGTGGTAATATTACTTTATGTGTTGTGTGTGTGTGTGTGTGTGTGTGTTATATGAAATGTACCTTGGTCCAGAGGAAGGTTGTTTCGTTTGGCAGTGTACACGTATACAGATGAATGACAATAAACTTGAATTTGAACTTGAACTTAGTCCTGAGAGCAGGACTGAATGATGAAATGTACACACAGATCTGATGCTTAACCTGGACTGAGTTTGCTTAGAGCCGGGGCTGGGTTGTAGCTCTTGAGAAGTTTGGTTTCAGTAGAACTAAATAATATCTGGAGTGGATAATTAAAATAATATCTGAGACATTTAATATACTAGACCACAAGGAAATCTGGTACTAAGAAATGAAGATGTCACAGTGACAGATGTCCCACTGAAGACTACCTTAACAAGCACAAAGTGGATTCTTTAGTAGTTATTAATATTTCCACACGCGGTTAACTCATTGAAATAGAACGACACATATTTCACACATTCCTTCAAGATTTCACTTTGCAATGTAGAGCAACAGCTATAATATGAGGCATCCACTCAGATTCTCTTTCAATCGCAGAGAAAAATGAAAACCCATAATAGGTAAATCTCAACATTTGCTGCATTATATAGAAACACTCAATACCCTTCCCAATGATTTAGAATAAGGTGCTACGGTGTATATCAGTGAATACGGCTGTAGCACAGTAGGGATCTATTCAGCTCAACAAACCAGCTGGCAAAGTCAGTCAGCTCCATCCGCACTAGCCTCCTTAGAATCGAGGATATCTTCAAAAGGCAATGCCTCAAAAAGGTGGCATCCAGCATTTAGAACCCCATCACTCAGGATGTGCCCTCTTCTCATTTCTACTATCAGGGAGAGGCACAAAAACCAGAAGGCACACACTGAACATTTCAGGAACAGCCTCTTCCCCTCCACCTTCAGATTTCTGAATGGACAATGAACCCATGGACACTACCACAGTATTTTTTTTCTTTTTTTTCAATCCGTTTTTGCACTACTTAATTAATTTATATATACATACATAAATATATATAGCCAGGGTGCCTAAGACCTTTGCACAGTACTGTAGTAATTTTATGCATCGCATTGTACTGCTGTTGCTGCTCCAAAAAGAATAAATTTCATGACAGATATGAGCGATGATAAACCTGATTCTGGTATGAGTCTCTTTTGTGGACTGGAAGTGGGAAGGGGACAGGGAGAAAGGAATATCAGTTGGGAAAAGTGGAAGGGAAGGGAGCGGGAAGCAATAGAGAGACCTGTAATGATCAATAAATCAATTGTTTGGAATCAAATGATCTTGCCTGGTGCCTCAGGGCTGAGTGTGTTTGCACCAGCAGCACCCCCTGCCCCTGGCACTCCTTCTCTGCCACCTGTTATACACCCCTCCTGCGACACTCCACCCACCATTCCCAACATCCTTTGCTTCCACCAGATTTACAAACACATTCCCCGCTTCACGTTGACAAACAGTACTGTGCAAAAGTCTTCGGTCCTAACTATATACATGTGCCTAAGACTTTTGCACAGTACTGCTTATATATAAAATTGTAATTTATAGGTTTTGTTTATTATTATGTCTTGGAATGCACTGCTGCTGCAAAATAAACCAATTTCACAATATATGCCTGATTCTGTTTCTGACAAGCCTATGCAACATTGTGGTCCAATTCCTCCCAATCTTCCCCTGAAGCCCTTTGCATTTCTCTACTTTCCTGTTGATTCTATTTCCATAAGCTCCAGGTCATAAAGAATCTTTTCCTCGCATCCCCTCTGAACTTCATTAATTTTCAACTAATTTCCCCTTGCTAATGGAATGGATCCCATCTATCTACACTGTCTAAAGTAGTTGTACTCTCATAGACCTATGGAGTCTGATAGCACAGAAATAGGCCCTTCAGTCCAACATCCATGCCAACCGCAATGCTGGTCTATGCTGATTCCATTTTCCTACATTTGATCAATATTCCTCTACTCTTTTCCTATCCATGCTCCTTTCCAAATGCATTTTAAATGTTGTGATTGCACCTGCCTCGACTGCTTCCTTTGGTTTCTATTCCATGTGTGAAACACCTACCCCTCCAGTCCTCTTTAAATGTTCCCACTCTCACCGTAAAACTATGCCTTCTAGTTTTAGACTTTTCCAGCCTGGGAAAAAGACTGTGATGGTCTATCCGATCACAAAAACTTCACCCCATCTTAAAAGTTTCTTCCCCAAGCAGTTAATTTGATCAATGATTCTAGTTAGCCCTCCCCTCCCCCCATCTGTTACCTCATTCACTGTACTGTACTGTAAACACTTAAAACTACTCTTTAAAATGCTGTTCACATAAGTACATGCATTTATGTATTTATGCACATTTTATTTCATATTCGTACTTCAATTTTATTTTTATATCTTTCTTTATTCTTTATAATTGTTGAATCTTGTTGTTTTGTTGCATGCCACAACCTGACCATGCCAACAAATTCCTAATACACGTAAAACTGCTGTGGAAAAGACTTAATCACAGGTAAGAAAGTTCTATAAAGCAGAGATGCTTTCAAAAAGAAAAGACATGCAAAGTTTCTAAATATCAAAAAAATTACTATAAAAAGCAGTAAACAGTATAAAGTAAATCAAATCAATATTTGGTATGAACACCCTTTGTCTTCAAAACTGCATCATGGGACATTGGAAAAAAAAGTTGAATTTCCCCATGGGGATGAATAAAGTATCTATCTATCTATCTATCTATCTATCTATCTATCTATCAATTCTCTTAGGTTCACTGTCATGCAGGTTTATAAGAAAATCAGCTGGTAAGGTGCTCCAAGCATCTTGGAGAACTTGCAACAGTTCTTCTGTGGGTTGTCTCGCTTGCTTCTGTCTCCAGGTAATCCCAGACAGCCTCGATGATGTTGTCCGGGATTGTGGAGGCCAAATCATATAAAAAATTTTGGATGCCTATGACTTTTGTATATATGGTGAAAAAGTTCATCCTTGATCTATATACCACATAATTTTATAAACCTTTATAAGTTTACCCCTCAACTCCCCAGTGCTTCAGTGAGAACAAATACAATCTATCAAATCTCTCCATATGATAGAGATCCTCCACTCCAGGCAATCTTTAAACCTTTCCTCTCAGTCTTTCAAATGCCAATGCTGCAGGCCATTACAATCAGAAATATAACAAAGAATGCAGGAAATGTTCAACAGTCAGGGAGAAAAGAGGCCTCTTCCTTAACATTATTTCAAGGGGGTTGAAACCTATTCCCGTGTTTCTCTCTGCTTGTCATCAAGAACCCATCCACCTAAGCACATTATCAGCATGACGAGAAGATAAAACTACCAGTAATTCATGAACACAAGAGATTCTGCAGATGCTGGAAATCCATAAAATGCTGGAGGAACTCAGCAGGACAGGCAGAATCTCTGGAAAGCAATAAAATCTAACGAGTCTTGATTAGGGGTTTTGGCCCAAAATGTCAATTTCCATAGACACTGACTGACCTGCTGAGTTTCTACCAGTAATTTTTTTCGATCCTTATGAAACAGTGAAAACTGACATAACAAAGTAGTTTGAATTATAATTGGGAATTGGACACATGCACCAACATACAGTGAACAACTTTGTTTTGCATGCGAATTGTTTGATAAGATCAAAACCTCACGGTAGTTCAAAGGGAAAATAATGACAGAATGCAGCAAATGCTATTAGTTACAGAGAAAGCAGATACAAGCTGCAAGTCCAAGACAAGGTAAGTGATGAGGTCAAGAGCCTATCTTATTGTACAAAAAGTTTGTTTAATAGTCTTATAAACTAAGGATAGAAAATGGTCTTTTGTCCATCTTAGTGCACAAGAAATCTGTTCAATAACCTTTAACCAAAAACTGTGCTTGAGCCTGGTGATACAGGCTTTTAGGCTTTTAGATCTTCTGCCCAAGGAAGGAGGGAAAAGAGAGGTCTGGGGCAGGATGGGTCTTGGAATATGCCAGTTGCTTTTCCAAGGCAGCAAGAAGCATAGACTGAATCCATGAAGGGGAGGCTGGCTTTCATTTTGTGTTGAGCCATGTTTTCAACTTTCTGCAATTTTGAACTGTCTCATGTCATACCAAGCGATGACGCGTCCAGATAGGATGCTTTCTCTAGTGAGGGTCAATGAGGACGTGCCAAATTTTCTTAGCCTTCTGAGGAAGTGGAGGCACTGGTGCACCTCTTCATTGCCATGTCATCTATGTGGTTGGACCGGAAACAATGATTCAAAAAAATACAAGAACTACTTCACTGACTATATAAGAATATGGTGCATCTACATTTGCAACAGTGAATTCAGCTTTGGTCCTACATCCTAGTGAAAGGGTGGCATAATGGAATGAGTAGAAAAGCTGCTGCCTCATTGCACCAGAGACATGGTTCAATCCTGACCTCTAGCACTGTTTGTGTTTTTTCCTGTGACTAAATTTGTTTCCTTGAGGTGCACTGCTTTCGTCCCACATCCTAATGACAAATTTTAATTGAATATTACAAAATTCTTGTGGTAAGTAGAAACACACTTTATCTCTCTGTGACTTTATGAAAGGTGTTGAAGATCTAAAGAAAGGGCAGATAAAGGTGTCTGGAATGGATTTTAATCCAGGGGTCCTCAATTCTGTTGAGAGGATTCTAAATGTAGATAGAATAATCTTAGAGGGAAAATAATGGATCTTTTCTAACAATGAACATACAAAAGGATTTAATGTACACAGGTTAATTTCCATGGATCACAACGTGCGCACAGAACAAGTACCTGGGCAAATGTTCCACAAAACATATAGACTGCATAGATTAGATGAGCTTAATTTGTCACATATCCGTTGAGACATTGCAACATACAGTAAAATGAGTTGTTTTTGGTGCATCGAACAACACAGTCTGAGGATGTGCTGGAGGAAGCCCGCAAGTGTTGCCATGCTTCCAGCACTGATGTAGCTTGCCCACAGCTCACCAACCCTGACCCGTATAGCTTTGGCAACACACGCAAAATGCTGGAGGAACTCAGAGGGCCAGACTGCATCTGCGGAAAAGAGTGAACAGTCAACGTTGATGGAGACCTGTGTGTGGGTGTTGCTTTGGATTTCCAGCATCTGCATATTTTTTGATGTTTGCCATACAGCTTTGGAATGTGGGAGGAAGCTAGAGCACCCGGGTGAAACTCACATGGTCATGGGGAGAACATGTAAACTCTTTATAGACAGTGGTGGGAATGGAATGTCACGGTCCAGTCCATGGATTCCTCATTCCAGTTATTTCCTTTTCCCCGTGTTCCATTGGACACCTTGATTAAGGCAACTGATCTTCATTTTGTATCGGCAACATAAAGGCTCCGAGTTACAGCGACGATGGCTGGACCGTCAACAGAAGCACGTCACCGGAAACCAGTCTGTAGCCACTGCGGCTATGCTCATTCTGGGACCGCTGAGATTCGTGGACTCTAGTTGCCTGTGGCTGCTTAATGAATTCAGATGTTTTCATGTCCAGCTGAGTTGCCAGCTGTTTTGCCGCTGCTCCGGGTAAGGTATGAATTCTGTCGTTTTCGTGGCTGGCTGAAGACTTGCTGGCTGTTTGCTGCCACTCTGAGCAAAGATACGTATGGACTGTTGTGTGGTTTTGTCTCCTTGTTATCCAAGTCCTCCCAGCTGAGTAGGTCTGGCTGTTTGCCACTACTCCGAGTTGGGTATTTTGTCCTTTCGTGGTCCAAGTCCAGTCCAAGTCCAAGCTTGTGGTCCAAGTTCTGAGTTCTAGTCAAGATCCGAGTTCAAGTCGAGATCCGAGTTCCGAGTCCAAGTCGAGATCCAAGTTCCGAGTCCAAGCCGAGGTCCAGGGTCCAAGTCCAAGTCGAGTCAGAGTCCAGGTTCCTAAACCAAGTCGAGTCCAAGGCAAGTTCAAGTCCAGGTTCCAAGTCCAAGTCCTAGTCCAAGTCCTAGTCCAGGTTTATTATCCAATGTTTACGTCCACGTTGACATTTAGTCCTCGCTCCCTGGCCTTCCTAGTAACTATCAATAAACCTAGTTCTATTTATACTACCTCTGTGTCCTGCATTTGGGTCCGCTCTCAATGCCCCTTTGTAACATCGACCCCCTATCGGTGATTGCTGGTGCAGCAGAGTGATTACACTAAATGCCACACTACTGAGCTACTCATCTGGACATGAACTGGACATATAAGACTTGGTCCATCCTCTACATTGAAGTTTGGGTTGTGACTACAATGAGTCAAAATGCATGCAATGTAATGTTAAAAATAATGCTATCTGATATTTACCCAAGGCATACGACCAACATTTCCCACAACCGCACCAGATTCTAACGCTGATTTAAAAGCCTCTAAACAAGTTCCACAAACACCAAATGAAAAGACATAATTTCCACAAAGACTCCCAAATTGCCTCTTGCTGCTTAATTACTTGCAATTCAAGGTTCACGGAAGCGTGGATCTAAAAGCCTCAGAAATGGTCAATTAACCTTCCATGACCCCTCCCATTTTAAGGCACCAAGTGTCCTTTTTTTGACTCGGTTAAATATTTACAAAGTCTTGTACTGCAGCAGAAAATTCCGATCACGAGAGAGCTCACAGTAAGAATTTCAAGATTCAAGATTGTTTAATGACATTTCCAGTACACAAGTGTAGAAGAGAACAAAATAATTGTTACCCTGGATCCAATACAGCACCAAAAAAAAACATAATTGTCGTCTATTTACTATTTCAATAGTAATTGAGTAATCTTGTATACATATTTATTGTTAGATTAAGCATTCTTGCTCATTTAAATAATTAACTACAGATTATATGTAAAAAAAAGTTACCGGTAATTGCATAAATCATCATGCTACCACGTGATACCTGTGCGCTTCCCTTAAAGTAAAGATGAAGTTACCGCCACATTTCGGATTCCTGTATCTTCCTTTGAATTAATTTAATGTTTTGAAGTTACAAAACAAACAACAATAAAAAACCATAATAAATATAAATACATAATTTAGCTTATGTACATTGATTTTATGTACATAAAGTGATTCTAGGTGCAGGAGGGTCTGTATGTAAGGTAACTGACAGGAATTAATTTACATTTAAAAATCACAGTGTGAATAAAACTAAATTCCATTTGTAAAAGGAATATATTAGAAATAATCAAATATTCACTTCAGTGCTGAAGCAGTTAACAAAGTCAAAGGGATAGTTTCAAGTGCAGTTAAAATATGATCACGTCACATGTTATGCCATTTTTTTCATCCTTAATTAGAGCTTCCAGCTCAATTGTGGCCATTCAGATTAATAAATTGTAGCAGTAACCATCAACATACATTTGTGGGTCTGTCAGCTTTGTGAAGTGCATTACCCAACGGGACAGTTTATCTCGTACACTCGCAAATTGCAAAACAAAGGACTTGATTTTCAGTAGTGCCCTAGATGTCAAAAGTTGGCTATTTCCAGTCAACTCATGACACAGATCTGAAAGTGATGGAGTGTTTAAATTTGGCTCTGTAAACCACTAATACAGGAGTGCAGAATATGCATCACAAGCTCTGTCCTCCACAGATACAAAGGAAGTACTGTATCATGCTGGCACCAGTGTGATGTTATTATTGCTTGGTCTTGTGAGAAGGTTTCAAAACAAAGTTAAACTGCTTAAATACATTTTCTGTAATACAGCCAAAAATGCCATGTAGCTCAGCAAAATTCCAGTGCTCAGTCCATTTTCTAGAACCTTGCTAATATATACACTCTGAAAATAAGGCATATAGGGTAAAAACATCAGAAAACCAGTTTATGACCTGTAATATAGAAAACTTTTGTGCCTTAATTAAGCTGTTGGTAAGACCACTAAGCAGTGAATATTCTAGGAACAGCTATGCTGTTCCCCCCCCCCCCCAACAAGATACTGTTTTGTCAGATATTCTGGGGTAACTTCAGTCAATAATATATTGTTAGCTTTTACTTCACTGGTGGGCTATATGTTAACAAGCATCTAAAGAAAATAAAAAGCTGACACTATCTTATAGTATAGTCCTGATGAAGGGTCTGGACCCAAAATACTTACTCTTTATTCCTCTCCAGGGATGCTGCCTGACCCTTCTGAGTTCTTCCAGCATTGTATGTACGTTGCCCTGGATTTCAAGCTTCTGCAGAATCTCTTGTACTATCCAACTTGACTTCAGTCTGGTGACCTTGTGACTAATCCTAGTGTGGTATTTCAGACCAATGCCCACCCAATAGCGCCTTATAAAGATGTTTATATACATATAGCTCAATATCAAATTATTATTGATGTTAAGGGTGGCTCTGCAGTGGAATTGGTTGCAATCCTGAAACACCAATGGCCATGAACAGAAAAACCTACAAATAGCAGTGAAGAGAGCCCAGTCCATCACAGGAAAAGCCCACCCCACCATCAAGCGCATCTACAAGGAGTGCTGCCACAAGAAAGCAGACCCATGCCCAAGAAACCCCACAGTAAAGGCCATGCTCTCTTCTCACTGCTGCCAACAGGAAGGAGGTACAGGATCCTTAGGTCCCACACTGCCAGGTTCAGGTACAATTATTACACTTCAGCCATCAAGCTCCTGAACTAGTGTAGTTAACTTCACTCATCTCAACAATGAAGTGACTCCACAAACTATGGACTTTACAACTCATGTTCTCAATATTACTTATTACATATTTATTTATTTATTTATTTATTTATTATTTGTATTTGCACCATTTGTTTTCCTTTACACATTAGTTGTGTGTTCATCTTCATTAGTGTATAGTTCTGCATTGACTATTGTGTTTCTTTGTATCTACTGTGAATGCCCACAAGAAAATGAATCTTAGGGTTATAGTTACACTTTGATGATAAGTTTACTTTGAACATTGAACTTTGAGATTAAACCCTAAAATACCATGTCCCCAATCTTCTTGATGCCGGGAAGTAAGTCTGAGAAAGCGTGCAGTTGGGTTGCTTTGATGATGTTATTCTTGAAGAAGCAGGGAAAGTTCCTAACCTCTCCATGAACCCTGTCTCATGCATTCTGATCCAAGAGGCAATCCAGCAAGGCATGACCAGCAAAGTGTTTGTCTGCATGTAATTGTGGCCCTGTTCCCCAGTAGGAAGTATTATCTGCAAATATTAATGGCAATCATGTTCCCCATCATTATAAATTTCTGAAACCTCAACCAAATGGATTCCAAAGTATAAATGTAAGTTGGTTACCATCAAACTTAAACCTTGAGCAAATGAAAGGAGTTTCTATATTGATGACAGTTGCCTATTGTTATGTTTTATAACTTTAGAACATTAAACTAATTCAGAGGAAGAAACAGGTCTGACTTTGAGTTTTCTCTAAGCGAGGTATGCACGTATCACGTGGTAGGGTGGTGACATGTGCAATTCACATTTATTTATACATATAACTCATAATGAATTATTTAAACGGACAACAATGCTTGTGAGTGAGTGATGCCATCCATCTGTCTCGAAGGGCAATAGAGTTCGCGGCACTGGAGTGACCTCTCCAGGGCATGTGTCTGGGTGGAAGGTACAGAGATCCTGGGATGCCCAGTCATCAAGATCCCCCCACTCAGCCTCACTGGTGCTTAATCAGCCAATATAAGTACAAGATTACTCAACACCCATACAGTATGATTCATTCTGAAATACTGATTAACTTAGCCGATAGATGAATGTAAGATGATTCTGTTGAAACCTCTGCTTCAAATAAACTTAAAGCACTTTACCTTTATTGTAGAACAATGAAAATGTATATAACATTTCTGACTTAGGGAGTTACTACTTGTACACTAAAACTAATCAGGCACGTGCATATAATTATTTAGGTCAGATTATAATCAGACAATCATAAAATATATTTACCAACCCCCAGTTTCTGTTCACTTGATATCGGTATGTGAACTTTCCTTCTGTTAGGTCACAGTCAGAATGTAACAAAATACTTCAATACTCTAGTCTCGTGGCTTCCTGCCTTTAATGTCCTCATTCACTGACCATTTCCTTTTGGAAAAATACAGGCCCTGAACTGTTTGTTGAAATGGATACAGAGGTGCATATGAATGAATACACAGAACCACACACATAAAATTCTGGAGGAACTCAGCAGATCAGGCAGCACATGTGCAGAGGAATAAACTGTCAATGTTTTAGGCTGAGTAGGACCGGAAAGGAAGGGGGAAGAAACCAGAATAAGAAGGTGGGGGTGGGATGAGGGGGAGAGGAAGGAGTATAACATGGCAGGCCATAGCTGAAACCAGGAGAGGGGGAAAGAGAGTGTGTGGGGAAGGGGGGATGAAGTAAGAAGCTGGGAGGGAATAGGTGAAAGAGATAAAGAGCTAAAGAAGAAGGAATTTGATTGCTGAAAACAGTGGACTATGGAGAAAGGGAAGGAAGAGGAGCACCAGAGGGAAGTGATGGAGAGGTGATAAGATTCACTCCTCTCCATAGATACTGCCCGATCCGCTGAGTTCCTCCAGAATTTTGCGTGTGTTGCTCTGGACCTCCAGCAGCTGCGGAATCTGTTGTGTTTATACAGAGAACAAGCTTTATTTTTACATTAAAAACTTCAAATTCAGAGCACAAAAAGTCTTGTTGGTTTAGGTGCATCAGTTACTTTTCCCCTGAATTTTGCACCACCTTACTCAAAAGCAGCTGATCTCATTGTAACATACCCAATAGTGAATGGCCCAGATATAGTGGGCGTGGAGAGGATGTTTCCCACTTGGGGAGAATCATTTTAGAACAGAGATGATGAGGAATTTCTTTAGCCAGAGGGTGCTGAATCTATGGAATTCATTGCCACAAATGGCTTTAAAGGACAAGTCATTCGGTATAATTAGAATGAAGGTTGATAGTTTCAACATTAGTAAGGGTCTAAAAGGTTACCGGGAGAAGGCAGAAAAATGGGGTAGAGAGGGATAATAAATAAGACATAGGAGCAAAATTAGGCCACTTGGCCCATCAAGTCTGTTCCACCATTCCATCATGGCTGATCCATTATCCCCTCTCAACCCCATTCTTCTGCCTCTCCTCCTAACCTTTCACACCCTGACTAGCCAAGAACCTATCAACCTCTGCTTTAAATATATTCTAAAGGCTTGGCCTCCAAACTGTTTGTAAAAATGAATTCCAAAGATTCATCACCCTCTGGTTAAAGGAATTCCTCCTCATCTCCATTCTAAATAGACATCCTTCTATTCTAAGGCTGCGTTCTCTGATCCTGGACTTCTCCACTACAGAAAACATTCTCCCCATATTTATTCTGTCTAGGTCTTTCAATATTTGATACTTTTTAATGAGATCCTCTATCATTCTTCTAAACTCCAGTGAGTATAGGCCCAGAGCTATCAAATGCTCGTCATACATTAACCTTTTCATTCCTGGAATCATTCTCATGAATCTCCTCTGGACCCTCTCCAATGCTCATCTTTTTTTAGATAAAGGGTGCAAAATTGCTCACAATACTCCAAGGGCAGTCTGACCAATGCCTTAAAAAGCCTCATCATCACATCCTTGCTCTTGTATTCTAATTCTAGTCCTCTCAAAACAAATGCTAACATTGCATTTGTCTTCCTTACCACTGACTCAACCTGCAAGTAAACACTTACGGAATCCTGCACAAGGACTCCCAAGTCCCTTTGCAACTATTATTTTTGAATTTTCTCCCAGTTTATAAAATAGACTATGGCTTTATTTCTTCTGCAAAAGTGCAACACCATACACTATATTCCATCTGCCACTTCTTTGCCCATTTAGCCAATCTGTCAAAATCCTTCTGCAGACTCCCTGCTTCCTCAACACTTCCTGCCCCTCCACCTACCTTTGTATTCCCTGCTAAAGTGTCCATAAAGCCACCAATTCCACTATTGAATTTGTTAACATATAACTTGAAAAGAAGCCGTCCCAATACTGACCTTTGCAGAACACCACATGTCACAGGCAGCCAATCAGAATAGGCCCCCTTTATTCCAATTCTCTGCCTCTTGCCAATCAGCCAATCATCTATCCAGGCTGGAATCTGCCATGATGAAATGGAAGAGCAGACTCGACGGGCTGAATTGCCTAGATCTGCTCCTATCTTTAATGGTCAATCAGTATATTCCTCCTGTATTAGCTTGCCTTCAAATGTAACAGTGATTGTGTAGAGGTATTTTGAATATAATAAATCATGTTTTTATGCTGTCAAAGAAAAATTAATGTTCTCTTTCCTTATAGAAGCATTGTGTCCACCTGGCATCTCCCCCTGAAGTGTTATTTGAGGGTAAGAAATCACAATGCAGGAATTTCCTTGCAATCCAATATGAAACACATTGACATTGAAACTGCTTTCTGCACCAGATGTTTCCTTCACTAAAACATTAAAACCGCTCGTAACATGGCAAGCCATTTAAGTTTGCACAATCTAATCTTTTATGGATTCCACCAAACTTAATCAATCCCTTTTGAGAATGTACTGCCAAATTTACTTCCAAAATCCACAAGGTAAAGAGATCTGGAATGTCTATTCAAACCAAATCTTAAAGACTCCCTTCTGGGTGAATACTCCCCAATAGTAGGATTCCTGGCCCACCAGAGACAATAGTGGCCTAAGTCATTAATGAGAATGTTCTTGAGAGACAGGTTTATTACCGTATCCAATGCTGAGTTACTCCAAGAATTATCATCTGAGATTCTTCAAACAATGGTCCTATTTTGCATCTTGTCAGCTATGTATCTGCTATAGCTCCCAGCTTTCTGGATAACAAACCCTCCCCCTCCTTCTGAGCTTCTGCACAGAAAATCTCATTACACTACAGAAGAAAAAGAAAAAGCCATCGATTTCATATTGTAAGGAAATTAACATGGATAGTTCAGGGAAAATGTACTAGATGGAGACTAGATTTTGTAAAGAAAGAGAAGATGAAGCCTTGCGTATTTGAAAATTATTCCACAAGTTTGCATACAAAGTTCAAAGTTCAAAGTAATTTTATTATCAAAGTACATGTATGTCACCCTAACCCTAACCCAACTCTGAGATTCATTTTTTGTGGGCATACACAATAAGTCCATAACAGAATCAATGAAAGACTGCACCAACTTGGGCATTCAACCAGTGTGCAAAAGACAACAAACTGCAAATACGAAAATAAAGAAATAATAATAATGATAAAGACATTAGCAATCAATATCAAGAGCATGAGATGAAGAGTCCTTAAAAGTGAGACCATAGGTTGTGGGAACATTTCAATGATGGGGTAAGTGAAGTTGATTGAAATTATCCCCTTTGGTTCAAGATCTTGATGGTTGAGTGGTAATAACTGATCCTGAACGTGGTGATGCGAGTCCTGAGACTCCTATACCTTCATCTTGATGGCAGCAGCAAGAAGAGAGCATGCATTGTGGGGGGGGAGGGGACCTTGATGCTGCTTTTGAGCGACAGTGTTTCACGTAGATGGTGGGGAGGGCTTTATCCCGTGATGGACTGAGCCATGTCCGCCACATCTTTCCTTTCAGTTAGTCCTGACGAAGGGTCTCGGCCCGAAACATCGACAGGACTTCTCCCTATAGATGCTGCCTGGCCTGCTGTGTTCCACCAGCATTTTGTGTGTGTTATTTGAATTTCCAGCATCTGCAGATTTCCGTGTGTCCGCCACATTTTGGAAGATTTTCTTTTCAAGGGCGTTATTGTTTCCAAAACAGGCTGTGATGCAGCCAGTCAATATACTCTTTAACACACATCTATAGGAGTTTGTCAAAATTTTAGATGTCATGCTGAATCTTCGCAAACTTATACGGAAGTAGAGGCACTGCTGTGTTTTCCTCATAATTACACTTACCAGGACAGTTCCTCCAAAATGATAACACTGAAGAATTTAAGTTTGTTGACTCTCTCCACCTCCGCTCCTCCAATGAGGTCAGGCTTATAGACCTCTGGTTTCCTTCTCTTGAAATCAATAATCTGCTCCTTAGTTTTGCTGACATTGAGTAAGAGGTTGCTGTTGTTGGCACTACTCAGCCTGATTTTCAATCTCCCTCCTATATGCGGATTCGTCACCATCTTTGATTCGGCCTACAACAGTGGTGTCCACAGCAAACTTGAGAATGGCATCGGGGCTGTTCAAAGCGAATAGAGCAGGGGGATAAGCACACAGCCTTGGGGTGCACCAGTACTCATGGAGATAGTGGAAGAGATGTTTCTGTCAATCTGAACTGAGTGGGGTCTGCAAATGAGGAAATATAGGATCCAATTGCACAAGGAGGTACTGAGGCCAAGGTCTTGAAACTTATTCATTAGTTTTGAGGGGATGATGGTATTGGGTGCTGAGCTGTGGTTGATAAAGAAAATCCTAATGTATGCATCTTCGCCGTACAGATGTTTCAGGGTTGAGTGAAGAGCCAATCAATTGGCATCTGCTGTGGAGCTGTTACATTGGTAGGCAAATTCCCAGACCGGTTGCTCAGGTAGGCAAATTAGAATGGATCCAAGTCACTTCTCAAGGAGGAGTTGATATGTTTCATCACCAACCTCTCAAAACACTTCATCACTGTGGATGCAAGTGCGACTGGACAATAATCCTTGAAGCAGGCTACCACGTTCTTCTTAGGTACTGGTATAAGTGAAGTCTGCTTGAATCGGTCGGGCGCTTCAGACTGCCAAAGTGAGAGGTTAATTATCTCAGTGAATTCTCCAGACAGTCAATCAAGTACTTAATACCCGGACAGGTACCCCATCTGGGCCAGATGCTTTTTGTTGGGCATCCTCCTGGATGTCAGCCTCAGAGACTGAAATCAAAGGATCATCAGGGGTTGAGGGAGTCGGTGAAAGTTCCTCCATGTTTTGATGGTCAAAGTGAGTACAGAGGCATTGAGCTCATCTGGAAATGAAGCCCTGTTGTCGCCTATGTCACTTGATAAGAGGTGACAGTATTCAAGCCCTGCCACAACAGTCGAGCATCCTTTGTTGATTCAAGTTCAATCCAGAATTGCCACTTCACCCATGAGATGGTTTTCCAGTGATTGTACCTGGATCTCTTGTACCCTTCTTAGTCACCAGATTTGAATTCCTCTGATGTGGCCCTCAACAGACTGCAGATTTTATGATTCATCTGGTGGGGGAAGATGGTGAATGACTTTGTGGGGACACACTCATCTACAAATGTTTTAATCAAGTCTGATGACAACCATGGGGTATTCATTCAGATCCACCATCCACAAGCAATCCCGTAGCCGCTCTTCTACCTCCTGAAACCACTTCTGCTGTCCTAATATCTGAAGCACATCATGGAAAGCAACCTCCCTTCCACTGACTCTCTCTACACTTCTCATTGCTCAATAAAGCAACCAGCATAATCTAAGATCCCACTCACTCCAGACATTTTCTCTTCTCACCCCCTTCCCAATGGGCAGAAGATACAAAAGTCTGAAAGCGCATATACCATGTTCAAGAACCATGTTCTACCCCACTGTTAGCAGACTATTAAATTGTCCTCTATCACAATAAGATAGACTCTTGATCTGACAATCTACCTTGTTATGGCCCTGCATTATGGTGACTGCCTGCCTATAACTGTAATATTTTCTTCTGCATTCAGTTTTTACATTCCCTTGTACTATCAGTTCCCTTGAACTGTTGCAATGAAATGATCAGTACAGATATCATGCAAAACAAAGTTTTTCTCTGTACCTCGCTAAATGTGACAATAATAAACCAATTAAATAGATTATTATTTACTTTGCTGAATCCATGAAATTGCCCTGCATCTGCAGAATTAACTCACAGGTCAGAGTCTTATTGTGTTCTGCACAAGGTTCTCTTGATCTTACTTAGAACTCAGTTTATGAACTGGGATATCCAATCATCTGAGTTATTTCTTTTGTTAAATCCTAATTCTTTAGGATTAGAACCAGAGACACAGCTTTTTATTGGCCTTTTCTCATTTGTACATATTTAGCTTTCATTAACTGGCTTATGCATGTTGTGAGTGTGAACAAAGTCACCAGAGTCACTGAAGCTGATGATGTAGAAGTCATTATTCATCACAACAAACAGATATTCTTCTGGAGTCCTGCTCGGTTAAGTCTCTCAAACTCAAAATTACATCGCATCTTTACACTCTTAAGATCAAAGGTAACAGTAGGTGATTCAATACAATTTCAATAGGTGCAATGACATTATTTACTTCAATATATTGGGTTGACAACTAGTTCCTTTGAAGTACATATTTACAGTGGAAGCACATTGTAATTGATAAGATACCTCTGAAAGATCAAACGTCTTTGCTGGGAGAAATTAACTAACACAGATATTCTAAAAACTTCTGAGGACTGAGACCCAGATGCCCAACTATTGATAAATCAGCTATTTGATGTGCTAAGTGATAGTATCAATCTGGACTGCAAGCTTCCTTGAGCTTGCTTATAATGGTGCAAAATACTTAGAACCATAGTTGCCTAGATTGATGCAGGTCAATTAACACAAAATTTTTGTCTTAACGTTTGCCCAATGCATATGCAAAAGTCTCATGGTCACAATTTTGCATATCATATCTCTTAATCTGTGGGCCAGCCTGTGCCCGACAGACTATATTGTTTATTTGCAAATGTGTGCTTTAAACTTCAGTTTACTGCCTGCAATATATAATTTGCATTAAGAACTAAAGACCGGCTCTTGCTTGAATTAATATCTGCTATACTATCCATGGTGCTCCCAAACAATGCACAATCTGGTCTTAATTTATTTAACCAATGGGAAATGTATTTCCTGCAAGCAGCATGACAAAATATAGAACTACTCTTCCTCCTGAGGTGAGATATAGAGGAATAAAGTGCTGACGTTTCAGGCAGAGTCCCTTCATCAGGGCCCTATTCAAGTGCTAAACCTGAAATGTCAGCTCATTTTATTCCCTTCCATAGATGCTGCCTGATCTGCTGGCTTCCTCCAGCATTTTGGGTGTGTTATTTTCGATTTCCAGCAACTGCAGAAGCTCTTATGTTCAAACTGAAATACATCCAATAAATTCCTAAAGTGACTATTGTGCATTCGAACACTGTAGATAATTTACATATTGTAAAGTTCCACAAACAATAAATGAGTAACTGACCAGTTAATCAGCATTTTGCCAGTATTATCTTAGGGAGAAACATTAGATGGGATATTAGATAAATTTTTGTTCATTTCCAAACACTGTGGATGTCCGTATTCACTCCACCAAGCAGATTATAATCTCATCCATAGCCTCTGAACATGCAGCACTTTTTCTTTAAGCAATGAAGCATTACCAGTGTCATAGACTCGCAGAGCACTCAAACAGGCCCTTCAGCCCCTCTAATATATGCTAAACAGATATTCTGCCTCCAAGTTTGAATCCAGCCAGCTCCCTTACACGCTTTCCATTCGTGCTGGGTGAGCATCGAGCTAGCAATTCGGCCTCATAAAAACAAGAAAGCCTGCTAAAAAAACAAGCACCGTCACAATGGCGTCCTGATGACTCCGCTCGGAATTAAGGGCTTTCCTCTTCTTCTTCTTCAGATATTTTGCCTATTCCCATCGACCCGCATCTGAACTATAGTCCTCCATAGCTCTTCAATCCATGCACTAGAATCATAGAGCACTACAATACCGAGCAGGCCTATCGGCCCCTCCAGTCTATGTTGTACTGTTAGGCTATTTACTTATTTAATTTATTTAGAGATACATTGTGGAACGAGCCCTTCCAGCCCAACGAGCCACACTGCCCAGCAAACCACCTATTTAACACCTTACCACAGGACAATTTACAATGACCAATTAACCTATTGAATGGTACGTTTTTGGACTGTGGGAGGAAACCAGAACACCTGGAGGAAACCCACATGGTTCTGCTATTCCTATTGACCTGCACCTGGACTATAGCGCTTCATATCTTTCCCATCCACGTACTAGAATCATGGAGCACAGAAACAGTCTATTTGGGCCCTCCAGTCCATGTCATACTGTTATTCTATTGATTTAGAAATACATTGTTCAGCAGGCCCTTCCAGACCAACGAACTCCACAGCCCAGCAACCCACCTACTTAACAATGGTCCAGTCACAGGACAACTTACAATGACCAATTCACCTATGAACCGGTATGTCTTTGGACTGAGGGAGGAAACCAGGGCACCTTGAGGAAACCCTTGTGGTTCTACCTATTCCCATCAACCCACGTCAGGCCAATCACCCTCAAAACCCCTCCCATCCGTGCACTTATCCAAACTTCTCTTAAATGTTGCAATGGAATGTTGATGTAATCTAGACTGCGTGCTCAAATCCAAGGGTGAGAGGTGTGTAAACCAAACATTGTATTTGAAGCCGCACAGAATTAATATTTACTTTAGTTAAGTGATGACTGCATTCATTAATAAAGCAGTAATGACATTGTGATAACAGACACAATTATAACACAACAGCAATAATATATTGAAATGTCAATACTTTATGAGAAAATGAATAAACTAAGAGTGAATTCATGCACTCCACTTAATCCTAATCATTCCACGGAGCACTAACTTAATTTTCTCCAAGCGCATAACATTGCAAATTAAAGATAATATATTTACTTCATTAATAAGCGCAAACATTCTATTGCAGTTTCACTTTACAGGCAAAGATGTGAAACCCTGATATTTATTCTTTTTTCAATTTGTTTGGTAATGCATGTTAATTATTTTGAACCTGGGGACATAAATTTCAGCAACGTGGCAGTTTCTTTTTCTCTTATAATGCACAGTTCTAGTTACCCCCATCATTCAACAAGGACCATTTCAGCAGAACCATTAATTTGACACACTCGTTAACAGAAATCTCTCAGGGCAACCGGATTTACATCAACTGTTTGACCCAAATGTCGGTGTTTTATAGATTTTTTTCCCCGACACAACGATGTAGTGTGTACCCAGAACTCTACGCTTCTCAGATAAGCAGCTTGACATCCACAAAGTGACAGACATCAATAGTAATCTGCCAACGTTACCCGTAACTGGACTCCCGACAGCATAATCCACACCTGCATGACTGGAGGACGAATGCCTGGTTTTGTGCCCAAAAGAAACAACCAACACTTATTAGATGTCACCCTGCCTGATAAGTGGTCCGTTACTTTCTAGTTTACATTATTATGCTTGCTTTATTATGCCTTCGGAAGCCTGATACCTCAATACCTGAGGGTCTAGTTTCTGCCACCAAACGATGATTTAACATGACACTGGGATGGAAAACAGCGAAAAGGGATGGGAGAAAAAAAAGAATAAAGAATCAAAACAACCATGTTTGGCTCACCGCATGGGGTGTGCCTATCAACATCAATAACTGTTAGCTCCAAACCTAATGTCACATTGATCGAAAAGGAAGATCACTCAAAGAAGCAATGTCTGACTGGGAGATATCATTCCTATGTGAGCCCTTCCCTCAATGCATAATCCCCAGCCTTGTCATTGTATGACCATCAGAGACTCGTGTATGGATCCCTGACACGTAGAATAATAATTATTGTACATCACGGCTCTGAAAGTCCAATCATGCATCTTCACTTGGCAAAGGCTCTGAGAGTCAATTACTTTATTGACATGCAATCTTCATAAGGAGAGAAATATTGTGCATGTAAGGTCATCTGGTTATGAAGACGTATTATCATATTATCTACATAAAGGTTGTAGGTCCAGAGCCTGACAAAGCTAATTACAGCAATACACGATGCAGGGCTCTCAGTATATTATGTACTTAACTGCATGATTGTATTTTCTAGTTGAGAAATGTAGGCAACATGATTAAGCTGCAGTGTCATACGCAGGGCAATGTAATTTTCTTCTTCAGACATGATAACCAAACCTTGGAAACATCAGCTGCATAGAGAGGAGCTTTTAATATTTTCTCTGTCATAATTCAAACAGTTCTGCATGGCACTTCACCCACTGGTAAAAGTGGGGTGTGAGGAGGCAAGAAGCTCTGCTCAGTGGAACGTAACTGCTGTTTAAAATTTGGCGTTGGCACGAAGTGAACGGGACTGCTGGCTCTCGGCAAACATCAGAATGATTGAAAATGAAGGTTAGAGAGTTCCTGGACCAAAGGAGCAGGTGGAATGTTTGAAATATTTGCAGTAATATTTGAGTGTGAAGCTAACGACTTCGTGTTGCCAAGCCAGCTAACTATTTTGGTGGGGTACTGATCTGTGGTGGCAATAGTACAAGGACCCATCACGAGGCTGTCTGATAGTAATTACAACTTGAACAACAAAGCTACCAGAACTGGCTAATGATGATTCTGGATAGATCCATTTTCAGGTTCAGATTCAGACCGATTTATTTATCACATGTTGATGAAAACATAGAGCGAAATGCGTTGCTTGTGTTAACAACCAAGGCAATCTAAGGAGCAGTCTGTAAGTGTTGTCACACATCTTGGCAGTAACATAGCATGCCCATCAGGCTGATGGAGTAGATTCAGCTGTAACCTCTAAAAGCAAACGAGATACATATCGGTAAAGGAAGTACATGCGCAGCTCTTGGGACAGGGTAGGAGAATTAGATTGCTCTGTCAAAGAACTAGGACAGCTCCAAAGAGCACCAGACCATAAGACATACAAGCAGAATTAGGCCATTTGGACCACTGAATCTGCTCCATCATTAATTACCCCCTCAACCCCATCCTCATGCTTTTTTGTCGAAACCTTACTAATCAGAAACATATCAACCTCTGCTTTAAATATACCCATTGACCTGGCCTCCACAGCCATCAGTGGCAATGAACTCCACAGATTCACCACCTTCTGCTAAAGAAATTCCTAAATTGGATTTGGAGGCTGTGCCCTCTGGTCCTAGACTCCCCCCACTTTAGGAAACAGCCTCTCCATGTCCATTCTATTAAGGCCTTTCAATATTCAATAGGTTTCAATGAGATCCTCCCTCAATCTTCTATACTCCAGTGAGTACAGGTCCTACCAGCCCAACAAGCCACACTGCTCAGCAACCCATCTATTTATTCCTAGACTAAATAACCAATTAACCTACCAACTGGTACATCTTTGGACTGTAGGAGGAAACCAGAGCACTCGGAGAAAACCCACAGCGTTTCACAGAGGATATGCCGAGACTGTTGGACAGAATGCTGTTGGAATTGAACTCCAAACACCCCAAGATGCAATAGCATCGTGCTAACCACTATGCTACTGTGGCATCCATTTTCAGGTATTAACAGTAAATGTACCAACCCGTACATTTTTGGAATGCGGGAGTTAACAAGAGCTCCTGGAAGAACTCACACGGTCACGGGGAGAATGTGCGAACTCCTTTACAGGCAGCCATGAGATTTGAACCTGGCCTGCTGGCACTGTAAAGCGTTGTGCTAACCACTTCGCTACCATGCCACCCTAATATTCAATAGATTTCAAGAAGATCATCCTTCATTCGAAACTTCATCAAGCACATATTCTACTGTGCTGCATCATTGAATGATTTTATGTTCCTGGCTGTTAACTTTAGCAAATCCCACTTCCAAGATCCAGTCTGCCAGTGTTAAAGATGCATATCTTTTGCAATAGGAAGAGAAGTTAAATCCAATGGATTCCACACCCCAATTACATTTCACAGCTTGCAACACACAACAAACTCTGCTTCCCTTCCTCAACCTAAACTCCTGAAACAGATTTATTTTGTTATATGTCTCTCTGGAAGGGCAAAAATATCTGCTTCATTTGTTATGTATCAGGGATCTTATTAAATAAACATTTTGGTTTCTAAAAGTAAAAGTCTTTGCCAGTATAGAAGTTAACCATTACCTTTTAAGCTATTTTAGTTACGAGTTCTGTGAAAATGAAGGAAGTTACAGAATGAAATCATAATATCCTGAAATCAACAGTTAAAATTGGATTCACTGAACTGTATGATCTTGTAGTGACATTGCATGTCAAAACTGATCACCCAATCAAATCATGCAATAGAAATGAGTTGTCCTTATTTATTAGAATGATGAGCGATGATGTACCATACATATAAAACTGGAATGTACAAATTCCGTGACAACCATAACCATACATGTTGTTTAACACTAATTAACAAAATTTAATTTCCAGTTGACAACATAATTATCACAATCAGAGAGATTATTGCTCTCTCTCTAATGTTAGATATGATATTTGCATCTTCTGCCTCCTTTTTTTATCAATACACTTTGCATTACAATAGGGTTTTATACTTTAATATATATTAAATTTGATTTATTGGGATAAATATTTCTCTGAGCCAGCAGTTTTTATAACACAAATCATACTCTAATTATAACATAATTAAGGGTAATTGGGTATGGCTTGGTTTTCCTTTAAACTGACAAGCTATTCCACATCTGCCAGGACATTAATATTTCTACATTACTCAAAGAAAGTCAAGCACTTCCCTGGAATAGCTGATATATTGGATTCTAACTAAGCAATGACATGAGTCCAATCAGGCCCATGCCAGACCAGCAGCTAAAATACCCAGACCATCTGGATGTCTGTCCCATGATAAATCTCCATGATAAATGTCTTCGTTTTGATGTTCGAAAGGAAATACAGACCTGCTCAAACTTTTGGCAGAGCTAAAAACATGTTGGTAACACTAGAATGGAACTCAGATGTCTAAACTAGACCGAGGTCATTTCCACGCTAATCATTATGACATGTGAGCATTGTTTCATTCCAGAAATAATCTCTTTAGAAACTCTGAAAATAATGAAAAAAGTTCTGACACACCATAACTTTTAACATACTTGCACCAAAGAAATGAACTGCACGTTTTCCCAGCATGGTATGGCGTGGTATGGAACTTTTTACTTGTCACCATTAATCACTGCCCTAAGTATTATGTATTTTTAGATAAACTGAGAGAAGTGCAGCTCCATTTTCCCTTTAGCCTTTCTCTGCCGATTTTCTGTAGTTGCAGGAAATCGATGGGTCAAAAAAAGTAAAGAAAACAATACATGTGGAACAGAACAGATATTTCACCAAAAGAACAAGAATATAACATTTTTTTTCACGTATGATTTCAAGAGATGAACTAAAAATCTGTAATAGATTTGTTAAGGGTGATATTGATGAACCCAGACTTGATGAATTTTGCTAATATAAGCAATAAAACCATTTTGATATAAAGTGGTTTAAAACACAGTAAATTCAGAGACTATTACCCTCAATTAAATGTTTGTGGAGAAGAGTCTTCACACGTAATGCCTCTGCGACAAGAACAAAGGTAAGACTCCCATTCTAAACATGTTTGTGTGGCAGTATATCCCCACTGTTAGAAAACAGGGTAAAGGCAATGGTGCAATTTGTTTTTGCCATCAGCAAGCCTCAGTAGTAACTATCAGGAGGTTCAGTGAATTAACCCGACTGGTCACATCACCTTCTAGTATCGAGGCATCAATACACAGACTAAATACACAGGCTGCAGAGAATTGTGGACTGCCGACTCCATCATGGACACGGCCTTCCATACTATCAAGGACATCTGCCAAATGCAGTACCTCAAGATGGAGGCATCTAGCGTTCAGGACCCTCCAAATCTGCAACATGCTTTCCTCTTACTATGACCATGAGAGAGGAGGTCTAGGAACCTGAGCACCCATGCTTAATGTTTTTAAGAACGGCTTCTTCCCCTCCACCATCAGATTTATGAATGGTTTAGGAACCCATGAAAACACTACCTCACTATTCTGTTTTTGCATTCTTTATTTATTTATAACTTGGAACAAATATTTTATGTCTTGCACTGCACTGCTGTCACAAAACAACAAATTTCATGACATATGTCAGTAATAATAAACCTGATTCTGATGCTGATAAAGCTAGATTTTATACCTTTGACACAGGGTAACCCTACTGGTCTCTCTGGTGTGTCTACCGCTCAAAAGTTAAATCAAACAAGGAGCTATTATATATTAATGGGCTCTGAGCAAGGATTACAAAAGGCCTGTTGTAGCTGTGTGGTTTAGTAAAAAAATTCTACAACTGTAGCTATAAATTATTGAGATTTAAACAGGTTTTGTTTTACATTCTTAAGCCCTCTTCTCTTCACCTGCTGTAAATAGGTTGAAGGGTTGAGTTGAAGAGATGGTCTCCCTTTTACTTTCACCAACACAATGGTATGTACGGGTGCTCAGGATATCTGACTTTCTTGATTCTTTCCCACCTGCCACCATAGCTCATTTTTAATTGCTCTATATTTTGTTGATAGATCAATTCAGGGAAGTCAGCCCAATACAAAACAATGGAACTTTCCACAACTTGAGTCATGCCATTAAAGGGAAAAATTGCCTGGTCAAAACATAGTGAGAGTCAAAGCCAAGTGAAGTAGAATATAAAACCCGCAAAGTCGTGTTACAACTTGATAAAGTAGAAGTTTGGTGAGACTTGGAGTATTATGCACAATTCTGGTCACCACACAACAGGAAGGATGTGTCTACACTGGAGAGGTTGCAGGGAAAATGTTGTCTGAATTGGAATGCTCCAGTTATAAAGTGAGACTGGGTTTTACATTTGTTTGGAGAGGAGGAAGCTGAGGGTTGAAATGATAGAGGTGTATAAAATGATGAGGGGGATGAACAGGGTTAAATAGTAAACATCGTATTCCCATGATGGAGGTACGAAAGACAGGAGAGCATAAGCCTACACTGAGAGGTAAGGGATTTATCTGAGAATTTGAGGGTGAGTTTGGTTGGAGGCTAGAATGCACTTCAGGTGGAGGCAGATACTCTCATGACATTGAAGAACCATTTAGACAAGTATTGAACTCTAAAGGCATAGAAGTCCATGGACCAAACATGGGCAAATGGGATTAGTCTAGGTAGGTACCATGGGAGGACTGCTTTTGTGCTGTAAAAATCTCTGACTCCATACTGGGTTAGTCACCAATGATGAGTAGTTTGAAATTTTATTTTGATTTTTTTTTAAATTTGGGATTGGTTTATGTCCATTGTTGTCAAGACCATAAGATATAGGAGCAGAATTAGGCCATTTGACCCATCAAGTCTGATCTGCCATTTCATCATGGCTGATTCATTTTCCCTCTCAGCCCCAACCTCCTCCCTTCATTCCCTGACTAATCAAGAATCTATCAACCTAATGACTTGTCCTCCACAGCTGCCTATGGCAATGAATTGCCCAGATTCACTTCTCTCTCACTGAAGAAATTCCTCCTCATCTCAGTTCTAATTGGACACCCCTTTGTTCTAAGGTTGTGTCGGCTGGTCTTAGACTCCCCATAATAGGAAACATCCTCTCTTTATCCACTCTATCTAGGCCTTTCAGCATTCGACAGCTTCCAATGAGATCCCTCTTCATTGTTCTGAATTAATAGCTAGGCATATTGGAACTTGATTGAAAATATTGAAAATGTTTATCATTAATAACTTTAAATCTAACAAATCTGTATCTTGTGACTAATTCCGCCTCAATAGTTGAGGCACTTTTGTGAGGTTTGCACCGTCCAAACATATGAAGGTCATTGTTGTTAGAAGGTCAAGAAGTCATGTGATAAGATGATGTGCTTTCAAAAAAGAAATTGAGAATATAAAGTTATTCCCTTGTATTAATGTTAAAGCAGTGGTATTTAAAACTTTCTTCTCAGAAAGGCCTTCTTCAAATATTAATATCCTCATAGGAACCATCTGTTCTGGTGTCTGAAAGAATGTTGGCTTGGTCAAGGGTATCAGAAAACATTTTCATTAGCTGACTGAAACAGAAATGATGTGTTGATAATTCACAGAATATTTTGTTGCCAGGATTGTGTCTGCCCATGAATTTGGGATGGGACTGTGCCTGTGATTCATGAGCCAATTTACTCAGTTAATAAAAAAAAGTGCAGATGCCTGAAATCTGAAGTAAAACCAGAATGCTGGAAGTTTGTCAAGCAGGACATGTGGAGAGAAAAGGCAAGGTTGATGTTTCAGCTTGATGACCTTTTGTCATTCCGTTGTGGTAAACGCTATTAGCAGTTGAGGGGCTAAATGCTATTAGCGATAAATGCAACATGATTACATCTTCAGCGAGCGGGTTCAATTCCCGATGCTGCCTGTTACTGAGCTGTATCTCTAAATAAATAAATCTCAATTTTAACTCTATTCCTTTAATTATCGGTTTGGCATGGAGGAGCCAAATGCACAGGGTCAGAAAGAAGCTGCAGAAATTGGCCAACTCAGCCAGCTCTATCGTGGGCCCTAGCCTCCCCCTGCATTGAGGACATCTTCAAAAGGCAAAGCCTCATGTAGGCAACATCCATCTTAAGGTCTACCATTATTGCTACCATCAGAGAGGAGGGGCAGGAGACTGAAGGCACATACTCAACATTGTAGGGCCAGCTTTTTCCCTTCTGTCATCAGGTTTCTGAACAGACAATGAACCAACCCACGCACACTAACTCACTATTTTTTGGCTTTCTTTTCAAATGACTTTTTCAATTATATATATACTATACACTTCTTATCAATAGACAATAGACAATAGGTGCAGAAGTAGACCATTCGGCCCTTCGAGCCTGCACCGCCATTTTGAGATCATGGCTGATCATCTACTATCAATACCCGGTTCCTGCCTTATCCCCATATCTCTTGATTCCCCTATCCATAAGATACCTACCTAGCTCCTTCTTGAAAGCATCCAGAGAATTGGCCTCCACTGCTTTCTGAGGCAGTGCATTCCAGGCCCCCACAACTCTCTGGGAGAAGAAGTTTTTCCTTAACTCTGTCCTAAATGACCTACCCCTTACTCTCAAACCATGCCTTCTGGTACTGGACTCTCCCAGCATCTGGAACATATTTCCTGCCTCTATCTTGTCCAATCCCTTAATAATCTTATATATTGCAATCAGATCCCCTTTCAATCTCCTTAATTCCAGCGTGTACAAGCCCGGTCTCTCTAACCTCTCTGAGTAAGACAGTCTGGACATCCCAGGAATTAACCTTGTGAATCTACGCTGCACTTCCTCTACAGCCAGGATGTCCTTCCTTAACCCTGGAGACCAAAACTGTACACAATACTCCAGGTGTGGTCTCACCAGGGCCCTGTACAAATGCAAGAGGATTTCCTTGCTCTTGTACTCAATTCCCTTTGTAATAAAGGCCAACATTCCATTAGCTTTCTTCACTGCCTGCTGCACTTGCTCATTCACCTTCAGTGACTGATGAACAAGGACTCCTAGATCTCTTTGTATTTCTCCCTTACCTAACTTTACACCGTTCAGATAATAATCTGCCTTCCTGTTCTTACTCCCAAAGTGGATAACCTCACACTTATTCATATTAAACGTCATCTGCCAAGTATCTGCCCACTCACCCAGCCTATCCAAGTCACCCTGAATTCTCCTAACATCCTCATCACATGTCACACGCCACCCAGCTTAGTATCATCAGCAAACTTGCTGATGTTATTCTCAATGCCATCATCTAAATCGTTGACATAAATCGTAAACAGCTGTGGTCCCAATACCGAGCCCTGTGGCACCCCACTAGTCACCACCTGCCATTCCGAGAAACACCCATTCACCGCTACCCTTTGCTTTCTATCTGCCAACCAGTTTTCTATCCATGTCAATGTCTTCCCCCCAATGCCATGAGCTTTGATTTTACCCACCAATCTCCTATGTGGGACCTTATCAAATGCCTTCTGAAAATAAGTATCGTAAATTATAATTTTTATGTATCGCACTGTAGTGTATTCACAAAGCAACAACTATCACAAAATATGCAAATGATATTAAACCTGATTCTGATTCTGAAATGCTGCTCGACTAGCTCAGTAAACAGTCTATTTAAAGAACAGAGGGAATAAATTACAGCAGCATCTCCCAGAAATTCCTCCAGAAATACTCAGTGAGTGAAATTATTAACATAAAGTCAATCTCAGCTATTAATTCACTGTAACAATTAAGTTTGATTGTCAGGAGAATTACTTAACCATCTCACTGATACATTGTCACCATTTGCAGATAAAGGATGACCCATCTCTTTGATGAATAGATTGTATTTTCAGGATTTTCAGTTTAACTGCACAAACACAAGAGATTCTGCAGATACTAGAAATCCAGGGTAACACAAACAAAATCATAAAGGGTCCAAATTGTCGACTTTTTTTTCTTTTCCATAGATGCTGCCTGACCTGCTGAATTCCTCCAGCAATTTGTGTGGGTTGCTCCACTTAACTACAATTTTGCACGTCTCTTAATACAAGTATTAAATTTTATTTCAAAACTGTATATTTCTAAGGATCTTTGATGTTCTTTATGTTTGCTCAGCACACAAAGAGGAAGCACAAATAATCTTGGTAAGAAATGGTCATTAAACCCACCACGCTCACTCCTACACCAGCTTAGCCATAAGGAAACATTTTGCAAAGTATCTCTCTTCCATGTCCAACAGTAACTCAAGCAATAATTTTGTACCTTGCACGGTACTCCACTCTATTTATCCTTGACCAGTTTGGCACAGTATTTACGTGGTCCCAGCAGTTTTAATTTTACATGGGGTTGCTGTGCCAAGATTTTTATGAAATTGCCTAGACTTGCTAGTATGGCAGGAAATCTATACAAGCAGAAGATTTGTACAGCTTGTACACATTTCCCAGGACATTTCTACAATTCTGAACAGATGTATGAATAATTTATTCATTAATTTGAAAGTTCTGAGGTAGATGAAGATACATCCCACAGATGGAAATGTATCAGTTTTATGTTGGGTTGGCAGTCAACTAGCTCAAAATCCACCTTTTCTTATCTTAAGCTGAGAACAGAACTACAAGGCAAAATCTTTTTCTACTGATTGAAAGGAGTTGATTGCCTTATAAAACTCTTGTGCCAACTCTTTCAATCACAGGAAATTTACCGAAAGTACAATGGAATAGGAAAGGAGGCAGACACTGTATTGTAAAATGCAGATTAGTGCAATAATATCTGCAATGCTTTGAAAATGGGAAATTTTCAACAAAGCGATTAGAATTATAGAAACCTGTACCTTTCCATTTGAATTTTTGAAAGTGCAACAGATTGCAAAAGATATACCTGTCTCAGGGGAAATGAACTATCATTGAACAAACCTTGGAACAGTAAAATCCCAACCCTCATAAAATCAGATCATCAAAAGGCAACAGAACATCAATCCTACAAGAGAGTAAACCATTATAAAATAATTAAACTATTCCAATCAAATTATAGATGGAACATCCAGAGTTGCATAAGGAAGTGAACAATGTTCTAATCAATTTAATGATTAAACTTCATGCTTTTGAATATTCTCTTATATTTATTGTGCTATTGGCATAAAAATTAAACCCTACTCTCTTTAAGCTTAGTAAGGTTTTGTCGCATGAACAAAGTAACCAGAGAGAAGTAGATGGTAGATATGAAGTAGTCTCTTTATTTGACATCTGAGACACACCAAGCATCATACTGAGACCCTTTTGGAGGGAGAGGCCTGCTTGATGCAACACTACATGACATTCTCTATGCTAAAGGTCAAAGAACAATTCGATATTTACAATGCACAGTATATGTGCAATGCTTTAATTGAACCATATATAATCTCTCTCTCTCTGCCTCCAATCTCATTGTCCAGATTTGCATTTTAAATTTAATCTACAGTCCATATTCAGATTTAAGGATTGATGGCTGAATGTAGTTTCTGAAGTTATTTGCTGTATGTCCTAATCTGTATTCCCCCCCCCAAAAAAAAACACCCTAAAATAAGGAAACTCCTCTGTCCTATTTTAATTTTATTTAGAGGGATACAGCATAGTAACAGGACATTCTGGCCCAACAGGTCCGTGCTATCCAAGTACACTCATTTGACCAATGCACCTACTCACACAACTATCTTTAGAACCTGGGAGGAAATCAGAACACAGTGGAAACAGACATAGTCCCAGAGAAAATGTACAAACTGCTTACAGGGCAGTGGACGAAGTGGAGAGCAGTGGAATTGAACCTGGTTTGCTGACACTGCAATAGTGTTATGCTAAACACTACACTATCACACCACCCTAACATCTTGAACAAATTTATGCTTGAAAACCTATGCTTCCAGCTTCAACATAGAATGCCCACTATTCACTAACCCTAACCCATATATCTTTGTAAGGTGGGAGGAAACTGGAGCACCAGGAGGAAACCCACAGGATCACAGGGAGAACATACAAACTCCTTACAGACAATGGCAGAACTGAACCCAGGTCACTGGTGTTGTAATAGTGCTATGTATTTACTATGCTACCACACCAACCCTAGTTTAATTGTTGATACTGAATATCAATAATTGTAAATAATCTAATAACAATCAGATTAATATTATTCATCATTTTAAGTAAATGCATCATGTCTCTCCCTGATCTTTCAGACAACAAACATTTTCAGTACTTCTTATATTTAGTTTAGCTTTGGAAGTCTAAATTTAAATTTACTCTGTAAATGCACAAAACAATTTCATTGAGAGTTGGACATGAATTATGAATTGTCATAGTTGAGGTTTTCCAACAAAAGAAAGATAACTATCTCTACTCACAAATACACATTGATTCAAAATGAAAAACAAAAATACTCTGGGCGTTGCATACCCAATTGCAGAGATGATGGTGCTTAAACAAATGGAACACAACATCCTTCAGCTGAATCATTTCCTACTTCTCATTGTCTTGTGCTTACAAAAAATTATGATAAACACTTGAAAGTTTCCTCCATGTGGATGAAATCACATCCAGCAAAGCAGACTTATATGCAGTAGCTGTGTCATGGAGAGTGTATTGACTGGCTGCATCATGGCCTGGTATGGAATCACAAATGCCTTTGAATTGAAGACCTGACAATCAGCCCAATCATGGGTAAAGCCCTTTCAATCATTGAGCACATCTGCATGAAACACTGTCGTAGGAAAGCAGCATCCAGCAACAGAGATCACCACCACCCAGGTCATGCTTGCTTCTGGCTGCTTCCATCGGGTAGAAAGTAGAAGAGTCTTGAGACTCACACCACCAGACTCAAGAACGTTACTGCCCACAACCATCAGGATCCTGAACAATTATTCAAAATTACTATTCGAAAATAACTTTTAGAAAAACAGAGGGCTATGTGGTAGGGTAATTTTAGGCAGTTTCTAGAGTAGGTTACATGGTTGGCACAACATTGTGGGCCGAAGGGCCTGTAGATTTCTATAATTCTATGAGCTACACTCACTTACCCATTAATGGAGATGTTCCTACAACTAATGATCTCACATTAAGGACTCTTGATCTTGTTATTTATATTTGCATGTGTTCATTTTGTTATCTTCTATACTCTGATCTTTCATTGATTCTGTTATAGTGATTATTCTCTTAAATTTAAGTACGCTCGCAGGAAAATGAATCGCAGGGCTGTATATGGTGACATACATGTGCTTTGATAATAAATTTACTTTGAACTTTAGAATATCTTTTCCAATTGGAGATTTGTTGATATTTGCTGTTTTAGCCATCACTTTCCTGTCAGCTGGATAGTTGTGGATGAGGTGTAGAATTAAGTTACAGTTGTGTGTGCACCAGTGAGCTAGGCAGGATTAAATTTGGGCTTTCAATGTCTCTGCATACAGTATACAACTTTCCAAAGTAAGTTCTTAACATTTTATTTGCAATGCTGTTTCAGAAATGCCAATTGTAACTCAGAAGTGTCCACTTCCCGTTGAATCATCAGATATATGAACTCAAATCCTGATGCAACACTCTGGTGAATTCCTAAGGGAGTGCTGCATTGTCACTGTACGTTTTCAGGGGAACAAAATAACTTCTGTAGCACTATTAACATGTATTTCTTTGCCATTTATAGATATGTGCTTTGCTCAAATCACTCAGTTAAATTAAAACAATAATCATACACCATCAGGTTCATTAGCAGTTATTGCCCATAACCATCATGTTCCTGAACCAGTGTGGATAACTTCACTCACCTCAACTCTGAACTGACTCCACAACCTGTAGACTCACTTTCCAGGACTCTACAACTCACGTTCTCAGTATTATTCATTCACTTATTTATTTATTATTTGCCTGATTTGTCCTCTTTTGCACATTGAAAGTTTGTCAGTCTTTGTTAAGTAGTTTTTCATAAATCCCATTGTATTTCTTTATTTTCTTGTAAATGCCTGGAAGGAAATGAATCTCAAGGCAGTGTATGGTGGCATATATGTACTTTGATAATAAGTTTCCTTTTAACATTGAGTCCTCATCAAAAGTACTCCATTAGATGCAGAAGGTTTAACCTATTTGAAAAAACAGCATAGTCCCTCTTTCTCCTGTTTTCTTTTAAAAGCGTTTCTCCCCAATCACCTGTCTATTTGTAGTGCAAAACTTGATCTCTTATACCTACTCTTCAACCAATATTACAATGGAAACACAGCATTATCACCTTGTTTATGATGCTCATATTTTGCCTCTTCCAGCTACAATTTCTACGGTTACAATCAAAATTCAATTTTCAAAGTACATTTTATTATTAAAGTATGTATACATTATACAACCTTAAAATTCATCTCCTAACAGGCAGGCACAAAACAAGGAACCCCATATATGTGAAAAAAGACTGTCTAACAATAACACTACATTTCAAAAACACCTAATTGCCAGCCAAGAGCATTGGGGCACACTGATACTATGGAACAGAAGTCGTATGTCTTTCTTGTTGTTGTTCCTTGCCTCATCTTTTGGTGCAACAGGTGGCAACCTTGCCATTTCTTTAGCATTTTGTCTATTTTTTATGAGGCCATGTTGCTAGCTCAACACTCAACCCAGCACATATGGAAAAAGTGCAAGGAGCTGGTCAGATTTGAACTCTGGACCACTCTTCTGAAGGCTAATGCTAATGCCACCACACCATTGGCTGGTTATGTCTTTCCTTGGTGAGATTATAATGGCAGCAATACATCATCCAATGAGATCGATGCAGATACAAACTGATGTAAAGAGAACTTATCAGTAAACAGAATCTACTTAAAGTGCAGAGGAATCATAAATATCAGGATTTTCACCCAAAAGCATCAATGCACTGTAATTTGTCCAAAAAAATTACAGTGAGTTGAGGATAGTTAAATACAACTTAAAACCATAAAGTCAATCTCAGTAATTTTGTGATCTGAGCTCATCCCATTCTTGCTGAGTGTACTATTGTCATTAAACTGATATTCTTCTTAATGCAGAACAGAATTCTTGAGTGTGATTTCTGAATGTAGATTCTTCACTCTTTTTCCACTGTACTCAGTCACACTAATGACCATGTATCTTTCTGCTTTTCACCAATTATCTTGTAAATATACATGAGAGAATTTTGGACTGAACAATATAATCTTGATGACTTATCATCACTGTGAGGAAAAAATAACTGATGGCAATTCTGTGATCTTTATTACTTAAGACTGTAATAATTTTGCTCGATCCATGATACAATATCTTATTCACACCCAATTTAACTTTGCACTGCTCAAGTTTATGGAAATATACATATGTTTATATATGTTTATCTTTGTTGTAAGCACAAGTTATAATTATTAACTAAAAATCTAAATGCAACAATTTAAAAAATGAACTGTAGGTGACCAGCTCCATCTCAAATGTCAAGGAAAATTAATTATCAAAGCACATATACATCACCATAAACATTTCCTTAACATAAACATTACATTATTCATTTTGTTGCAGGCATTTACAGGAAGATAAAGAACTACAATAGGATTAATGGAAAGCTTTACATTTCAAAGACTGACAAACATCCAATGTGCAAAAGAGGTCAAATACTGCAATAATTAAAAAAAAATAATACTGAGGCCATGAGTTGTCAAGTCCTTGAAAGTGAGTCTATAGGTTGTGGAGTCGGTTCAGTGCTGAGGTGAGTGAAGTTATTCATGCTGGTCAGGAGCCTGATGGTTGCAGGGTAGTAACAAACCAACATGTCGTGGTGGATTAAAATGTTGTTGAGATGTGGCTAATCCAACTTCTTCTGCCAAAGGCAATATTCAAAACTTGACATGACAGAAGTTATACTCTGACCAAACATGTTCAACTATATCGAGGCCAGGAAGGTATATGGTGCATTGATATTTAAAACCCACACTGATCATTTCTCAACTCTTAGGTTTTATGAAATCATTCCATTCTTAGGACCTCTCAGGTGACATTATGATTGATATATCCTCTTTTCTGACTGGTAACATTTCATTGACTGAATCTGATACATTCACAAGAAGATGTATTTATCAAATTCCATCCAGCAATTTGGGTATTGCTCACTATTCTCATATTATTTTAGTAATCTGGACTGTACTACTAAATACTTTTGCTTATTATTAGAGTTATAGACTTATACAGCACAGAAACAGGACTTTGGCACAAAATATCTTTAATTTTATTTTATTGAGACACAGCATGAAATAAGATCTTCCAGCCCTTCGAACCACGCTGCCCAGCAATCCCCCAGTTTAACCCTACACTAATCACAGGACAACTTACAATGAGCAATTAAACTACCAACCAGTACATCGTTGGACTTTGGGA
The DNA here is from genome assembly GCF_048418815.1 of Hemitrygon akajei. NCBI lineage: Eukaryota > Metazoa > Chordata > Chondrichthyes > Myliobatiformes > Dasyatidae > Hemitrygon > Hemitrygon akajei. Next base: position 54,091,870 of record NC_133144.1, on the reverse strand, counting down.
GGAAACCGGAGCATCCGGAGGAAACCCCCGCAGTTACAAGAAGAACATACAAATTCATTACAGGCAGCAGCAGAAATTAAACCCGGGTCGCCTGTACTGTAAAGCATTGTGCTGTACACTATACTACCATGCCATCCATACTAACCAAATTGCCTACCTGACCTTGTCCCATTTTCCTTTGTGTGACCCATACTGTATATCCCCGAACATTTCCTACCCAAGTTCCTGCCTGAATGTCATTAAAATGTTATAGTTGTACCTGCCTCTACCACTTTCTCTGGCTTCCCATTACAAATTCCCACCACCATTCATGTGAAAAACTTACTCCTCAGGACTCATTCCAATCTTCAGGAAGGCTGTGGATAGTATTGAAAAAGTGCAGAGGAGATTTACAAGGATGTTGCCTGGATTAGAGGGTGTGCCGTATGAGAATAGGTTGAGTGAACTTGGGCTTTTCTCTTTGGAGCGATGGAGGATGAGAGGTGAGCTGCTAGAGGTGTAAAAGATGACGAGGGGCATTAATCATGTGGATAGCCAGAGGCTTCTCCCCAGGGCTGATACGAGGGGGCATAATTTTAAGGTCCTTGGAAATAGGTACAGAGGGATGTCAGGGGTAAGCTTTTCACACAGAGCGTGGGGGTGCGTGGAATAGACTGCTGGTGACGGTGGTGGAGGTGGATACAATAGGGTCTTTTAAGAGACTCTTAGATAGGTAAGTGGAGCTTAGAAAAACAGAGGGCTGTGTGGTAGAGAAATTCTTGGCAATTTCTAGAATTGGTTACATGGTGGCACCACACTGTGGGCCGAAAGGCCTGTAATGTGCTGTAGATTTCTATTTTCTTTGTCCTAAACCTATGACCTCTAGCTTTAGACTCCCCTAATTTGGGAAAAGAACTGCAATTTCACATACCTCCATAAGGTCACCCCTCAGCTTCCTATGCTCCAATGAAAACAGTCCCAGTCTATCCAATCTCTCCTTATAAAACAAGTCCACCATCCCAGTAACAACTTTATGAGGCTTTTCTGCATCCTTTCCTGCTTAATCACACATTCCCTTTTGACAAGGATGTGCAGCAATGGCTCAAGTGTGGGTGGAGAGACACGGAAGTGGGTTGAACAGTTTTAATAAGAACTGTGCAGAGCAAAAGGAAAAATAATAAACAATAGGCCAACAGGGCCATTAACTAAGACTCTCAAACTAAAGCCATTGCCAGCACTGTAGCTCAGAAGCAGTAACTTAATACAAACTAAACTCCGCTCCTTTACAGTGGCAATCTAGTTGGAGTTGTCTTTCTTGGAATGAGGACTAAGACAAGCATGGAGCACAGCTCCCGCTGTGCTTCGTCCAAGAGTCGTCCAAACTGAAATGAAAGGAAGGGAGTTAAATACAACCACATTGGAACACTAATTGGCTGGAACGTGCATACACACAATCGTATTTGCCGATCCTGTTCAACTGCCTGCCTGCGAGGGCACTCAGACTCCGCAGCAGAGTCCGTGGTTGTGATAGGGCCCTCTCCTTAGGCGCAACTCCCAAGCCTCCAGAGACCTTTGCCCAGTGGAAGTCTAGGGTGAGAGAATCCAGGATGTTGTGAGCTGGAACGCAAGGATGTTCTTCAGGGCCATGCCCCTCCCAATCCATGAGATACTGGACCCTGCCCTGCACCCTTTGTGATGCCAGGAGGAGCCACACAGAGACCAGGGAACCATCCACCAAATGGGGAGGAGTGACTGGAGCAAGTAGGGAGGCAGTCACTGACTTCTACTGGGTGAATATTCATCAATGGTGGTAGGTGCAGAATACGACACACTCGGTTGATAGACTTCTCCACCACAAATGGTCCTACGTAGTGTGGGACCAACTTACAGCACTCAACTTTCAAAGGAAGATCTCTAGATGCCAGCCACCCTTACTCCCCTGGTTTGAGAGGCCTCACCTGCAGGCAGAGCAAATCAGCCTGTCAGGCATATTGTTTCTGAGTGTAGAGCAGTGACGCCCTGTCCTACCTCCACGTGTGCTTGTAGCGTAGAACCAACAGTTCAGCAGCAGGGATTTCCAAGTCAATGTTGTGTTCAGGGAAGAGAGGTGGCTGGAATCCCTTTTGGCATTCTGAGGTAGACAGGCCAGTGGAGGATGACTAGAGATTATTGTGGACAATCTCTGCCCAAACCAGTTGGGAATTCCAGCTGGGGCTGGAAGAGACAAGACAATGCAGGGTTGTCTCTAGCTCGTGATTCACTCTCTCAGTCTAGCTGTTAGATTGGGGGTAGAGATCTGAGAAGAGGCTGGCTGTGGCTCCCAAAAGAGAACTGAAAGACTACCAAAAATGAGATGAGAACTGTGGTCCTCAATCAGACATGGCGTGCAGCCTGAACATGTTTTGAACCATGAATGGGCGGTTTCACAAGCCAGTAGGAGCTTGGAGAGAGCAAGGAAGTGAGCAGCTTTGGAGAACCGGTCCACAACTGCCAGAATGGTAGTGTTTCTGTCTGATGGAGGCAAGCCAGTGATAAAATCCACTGAGAGATGGGATCAGGGTCGGTGAGGCACAGGTAGCAGGGAAAGCAGGGTGCTGACAATTCATCAATTACAAAGAACAAAGAATTATACACAAAGAAGAATTATATATTATAAAAGAGACAAAAAACAAACACTGGATGAAATGCCAAAACATCACAGCTGCCATCTTGGGCCTCGCTTGGGCACCACCTACCTAGCTTCCTTGATGACATAATCATGTTATTTTTCTTGTAGAATTATCTGTGTCAAACATGATCATAAGATCAAAGGCAAGAGATTTTAAAAAGGACATCAGGGGAAGCTTCTTCAGGCAAGGCTTGGTGTGTAGTTGGAAAGTAGAGGCTGAGGCAGACACAATAGCAAAATTTAAAAGCTATCTAGGTATGTGCATAGAGAGGAGGAACTTAGGTTCAATCTGGACAGATGGGACTAGCTCTCTGGGTAACACAGTTGGCACATCCTTGCTCTATGACTCTGACTCTAAATAACAACTGCTGTCTTTTTTTGCTTTTCATTTATGGAGCGAAGTAGATATCTCTCTGGATGTGATCTCTCGACTATGGTTCCCTGACACTGGTACATGTAACAGAAGCCGCTGGATAAAGACCAAGATTATGAAGGGTGACTGAATTTCCCTACCATTTCCCGTACTTCATTTTCCTTTGCTTGAAACTCCTTATGAAGTACTCGGCAAGAAAATAGGGAGACATGCCCAAAAGGCAAAAAAAAAGGCAAAAAATGGAATTTCAATCCATTTACAGAAAAATCATGGCAATATTTAGAAGGTGGATCTAGGAAAACAGATATGAAATTAACCGAAGGAATAGGATTATATTTTTGCATTCTAGTCGTGACATCAATGACAGCGTTCTTTAAATAATCTGTTTTAGAGTCATAGAAAAGTACAGCACAGAAACAGGACTTTTGGCCCATCTGAACCATGTTGAAACCATTTAAACTGCCTACTCCCATCGACCTGCACCAGGACCATAGCTCTCCATACCCCTACCATCCATGTACCTATCCAAACTTCTTTAAACATTGAAATTGAGCTTGCATGCTCTGGCCGCTCATTCCACACTCTCATGATATAGTGATTTTCAAAGTTTAATGCAAATATATTATCAAAGTACGTACTGTATATGTTACCATATACTGAACTGAGGTTCATTTTTATGGGGGTGTTCATAGTAGAAGCTTCTCCAAGACTTTCTCATGAGAGATGAAGATGGATAAGGCTGGACAACAAGGCTCTTGTGAATCTGTATAGGCCAGTCCCCTGTACAGTGGATACAATGGATTACAGAAACATAGGTGGACTCCAGCCACAAGGTCATCCATGGCCTATGCTCCACTGGGAGATAATGCTCAAGAAGAAGAAGAATTCATAGTAGAACAGAGAAATACTATGGAATCAATGAGAAGACTACCTACACATTAAGACCAACAAACAACCAATGTACAAAAAAGAAGACAAACTGTGCAAATACAAAATAATAATAACAAATAATTACATAAATAAATAATACTGACAACATTAATCTGTGAACAGATATTCCATAGTTGTTAGTTATTTGTAAAATAGCCAGCACACTCCTTCTCTCTTGAGAACAACAGGAAATTACTGAAGTCCACAATGAAGCAAAAGGATGTTTTGTTTGACATTACATGCTAAAGTACAGCTGTCCTCCAATTTCAATGTTCCAGTAAGGGAAACCTCAAAGCCCAAGAAAAAGCCTACAAAAAGTGGTGGATATAACTCAATCTATCACAGGAAAAGTACCATTGAGCCTATCTACATAAGAAAACAGCTTCATTATCCATTAGCCATGCTCGTTGCTCACATTTGCAATAAAGAAGGAGATGCAGGAGCCTTTGGTGCCATACAATCAGGTTCAGGAACAGTTAATATCTCTCAGCTATCAGGCTCCTGAACCAGTGCGGATAACTTCACTCATCTCAACACTGAACTGATTCCACAACTTATGGACACACTTTCAGTGTGTATATGTATGTATGTAGATATTATGTGCTATTTATTTGTATTTGCAGAGTTTGTGTTCTTTTGCAGAATGGTACTTTGTCAGTCTTTATGTGTCGTTTTTCACTGATTCTGTTGTATTTCTTTATTCTGCTGTGAATGCCTGCAAATGGGTGCCACGGTAGCATAGCAGTTAACATGATGCTATTACATCTTGGGGTGTTCCGGAGTTCAGAATTCAATTCTGGCATCCTCTGGTATCCCCGTGGAATGTGTGTGTTTTCCCCAGGAGCTCTGATTTCCTCCCACAGCCCAAAGATGTACTTATTTGGTCATTGCAAATTGTCCCATGATTAGGTTAGATTTATTTGGGGTTGTAGGGTTGCTGAGGCTGCGTGGCTTAAAGTGTCGGAAGGACGTAGTCCACATTGTATCACTAGGTAATTAAATACAAGAAAATGAATATCAAGGCAGCATATTGTACGGTGACATATACGTACTACAATAATAAATGTACATGAAACTTTGACTTTGATATTAAACCCCAAAATATCACAATCCCAAATGTTGAAATATTCAAATAACCTGTTAAGACAGGAGTAAGCGTGTCAACACTGTATCAAGGCAGGTTAAAGTACAGCCAGACAAATGGGGTAAGGAATGAGTTTTGCGCTTTACCAATGTAATGCCCTGGTTCACATGGTTCATATTTTCTCTCTGTTATGCTGTTCTGTTCTGTGTACTGTTTCGGTTACTGTTGAAGGTAAGAGATAGGAGAATTGTGTGCCATTCAATTAGGATGGCCGGATTTAGGGGAGGTATCTCCGGTGTGGGACACTAAGGTTGGGCTTGGGGCTTTGTTGGGGGAGGAGACACCGGAGAGAAGAGGTCATAGGAGTCGACCCAGAGTGGGGCTGGGATTCGATGAAGCCCAGGGAGGATTGGTGAAGGAGAAAACAGTGAGCTCCATCTTGTGTGCATTGGACTGTTCATTAAAATGGGCCCTTTTCTTTTTTTGCTGTTTCTTTACTAACTCTTTAGTTAAATTGAGAATTATAAAGCTAAATCTTTTAATTGTCTGCAGTGTACTGTTATTTCATGGTACTTATTTGTAACAGGGTAATGAATCACAGAGCATCTACACAAACGGGGGGTGGGTGTTTGGGGGGGCTTGCGCTTCAATCTCCCATGTTTGGCAGGGCCGGAGACGGTCTTCCCTAAACTTACGCAGCCGACGGAACCCAAGTGTTTCACCAACATTCAACTCAATGAACAACAGCAAAACAGACCAACTGCTTATTAAAGCCCCATCTAAAACAGAGGCTGAAATTTAAAGCAAACAGCATTTGGCGACATGACAGCCATAAAAAGACTACAGAAAAAAATGCTTACATTTTGTTAATAGCAGAAGCACCGGGAGAGAAGCTAGAGATCCCAAAGAGGCTGAGAGGAAGAATAGAAATCTCAGAAAGGAGGACTGCTGGTGAACTTCTGAAAGATGGAATTCACATGTCAGAAATTCAGCCGATGATGAAAGAGGCCTGTTAATACAGAATGCACAATACAGCACTTTAAACAAGGAACTGCTGAGTGGTTTTCTCTTTGTTATTTGTAAAGACCTGAATATAATTACCAAACTCACCTGGACTAAGCAGTGTTACAATTCAAACTCACTCAAAACTAGTAAAACACTTTGAATGTGAACTTAGTCCAGTCCAGGCAGAGGGACTTAACCTGAAACATCAACTGTCCATTTCTCTCCACAGATGCTGCCTGATCTATTGAGTTCCTCCAGTATTTTGTGTGCTGTGTGCAAACTTATGGCATTTCCTTTCTTTACATTGCCTGACTTGTCAACGTTTTATTCTTCATTCTATCAGTTGGTGTAATAAAATTAACACAAAGTTTGATTGAAGGAAAATGTCTCTCACTCACACATTTTTATTGTCCATTCCCTCTCTAACTGTAAAATCAGCCATATCCAAGCTCAAGATTTATTTTGTACAAATTATTTAGAAATGAGGTCTTCTTATTCGGTACAGATGTTTGCCCAGCGTGAATGAGATTACTTCTTTATTGAAAATGAATTCAGAGAAAGACTAAACATCCTTTTGAAGTAAATCTAGTTTGATTACAGAACAAGTGTAATCTATTTAACACAGGCTACCAATTTGGTCTCTAATATAACCAATATAAGCCAGCAGCAAATAGAACAATGTGCAATTGGAATTATTTCTAATGTTCTGGAAGTTTAAGAGACAGGCATTTTAATTTGATATAACACACAAAAAGCTGAAGGAATTCACTGGGTCAAGCAGTACCTGTGGAGGGAAATGGATAGCTGACCTTTCATCTGGACGTACAATATTGCTCACAAAATTTTGGAGGAACTCAGCAGCTCATGCAGCATCTATGGAAAGAAATAATGATCCAGTGCTCAGGCTGAGATCCTTCATCAGGATGGAAGGAAGGGCGAAGAAGCACCTTCCTTTCTAGTCCTAGAAGCATCGGCCCTTTGTTCCTCTCCATAGATGCTGCCTGACCTGCTGAGTTCCTCCAGCATTTTGTGTGTGTGTTTTACTCTGGGATTTTCTGCATCTGCAGAATCCGTTCGGTTTACTGTATTGCTCAGTTCCTCAACACTGCAGAAAAAAAAGAGGGAGGAAGTTGTCCTACATTTTGTTTGGCAAAATGACTCCGATGACGGTAAACTTCAAAGGTATGGACTAAATCTCATGTTCAAGTTGTACTGCAGATACTTATCCGTGTTCAGTACTTGTTGCAGTGTTAATAAGCTGTTACATCTTGCAAACCTGAAGTTCCTATCATCCAGAAATATGCTTTCTATTTATTTTCTGCAACTATGATGTATAATTCCTCATCTTTAATAAAAAAAAACTGATTTAGGTTTGTAGCTTAAGTCCCACGTTGTGATGGTATTTGTATTCTTCAGCCATCCAATGGCAAGGAGAGCATTACACAAATCTTGTCAGTTCCTACGATGACAGTGCTCCATTGAACCCCCAGGCAACGTTGCCTGATATTCCGCATAAATTGTCACACCAGGCTTCATAGGGAATGTGGTCTCATTTACAGAAATGGCCCTTGGCAATTTGTTGGGAGATATATTTGCTGGAAGCCCTAAAATGTAACAAAATTTTTCACTATCTGCATTCCTTTTTCATTTGAAGAACACATTTCACTACAGTAATTAGGATCTGAAAGTTGTTTAACCAAATTCCCAGCCTCTCACAAACGGTTTGAAATCAGTCCATGCAAGTTTGACCAATGGCGGGATACATCATTTTTGCAGAAAGGAGCCTTTGTGACAACTTGTCTCCCTTTTGTGTGTGATGTTTCATTGGCTGCAAGGCCGTTGAATACTGTGTTCATTACTGGGCAACTCAACAGGTTTCAGCTTTGCTATGTTGCTGATGTTAGATTTCAGATGTATAATAGCTCATTAATTTGATTGCTATTTTAATTAGTGCCAATACGCAAACCAATTTTTAAATCTTTTTTGATATTTCAGTCTTCTTTTAATATTTTTAAAAATATGTTTTCATATATCTCTGTCATTGATGCTCAGAATTAGAAAACGCTGCACAGGACTGTAAACTCAACTAAATCCATCATGGAAACTAGCCTCCCCACCATCAAGGACATCTTCAAAAAACAATTCCTGAAAAAAAGCAGCATCCATCATTAAGGACCCTCAGCGTCCACAACATGTCCTGTTCTCATTGCGATAATCAGGGAGGTGGAACAAGAGCTTAAAGACATACACTCAATGATTCAGAAACGGCTTCTTTACCTCCACCATCAGCTTTCTGAATGGACCATGAACACTACCTCACTTTCTGCACTTTTCTTGCACTACTTATTTATTAATTTTTGAAGTATTTCTTACTGAAACCTACAGTGATTCTTTAAGGTACTGCACTGTACTGTTGCTGCGAAACAGCAAATTTCATGACATACAGTATGTGTGATAATAAACCTGATTCAGTTCTCACTTATTCCACTAATGATTAAAATTTTTACTGCATTACTGATAATGAAGTTTATTCATTTACAGTAGTTGTGTTATATTTTGCTAGCGATCTTAAATTAAAACTAGGAGGTGTAATTCTTGATTGGTGACCACAAATATTTAGGATGGAAACTGGGATAGAAAGGGGAGCATTACATACAGTCTTATGCATTTCACTTTTCTCAAATGTCCCTGGGCACACTGGAAGTACCACGACAAAACCACATTTTCCCCCCATTTTTCTCAAGCCTTGAGGCGACCAAAGAGTGTTGGAATATCAGGCAGATGAAATGGCTTGTCATAGCCAAGCCTGCAGGAGTTCATTTCAAAGGGACAATCATTCTGAGGTAATAGATTAATTGGAGATATTTCACCACATCTGCATTGGGACTGGGGGATTCATATTGTGTGGCTTGTGAGTGACGATTCAGCAAGCCATAATCATGCACATGTAATGATAAGAGACAGCCTCTGAATACCTTAAATAGCAAATGGCTGCAAGATGAGCTGCTGAAGCCCCCGTTGGTCTGGGTCGACAATGGAAGGTGTGTCCCAGCTGTTATGTGAGATGCAAGCCAGCGTAGCATGATGTGAAGAGCAAGCTGTTGCCCATGTAGCAGGCTCATCCTCTCCACACAGCCGATGAATCCAGAACCTGATACAGTTAGGGACCAGTGGCATTGTGGGAGTTGCCAGTCAGCACTGACCTCAACGTAGGACTGCCATAAAGACTCCAGCTCTGGATTTTTCCTTGGGGGTTTACTCCCGAAGCCTTCCCCATGAGTGGGTAGAGCCGCAAGGCAGTGGAGGTTTGAGATCAGACTCTTCCTTCTCCTAGATGAGCTGCCAGCCACGGCTGATGAGTCCCATCTGGCCGAAATGATTGGCTTTATGGCACCAGTAACCCGCCTTGGCCCTGTCTCCTGTCAGTAGAAACAATTCCACCGTGCTTAATAGCTAAGCCACACGTGGAAGCCAGGAACAGAACTTGGCAGTCAGAGGCTATTTGAGATGCATGGTGGTGAGTAAAAAGAGCAACCTTTCAGTCAGGTCCCCATTCAAGATCTAAAAAATCCAGAGTTCTCTGGGTTGGACAAGCAACATCAGGGTTTTGTAAAAAGAACCACCTGTCAATCAGGACTGTGATTAAGATTTAAAAGGCAGAGCTTCACCGCAGATTCTCCGAGTTGAGGAGTGACCGATCACCAAGAAGGGCTCATTAGAAAGGGCCAATAAAAATAACTCAAGCACAAAGAGAAAATCCACTCTTTGAGTGGCCATTCTTTTGAGTTTGTCAGTCTTTAGGTTGGGTTTGACTCATTAGGATAAGGTGAGGTCAGGCTTGGGCTAAGTAAAATATCTGATAAGTTTCTCTCTTTCCCTCTTTGTGTTCTCATTTGTTCATTCCTCATCTGTTATGGCAGAGTAGATTAGTGAGAATGGCTCTGGGGCAGTGTTTCGTACTGTGTGTGGGATGCGGGATGTGGGAAGTCGGGGAGATCTCCAGGCTCTCAGATAAACACACCTGCACCAGGTGCACTGAGTTGCAGCTCCTGAGAGAACGCATTAAGAACTGAAGCTGCAGCTTGATGATCTTCAATACATACGGGAGAACGAGGAGGTGGTAGACAGCAGCTACAGGGAAATAGTTATCCTTAGATTGCAGGAGACAGGTAACTGGGCGACTGTCAGGAGAAAGAGGGGAAATACACAGGCAGTGCAGAGGCTGTTTCCCTCATTAATAAATGTAAAACTTCAGATATTATTGAGGGCGGACAACCTACCAGAGGGAGCCATAGTGACCAGATCTCTGGCACTGAGTCTGGTGCTGTGGCTCAGAAGAGCAGAGAGGAGAAGAGGACTGAGAGGACTGCAGTGCTGATAGGAGATTCTATAGCCAGAGGAACAGAGTAAAGAGATATTGAGGCTGTGATAGAGACACCTGGATGGTATGTTGCCTCCCTCGTGCCAGGATCAGGGATGTCTCCGATTGGGTCCATGATGTTCTTAAGGGGGAGGGTGAACAGCCAGAAGTTTTAGTACATATTTGTGACAAGACTCCTTGATGAGGCTGACTTGGACCTAAATGCTGGAGTATCTGAGGCGAGGATCGAGATATGGTTTTAAACTGGATCATGAATCTGAGCACAAAATAAAAATGAGACAAAGTAGGCTTACGATTGAACACCAAACTTGATTTCAGGTGGTCCTTAAATGCTCAGTCCTTGGTGCCCAAAACATGAAAAAACTGGTCCCTCTCTGCGGTTAACCTTTGTTTTAGCCTGGGTAGAAGCTAACATAACCTCCCTTGCCCTAGTCCATCTCTCCTTGCAATGTCGGACAACATCTGCAGCTGCAGGAACCCCAACCTCCGCGTCCTGCTCAGGGACGAGAGGTGGAGAACACCCAAATTAGCATTTGAAAGGAGACATCCCATGTACTGAATGCCGTAAAGTGTTGTGGGCGACCTCTGCCCACATCAAATAGTCTCCCTACTCATTCGGTTTTTCAGAGGCCAGGCATCTGAGGGTACATTCCATGTCTTGATCCACTCACTCTGTCTGGCCATTGGACCCAGAGGAAAGACTTGCTGTTGCCCCGTTCAGTTTGCAAAATACTCTCCAGAAATGTGATGTGAACAGTGGACCGCGATCCAACATAATATTCACCAGAAAACATATTGACAGACCTCCCTTACCATTCCAGTCTACAGATATCTTCTCTTAATGAACTTGAAGGTCCTGGTGATACCTAGGTGAGATGTCAGTCTTGATGCATGTCCCCACTGAAGAACCTGAGACTGGATAGGACTAGGAAAACCAGCTGACCTGGAGGGCCATTCTGATGAATCTCCTCTTCCACCTGGGCTTGCAAACAAGCGTGTCGATCCCCCAGTGATTAGACACTATCACCTTGGCTAGAACAAATGCTGCTTTTCCACTTTCGATTCATCGATCTGATGGGACAAGGCATCTGGTTCTGATTCTTCAACCTACGTCGATAGGTCAGGATGAAATTAAGATGGTTAAAGGAAAGAGACCACTTGGCCTCCTGAATATTAGCAAGGCTCGTATGAATCCATCCATGCGATAAAAGGGTTCTTGCCCTCCTCGAGCCAGTGACACCGTTCCTCCACAGCCAACTTGAGCATGGGCAGCTCTCTATTCCCAATGTCGTAATTCATCTCTGCTGGGGATAGTCACCTGGAAAAAAAATCGCACACGGATGCAGTTTATTGGCTGAAGGTGTCTATTGAGACACTATACCCACTCTGATGTCTGAGGCATCCACTTCCATGAAGAAGGGAAGGTACGGGTTAGGTGTCATGAAATGGGAGCTATCATGAGCCACTGTTTGAGCTCTGTGAAAGCAGCCTTTGCATCTGAGCCCAAATGAAAGGGCCCAGCGATCTCCTGGTTAGAGCTGTCAGTGAGCTGAAGTTCCTGATAAACTTTCGATAAAAGTTGTCAAATCCCAGGAATCACTGGACCTGGTTCACAGTACATGGTAGTGGCCAATCTCCGAATGTCTGCGTCTAACTAGGGTCCATCTTGAGAGTGCCATTAGAGATGATGAAGCCCAAAAAAGTAGTGGTTATGTGAAATTCAGACTTCTCCAGCTTTACGTAAAGTCCATGAAGGCTCTTAAGGATACCTCTGATGTGAGTGACGTGCTTCTCCATGGGCTTCAACAGAATTAGGATGTTTTCCAATTAGATGAAGGCATACTTATGGAGAGCATCCTGGAGCATGTCATTTATAAAGGCCTGGAAAACTGCTGGTTTGTTCACAAGGCTGAAAGGCATGCCTTGTTGGTGTATTGAATGCCATCTTCCACTTATCAGCCTCCTATGTGCGAATCAGGTTGTACGCAGTCTGCAAGCCCAGCTTTGAGAGTACTCTTGCCCCTTGGAGAACCTCGAAAGCAGTGTTCATGAGTGGAAGAGGGTGAAGATTCGTGACCATTGTGCGATTCAGCCCTCTATAATCAATGCAAGGCCGCAGACTCCCATCCTTCTCCAGTACGAAGAAGAAGCCAGCACTGGCTGGAGATGTGGAGGGCCAAATGAATCCCAGGGCAAGTGTCTCCTTAATATACTCCTTCATAGCACTTCTCTTGGGGCCTGACAGCTTGTACAATCGACCCCGTAGAGGGCACATAGCTGGCAGTAGATATGTTGCACAGTCGTAGGGTCGGAGTGGTGGGAGAGTTGAAGCATTTCCCTTATTGAAGACCTCTTCCATATCCTTGTAGATGGAAGAGATCTCTACCGGCTTGGGTGCTTCATGAACCCACGAACCTTCCTCTGAGGATGACTTCTGAGACTCTGTCAGTTGTGGAGGTCCACAAGAATCATCAGTGAAAACAAAAACCAAATCACAGATGGGTTTCCGAAAGGCCCCAGGTTACCGAGTAGAAATTTGTCCACTCGTTGGCTGCCTGTCTCGACAGTCTGGGGTTTGGAACACCAAGCTAAAAACAAATCCATGTAGAAAGGCTGGACCCAGCAGTCCACGGATGGGTTTATGCTGAGACAGCCAAGGATACCTGAGGATCAGAGTTATGAATGGAGGATCAGTAACGTAGACACTAATGTCTTCTATATGATCCACTATCTTTATCTGCAACACAACAGTCTGTTGCTGCATCTACCCGGAATCTTGTGGGCGGCTGTCCAAGACAGTTGCAGACAAGGACTGACCCAACTCTGGCAGTGGTACGTTGATCCGATGGGCAGTCCTGAGCCCAGGAAATTTCCCACTGCCCCATGCCCAAAACAGCATTCAACTCTCGTCGGTTCATATCCCAGGAGATCTCTGCCCTTGGCATGACACCAAAATCTGTGAGGTCGGGATTGGTGGCTGCTACAATCCTCCCAACACCAGGCCGTCTGAACAGTTCTCCCGACATTGGCGGCTTCAGACAATCGGCCCACAGGTGATCTGCTTCCCTGCTGTGATGGCGGCAACCTCAACTCTGACTTCTGCCATCCGAAGGGAACTGGGATGGCTGCAGTTCAAAGACTAATGAGCACTGGATGAGGAAGCTGTGGCAAGAACCCAGCTCACTATCGAATCTCTCCGGGGTTGGAAGATTGACTGGCTCTGCAGAGCGACCCACAGCCTCACCCAAGTGGCTCACAGCTGACGAATGGCTGCGATACCCCACTGAGTCCATGTTAACTCAATCGTACTGTGAAGTGAGTCCCTGACGAGGATGATTTGGACTCAAATGCTGGAGTGTCTGAAGCAAGGATCAAGACATGGTTTCAAACCGTATCAAGAATCTGTGCACAAAACAAACACTAGACAAAATCACGAGTAGGCTTAAGATTGAGCACCGAACTTCAGTTCAGATGTTCCTTAAATGCTTAGTCCTTGGCATCCAAAGCATGATTGTCAATTAATAGGACTGTTCTGAATCTTTAAAGGGGCCACACCAGCTATTCATACTCCGGGGAGTTAGAGCGTCAAAACCTCGGAAGCTGGTGTGGGTGAGTGCATGTCAGAACACATATTGGCACCAATGACATAGTCAGACAAGGTGAGATGCTCCTGAGGAGAAATTTGAGGGAGCTAGGTAGAAAGCTGAAAAGCAGGACCTCCAGGGTAGTAATCTGTGGATTGCTGCCTGTGCCACGTGCAAGTGAGGGTACGAATAGGATGATTTGGCAGGTGAACGTGGGGCTGAGAAACTGGTGCAGGGGGCAGGGGTTCAGATTGATGGATCACTGGGATCTCTTCTGGAATGGTACGACCTGCACAAAAGGGGCAGCTTACACCTGAATCCGAGGGGGTCCAATATCCTCGTGGGCAGGCTGGCTAGAGTTGTTTGGTATAGTTCAAACTAATTTGGCAGGGAGATGTGACCCAGAGCGATAGTGCTGAGAATGAGGTAGTTACAAACAGAGTCTCCCAGCAATGAAAGGCTGATGATAGGGCAAGATTTCAGGCAACAGGATGAGTTGTAATGTAAAAGGTGGACAGAATTGAAATGAGTGAATACAGGACTGAAGGTGTTACAGAATAAGGTAGATGAACTTGTAGCACAGCTACAGATTGGCAGGTATGATGTTGTAGGCATCACTGAATCGTGGCTGAAAGAAGATTAGAGCTGGGAGCTTGAATGTCCAAGGATACACATTGTATCGAAAGGGCAGGCAGGAAAGCCGAGAGGGCAGGCAGGAAAGCCGAGAGGGCAGGCAGGAAAGCCGAGAGGGCGGCAATGATCTGTCAGTAAAAAATGAAATCAAATCAATGGGAAGAGCTGAAAAAGAGTTGGAACATGTTGAATCATTGTGGATCGAGCTAAGGAAGTGCACAGATAAAGACCCCGATGGGAGCTGTATATAGGCCAGCAAACACATGAAGTCTACAAATTACAATGGGAAATAGAAAAAGCGTCCCAAAAGAACAATGTGCAATAGTCATGGGGGATTTCAACATGCAGGTAGGTTGGGAAAATCAGGTTGGTGCTGGATCCCAAGACGGGGAGTTTCTAAAACGTCCACAGGATGGCTTTTTAGTGCAACTCATGGTTGAGCCCACGAGAGGATCAGCGATTCTGGATTGGCTGTTGTGCAATGAACCGGAATTGATTAGAGAGTTTAAGATAAAAGAACCTTTGGGGGAAAGTGATCATAATATGATTGAATTCAGCCTGAAATTTGTGAAGGATAAGTTAAAATCAGTATCAAAGTGGACGGTAGAGTAAAGGGAATTACAGAGGCATGAGAGAGGAGTTGACCAGAATTGATTGGAAAAGAACACTGGCAGGGAAAACGGCAGAGCAGCAATAGCTTGAAGCATTCTAAAGGTAAGATGACATAACCGTGGCTAACAGGAGAAGACAAAGCCAACATAAAAGCCAAAGAGAGGGCATATAATAGAGCAAAAATTAGTGGGAAGTTAGAGGATTTGGAAGCTTTTAAAAGCCAACAGAAGGCAACAGAAAAAGTCATTAAGAAGGTAAAGATGGTATACGAAAGGAAGCTAGCCAATAATATTAAAGAGGATACTAAAATTTCCTCAGATTAAAAAAAAGCATAAAAGAGGTGAGTGTTGATATCAGACCACTGGAAAACGATGCTGGAGAGATAGTAGTTGAGGACATTGAAATGGTAGTTAAACTGAATAAGTATTATACCTCAGTCTTCACTATGGAAGGCATTAGCAGTATGGAGGAAGTTCCAGGTATCAGGGGTCATGATGTCTGAAGTTTTAGAAAGCCCATCCGAGAGATACCATCTCTGATAAAGTAGCCAGTGAGCTAGACTGCATGAAGCTGAAGAGATTCTTTCCAAGGTTGAGTAAAGTCCGTGGGCAATGCCAGTGGTCCCAGTAGGCAAGAAGGATGGGTCTGTCAGGATTTGTGGTGAACAGCCCAGTACTGAAAGTAGATCAATACCCTCTGACCAGGATACAGAATATGACTGCAAACCTTTCTGGAGGGAAACACTTCAGCAAAGTGGACTTACAGTATATATATGATGACTCGAGTATAATACATTGCATATTGATTATGTATACAGTTACTGTTCTATAGATTTTCTAAGTATGCCCTCATGAAAAAGAATCTCAGGGTTTTATGTGGTGACATGTACTGTATGTACTCTGATAATAAATTTTACTTATTACTTATTTTACTTATTTGAGTTGCCTTCTATATTGAACTGCAGTTTATAGCTAAGCAGGAAGGAGTGCTGTGTATTTCATATTTCTGTAAATAGTTTGATTAAGCATTCTTTGTTGTTTAAAATAATCATTACAGGTCATATGTAAGAACTATGTGAATGGCATACGGCATTATGCCACCGCATCATATGTGAGCACCTCACCAAAGTAAATACGAAGTACATACATTTATCCCCAGGCTCCCCATGTTTTTAATTCAATTTAAAAAAAGTTGTTGAGGTTGGAAATCTGAAGAAAACACAAAAAAAATCTGGAGATACACAATAGGTCAGGCAATACCCATGAGAAGAGAATTTGGCATTACAAAACATAACAATAGGCAGATGGATGATAGAGAAATGGAGGGTCACATTGAAGGGAAGGGTTAGATTGATCTCCGAGTCAGTTAAAAGGTTGGCACAGGATCATGGGCAGTAGGGGCTGTACTATGCTCTGATGCTCTATGCTCTATTGCCGTTGCCGCACAGCTGGGATCTTATTTTGTATAAAGTGCCGTGTAAAAATTTCCTGCTCAGAGCAATGGTTGGCCTGCACAGCTGTAAAAATTTAGAGGGAACGTTAGTGCTCAGTCTAACTCTATAAAGGACGCAGGGAGGGGAGGAGATTTTGATTTTGAGGACTATTTTGTAAGAGTACAAGTTCAAGGGGCACAGCAGCTTTCCAAGTGTCGATTAGGGGTATATCTTCTCCAGACCACTTCTACAACTGAAAGGTGTAAACATGTGTAACTTGCTCCTTAACCTCTGGTCACAATATGAGGGCAAGTCAGCTATTCAATCCTGCTGAAGGAAAGTCAGTTATAAAGAAAGGTCATCAACCTTTGATTCTCTCCTCATGGATATTGCTTGACCTATTTGCGCATCTCCAGAATTTTTTGCTTTTTCTTTAAATTTCCAACATCCACAACTTCTTTTTTTCTTTTCAAAGAATGGTGTGATCTTAGTTTGACTTTTGATGCTGCAGCAAAGGATACTTCACAGATGCTTTCACATACGCCATCAACCCACAGGCTAGTCCACCAAGGGAATAAGGAAAAGATTATTAACTACTGAAATCAAAGGAAGTGTAAAAATGTTTTACAAGTATATAAAGAGCAAGAACATTGAATACAAAACAGCAAGAGACCCTTTAGCTCACAATGTCTGCGTTGAACATTTAAACTGTATGGTCCAATTCCTCAATTCCTGGCCTGTTCACCCCTTTGTCCAAATGTTAAATGTTGTCTGCTTCCATCATTTCAGACTTTAATGTTTTGTGGCTGTCCTCATAACAGAGGTTGATAGTGTTATGCATGCACAGAGCAAGAATGACATCGGAGTAGCGTGATTAAACTTTTTTACTGAGTTGTGATAGTGACCATACACGCTGGGCAACTTACAGTGTGGGAGCGATGAATGGAGCCCACCAAGACTAGAGCATGACCGCTCGAAAGCCTGTGCCCAAAAGAGAGAGCCCTCCGTGTATGGGATGCCCAGCTGATTCACCACACTCTCAATCAGCTGCATGTGTACGTGGTACATTCTCACAGTCATTCTCATATGGTATAAAGTCCTATAGATAGGAAGAATGCACACAGTCTTTTCCTGGTGTTGGGGAATCAGGAACTTGAGGATAATTGTTTAGGGTGAGATGCAAGAGATTTAACAGGAAGTTCAAAGGCATGTTTTCACACAGAGGGTAGTCGACGTATGGAAGGAGCTGCCAGTGGAAGTGATTGAGGCAGGTGCATCAACAACAGTTGAAAGGAACATGGACCAGTAAATGGATAGGAAAGACTTAGATAACTATGAGTCAAATGTGGGCAAATGGAACTACCTTAGATGGAAATCCTATTCAGTATCATCAGTCAGGCTGAATGGCCTGTTCTGTGCTGTATGACTCTATGGTTCACAGCCTATGGCTGCCATGCTTGAGTGACAGGAGGCTAAACCAATCACATGTGGTCTAGTGGGGTTGCCATGTCATCCCTTTGTCTTCTGAGAAGTAGGAGGAAATTTCGAACTGCAGTCTGTAATCAAATTAGTGAAGGGATCGGGAAAGGAGTTAGATAAAGGATGCATTTGAAATCTGATTCCATTAATAGGAAAATAATAGTTTTAATGCATGTCACCCTTGTAACACTGAACATCAGAGATAATAAAGACACAAGAGATTCTACAGATGCTGGAAATTCAGAGCAACACACACAAAATGCTGGTGGAACTCAGCAGGGCAGGTAGCATCTATGGATGGAAGTGAACAGTAGATGCTTCGGGCTAGGTATCTGTTCATTTCCCTCAATGCTGCTCGACCTGCTGACTTCTTACAGCATTTTTTTGGTTTGTTGAGAGAATAATAAAGCATGTAATCTGATGGACAACATAGAGTTTAATGCCACAAGGAATTTTCAGTAACAGATGATTTAAGTGGATGCTCACACTATACACAAGTGAGCAATGCCTTAAAAATATTAAACTTTGGTTATCACTTTTACAAATTGTATTGGAGATTATTACAGTGCAAGTATCCCGCTGCAATCAAATAAGTGTGATCTCAAGAATTAATGCTATTAAAGTGTAGGCAGCCACTATGAACTAGGTGTGAGTGAACCTGACACAAGGGAGATGAATGACTATGAAAATCCATTAACCTATAAACTAACATAGGTTCCATTTCACAAGCTCAAATAACACGGATGTAGAATCAATAAAGCAGCAGGTATCCGTGCCTCCTCGTTTCCTCTATTTCTTATTTTGTAGACAAGTATTAATTTTCAGGTACTAGGTCATCACATAAAAGATATGTAAAGCACAAAATATTGGAAGATTATTTGCATTCTCAGAAAAAAAATGGAAAAACTGAAAGTGCTCCCATTCTGTCAAAAAGACAATTAGAAGACGAGCATTGATTACAGACACAAATTATAAATGATAGAAAATGTTTCAAGAACCAGTTTGAAAGCAGGTCATTTGAAATGCGAAAATAACACACACAGATGCGGTTGTCTCTGCTTTGAATTTTGCCCTTGAGTTTCAGAAAGCGGAACATGCCCTTTCAATCAGCAAAAGAGACAATTAATTCATAGTATTATCTGGAGAATATTTAAAAAAAACATAATTGCCACATTATGGGATTCCAAGAAAAATATGTCAAAGGATGGAACAAGAGTTTAATTATGGAAAATGATTAAGATAGAGGTGGTTTATTATTAAATGCTGTGATAAATGACAACTGGATGAGGGTACATTCTGAGGTGTCCTCGCAGCGTAATCCCACACCTCTGCAATACTGAACTGTTCATCTAAAAACCTCACACTTGTGTTGTATAGACAATCTCAAGATGAGGAAGAAAGAACATGTGACTGTGGTGAAAGACCGGTTTTAGAATGAACTTCAATGTCCCATTCATGATGTATATTTTCTCTCAGTGGACGTAGATTCACAATGCAGAAGAGCTACCTTCCTGAGACACAAGAGCTTTTGCAGATGCTGCAAATCCAAAATAACACGCACCAGGCTCTGGAGAAACTCAGAAGGTCAGACAGCATCCATAGAAAGGAATAAACAGTCAACGTCTTGGGCTGAGACCTTTCATCAGAACTCATGAAGGGTCTCGGCCCCAAACATGGACTGTGTATTCCTTTCCATTGATGCTGCCTGACCTGCTGAGTTCCTCCGGCATTTTGTGTGTGTTATCTACGTTCCAAATTTGTTTCTTTCAGAGATTCAGCACGGTAACTGACTCTTCGAGACCATCGAGCCTGTGCTGCCCAATTACACCCATATGACCAATTAACTGACTGACCTATATGTCTTTGGAACGTGGGAGAAACGCAGAGCACCCAATGGAAGTGACATGCTTATGAGCAGGACGTACAAAGTTCTTACAGACAGCAGTGGAACTGAACTTGGGTCACTGGTGCTGCAATAGAGTTACGTCACCATGTCATCCCCGAATTGTGGTCTGTCTTTGCTTGTAGGGAAGATTTATAGTGCAAACAACAATACTTGAATACTTATAGATTGAGAGATTTGTGCAGCATGAGAAAAGGCCCTTTGGCCCAATTTGTCCATGCTGACCCATTTACCTATTTGAACTAGTCCCATTTGTCTGCATTTTGCAAGAATAAACTTTTCTATCCATGTACCTAACTAAATGTCTATTAAGATTAATATTTGTGTGAGTACGTCTCAATTAAGGATTCTACTGTGTTTCTTTCTAGATTTTGAGATCACTACACAGTTTGAATCTTTGCAGGCCCACATTACATCGACATGGTTATAGTCATAGAATACTAGCAGAGAAACAGGGCCTTCAGCCCATCCAGTCCATGCTGTTAATCTGCCTAGTGCCATTGATCTTCACCCAGACTATAGCTCTCCATAGTCCTCCCATCCATGTACTGAACTGAACTTCTCTTAAATGTTGAAATCAAACCCACATTCTAGAAGAACACACAAAATTAGGATAGTCCAATCAGGATAGACTATGTTGCAGTCAATATTAAGTACAATGAAAGTAATAGTTCAGCTCAGGATTCTAACTGCTACTGAAGGGAATACTATTCCAACATCAGATGAAGAGTAAAGTGTGTACTAATTGTCCAAATCGAAAAGTCACTGTCACAAATACACTGCTTTAATATTGTAAAAGTAGAACTTAACAGCTTCCTTCTGAAAAGCATTAAATTATGTGATGTTCTTTTTGCATGGAAGATAGATACTCAGTGCCCTTCTTATTAGCTACACCGACACACCTGCTCATTAATGTAAATATCTAATCAGCGAATCATGTGGGAGCAACACAATGCAGAAAAGCATGCAGACATAGTCAAGAGGCTCAGTTGTTGTTCAGGCCCAACATCAGAATGGGGAAGAAACTCGATTTTAGTGACTTTGACCTTGGAACAATTGTTGGTGCCAGATGGAGTGGTTCAAAGATCTCAGAAACTGCTGATCTCATGGTATTTTCTCACACAAAAGTCCCTCGAGCTGGTTCCCAACCTGAGGTCCACAGACCCCTCTGTTAATGGTAAGGCTCGATGGCATGAAAATAGTTGTGAATTCCTGCTTTAGCGTTTACAGAGGATGGTGCAAGAAACAAAAAGCATCCAGTGAGTGGCGGTTCTGTGGGTGAAGATGCCTTGTTAATGAGAGAGTTTAGAGAATGGCCAGACTGGTTCGAGCTGGCTGGAAGGTGACTCAAATAACCATGTGTTACAACAGTGGTGTGCAGAAGAGCAACTCTGAATGCACTTTGTGTTAAACCTTGCAGTGGATGGGTGACAAACATACATTCAGTGGTCACTTTATTAAGTACATGAGGTACCTAATAAAGTGGCCACTGAGTTTAAAATAAACTACCAGTCACATTTAAAGATAGCAACTACAAAAAATTACCATTTTGACATGTAATTGACTTTCATGAAACTACAAAATAACCATTAAGAAGGTGGTGCCTCATTCTTTCAGGCAGCATCTTAGCAGATATTAAACGAGATATACTTTAATATTTTCTTTGCTGTCATTTTCCTCTCAATCAAATGTTGTCTTTCTCTACCTAATATGACACCAAATTTAGTTCTTTTAATACATCCTGCCAAGGTTGTTCCATTTTTTATTTCCTGTTCAGTTCGATATAATTGGCTGAGAAGCCACATTGCAGATTGACCTGCCCACTAAATTCCCAGATGTCCCAATTCTCTCCTTGCATTAACAGTTCACACTTCAAACAAAGATTTGATTGAACTATGTAGCATTCTTTTGCTGAGCAAAACCCAGTCTAACATGCATGGAAGAAAAAACTAGACCACCAACTGGAGGCTTTATATCATTTTAAATCATAATCTCACTACTAACATTGCATGAAAGATCATTCCACTTGCCAAGTTGAAATTGGTGATTCCATTCATTAATAACAACAGAGACTAATAACAAGTTTATACAATGCAAAGTTTTAACAACATTGAGGGAGATGACTAATCCTAAGGGAGACTAAAATAATACTATCACTCTGCTTTAATACGTATTCACAATTAATTAGATAAATGCAGTACGAGTTTGTTTACATGACTTAAATTACATTTAAACGATAAATACATTTAAAGTATAAACAAGGAAAAATAATTACGTTAATAGGAAGAGCACTGACAACAGAAAATAAGCATTGTCACTAATTAAGGAAGACACATTGCAGAAGATTGTCACACAACTGATACAACTTGATGCATGATTCTGGTCTGACTTAAGCTTGTCAGTTTTAAGCTGCTTTCATCTGTTGAAAGATGTCACTTCAAACACACATCTCTCAACCATTTGAAAGTTTGATTGATACTATTATATGAGCTTTGGTAGGTCACTCTGGGTAAATTAGCAGTTGGCATTGGAATGTTCTACAATGGTGTCATCCAATCAGTACTTTAATGGAATAACTTGGAAAAGCAGACTGTAAAACTGTAAATGCTGATTTATGTAGGGTCAAGAATTCCAAATGTGCTTTTCAGCATGGAATCAATGTCCTGGTACCCCTGTTGCTTAACACACTGCTCTATTTTGGAACACACCATCCCCAGGGAATGAATGGGCAGATTATTTTATTTAGGGATGCAGCACAGTAACAGGAGCTACCAGCCCACCCAACTCACACCGCTCAGTTGCACCCATATGATGAATCAAGCTACTAACCCGTATGTCTTTGGAATGTAGGAAGATACTGGAGCACCTGGAGGAAACCCACATGGTCATGGCAAGAATGCTCAAACTCATACACCAGTGTCTGAATTGAACCCAGGTCACAGGTGCTATAATAGTGAACTGCTACACTACCATTCTGCCATACAAAAAAGCTCCCATAATATTACTAAATTCAAAAGTCTGGTGCATGTACATATGTTTATTCTTATGGATGGCAGAACTAGTTTCCTCTCTCTCATCTCAGGAACAGCTTCTTCCCCTCAGCTATCCAAATTCTAAATGGACAATGAACCCATGAGCACTGCTTCACTACTTCCTTATTTTTGTTATTTTGCACTATTTATTTTAACTTTACTATTAATGAACATATATACACTTAAATTTTTCTTTCTGTTTATAGATCATGTAGTTCATTGTAAAGTTCACAAATTTCATGACATACGCCGGTGATATTAAATCTGATTATGATTCTGATTCCTTCTCTTTCTTTCTCTCCACTTTTCTTGTCAGTCTATTGTGCCTTTGATGTTTTTCTTTACAATACAGTGGAAATGTGGTTAATATCCTCCAAGTGGACCACAATGTTATTGTTGGGCTTGGACGCTTGCATCTCTCAATGACCCAGAGAGCTACACTGGCTGGAGTCAAGGCTTTATGCTTTGGTGCTTGGTAGGATCACTCATGCTAAACAGGTCAAAGGGTAGAGGCCAGACTAAGAGTGGTCCATCGGTCCTCCAAGTTCGAGGGTTCAGCTCAGGGCTCACAACCCTGACTGATAAAACAAAATTGTTACAGAAACAGCAATTAAGAATCCTTCTACATCTGAGCGCAACGCTATTCCTGAGTCTCCATCCGGGATGAAAACCCTGTTTTTCCAGAGTTTTCAGTGAGCCGAGACCAACTGTTGGTAGGTCAAAGAAGGCTGATGTGTAGATCTTGTGTAGTGGTTCCCTCTAAACTGTACACCAGAGAGTTAGAGAATCTGCATGGAGGACACCTGGGTACAGTCAAGATGAAAAGTCTGGCCTGGAGCTACGTGAGGTGGCCGGGAATAGATAGACAGATTAAAGACTTGACCAAAAGCTGTTTGGGATGCCGACAAATTCAAATTCACCCCCACAGGCATCATTACACCTGTGGGAGTGGCCATCATCACCATGGCAAAGAGTGCATATTGACTTTGCTGGGCCATTCATGAACTCCATGTTTCTGATTGCTGTAGATGCTCATTTGAAGTGGCTGCTGGTCATACCAATGAAGTCAACCACCTCAGGAAAGACTGTTTCCGCTCTGAGGGCTCTTTGCCAGAAGTCGCTTACCTGAAAAAACTGTGAGTGACAATGGACCACAATACAAGTCAGAAGAATTCAAATTATTCATGAAGAAAAATGGCATCAGACATTTCATGTCAGGTCCTCGCCACCCAGGAACAAACGGGTTGGCTGAAAGGTTTATCAGAACATTCAATATGTCTATTAAAGCTATGGACAAGGAGGACATTTCTCTACAGCACAAGGTGGACAACTTCCCTTTATGTGTATCGGAACTCTGTTCGTGCGATGACAAATCAAGCACCTGCAATCTGTTCCTGAATGGGAACCTCAGATCTCACATAGATCTTCTGAAATGAGACCTACGGAGGGAAGTGCAGAATAAACAGTTCAGCCAGTTGCCAGGTGAAGCAGCGAGAAGCTTCAAGGTTGTACAGGAAGTCCTAGTGCATGATTACTCAGAAGACAAGTGGACGCCCGGTAGGATAGCTACAAGAACTCGACCATGATGTACACTGTGGATTTTGGATATCATACATGGAGATGTCATGTGGACCAGATACTGGATGCTCAGTCGAAGGACACACCTGAGTCGATTGCACCCAACAAGATGGACACATTTCAGCCACCGGACTTGACACTTTGTGATGATCATGTCACTGACAGCAACGTGACACCTGAAAGAGAGAAACCAAACCCGATGCCACTCCACAGGTCCAGAGATTCTGAAAGAAACAAAGCACCACCCAAAAGACTGAATCTTTAGTATAATGAAATAATTTACGGACCGTTATTGTGGAAACATGTTCATTTGAATATGGTTTGTGAAAGGGAAATTGAATGTTTCGTACATATACTGTTTTATATTACATTAATCTAAAGGGGTAAGAAGTGAAATGTATGGATCTATTTCTTTGAGAGCAATGACTTCCTTTAGCACTATGTATGGACTGATAACATACCTATGAACATTGATCTGTTGTCTACCATGCACGTGCATTGATCTGCCCTCTTTCTCTCTTTCTTGTTGCAATGTGAATACACTAGTTAAAGTCATCTCCCATGTTAATACTTTTTTTTAATTGATATGTAGTTGCACAGACAGCAGTCTGCACTGAGAGTCTGCTAAACCAGCACTGGCCTTTCTGCCCTTTAAGCATGCCAACATAAAGGTCAGTTTCATTATCTTCTCTTTGCTATTTTAGTCACACTTTAAAAAGAATGAACTGAATATTACTTCAGATAACAACAGACAACAAATATTTTGCTTCCTGAATACTTTTTGCTATACCTTGTGGATCTTGGGCTGCCAATCATAAAAATCATCATGATTTTTCCCTACGCACCATTTTTTTCGAAATTGTCTGTATTTGTTATTTCAATTCCGAATTCAAGTCAGAAGAACTGATGCCAAGATTAAGGAGGGCATTTTTTGTTTTCTACAAGTCAAACAGGTAATCAATGACAGGGAATTCAAAGAACTTCTAGTGGGATGGGAGAAAATCGCATGGAAAACATTCATGGATGTTGTTGAAATTTTTCTTGGCAACTACAGAGCACCAAACTACATGCAGCTTGTTGGTAACATGGTTCAAGTATGCAAAATCATGAAGTGCAACATGTCACTAAAGATTCATTTTCTGTATACCCCATTTAGACTTCTTCCCTGTAAATCTTAACGCTGTCAGTGACAAGCACGGTGAAAGGTTTCACCAGTTCATTGTGGTCATGAAGAAACGGTAACAGAGCAACTGGAATCCATCAATACGGGCTGATTATTGTTGGGCACTTAAGTGAGAAGCCTCAGACACTGAGTACAGACAAAAATTATCAACAAAACATTTTAGCTTAGCTGAACTACTGTGAAGTGTCAGCACAGTTATGCAATTAAACATATATTCAGTAAAAGTTAATTTCCTGTTTCTCTAAATTTTAATGTACTACAAGTAGGCTGAAATTATACTTGTGTTCAGCTTCAACAAAAAATTTTCTGAGAAGGCAACACCCTCGAAAAAATTTGTTGTCCAATGTAATCAACTGACTATAAATCTACACTTAGCTTCATTTAAGCTCCAGCTTGTGCAATACATATTTTTCCCAAGCGTACATCTCACAGTGGGTAACTTTTTACTCAAAAGTGCATTGTAAATATTTAAAAGACATATACCACAATAGCTTTGATATGTTGTAAGGGAGCCCATCAAAGAGGCAGGCAACAAGAATGTTATTAAATCTCTTGGTATACTATAATACTTACAATTGATGCTTGCCAAATGCTGTCACTCAATTATATTGCAAACAAAGGAATCTAGCATTTAGGAAAGCATTCGGGTGACCTAAAGATTTTACTTTACGGATAGAGAGAAAAAACAAATTTGCACAGCCCTTAGGATGCACATCAATGGAAAATATTCAGATTAATGTAATTTATGATGAAGAAAGGTATATGACATGGTATTCCATTTCAAAATAATCAAATACTAATAAATAAATGATGCTTCTTTCTCTCTAACATGTTGTGAAATACAACAGAGGAAAAGTACTGTTAAGAGCCATGTGTTAACATTACAATCAAATTTTATCTCTTCAAATGCTATGAAAAGCAAAGCTAGAGTTGTTTCATTGTTGTTGCCAGCTCCCTGACTTCTACATGCTGGCACAGTAGCTTAGCTGTTAGTGTAATGCTTTACAGTGCCAGTGTAAGACTGGGGTGCAATTCCTGCCATTGTCAGTAAGGATTTTGTACATTCTCCCCTCATATAGGAAACCTTTGCACAGGGCAGAGGTATCTAAGACTAGAGGGCAAACGTTTAAGGTGAGTTCTGTGAGATTGAAAAAGAATCTGAGGGAGAATTTTTTTTTATAACCAGAGGGTAGTTGGAATCTGGGACATATTGCCTGGGGAGGTGGTGGAGACGGATGTTCTCACAACATTGAAAAGACATCTGAACAAGAATTTAATTGGCCAAGACAGAGAGACGTTTCAAAGTTCACAGTTCAAAGTAAATTTATTATCAGAGTACATATACGTCACCATATGCAACCTTGAGATTCATTTTCTTGTGGGAGTACACAACAAATCCATAATAGAATAATAACCATAATATAACTGATGAAAGATCACACCAACTGATCATTCAACCAGTGTGCAAAAAGACAACAAACCATGCAAATACAAAAAGAAATATTAATAATAATATGTAAATAAATGTGCAATAAATATCAAGAACATGAGATGAAAAGTCCTTGAAAGTGAGTCCATAAGTTGTGGGAACAAATCTGTGATGGGGAAATTGAAGTTGAGTGAAGTTAGCCCCTTTGATTCAAGAGCCTGATGGCTGAGGGGTAGTAACTGTCCCTAAACCTGGTGGTGTGAGTCCTGAGGCTCCTGTATCTTCTTCCTGATGACAACAGCAAGAAGACAGCATGATCTGGGTGGTAGGGATCCCTGAAGATGGATGATGCTTTCCTGTGAAATCACTCCATGTCTATATGCTCAATGGTAAGGGGAGCTTTATCCATGAAGGACTGGGGCATAACCACTACATTTTTGGCCTGAGACATCAACTGCACTTTTTTCTATAGATGCTGCCTGGCCTGCTGAGTTCCTCCAGCATTTTGTGTGTGTTGCTTGGAATTTCAGCATCTACAGATTACATCTTGCTTGTGATTTGCCCGCTACGTTTTGTGGGCTGATCCATTCAAGAGCATTGGTGTTTCCAACCTGGCTATGAGGCAGCCAGTCAATGTACTCTCCACTACACATCTATAGAAATTTGTTAAAGTTTTAGATGTCATGTTGAATCTTCGCAAACTCCTAAGGAAGTAGATGTGCTGCAGAGCTTTATTTGTAATTGCACTTATGTGCTGGGTTCAGGACTGGTCTTCTGAAATGATAACACTCAGGAATTTCATGTTGCTGACCCTCTCCACCTCAGATTCCTTGATGAGGACTGGCTCATGCACCTCAGATTTCCTCCTCCTGAAGTCAATAATCAGCTCTTTGTTCTTGCTGATATTAAGTAAGACATTGTTGTTATGGCACCACTCAGCCAAATTATTAACCACTCTCTTATATGCTGATTCATCACCACCTTTGATGTGGCATAAGACAGTGTTTCATTAGAAAACTTGAATAACGCATTGGAGCTGTGCTTAGCCACACAGTCATAAGAGTAAAGCGAGTAGAGCAGGGGGCTAAGCACGTAGCCTTGCGGTGCACCTGTGCCGACGGAGATTGTGGCAGAGATGTTGTTGCCAACCTAAACTGACTGGGGTCCGTGTAAGTTGGCATTGATGAAGCACAGCAACTACTTGCCAGAAGCAAACAAAATTACTAAGTACTTTATTGATCACACTTTCTCTGTTCGATGATCACTGCAATCAATAGCCTGTAACTTAACTTTTGGAGTTGGGCTTTTGAGCTGTCTGTAGAGCCTGGCTTTTTTTGTGGTGTGAATTGAAGTCTCGAAGGTGCAAGATGGTTGCCCGTGGCATGTAGGGGCCAAATTGAGGTAGAGGGGCCCAGGCCCGAGAGCAGGGAATGAGCCAATGTTTGGCCATTGCTGGTCCGGACTGCAGATGACTTGATGTGGCAGAACCAATGCGAGGTGAGCGGAGTATTCAGAGGAAATGCATGTGACCTTGGGAAGAATGTGCAAACTCCTTACAGACAGCGAGGTTGCTGTCACTGTAAAGCATTGTGCTAACCACTATGCTACCCTGCTGCTCTTTTTTAATATCCACAACTTAAAAGCTATTTCGCTGGTTGGATATCAAATTTATAATTTCAGAAAGGAGTAGGCAGCACTGCTGGGCACAGATGAGTGGAAGATATGTTATAAGATTGGTAATTTTAGAATGGTAAAGGTGGTATACTTCAGAGAGCAAGCAAGTTGTGGAAGCACCCAACATTGCCACAAATGTTTCCCACAGACGCTGGCTATTTTATGTTCTGTCAGCCCGTCTTAACTTTAATCACGTCCATCTTGTTGTGTTCATCCTATGCCTTCCCTTTCTGTTGTATATGCAAGGCTGGAGTTACATAAAAACATAAGGACATAAACACAAGGGAATGGTCTAGGAGACTGTTGCAGAAGTTTCTAACTAATGTCAGTTGGGTGTACTTACGTGGCCACTAAGCACTATACCATGGTTAGAATGGACAGTTCTTAAATAGCATCAATTGTGTGTGTTTGTGTTCAAAAGGCAGTGATCTTTGTCACTAATAGTTTGTGAAAAATAAGCAGTGAGGCAATTTAGAACTCTTTTGCTCACTGTGGTTTCAAGCATTCAGGTTTGTTTGAAGATGCCAGAAACAGCAGCCGGGGATGAAAGTGAAACAATTCCACTACTTCAACGAGTTAAGAATTAGAAGGCGTCGGTAATCATCTTGAATGTTACAATGAAAATGAAGATTTGTAGGATGCAATCATCAAATGTACTGTGTGATCACAGTCCAATATCTGCACTAGGTGCCTGTGATGATATGTTCACAGTCAATCAAAAGATCACAGCAGCATATACTGTGGATGAATTCCTCCACCTGATATCTATTAGGAACTACAGTTTTATAGTTCTGTAGTAGTATTGTCAGCATTCTCATTTGTTCTGTATTTCATTTAAATACTCAGTTAAATAGCAGTGTAAGGAATAAGTTATGCAATTGTGCTTTGTTTTGGGCATCTTGGAGCTGAGGAGCAACAGATATCATATCTTTTGTTGACTGTTTAATTATGTTAAAGTATGCTTCACTGCATCGTTTCATGACTGTGTGTCTTGCTAGTCGTTAATATATACAGTTCTTCAACTTTGGAACATCATTATTGGATTGATTGGAGGGCTGCCATGAAAGGGTAACAATCTGTGGGGGTTGCCAGTAGCAGCACTGGTTTGCTACAATTGACCACTACAGGCAGTTTGTCATTTTTATATCTTCTAACTATTCCCATGAAACTTCAGCTAATGGCCAAAATGTACTGGTCCCAATGTGTCCCAATTAACAGGAATCCATTCTATTATATGAGATTCAATTTATTGTGGACATTCACAGGAGGACAAAGAAATACAACAGAATCATTGAAAAACTATACACAAAGACAGGCAAATAATCAAAGTGCAAAATCAATAAATAAATAATATTGAGAACATGAGTTGCAGAGTCCATGAAAGCAAATTCATAGGTGTGGAATTAGTTCAGAAGCCTGATGGTTGTAGTGTAGTAACTGTTCCTGAGCCTGGTGGTGTGGGACCAAAAGATCCTGTACCTCCTTCCCAATGGCAGCAGCAAGAAGAGAGCATGGTGGGTGTCCTTGATGATGGATGCTGCTTTCTTGTGGCAGTGGTCCACGTAAGTGTCCTCAATGGCGTGGAGGGCTTTGCCTGTGATGGACTGGGTTGCGTCCACCCAGTGATGCAGCCCAGTCCATTCTGAGATGCAGAAATTTATCTGTACCTCAGGCCGCCTACATGGCTTCCATTTTGAGTCTAAAACTGAATGATACTGTGATGCCATATGCAATGCTGACCTGGGAGATTCTCCCAAAACTACATGCACCTTCCTTTATGGACAATGAGACTGTCATGTACATCCAACCCTTTGCAATCTAGGTCATATCTGCTAAACACAGAGGAAAGAGGGGTAAGGAATTTTCAGAAAACAGATCAAAATTTTAATAGGCCAGAAGATGTGAGATGTGTGTGTTTTCTGAAGGATTAATCTGTTTCATGGAGTGGCTGTGAAGAGCTAGGTTTTAACCTGGAATGAGAAGTGACCTAGTGTTCATTCCCCTTCTCTCTCTCCAGTTACTATTCCAATTGTCATTACAAAGTTAATCAGCATATTCTGAGTTGAGTTAGCCTTTCCTTCCACTTGTACTCAATCATTATTACAACTCAGATTCTTTTTACCTAGGATCACGTACCTAGATCCAGAGTTTTATTTTATTTAGAGATACAGCATGGTAACAGACCTTTCCAGGTCACCGCACCCATGCTGTCCAATTATACCCTTGTAACCAATTAACCTACGCTACATGTCTTTGGAATGAGGGAGGAAACCAGAGTCCCTGGAGGAAACCCATGTGGTCAAGGGGAAAACTTATAAACTTCTAACAGAGAAGGGTGGCATGTGAACTCAGGTTGCAGGTGCTGTAAGAGTGTTGTACTACCCGCTACGTTACCACGCCAGGAACACATCAATCAAAAATTATTGCTTAGTGGGTTAACTCTGCACGATTCAGCAAGTTGCTCTAAAGATGCTCCAAATGCAGTATCAAAGATGAGGCTTTAAAGCTGAGGACATGTTTGGTCCATTGGCAACCATCTGGAGTACCCTGAGAGCATGATAATGTAACTGAATGCAAATGGAATCTATAAATCTTCAGAGCATTCATTATTTACAAAATTTATTGCAGAGAAAAGCATTCTATACAACCGCAATTACAATTGATAAATAATTTCAATTTAAAAGAAAGTCAGGCACCTTTAAGGCACAGAAAATATAACTATTAGTCAAGTATTCAGGTGTTAATTACTCCATTATACTCAGCACAGTGAAAGTGAACGCATCAAAATTAATAATGACAAATTAGTCATAGACAGAATGGGGGTCATTGCCAATTAAAGCTAATAACAGAATTGATGTATAGATTACCAAGCCAGTCATAGCAATACTTCTGCAAATGCTCCAAAAATGGACAGCTAGATAAAGTCTTGCACCATTAATTACTGAGAGTATTGCCTAATATATAGAACATAGTTCTGGAACAAGTCCTTCAGCCCACAATGTGTCGCCAAACTTAGTAATCAAATCCCTTCTGTCTAAACAATGTCCATACCCTTCCAGTTCCCTTACGTTCACGTGCCTATCTAAATGTCTCATGTCCCTAATGCACCCGCCTTTACCACCACCAGGGCACTCCAGGCACCCACAACTCTCTGTGTCAAAAACCTGCCTCTTGCATCTCCTTTGAACTTATCCTCTCTCACCTTGAATGCACACCCTCTGATATTAGACATTTCCACAACGGGGAAATAATACTGTGTACCTATGCTATCTAGGCATTTCATAATCTTTTAAACTTCTATCAGGTCTCCCTTCAGCCTCTGCCACTCCAGAGAAGGCAACCCAAGTGTGTCCAAACTCTCAATATAGCACGTGCCATCTAATCCAGGCAGCATCCTGGTAAATCTCTTCTGCTCCCTCTCCAGCCTTGACATCCTCCTACAATGCAGGAACAGATTAGTTAGTGGCAAATGTTGTTATTTAATTTTCCCAGCAATTCTGTGTTACAAGTTTTAGTCTATGTCTCACACTTCAAAGACATTTAGATTAGAAGTATTGAAACTAGGAAAGGAGTAGGCAATTCAGCCCTGACAATCTGCTCCACCATTCAATATGACAGTGGTTGATCACCTAAACAGTATCCAGTTCCTGTTTTCTCTCCATATTCCCAAATCTCTGTATCCACAAGAGTTATATCTAACTCCTTCCTGAATATATTTATTGACTTTTCCACAGTTAACCTATGAGGGAAGTTTGATGGCTCTGGGCCTGTACTTGCTGGAGTTTGAAAGAATGAGTGATTGTCTCATTGAAACCCACTGAATATAGAAAGGCCTGGATAGAATGAACATGGAGAAGACGTTTCCTATAGTTGGGAAGTGCAGACCAGAGGGGACAGTCTCAGAACAGAGATGAGGTAATTGGTTTAGCAGAACATCATGGGCCAAAGGGAATGTCCTGTATTGTTCTGTTCTGTGTTCAAAATATAAATACAATCAGTCCACCCTATCTTTACACATAGTTCTCTAAGCCCAGGAGTTAGTTATGTGAATGTAAGTTACACTCCATCCATCACAAGAACAGGGAGGAAGATAAGAACTGCACACAGTATACAGCATGCGGTCACACCAAGACCCTGTACAATTGCAACAAATCACCCCTGTCCTTGCACTCAAAACCTCTTGCAATGAAGACCAACAGTCTATTTACCTTCTTAGTGGTCTAGCACACTGACACACTCACTTCCATTGACTGGTGTATCGGGACATTTGGTTTCATTGCATTTCTCCTGATCCTGATGTATTTAGACAATCTGGTTTCCTGTTTTATTTTTTGTGGATAACTTGACATTTACTCACATTACACTGTACTTACCCAATCACTCAACTTGTCCAACTCACACTGGAGGTCTCTGCATCCTTCTCAAGGGTCACACTCACACCCGACTTTGTATTTCTCACGAACATTAATGCGACTTTGGCCAAAGTGGAGTCTTACCTTTGTGGTTACTGCCATCACGAGTCCCTTGAGGCAGTGGGGTATATTGGTGAAAACCCAGCATGTTCCCATCACTTTCACAAGAGGCCTGTGTAATAAACAATATAACAGCTGAGGGTCAAAGGAATTTCCCAATTATATACATGTAATATGATCAGTCTTTTCATATTGAAACTTGTAAACAACACCGCATCATTGAAAGATGGATATGTTGGCGACAAGCTTCATCAAAGCTGGGCTTTTCTTTTTCAAAATTCCTTGTGAAGGTATACAAAAGTATGGCACACAGGCAAATAAGCCAACCTTTCACTTGCTGAGGCAGATCACTTCAATTATGATTTTACTGAATGAAATACTAAAGTTTTATACAGCTGTGAGGTAATATTGCAGCTCTAAAAAAAACACTGGTTAGACCACACTTAGAATATTCTGTTAATTTCTGGTCATCTTACTTTAGGAAGGATGTGGAAGCTTTAGAGAGAGCGCAGAGGGAATTTACCAGGATTAAAGAGCATGTCTTATGAGGATAGGTTGAGTGAGCGATAGCTTTTTTCTTTAGATGAAGAACAATGACAGGTGACTTGGTAGAGGTGTACAAGATGATAAGAGACATTGATCAAGTGGGCAGCCAAAAACTTTTTTCCCAAGGGTAGAGATGTTAATATGAGGGGCAATAATTTTAAAGTGATTAGAGAAAAGGAAAGGAAGGATGTTAGGATGTTAAATGTTCTTTTTTTACACAGAGTGGTGAGTGTGTGTAATGTGCTGTTCGGGGTGGTGGCAGATACATTAGGGACATTTAAGAAACTCCGGACTGAACATGGGTGATAGAAAAATGAGGGCTATCTAGGAGGGAAAAGTTAGATTGATCTTGTAGTAGGTTAAAAGATTGGCACAACATCATGGGCCAGAGGGCCTGTAGTGTTTTGTCTTCACTAGGATTAGTTAGATTAAGATAGAGAAAGCTCAGTGAAAAAATGGGGCTCAAATTTCTTCTGTTCTGATGTCTAGTCTAACTGTCCTAATTTGGAAGTACAGTGGATTCTGGTTAATTGAGCCATCCATTAATCAAGACAGCCACTTATTTGCAACAACTCTTAAAGAATAAAAACCAATCAGGAACATTGCCAAGATTCCCTTCTTTTATTTGGAACACTGCTTACCTGCTGCTTAACTGAGACAGAGACTTCTGCTGAAGTCTCTAAATATTATCAATCGAATGCAATTATGTGACCATTAAACAATACACTATGCTTAGACAGAACAAGTTTTTAAATAGCATCAATTGAATGTGTTTGTGCTCAAAAATCAGTGATTTTTGTTACTGATAGTTGGTGAGAAATAAGCAGTAAGACAATTTGGAACTGTTTTGCTCACTGCAGTTTCAAGCATTCAGGCTTGGAGATACCAGAAATGACTAGGACTGAAAATGAAGCAATCTTACTACTTCAACAAGTTAGGAACTATTAAGAATTTGTAAGTATTGACAATCATCTTGAATATTACAATGAAAATGAAGATTTGGAGGCTGCAATGGTTGAAAACAATGTACAAGTGCAGTCCATTATCTTCACTTCTTTTGCACATTTACAGTCAATCAAAAGAACATAGCAGTATACACTGGATGAATTGCTCTGATTGCTATTATGGATCACAGTTTTATAGTATTGTAGTAGTCTTGCTAGTGTTCTACTTTGTTCTGTACTTCATTTAAATACATGATTTGTTACTCAGTTAAATGGTAGCTTGTCTTCTGTATATGTTTTCATGAAATTTTGGCTAATTGGGGCAGCCACTTAATTAGCCCAAAATATACAGGTCCCGATGTGTCTCAATTAATTGGAATCCACTGTATCTGTATTTTGGTCTCCGATTATTTACTGTGTTCCTGCACGCAAAATCCAACAAACAAAATTGGGAAGATCGAGATATGTGAGAATCAAAATTCAGTAGTATCATGTGGATCACCATTTTAAGCTACAGCAGGTGACAGAGCTGTCAATAGCTGACTAATTTTTAAAAAGATTTTGAGAAGCAACATTGGAGTTAGTCCTTTGTATGTCAATAGAACCACTTGATTGCGCTTCCTTATAACCTCAGGTTTAGTTTCCTATGCAGTGTTATGTGGGTAAATGTCAGGTTATCCACAAAAACAGGAGAGCATCAAAGTATATCCAGAACTGGGGAAATGCAATGAAACCAAGGTGCCGTCATTCAAGAGTCAATGAAAATAAGCGAGTAAGTGCAGTAGACAGCTAAGAAGACAAATGGTCTTCATTGCAAGAGGTTTTGAGTGTAAGAACAGGGATGAAATGTTACAATTGTACCGGACCTTGGTAGACCTCTGTTGCCCAGCAACACTTGGAACCTAAGTATCGAACTCACCTCTTACTAATACAATTTTCTACCCTCATGCTGGTAACAATGGCTACAGCTTCTAGCAGGTTTAAGGGAGCAAAGAACTTCATGGGGCTGCTAACAAATAACATTTCACACTGAGTCATGTAAGTAGATATCAGGGCAAATGGCCATCACCTTGGACATAACTGTACATTTTAAGGAATGTTTTAAAGGAGGAAAGAAAACTGAAGAGGCAAAGAGGTCACCTTGGCATCTGATAACAGCTCAATGTGCTCTTTGCCGTTAGTTGCAGTGATTTCAAAGTGCAAATGTTCAAAGTTCAAAGTAAATTTATGATTAAAATTGTTCAGTAACTGTGTTCCTGCAGGCAAGAGTCATATGCATACATATATAACTGGGGTGCCTAAAACTTTTGCATGATACTGTAGTAATTTTATGTATTGCACTGTACTGCTGCGACAAAAAAGAAGAAATTTCATGATATATATGATTGATGATCAACCCGATTCTGATATGGATCTCTAATGTGGACTGAGAATGGGAAGGGGCAGGGAGAGGGAAAAAGGGTTGGGAAAAGGGGAAGGAAGAAGGGAGGGAGCAGGCAACACCAGAGAGACATCCTGTAATGATCAATAAACCAACTGTTTGGAATCAAGTGAGTTTGTCTGGTGTCTCGGGGCTGGGTGTGTCTGCATCCAAACCACCCCCTCCCTCTAATACTCCTTCTCTGCCACGTCTCCACCCTTGCCATTCCCAACATCCTTTGCTCCCGTCAGATTTACAAATTCGCTCTCTGCTTCACATTGACAAATACAGTACTCTTAGGCACCCTAGCTATATATATGTGCCTAAGACTTTTGCACAGAAATGATTGTCACCATACTGTATATACCACCCTGAGGTATATTACCCCTCATCCACCACTTTTGCCTGTTCAGTACCAGGTCAGCCTCTACAGCCATCTGTGGACCCACCAATAGAGGACCCCTTCAGAGAATACCATACTCGACTCCAGTGATTGCACTACTACCCTGAGATTAATTTCTTTGCAGGCATTCACAATAGAGCAAAGAAATACAATAAAATCAATGAAAAGCTACAAAGAAACAAGACTGACAAACAACCAGCATGCAAAAAAGACAAACTGTACAAATACAAAAAAACAAATAAATAAAACTAATTCTGAAAACATTTTATAACCCTACAAACTGTCAAGTAGCAATCGCTATCTCTCATTCGATGTGCAAGTATGCTGCACATGAGCAACAAAAACCAAATTGCTGGAGGAACTCAGTGAGTCAGGCAGCATCTGTGGAGGGAAATGGATAGCTGATATTTTGGATGAAGCCCTTGCTTCAGGACTGGGTCCTGACAAGAAAGTTCAACTCTCCATTTTCCTGCCCAACCCATTGAGGTCCTCCAGCAGCTTGTAATTTTGCTCCATATTCCATCATCTATATTCTCCTGTGTCTCTGAACTGTTCAAGATTTCCTGTGGGGAAATAAACCACCAGTGTTTCTGGCCAAGACCCTTCATCAGGAACGAAAAGGAAGGTGGCAAAAGTCAGAATAAGAAGGTGGAGGGAGGGGAATTATTACAAGCTTGCAGGTGATAGGTGAGACCAGGTAAAGGGGAAAGTCGGTGATGGAAACAGCTAGGAGTTCAAATGTGGAAGAGGGAAAGTGCTGAAGCCAAAGGAATCTAAGAGGAGAGGATAGCGACCCATGAAATAAAGGGAAGAAGATGGGGAGCTAAAGGGAGGTGATGCTGGGCAGGTCATGATGGCAAGGAGAGGAAGAGGGGTGAGAAGGTAGGAATAGGGAATGGAAAGAAGAAGGCAGTGGGGGAATCAAAGGGAAGTGATTACCTAAACAGAAAACCAAAGTCAGCTTCTCGTTTTTCATCTGTCAGTTTTGTAAATTGATATACAAAGCTTTAGGAAGTGCCTTGGATTGCTTTTGTTTATATCCAAAATACCTCATAATAGATTGTGACTATTAGTAAATTTAACTGTTAAATTATTTCCCACATGGTAAATGACAAATCTGCCCTTCACAATTTTACTCAACAAATAGAACAGTTTCTGAAATAAGGTTTAATTGGTTTTAAACAATGAATTAATTCATGAAGTAATTAAATATCCATTTTCATTGCAATTATTTATCAGACTATATTTGGAAACAATGTCTAATCTCAGTGTTGAGATCTGCACTCAACTCAGAAGTGGACTGGCTGGTTTCAGTTAAATTGCCTAGAGGTAAGCTACTTTCCCGTGGAATTAGTTGGCTGAGAGAAGCCAGGTATGGTGTCATTCAAAATAAGCAGCAGGAACCAGGTATATAGCTGCATGTGAGATTATCCCATTTGCCAGACATCACACCTGTGTCTCAGGTTTCTTTTCTATCGCAAGGGAGTTAAGGTACAGAGGAACAAGCCACCTCATCTTAAACCTGAGAGGAAATGCAGAATTGACTTAAAATTAATTTCTAAAAGATTAATTGACTCGTGATTATGCAAGTGTATTAATACAGAATAAATGCAGTACAAGGAAATTAAATCTTGTTCATTAACAATAACATGCATTTAAGTAACACACCTTTAATATACAATAGTCCTAAGTCATTTCACACCCTCATTATCTTTAAACCATTGGCATGGAGCCATAAACATAAAAAGAGACATCAGGACAGCTGAGAGAAAGCTTGATCAAAGGGGCAGGTTTCACAAAGCAACATTCTGGAAGAGAATAAGTTAGAGATGGAAAGGGATTTGAGGAATTGATTCCACAAATTCCTAGCATCTGTGTGGTGCTGAAATCCTACGAAACAATCAGTCTAGGCTTCAAGAACTCCATCGTTTTGTATGTATAACCATGATTTCCAGCATCGGCAGATTTTCATGTTTGTGAGTCTCGGCTTCAAGATGGAATATTCGAAAAAGAAAAGTAAGATCTCTTGAGTCTTCAGGAAATAAAACCTGTTCACAAGCCAACTTCAACTTACACCTTGAAGCCAAAGAAACAAATTATTGGGTATGGGACTTTCTGTCTCTATACCCTTGAAACCATACAGGGGAAGACAAGAATGCTTTATTTAATTAGTGGCCATTAAAATCTTCAGGATGAAATCATGGAAGGCATTAAGTGGACATCTCCTGTAACAGCTTTATTAAAGACTTATCCTGACACTTAATTAATAATTCAGGCCTGTTGTGTCACTTAATTTTCTGATTACTTGCACACTCAGCAGCAATTTTATTAGGTACCTCCAGTATCCAATAAAGTGCCTACTGAGTGTATTTTTATGATTTTCTGCTGCTGTAGTCTATTATCTTCAAGATTCAACATGTGTGTTCAGAGATGCTTTTCTGCACACCATTGTTGTAGCATGTGGCTATTTGAGTCACTGTCACCTTGTCAGCGTGAACCAGTCTGGCCATTCTCCTCTGACCTCTCACTAACATAGAACTGCCGCTCACTTGATGTGTTTTCTTTTTCAATTTTTTTGCCACATTCTCTGCAATCTCTACAGACTGCTATGTGTGAAAATCTCAGGAAATCAGCAGTTTCTGAGATA
The DNA here is from genome assembly GCF_048418815.1 of Hemitrygon akajei. Lineage (NCBI taxonomy): Eukaryota > Metazoa > Chordata > Chondrichthyes > Myliobatiformes > Dasyatidae > Hemitrygon > Hemitrygon akajei. The sequence continues at coordinate 54,052,479 of NC_133144.1, read as the reverse complement.
TAAACCACCCCATCTAGCACCAGCAATATTCCACAGTCAAAGTCACTTAAATCTTCCCCCATTCTGTTGTTTGGTCTGAACAACAATTGAACTGCCAGACCCTGTCTGCATGCTTTTATGCATTGAGATGTAGCCACATGATTGGCTGATTAGATATTTGCATTAACGAGCAGGTGGACAGCTGTACCTAATAAAGTGGCCACTGAGTGGAAAGCTGAATTCAGGCCTGCTCTGTTACCGAATATTCTGGTTATTTGTATCGTCAGAGAGCCATCCTCAACACAAAAAAAACCCAGTGATATTTGTAGTCTCCAGAGTTTGTTCTCAGAAGCTCTTGAACCAATCATAGGTACTTGAATATTCAACGAGCTTCTACTAGTTAGGATCCGTTATCATTCTAAATAACTAATTCCGCAAAGTTACCTACCTAAAATAAAGTAGGTAATTATAGTTCATAGGATAGTACAGCACAGCACAGGCTCTTGTGCCCTTAGTGCTGACCTTTTAATCTGTTCCAAGATCAATCAGACCCTTCCCTCCTACATAGAGCACTCCTCCATTTTTCTATCATTCATGTGCCTATCTAAGAGTGTCTTAAATGCCCTTAATTTATCTGCCCTCCACCACCACCCTGCTAGGGCAGTCCATGCACTCACCACTCTCTGTGTAAACAGCCTCTGATACTTTAGTTAATCATTTATTAACATATTTGCTTTTAAAAAGTTAATGAACATTATGCGAGGAGGCAAGACTAAATTCACTTCAGAAGATCCGCTGTGTTCAAGGTTCAAAGTACTAGTACTATTGTCAAAGTATGCATGTGCAATACAATTCTGATATTTGCCTTCTCCAGATAGCCATGAATACACATGAAAAAATAAAAGAAAGAAAACTCGCAGACCCCAGAATGCCCAACCCCTCCCCGCAGAAAAGAGGAGCGACAATAACAATCCCTGACCCTCTCCCCCACAGGAAAAAGCACAATAATAATCCAAGACCCCATCCCCACAGAAGCAATAGCAACAATAACAATCCCTGATTCCCCTCTCGCAGAAAAAACAGCAAGACATTCCTATACCCTCCCCACTGAAGAAAACAGCAACCGACCCTCTCACTCACAAAAACGAACAGCCACAGTAGCATCAAAAACACAATACACCCAACCCCACCACCCACCCATAAAGAACTTATTTATCACCCACCCGCCGTTCAGCCACAAGAAGGAAAATGCTGAAAAACTGAAAGAGTCCAATATAAAGTACAGTCTGATCAGGTAATATCAGAACTTCGAACAGTCCTTCCATGATTCAGAACTCACGCCTGGTCCGAATGGTAGCCTCTGTTGGGAACGAATGCTGACCCTCTGGCCTTGTTGGGAGCAATCGCTGACCCCTGGCCCCACTGGGTGTAATCACTAACCCACTGGTCCCATTGAGAGCAATTGCTGCCCCTCTGGTCTTGTTTGGAATGATCGCTGACCCACGGCCCCATTGGAAGCGATCGCTGACCCTCTGGCCCCATTGGGAGCAAGCACTGAGCCTTTGACCCCATTGGGAGTGATCGCTGACCCTCTGGCCCCATTGGGAATGATTGCTGACCCCCGGTCTCTGTTGGGAGCAAGCACTGACCCTCTGGCCCCATTGGGAACAATTGCTGACCCTCTGGTCTCTGTTGGGAGCAATCACTGATTGGAACCAAACACCATCATCCTGGTGGTGGACCCAGGACACAGCCTCCATCAGGAGACCTTGCTGACTTGCTCCAAACACCTTCATCTCGATGCTTCAATTTTCCTCACTGTTTCGAGATGGAGTTGTTTATGACTCTCTGCCCATCTTTAATTTTTTTCCATGAGTGTTGAATAAAAACTCTCCCAGCTACAGTCTCCATGATGCTCATTTCAGCAGTCACAAGTTCAAAAGTGCACTCATCTCCCCAAGGTAATTTTTTAAATGTCGAACAGGTTTAGTAATTTATAACTCAATGAGTTGAAAGTGTTTTAATTTTTTAACAAACAAAATCAAAGGCCATGGATCATGATTTTGAATGTTGTAGAAATATTCCAGGCATTTTAAAATAAGGCTAAGGAATTTGATGGTTTGAGTTAAGACTGGAAATATGGATTAAAAGACTTTCATATTCATTTTAGAGGTACACATGGAAAATGCCATCTATAGAGAGGAATAAAGAATTGATATTTCAGGCCAAGACTCTTCATTTTAGCTAATATTGTGGATGGCACTTGGGTGTTTGTTTTGGCTACCACTCCGAAGTCCAGTCAATACCAAAAGTCTTTTTGACTCATGGAGCCTCACCACATTCAACAACTGCCCTCGATAATTTTTGCAAGTTGTCACTGTGTGTGAGTCATCTAGGATATATGTCTTCTATTTCCTCAACCCGTTAAATCAAAGACATCTCAGATCTTGCATTGGGATTGGTCAATCTTCTGATACTGGGGAAGCACAGTGACAGTGGGTTCAACTAAATGATTCCTAATCTTAGTAGTTAGTTGCTCAAGTGAACCCAGGGCTTCAGTGTATAGCAGCATACTTACACAGATTCTGGACTGAGTGCCAGTTAAACAGTTGTATATCAGTAGCTACATTTGAAACCATCCCAATCAATGAGGGCAGCAGGGAACAGGATGTGCCAAGACTTTTAAAGACCGGGCAATACCTGGCAAGCCAATTGTTTGAAGATTCGGGGAGTAGATTTAGGAGGAATTGCTTTCCCCAGAGAATGGTGAATCCGTGAAATTCTCTGCCCAATGAATCGGTAGAGACTAACTCTGTAAATATATTTAGGACAAGGTTGGATAGATCTTTGGATAGTAGGGGGATTAAGACAAGGTTGGATAGATCTTTGGATAGTAGGGGGATTAAGACAAGGTTGAATAGATCTTTGGATAGTAGGGGGATTAAGACAAGGTTGGATAGATCTTTGGATAGTAGGGGGATTAAGGGTTATGGGCAAAAGGCAGTAGGTGGAAATGAGTCCGTGGCCAGATCAACCATGATCTTACTGAATGGTGGAGCAGGCTTGATGGGCCAGATGGCCTCCTCCTGCTCCTATTTCTTATAGAAACATAGAAAACCTACAGCACAACACAGGCTTTTCAGCCCACAATGCTGTGCCGAACATGTACTTACTTCAGAAATTACCTAGGTTTACCCATACCACTCTATTTTTCAAGGCTCCATGTACCTATCCAAGAATCTCTTAAAAGACCCTTTTGTATCTGCCTCCACCACCATTGCTGGCAGCCCATTCCATGGACTCACCACTCTCTGTGTAAAAAACTTATCCCTGACATCTTCTCTGTACAGACTTCCAAGCAAAATAAGTTCAAAGTTGAAAAGAAATTTATTATCAAAGTAGGCATATGTCACCATATACAACCCTGAGATTCATTTTCTTGCAGGCATTCACAGTAGAACAAAGAAATACAATAGAATTACTGAAAAGTTACACACGAAGACTGACAAACAACCAATGTACAAAAGAATTTGCATATCTTCATTCTGCCTTGTTCCTATAACATAAGCAGTTATTGGAGAGTTGAAATTTGCACTTGCAGCAACTGTGGTCAGGAAAGTACACCAGAACTTCCACTTCTTTAGAAGGCCAAGCAAATTTAGCATGTCCTCGAATGACCATCACCAATTTTTACAGGAGCACCATAGAAAGCATCATAGTAAGGCAACTGCTCAGCCCAAGACTGCAAGAAATTGCAGAGTGTTGTGAAGACAGTTCTGTCCACCACAAAAACCAGCGTCCCCTCAGTGACTTTTCAGAAAAGCAGCCACCATAATCAAGGACACCTTCCAGTCCAGTCATTCACTCTTGTCCTGCCTCCCATCAGAACAAAAGATACAAAAATTTGAGCACATGTACCACCAGACTGAAAGGCAACTTTGATCCTGCTGTATAAGACTCTGAACCCGACTTCTTGATGATGAAGATGAACTCTTGATCTGTCATGGCCCTTGTCTACTTGTGTGGATGTTGCAGCAAAGACAAAGACAGCCTGGGGCAGTTGTAGTCAAGTGAGATGACTGGAGACACGTCTGCACTCTACAGATGAGATAGGCTGTAGCAGTGTGCACTCAGGGCAAATGAGCGAGGTCTCTGCCATCAGACTTACCCAGAAAGGTCTTCCTAAGAAAACATCCTTTTACGTAATAGGAGCTTCTGGAGACAGATGAGATATGAAGATGGGATAGGATATGAAACTACCCAAACTGGGTGACAGTCAGGAAGGGAAAGGGGTTAAGGAACCAATGCTCTTGTGGCTATCCCCCTCAACCGCATGTATATCACTTTGGATACTGCCGGGGGGGGATTGACCTAATAAAGGAAAGTCACAGTGGCCGGGTCTCTGCCACTGAGACTCAGATGGTCTGTGACTCAGATGGGAAGGGGGAAGAAGAAACACACTGAGGCGATCAAGGATTTGTTAGCTAGGAGAACAGATAGGAGGTTCTGTGGGCGATAATAAGATTCCCAGATGGCTTGTCAAATGACACAACTGGCAGATATGCTTACAGACATTTTTAATCTCTCCCTCTCCCAGTATAGAGTGCCCTCCTGCTTCAAAACATCCACCATTGTTCCTGTACCTAAAAAGACCAAGGTAACATGTCTGAATGACTGGCGTCCTATCGCACTCACTTCAATAATAAGCAAATACTTTGAGAGGCTGGTCAAGGACTACATCTACAGCATGCTACCATCTACACTGGACCCCCCTACAATTCACCTACCGACACAACCGATCAACAAGACAACGCAATAGCCACACCATCCTTACACATCTGGAGAAGAGGGATGCTTATGTGAGAATGCTGTTCTTGGACAACATTTCAGCATTTAGCACAATAATTCCCTCCTGGCTCGACAAGAAGCTCAGAGACCTCAGCCTTCACCCTGCTTCGTGTAGCTGAATCCTGGACTTCCTGTCAGATCGCCAGCAGGAGGTAAGAGTGGGCTCCCTCACCTCTGCCCTTCTGACCCTCAACACGGGTGCCCCTCAGGGTTGTGTCCTAAGCCCCCTCCTTTACTTTCTGTATACCCATGACTGTGTCACCACCCACAGCTCCAATCTGCTAATTAAATTTGCTGACGACACTACACTGATTGGCCAACTCTCAAATAATAATGAGGCAGCCCACAGAGAGGCAGTCATCACTCTGACACAGTGGTGTCAAGAAAACAACCTCTCCCTCAACTTCACAAGAACAAAGGAGCTGGTTGTGGACTACAAGAGGAACGGAGACAGGCTATCCCCTATAGACATCAATGGATCTGGGGTTGAGAGGGTAAACAGCTTTAAGTTCCTCAGCATAAACATCATCGAGGATCTCACATGGTCTGTACATACTGGTTGTGTGGTGAAAAAGGCACAACAGCACCTCTTTCACCTCAAACGGATGAAGAAGTTTGGTATGGCCCCTCAAGTTCTAAGAACTTTCTACAGAGGCACAATTGAGAGCATCCTGACTGGCTGCATCACTGCCTAGTATGGGAACTGTACTTCCTTCAATTGCAGGACTCTGCAGAGAGTGGTGTGGACAGCCTAGCACATCTGTAGATGTGAACTTCCCACTATTCAGGACATTTACAAAGGACAGTTAAAAAGGACCCAAAGGATCAGGGGAGACCTGAGTAACGCCAACCACAAACCTCCTCCAGCTGCCACCATCCAGGAAACGGTACCGCAGCATAAAAGCCAGGACCAACAAGCTCTGGGACAGCTTCTTCCACCAGGCCAACAGACTGCTTAATTCATGCTGACACAACTGTATTTCTATGTTATATTGACTATCCTGTTGTACATAATATTTATTATACATTACTATAATTGCATATTGCACATTTGAATGGAGACGAATGTAAAGATTTTTACTCATCATGTACATGAAGGATGTAAGTAATAAGGTCATTTCACTTCAATTGTCGCCTCATTGAAACCTATCAAATGGTAAAAGGCCTTGATAAAGTGGATGTGGAGAGGATGTCTCCTATGGTGGGATAGTCTAAGGCTAGAGGACACAGCCTCAGGTGGGAAGAGAAGGAGGGGGAGATGAGGAGGAATTTCTTTAGCCAGAGGATGGTGAATCTGTAGAATTCTTTGCCATAGGCAGCTGTGGAGACCAAGTTTTCATGTATATTTAAGACAGAGGTTGATAGATTCTTGATTGGTCAGGGCATGAAGGAAGACGGGTGGAAGGCAGGAGACTGGGGCTGAGAGGAAAATTCTACTTCCAGATCTTATGGTCTTATGTCTTACACCCAACAACTAAGGCTCTGTTTTCTTTACTGTTTCAAAATATCATCAGCTGCCAGCTTGAAGTTTCTATTTATTTTCGCACCTCGATTGTGAATGGCGATTGAAACTTGTTTCTCAACGGAAGACTCTATTAATAAGCATATTGAATAGGACACAATTTACAAACCTATGCAACTGTGGGATTGGGGCTGAGGGGTGAGCTGCAGACACCCGAGGAAGCAATTCTCACATTGACCCTTAACCAGGGAATCAGGCCAACGGAGATCACTCAGCTATCTGGTTGGCCGGGACCCAGCTGAGGCTTGCGACCAGCATGACAGCCAACCATTCAGAAGAATGTTCCGGACCAATATAAACATGAGCACTCAGCAGAAACGACACTCAATTTTACACTGATGACGACACCTCGACTGATGATGAAACACTTGCGACCTAACCTTTGGACTCGGCAAACAACCCTACAAAAAAAGCAGCCAACCCGAGCTACCGATCTTCTCTTTCATTTCAAACAATGTACAATTATCAATATCTGTGACTGATAAGCCAATGTGGTATAAAAATAGTTTTCCGTTCAGTCTTTAGAATGGTGTGGGTGACAATTCTCCTTGTGCACAAGTGAAATAACAAGCATGCTTGAGCAGTACGAGTGCGTGAGCTCTGGGCCTAGTTATTTTTGTTATTTTATTTTATTATTGGTGATGACAATTACTTCAACATCTGCACTTCCTTTCTCTGTAACTGTAACACTATATTCTGCATTATGTCATTGTTTTTGATCTTGCACTACTTCAATGTACTTATGAACATAGGATATTGAACCTTATAGCATTTTATGAGCCCTTCAGCCAACAATATTATGCTGACCTTTTAATCTAAAATCAACCCAACCCTTTCATGCTACATAGACCTCCATTTTTCTATCATCCATGTGTCTATCCAAGAGTCTGTTAGATGCCCCTAATTTACCTGCCTCTAACACTACCCCTAGCAGGGTGTTCCATGCACTAAACACACTCAATGTAAAAAAACTTGCCTCTAACATCCCCCCTTGAATTTCTTCCAATCACCTTAAAATTATGTCTGCTCGTATTAGTTACTTCTGTCCTGGGAAACAATCGCTGGCTACTCTCCTGATCTATGACTCTTATCATCTTGTACACCTCCAACAAGTCATCTCTCACCCTGTTTCTCTCCAACGACAAAAGTCCGAGCTCATTCAACCTTTCCTCAAAAGATATACTCTCTAGTCGAGGTACCATCCTAGACACGCTCTCTAAAGTGTCTACATCCTCCCTGTAATGAGGCGACTAGAAGTCATTGCAATATTCCAAGTGTGGTCTAACCAGAGTTTTATAGAGCTGCAACATTACCTCATGGCTCTTAAACTCAATGCCTTAACCAATACAGGAATTGTATGGAATGATCTGTCTGGCTGGCATGCAAGCAAAAGCTTTTTATAATATCTCAGTACAAATGAAAATAATAAACCAATTGCCAAAAGTTACAGCAGTTTTGACTGAATCTCGCTTCACTTCCCAATGCCTAAACACACTATTGAAGTTTAAGTCCATAGTCTTATGAGACAAGACTAGCCTAAGCTTACTTTACTAACAAAACTAATGGTAAATCTGAATGGACATCTATAGCTGAATCAAAAACATACAAAATATAATTGAAAGAATAACTTCCATAATCTCACCAAATAAAAGTTGCAATCTGTTCTAATTTGTGCAGACAATACAGCCTCCCCTGGGTTATGAAAGAGTTTTGTTCCTGAGGATGCTTCATAAGTCTGTTTCTTGTAAGTCAGAAATGTCAATTTAACCCATATCTCCGCCTCAAGTGGTACGACAGAGTGTCAAACCTACCCCTATGGAAGAGAGCAAACCAAGAGCCCATTGTATTCCAGATAAGGAGGAGGAAGTGGAGATGGGTCAGCCACACCTTGAGGAAGAGCCAGTCGAATGTCACTCGACAATTACTCAAATGGAATCCGCAAGGGAAGAGAAGAAGAGGTCGCCCAAAGCAAACCTGGAGGTGTAGGCTTTTGGATGAACTGAAAGCCGCCGGCCAACTTGGGAGACTGCAAAAACATCTGCTAGAGATCGCAGAAAGCGGAGGACTTTTGTTGAGGCCCTATGCTCCATAAGGAGCGAAAAGGATTAAGAAGAATTGGTCGGATACACTAGCTATAATTTTCATAGAATTATCACCCTAACACTACCCTTAATTAAAGTAATGGTATATATACTATATCTATTCATCATGGAACACCATGAAACATTTTATTATTGTTAGCTTGAAAAATGGTTTAAAAATATACAGGAGAATTTGTGTAACATTGGATTTCCGTAAGTTGGGTCATTCATAACATGAGCCGTCCCTGTATTCATTTGTATTGTGACAGATTTCTTTAAAAAGGTCAAACTTGTTTGCAGTTGAAGTGAATTCAGTTGTTGAGTTTTATCGGACTAATTTAAAATGGATTGCACTGTATGTCAATCTCCACAGTTGGTTCCTCCCCATGTTGTTAGAAGGGGATTTACTGCAGTTAATTTGCCCCAGGGATGGTTTTTGGAATGTTTTACCCTATACAGAATATTGCTTTTCCAATATATCAGTCTGCCAAGAATGTTTTTCTTTCCTTCCTATTGCAGGGGAGATCAGAACTATCAGTTTAAGAATAGGCCTGTCCCTCTCATTCTGTGGAGTACCAACTGAGCCTAATGTACCTTTCTCAGATTCCTTGGGTTGCCATGGTTTGTTCTCTCTTGCAGCTCAAAAATCTTTTGTAAATCTGAGACCCCCAAGGTGATCAGTGGATGATCTTTCCCCAACACTCACTCCTGCAGCCCCCGGTGAATTTGACAGCCACTCGTAAATTCCAACTTATTTGGAACACATTTTACTTTCTCCAAAGAAATCGACCATTAGCTGTGCTGTTTGCCAGGTCCCCTGGATTGATTTTTCTTTCTATTTCCAGAAGCAGCAGGTAGAAATAAAGCATGACAGAAAGCAGGTGAAACATCATCACTACTACCCTTCAACCATCAGGCTCCTGAACATGGATAACTTCACTCACCTCAATATTGAACACAACCTATAGACTCACTTTTAATGATTCTACAACTCGTGATCCCAGTATTATTTACTTATTTCTTTATTATTGTTATTATTTGTTTTTTTGTATTTGCATGATTTGTCTTTTTCACATTGTCAGTATTTGTGTGTGGTTTTTCAATGATTCTATTGTATGTCTTTGTTCAACTGTGAATGCCTGCACGAAAATCAATCTCGGGGGTGTATATGGTGACATATACATACTTTGACAATAAATTTACTTTGAATGTCAAACTTTGATTACTTTTCAGGAATAATGAATAAAGTGTAACAGCTAGAGAGAGTGCAGTGTAGGTGAACGATAAAGTGCAAGATCATAACAAATTAGATTATGGGCTAAGAGGTCCGTTCAAAAGTCTGATAACAGCGGGACAGAAGCTACCCTTCAGCCTGGTGGTCTGTGCTTTCAGATAGATAGTTTTGCCATGCTGGAAAGGGTGTTTTGGCTTCAGCTAAGATATGGAGCCATGTTGTCCAACTTATAAATGTGTGTCAATCAGTCAAGATTGTGGGATGTGAGGGAAGGTTTAGAGAGCTGCGGGGAAGAGTTTCCTGAAGGACAGTAGTCAGGTTTGGGATTTTTGGTGGGAGCTGTGGAGCAGGGGTCAAGGGAACAGAATGACATTGGATGGAGAGTCTCCATTGTAAGAAATGCCTTATGAACAGCTCCAAGGAGGAAGGGCCAATACTTCTGAGAGAGCCAGTTCATTCAAGATGTTCTTCAAGGGGAGTTCAGAATGAAACAGGTGCTTTCATGCAGACCAAGGTTCCAGCGCGTGAGTAAAGAGCTACAACCCCAAATGCTCCAGAATCAGCTCCAACATTTTGTGCACATTGGACTGGTGTAACTGTAATGGGCCCCTTTTATTTTTCTTTTCTTTTTTTCTGTAACTGTTTGTTGAAGTTGAAAGTTTGGTAAATATACTTCTCTTATAATTTTATGCTGATGTATGATCTGTCATTTTTGGGCTACCCGATAACTGTGTATGGGCAGTATTTACACAGCATTCACTCAAATCGAGGTTCCTTTAATAGGAACATCATGATGTTCCTGTTTGGTTGAACCACAAATCATACCAACCCTGGATGTATGTTGTTTATGAAAGGTGGCCTTGTCACTGCTGAGTCACATGGATGTTAGCAGAGTCATCTAACGAGCCAAGTCTGTATATGAGCATCATTGAGAGGGTTACATATGTACATAAATTGTATGTCCAAAGTGATACTAGGCACAGGGATATTTGTAAATAAAGTAACTGACATGAAATGACCAAGTAGTGGTGGTTGGGGTGTGAGGGGTGAGTTAATGTGTGGAGGGGTGAGTTAGTGGGTGGTGGTTCTGATCAGCCTTACTACTTGTGGAACACAACTGTTTCTGAGTCTGTGGATGCTGTATAGCCTCCCACCCTGATGGGAGCGGGACAAACAGTCCATGAGCGGGGTGGGTGGAACCATTTGTAATATTATTGGTCTTTATCTGGCACCTTTCTGTCCTTGAAGGTGGGTAAAAGTGGAAATCCAAGGTACTCTTTACTCACCTGCCATTAAAATTGTGTCAGTGCTCAAAAAGGCGACCCCACAAGCTTCCTCAAAATAACATAACAATCCTGCTGTTATCTGTAAGGATTTTTTATTTTCTCCCTTTGACTGCGTGGGTTTCTTCTGGGTGCTCTGGTTTCCTCCCACATTGCAAAGGCACACAGGTTAGTAGGTTAATTGGTCACATGGGTGTAATTGTGCGGCGCGGGCTGGTTCGGCCGGTAGGACCTGTTACTGTGACTTATTGCAAAATAAATAAATACATAAACAAATAAGCACAAGACAACGACCCTCATGGCTGAAGAAATTCCTAAATGTCCCGAAAGGACTCCAAAGCAAATGCCAGGAGGCTCACAGATGCTAATGAGGAAGTTTACATCTGATTTAATTATACGAGAGATTCTGCAGATGGTGGAAATCCTGAGCAAACTTACACAAAATACTGAAGGAACTCAGCAGGTCAGACAGCATCTACAGAGGGAAACAAACAGTTGATGCTTCAAGCCAAGATATTTCATTGGGTCTGGTTTTGATGACATCAGCAGAAGTGGCCATCTTGAATGGAGAAAGTTTGGATCTGGAGTCCTTGGGCTTACAGGAGTGTGCATGTTAAACAGACAGTGTCAGGAAGTAAAGTTCACACTTCTTGAGCCAGTATGCAATGGCTTTCAATGTTTTTTAATCACGTGTACATTGAAACATGGAGTGAAAAGTGTTGTTTGTGTTAACAGCCAACACACCTGAAGGTATACTAGGGGTAGCCCACAAGCGTCACAACACTTTCCAGAGCTTTCTGCTGTAACTAGGCACTTTATCGATCCTTCTGAAATAAGGCCTAATGCACAATCTTGGGCTGAATTTGGGCTTCCTTGAGGCATTTGAGCTCATAAAATTGTCCAGAAATATATTTTACCTGAAAATTGGAAATGCCTCTTTGCAAAGCAGGTATTAGTAATGACAGTTCCCTTTCATACAAAGCTGACAGGTCAGCTCAGATCTTGGTGAGGATTTGAAATCACCCAATAACCTTTCACTGCAGAACTCTATTGTGGAAACTATTGAGGGCTAAATGCAATGGCAGGCTAACATTATGGGCATACGTACACAACACTGGAAGAACTCAGCAGGTCAGGCAGCATCCGTGAGAAAAGAGTAGCCAACGTTTTGGGCCCTTCACCAGGTCTCGGCCCGAAACGTCGGCTACTCTTTTCTCACGGATGCTGCCTGACATGCTGAGTTCTTCCAGCGTTGTGTACGTATTCTTTGATCCACAGCATCTGCAGCTGTAATTTTGTGTTTTGCATTATGGGCATGCTATGTTGACACCCAGAATGTGCAGGCCGCCCCTAGGACATCCTAGAGTGTGTTGGTTTTTTAATGAAAATGATGCATTTCACTGTATATTTCAATGTACATGTGATAAATAATTCTGAATGTGGATTTGAGTGGGGGGGGAAGTGAAAAAATAGGGTAAAAGAGATAGAGGTGAAATAATTAGGATATCTAAGGTTACGGTGAGAAGGCAAGAGAATTGAATTTAGAAGGAAAATCAATCAGCAATGATGGAATGGTGGAGTGGTCTTGATGGGCCGAATAGGCTAATTCTGCTCCTGCCTGCAGTATGTCTTGTGGTCTTACAGTTAATCTGGTTCAGAAATATTGAACCCTGCTCTGAATATCATTTAACCAGGACAGCTTCAGAGGTATAGCTCAGAATGCCAGCTCGATGTGAACAGCCAACAAGCAGAGTTTTTCTCCTACTCAAGCTCTGGCAGGTTAAACCATCCCTTCAGGCCCCAGGCACAGGGGAGATCAGGCTTTTCCCATATTCATGTGGATCAGGGGTTCCCAACCTTTTTTTACGCCATGGACCAATACCATTAACCAAGGGGGCTGTGGACCCCAGGTTGGGAGCCCCTGTGTTGGGTCAATAGTGACTATGTAACCAGGCCAAATGCTAAAGAAAACCAGCAACTGTGCAGACATGAGTGAGGTACTGATAAGTTCCATGGTCCTGTAAATGTTTGTGCCTTTGCATGAACAACTCTTGAAATACTGGTATTCTGGTAAGATGGGAGAACACACTTCAGTCCTCATAGAGGGATCAGAAGTGGAAAGAGTGAGCAATTTCAGGTTCCTGGGTGTCAGTAACACAGAGGATCACCTGACCCAACATATTAATGCAGCTACAGAGAAGGTACAACAGCAGCTCTGCAGTATTTCATTAGGAGTTTGAAGAGATTCGGTGTGTCACGAAAGACACTCACAAATTTCCACAGATGTACTGTGGAGAGCGTTCTAACTAGTTGCATCACTGTCTAGTATGGGGGGGGGGGGGGGTGACTGTGCAAGATTGAAAGAAGCTGCAGAGTTGCAAATTTAGTCAGCTCCATCATGGGCACTAGCCTCCGTGGTATCCTGGACATCGTCAAGAAGCGATGCCTCAAAAAGGCAGCATCTCAATATTACCATCAGGGATGAGGTACAGGAGCCTAAAGGGACACACTCAATGATTCCGAAACAGCTCCTTACCCTCAGCCATCTGATTTCTTAATGGACATTGAACCCATGAATACTACTTCACTACTTTTTTTTACTTTTATTTTTGCACTACTACACACACACACACACACACACACACACACACACACACACACACACACACACACACACACACACACACACACACACACACACACACACACACACACCACCACCACCACCACCACCACCACCACCAACCCCCCCCCCCCCCCTTTGGTAATTCATGTTTTTTTCTATAATGAATTGCAGTGTACTGCTGCTGCAAATATAACAGATTTCACACTATATGCTGGTGATATTAAATCTGATTCTGATTCTGATGCAGTTTGCCCAGAAATGTGCAATTTGCAATTATGGACTCATGAACCCATTGGAATTGTGTTTTCACAGCAAGACAAACTGAACTGCAAATGTATTCTGATCGAATTATCATAAACCTATTGCTTACACTGTAAATGTAATCCCAAAACACTAACAAAAATCCAATAATGGAATTTAATAAAGTCACATTGGAGCAGTGGCCTTGGTCAAATGCCTTCATTCAGGACTATTTTTCAGTTCTACATTGATTTGCACTATCAGCTTTCTGGGGGGCTGTATTAGCGAGCTGTTCAATAGATTTTCTAAGTTCTCTTGATGACATGCATGCGAAATCTCAGGATCAAAATCAGATTCCTCAGAATCCCTCAACACTTGATACATTAGAGTGCCCTCACATTTATATTCATACAGTACTTATAATAGCTTTGTCCAGTACATCATAGATATATCCCCCACCCCCAGCATCAGTTATATCTATAGGAGATGCTGTCTCAAGAAGGCAACATCTATCATCAAAGATCGCTACCATCCAGGCCATGCCCTCTTCTCCAGCTTTCATTGGGCAAAAGGTACAGAAGCCCGAAGTCGCGCATCACCAGGTTCAAGAATGGCTACTTCATTTCAACCATTCGGTTCCTGACCACACTATAGTTTAGTAACACTATTACACTTTGATCGCTTTGCACTAAAATAGAAACAAGAGATTCTGCAGATGCTGGAAATCTAAAGCAACACACAAAATAATGGAGAACTCAGCAGGTCAGACAGTACCTATGGAGAGGAATATAATTGTATTCTTCTCTATAGATTCTGCCTGCCCTGCTGTGTTCCTCCAGTACTTTACGTGTTGCACTAAAATCAGAATCAGGTTTAATATCACTGGCACATATCATGAAATTTGTTAACTGTGTGACAGCAGTGCAATGCAATACACAATAATAGAGAAAAAAACTGAATTGCAGTATAAATGTATACATATATTAAATGTTTAAATTAAATACATAGTGCAAAAATTTTTTTAAAAATAGTGAGGTAGTGTTCATGGGTTTAATGTCCATTCAGAAATCAGATTGCAGAGGGGAAGAAGCTGTTCCTGAATCACTGAGTGTGTGTCTTCAGGCTCCTGTATCTTCTTCCTGATGGTAACAATGAGAACAGAGTATGTCCTGGGTGATGATGCCCTTTAATGATGGACAGCGCCTTTCTGAGGCACCCCTCCCTGAAGACATCCTGGATGCTATGGAAGCTAGTACTAGGAGCTGAATAATTTTACAACTCCCTTCAGCTTACTTTGATTCTGTACAGTAGCCCCCCCCCCCAGTACTAGACGGCAACGCATCCAGTTAGAACGCTCTCGATTGTGCATCTGTAGAAACTTGCAAATGTTTTTGGTGACATACCAAATCTCCTCAAACTCCTAATGAAATACAGCCACCGTCTTGCCTTCTTTATAGCTGCATTGATGTGTTGGGTTCATCAGAGGTCCTCAGAGATATTGACACCCAGGAACTCGAAATTGCTCTCTCATCCCACTTCTGATCCCTCTATGAGGACTGCTTTGTGTTCCCTCAGACTTTGTTTTGTTTTAATTGTGCTCTTTCTTGTAAAAAAAAGTGTGTACAATTCAATGGTACTGCAAGTAAGTTTTTCATTGCACCTCTTCATACAAGCACTTGTACTCATGTCATTAAACTCAACTTCAAAGAAACCAAATTTCTGTGTGTACAGTCATCCCACAATGCAAGATGTAGGCATTTGCAATTAAGTCTTTTGGGAAAAAATAACAAACACAGGCAGCTGAGGAGAATGGAAATTTACGGAAACGTCTGACACGTTGGAGACACCACAATGAAGAAGTAAGTGTGTGGTGTATACAGCCAAGCTGTGCGAGTTGTCAGGGCTTAAAAGGTTTCCTTCACAAATCACAAAAAGAAAATAAAGACCTGTGGTAGTCAAGGTCAGCATTTTCATTTCCGTTTCGAACCACTAAAGACATTAATAAGACTTACTTCTGCAGCCTTCCTGTTTACAGAATTTAAAGGGGCCTGTGCAGTTGAACTGTGACTCTACCAGAGATGACATTAATATGTATCTGTCTGGAAGAGTCTGACAAATTACCTTAGCAACAATGTTCTGACACAGTGCTACTTGTGAGCGCAGAGGGAAGCATAAAGGCGGCACTCTTTATAAAGAGATCACAAAGTCATGCACAGTCTGAAAACAGCATATCGAGACATCTGGTAGTGGCGTGCAATGGGGAACTTGCCTGCTGTGCCACTGAATGTTAAGATGACAATTCTCTCACATGCATTCTTTGCATTGTGGTTACTTATTCAACTGCTGGACATCAGTTATGAACGAGTGATAGTAACCAGATCTGACAATAAAAGGCAGATGTCAGAGAGAAAATGAATTCACTTCCCCCAGTGTAGATTGAATGGAATGGCTCCAAATGCATCAGTTCCCAAAGACTTCTGTCACTCTTGGTCAAAGGCTTATTTCTTTCCAGTTCTTTAATATTGCTGTGTTTTAATTCTGGAATTCACAGACTTGCAGGATTAAGAAGCTGGCATCATCTCCTCAAGGGCAATAAATAATGGCCCTGATGCTCAGATCCCTAAATTGAATTGGATGGTATATTAGGAGATGGCAATGGAAGGAGAGGGGGCATGCAATTCTAGTCGTCTACAGGCGTTCAGATGGCCAGGTGTTGATTGCTCTTCATGACCACAAAGAACAGTCATTTTTCATACTCAAGTTAAGAAGATGGTATATCTATAAAGACAGGAAAACATGCCAGTTCAGTGCTGGACTTACACTCAGTGGTCACTTTACTGACAACACCATGAGACCTGCTCTTTAATGCAAACTTCTTATCAGCCAAGGATGTGGCAGCAACTCAAAACATAATAAGCATACAGACTTGGTCAAGAGGTTCACTTGCTCAAAGCAAGCATCAGAATGGGGGAGAAAAGTCATCTAAGCAACTTTGACCGTGGAGTGATCGTTGGCGCTAGGTGGGATGATTTGAGTATCTCAGAAACAGCTGATCTTCTGGGATTTTCACGCATAACGGTCTCTTGAGTTTACAGAGGATGGTGCAAGAAACAAAAAAGATCCAGTGAGCAGCAGGTCTATGGGTGAAAATGCCTTTTATTCAGGAGAGTCAGGGGAGAATGGGAAAACTGGTTCAAGCTGACAGGAAGGTCACGGTAACTCAAACAATCACTTGTTACAACAGTGGTGTGCAGAAAAGAATCTCTGAATGCACAACATGTAGAACCGTGAAGTGGATGGGCTACAGCAGCAGAAGACCATGACCATACACTCGGTGTCCATTACATTAAGTACAGAAGGTATCTAATAAAATGGCCACTGAGCGCATTTTAAATACAGAAAGAACCTGGCCTGCTCTTTTTGGTCTGTTGGGGACCTAATGTGATGAATACTTAATTGTATTTCTGATCATTTACAACCTTAGAGAAATTGTGTTTGTCTAAAGAAATATATTCTCAAAGAGAAATTGTTTCACCCCCTCTGACTCCTTGAAAATCCCTGACCCATGGTTTTCTCAAACAAGAGAGGAGACATTCAAATTTGTACTGAGAGCCTTGAATCAATTTGCCAGAAGCCCAATGTAAATGGGAGGAGAACTACCACCTAAATATCCTCATGTCTGATCCCTCAGCTGCCTCCTCCCTCACTTGTGGCAGAGTCTGCAAGTTCCACCAGGGTCTTGTAACTGAGCAAAGAACACAGGAATGGAAGAAAGTCACTCCCCTCTTCAAGGAACTGCTTAGGAAGCAATATGAGGAAAAGGATTGTTTGAAAGATTAGTCACAAAACACTGGAAACTGTTTATCAGTAACACTGGGATGTCATAGAGGAACAGTTTAGTTCTAACCTCCCAGCCCCATTCATTTGGATTCAACTTAAGTCCAGGAAGCCAGAGCTTCTTTCTCCATCAATGATCAACAAATTTAAGAATCTAAATACTGAGCTGTAACTTCTCAATAATCTAATCATCTGCACAAGTCAAAAAGGTACATTGCAAATTTTCTACCAGCCCATTATCTTCCACCATCAATCAGTGATTCCACCAATTGAAATCCAGGAACAATGTTTGCTCCTTGGTGTTTCTTGGTGTATAGGCAAGTGATACCTTGTACTTGCTCATTAGTTATACGTGACAATAAGACCATTAGTGATATGATGGATATCTGCAACATAAAATTGTAGAATGCTACTCAAAACAAAGAGAAATGCATTTGCCATCCTTTTATTCCAAATACAGAACTCCAGGGCGACAGGGTTACATACCTCACACAGAAGATCTTCACAAAGGAATGTGTTTGCTGGAAGCTTGGCTCTGTTCAAGAGTGCTATATATAGATAAATAAAGCTTGGTTTTAAGCTGCAAATTAAACTCCCCAATAGTGTGGCTATGTGGTAAAGCAGAAATGCTTCCATCAATCTTCATTAAGGCAACAGTTTTTATTCTGTGGTGAGTCAGTGCTGCCGATTCCTTATCTTTTAGAGCTTCACTCTTGTCTACATGTTGCTGCCAGAATTGATCAGTACACATTGTCCTGAGGAGTGCTGGTCCTGTTCGCTTAATGATAGAAACATCAAATGGCTACACTGCGCTCCTCAACAATGAGTCATCACATGACTCATAACAGAGGAAAGTACCGGGGGGCTAATATGAGGGGGCATAATTTTAAGGTGATTGGAGGTATGGGGGGGAATCCAGGGGCACACAGAGAAGTAGATGTGTGGAATGCACTGTCAGGTGTCGTGGTAGAGGCAGATACATTAAGGACAATTAAGAGACTCTTAGGTGAGCACGTAGATAGATGAAAAATGTAGGAGGGGGCTATGTGGGAGGGGAGGGTTAGATTGAAAGTGAGCTGAAGTGCCCATACTGTGCTGTACTGAAATTTTATGTTTTACAATTGCAAACTTGAAGCTTTCCTCTTTCCTTCCCTGCATATGGTACCTGGACCAAACCATGTTCTCAAAAGTTTGAAGTTCAAAGAAATTTTTTTACCAAAGTACATGTCGCCATATACTACTGTTCATTTTCATTTTCTTGCAGGTGTTTACAGTAAAACAAAGAAATACAATAGAATTAATGAAAGCTTCACACAAACAAAGACTGACAAATGATCTGTCACTGGGCAGGAGCTACAAAAGCCTGAAATCCCACATAACCAAGTTCAGGAACGGCTACTTCCCTTCAACCATCTGGTTCCTGAACCAACCTGCATGATCCTAATCACTACCTCAAAATGCTGAAGGAATTCAACAGATCATATATGGAGGGAAATGGACAGTCAACATTTAGTGGCGAGACCCTTATGTCTCAATATAGCAAACCATGAGTACTTTGCACTATTATGGACTCTTTTTTTTTGCTCTAATTATGTTCCTTCACGTAAAAACTCTGTGAATTTTAATGTATGTCTTTCTTGTGAATGGTGCTGATATGCTTTTACATGCTATACGACGCTGTTGCAAATAAGTATTTCATTCCTCTTGTGCATACATACACTTAAGTATATAACAATATACTCCATATTTATATTTCTTACTGTAACTTTCAGTATATTTTACATATTGTACTGCACTGATGCTGCAAAATAACAAATTTCATGACATAGCTATGTCAGTGATAATAAACCAAATTCTGATTCTTATATACACAAGTTGCACCATGGTAAACCATGACTAGATCTTCACACCCTTCTACATACAACAAGCACTTGGATTTGGAAAGCCTACAGACTTGTTCTGTTTTGTTTGATGACCATGTGCTGACCTCAAGCAACCATTGAACGGGGGTGCAGGTGGATGGAGGCCTTGTGAATTCTCTATGTATATCTACCTGAGAGAAGTGCCACAGTGGTGAGCAGCTCATTTCATTTGTGTCTTTCAACCTTTCTCTGTGTCCTTGTTCCATTTTATATAGAATATATAATTATTGCTCACCTGTGCTCTAATTTCCCCTCTTTCACCTGCATCAACAATACAAACTTGTGTCAGCGTATCACAGTACAAGCTGGGACATCACAAGTGCCTACACTACATTGCTGCCCTGGGAGTCTTCTGACTGTCAATGCGGCAATCACCGTTAATCAAGCCTCCCATGTCTACCTCTGGAAAGTTTGAAGCATTTGGTTGGATGGATAAAAAATATTAATTCATGGGATTTAACCTTGAAATACAATCAGAATCAGGTATATTATCCCTAGTATGTGTCATGAAATTTGTTAACTTAGTAGCAGCAGTTCTATGAAATACATGAAAATATAGGAAGGATCAAGGGTTCAATGTCCATTTAGGAATCGGATGGCAGAGGGAAGAAGCTGTTCCAGAATTGCTGAGTGTGTGCCTTCAGGATTCTGTACCTCCTTCCTGATGGAGGCCAGTACCCAAGATGGAGCTGACTATTTTTACAACTTTCTGTAGCTTCTTTTGATCCTGTGCAGTAGCTCCCTCCACCCCACATCAGACAATGATGCTCTCCCTGGTACATCTATAGACGTTTTTGATTGTTTTAGTTGATAAACCAAACCAAATTTCTTCAAACTCCTAATGAAAACCCTCTGTGATGATCGGTACGTGTTCTCTCATCTTACCCTCCCAAAAGTCCGCAATCAGCTCTTTCATCTTATTGACATTGAGTGCAAAGTTGTTGCTGCAACACCACTCCACTAGCTGGTATATTTCACTCCTGTACGCCCTCTCCTCTCCATCTGAGATTCTACCAACAATGGTTGTATCATTTGCAAATTTATGGATGGTATTTGAGCTATGTCTAGCCACACAGACATGGATATAGAGAGAATAGAAAAGTGAGCTAAGCACATGCCCCTGAGGTGCGCCAGTGTTGACTGCCAGTGACGAGGAGATATTATCATCAATACGCACAGATTGTAGTCTTCTGGTTAGGACGTCGAGGATCCAATTGCAGCAAGGAGGGGGTGTAGAGGCCCAGATTCTGTAACTTATCAATCAGGCTTGTGGGAATGATGGTGTTAAACTCTGAGGTACAACCAACGAAGAGCATCCTGACATAGGTGTTTGTATTGTCCAAGTGATCTAAGGTCGTGTGAAGACCCATTGAGATTGTGTCTGTCGTAGACCTATTGTGGTGATAGGTAAATTGCAATGGGCTAATTGCAAGAGACTGAAGATGGTGGAATCTGGAGCAACAAACAGTTTGCTGGAGGAACTCATCAGATTGAGCAGCAACAATGAATTTTTGACATTTCAGGTCCTGGTACATGGTTTTGACTAGAAAAAAATCACCAACTCCATTCCTCAAATGCTACTCAACCTGCTGAGTTCCTCCACCAGATGATTTGTTAGGTGAAGCAGTATCTTACCATCTTTCAACATAGACGACAACACAAGGGTAGCAACATTTGGTGGAATGGGCCAATTGGCCAGTGCTTTCTGATTCAAATTCTTGCTTCAAAGCTGGTAACCCAGTTCCAATGCCATTACCTCTGCCCAGACCTCATCTAGTATGCAAGGAAGCCGAAACAAGAGGCACAGGAACCTTATGCTCTGGAATTCTAACTGAAGGGTAGGTGTTGCTATGGGCTCCTGTGAGGAAAGTAGGACAGCTAATAGAAAAGAAAGCTCCCAATTCACATGTTTACAGGATGAAGTTGATAGGCTTTTGCTATGACAATTTAAATTCATCAGCAGGAAAATTGTTGATATTTTGGTTGCCAATGAGGTAAAAATAAAAGTAAACATAAAGTCATACAGCACTACAGGGCAGAAATAGCCTATTGACCCAGCTGGTCTATGAATAAGTATTATTCTGTCTAATCCCATCGACCTGCACCTGAATGATAACCTCCATACCCCTCCCATCCATGTACTTATCCAAATTCACAGAGCGAACAAGCCTATTGCTGACAATAACCACATGGACTACTGTATTGGCAGGGTAATGAGCAGAGAGCTGAAATATCTAATCAACTTTAAAAGGTCAAAAGGTTAAAGTTTGGAAGGACAGGAAGTATGCAGATAACAGTGAACAAATAGGCTACAACGGTTGTACTCTTTCCTCTCCCCCACCTTCTTATTCTAGACTTTTACCTCTTCCATCAATCACCTCCCAGCTTCTCACTCCATCCCACCTTCCTCACTCACCCACCTTCTCCCTTACCGATCACTTGTCAGCTTGTACTCCTTTCCCTCCCCCCCCCCCCCCATCTTATTCTGACCTCTTCTCCAGGCCTGATGAAGAGTCTTGACCCAAAATTATTGTTTATTCCCTTGCATGGATGCTGTTTAACCTGCTGAGTTTCTCCAGCATTTTGTGGTTGTTGAACTGCAATAGGGTCTAGGCTTTAAGGTAGAGGCAAACTGTAAGGTAGCTTCACACGGACAAACGCATAGATTTTCTGAAGCTTGTTGTGAAGCAACTGCCACCTGGTCACATTAAAAGGTAAAAGTTCAATGAAAATAAAGAAAAACAGCAGATGCCGGAACAAAAACAGAAAACGGTGCTGACACTCAACAGGTCAGACAGGATCTGTGGGTGTGCAACAAGAAATGGAGTTGTGGTTTCAGGTCAAAGACATTGTCACTCTGTCAGAATGTCAGAGTGAAGGTCAATATTTCTTGGCAACTTGTGCAGTTAAAGCCAAGAGCAAAGTGGTTCAGAAGTGTTGAAAGTGGAGATCACCAGCCACACATCAGCTCTTAAAAGCGTATTTAATAGGGAGCTTGGGCAACACAGTGAAGGGATGAGCTGCCCTGATACCAGTGAAGGAATGGCTCACTTCAACACTGAGTACCACACTCTGAAGTAGCAGCTTTCAGATGAAACATTATACTAAAGCGATGTGGGGTTCCTCAGATGTACCTAAAGATCTCTTCCCAATGAGGTGTCCCCACTTCTGATTCAAAGTAGCATAAGGAGATATCACTAGGTTCCTTGCCAATATTCATCCCATTCAGCACTACCAAAACCACGTTGTACGGTCATTATCCTATGGCTATTTTGGCATGTTGCTTTCAAGGTTGCAAGGTGTGGAATGGTGCCATCAGTCACACAGGCAGCATTGACAGTAGCGCTCCAGTATCCCAAAGTTCTGCTGTAGGTCGTCCACGTTTCAGAGTGTGAGATTCCACATGAGATCTGAAGGATGCACTACTGAACAGGACATTACAGCACAGAACAGGCCCTTCAGCCCGCGATGTAGTGGATCAAAGCGGTGACAGGACAACCATTGCTTCTAGAGCAGGGGTTCCAAACCTTTTTCATGCCATGGACCAATACCATTAAGCAAGGGGTCCGTGGACTCCAGGTTGGAAACCTCTGTTCTACAGTGATTGGAATCATTATTTCACTACTCATGATGGTGAACAAACACTTCTTGTTCTCAGAGCTTAGCTGACATTATTTAGTGGAGTTTGTGGCTTGTGCCATAAATATCATGGCATCCATGTCTCAGGAGGAAAGATCTAACCCACGATGGTCAGCACTACGTGACACACCAGAAACTCACACTCAACAAGTATCACCTTCACAGTAGATCTGTGGGAAGAGAAATAGCCATAACACTCCAGGTAGAAGATCCTTTGTCAGACGAAGTTCTACGGAAGGGACTTTGAATGGAAACATTATTATGTCAATGATAATAAAACTGATTCTGATGCTGATAATAGTTATTGATGAAGAGATATTTACGTCAGTTACAGTTGTAAGGCCTAATGAAATGGCAATGGAAGTTTCATATTTACTGGCATGCCTCCAGTTGTGTACTTTATATAGCAATTCATGTTTCCAATTATCTTCACCCCTACAGTCAAACAACACAGAATCAGGACCTTTGCCCAG
Organism: Hemitrygon akajei; assembly: GCF_048418815.1. Taxonomy (NCBI): domain Eukaryota; kingdom Metazoa; phylum Chordata; class Chondrichthyes; order Myliobatiformes; family Dasyatidae; genus Hemitrygon; species Hemitrygon akajei. The sequence goes on along the minus strand of NC_133144.1, from coordinate 54,028,795 downwards.
CATATCAAGTACCCATCTACCTTAATTCCATTTACCAGCATTGGCCCAGAGCTGGCTATAATTTAGTAAATCAAGTATTTGTTCAGATACGTCTTGAGTGTTGTAAAGATTAAATTCTTTAAATATTAATTTTATTTCTCACATGTAGTTCAAATTATACAATGAAACACATCATCTACATCTGCATCAAATCAGCAAGGATTGTGCTGCGGGCAGCCTGCGCTTCCAGCACTAAAATAGCACGCCTCTAACTCTCTAACTTTAACCATATGTCTTTGGAACGTAGGAGAAAACCGGAGCACCTGGAGGAAACCTGTGCAGTCACAGGAAGAATGTACGAACTCCTTATAGAATTGAACCCTGATCATTCCTGTCTCCATCTCCTTCTCTGACTGTACATTGCAGATTGCAACCACCATCCGTGTGGAAAAGAAGTATTTTCCTCAGATCTTCTCTAAATGTTTTATTCCTCATGCTCTTTGATCATAGACATCTCTGCCATGGGGCAAAGAGGTATGGCACAAACTAGAACCGGATCACAGAAACCTTCTTTTGTCATGAAAAAAAGGTTGCATGAACAATGGCAGATTTTGCTGTTGGTTTTAGGGTGAGTGCAACACGATTACAGCTCGGGAGGTCCCAGAATTCGGAGTTAAATTCCAGCACCATTCTGCGAGGAGTCTCCATACATCCTCCCTCCAGAAAAGATGGATTTTCTCCGGGTCCTCCGGTTTCCTCTCACCTTCAGAAGACCTACCAGCTGGGTTAATTGGTCACTGGAAATTGGCTCGATCGGGTTTGTAGGGGCTCGAAGGGGCGGAAGAGCCTACTCCGCGCTGTATTGCTAAATAAGATGCACGGAGGTTGACCTTCTCTCTCTTTCCAAGGGAGATTAGTGCTGCTGAGGAGGTGGTTTACTTTATCAAACCACTACTCTTCATTAACGCAAGAACATCTGCAGATGATGGAAATCCAAAGCAATGCACATAAAATGCTGGAGGAACTCAGCAGGCAGCAGCTATGGAGAAGAGTACAGTGGACAGTCGGCCCGAAACCTCGAACACTATTCTTCATGCTGGGAAAAGTTAATCTACAAGAATTATCAAGGTCTTTGCTGGATTGCACCACAAGGCTCCCTCTCCAGTAAGTGACCCACAAAGTGGAAAGCTGGTTTGAGAATTTCAGTGGTCTGACCAACTATCACCCAAAGCCACATTGTTGTTTGGAATGACAATAGGGTGTCATTTGCCAAAGCTGCTGTGTGCAACTCTGCTCTGACATCAACTAATTTGTCACATTGAACAGGTTGATCAGGACTGCCTGGGGATAAAGAATCTTAACTACTTGCTGAAGAGCCCACATTGACATGTAGAATGATAGGCTGGCACCACTTGACTGCTCAAAGAACTTTAATTTGTGTTTTCCCAATTCATTATCATACCAATGGCTCCCTCTACCCAGGGGAATCCACTCACCCCAGGCACTTTCCTCGACCAGTGCTTAATTAGTCATAACTGATCAATCATTATGTTGTGCCACCACCTCACTGCCGTGCTGTGTGACTCACTTAAGGCACACAACTAAAGGTTATGGTAGGGTCACAGGAGGGAAATTGGGAACGAGTTTTGGCAAAAGGCTCCCAGCCACACTTCCCCACCTGGAAACACCACCCTGCCTTTCTTCAGGTTCCTCCACGTCCCACCATCCCAAGCCTGGGCAATCTCCTTCTGCCTCATAAACCACTACGCCTCTGTGGGGCAGCGCAATAGCACAGTGGTTCGCAGGAATTGAACCTGGGTACAGGCAACCTGGGTTCAATTCCTGCCGCTGCCTGTAAGGAGTTTTTATGATCTGCCTGTGACTGAGTGGGTTCCCTCCGGGTGCTCTGGTTTCCTCCTGCAGTCCAAAGACGTACTGGTTGGTAGATTATCTGGTCATTATAAATTGTCCTGTGATCAAGTTAGGATTAAATCAGAAGGGCCTGTTCTTTGCTGTATGTCAATAAATAAACATTTTTATAAAAACGTCCTTATCCCAGCCTCCTCAGATTTAATCACTCCAACACTGACAGCTGCGACTTCCTCCTTCGTTCTGAGCACTTTTTCCCATCAGGCATTTCAGCCCATCAATTCCATGCTGGCCATCATCCTCCCATTTAAATAGACCCACTTTAGAAACATAGAAAACCTACAGCACAATACAAGCCCTTTGACCCACAAAGTTGTGCCGAACATGTCCCTACCTTAGAAATTACTAGGCTTAGCCATAGCCCTCTATTTTTCTAAGCTCCATGTAGCTATCCAAAAGTCTCTTAAAAGACCCTATCGTATCCGCCTTCACCACAATTGCCGGCAGCCCATTCCATGCACTCACCACTCTGAGTAAAAAACTTACCCCTGACATCTCCTCCTTTATATACTGAGGTGCAGGAAGCTGGAATCATAAACAATCTGCCAGAGAAGCTCAGTGGGCTGAGCAACAGCTGTGGGGGAAGAGAACTATCAATGTCTCGGATCGAAACCCTGCATCAGGACTGGTCTTAGAATTGCTCCTGCAGATTTTTATTCTTCTCAATTCTCATTAACTCACTCAGATTCTTTTGCTCACCTAGATGTGAAGAGCGTTTTACAGTGGCCAATTAAACTATCAACCAGGCTGTGCAGGAAATTGGAGCATCTGGAAGAAGCACACGCAAAATGCTGGAGGAACTCAGCGGGTGAGGCAGCATCTATGGAGAGGAATAAGGAGTCGATGTTTCAGACCAAGATCCTACACGCTGAATTGACGCCTGATGGTGGAACATGAACCCATGGTCAGCTCCACAACTCCGCCCTGATTAAAGCGTCGAACAAGTTTAAATAGTCAGGGATGAGAGTGGCAAATGAACGGGTGTTCGGTATCTTCTGCCTCTGTTTGACCGATCTCTTTCTCTTCTTGCTTCTACCATTAGGCAGGAGGTGCAGGATCTTGGGTTCCATGCTGCCAGGTTCAGGAGCAGTTGTTGCCGTGCAGTCATCAGGCTCCACTCATCCCAGCGCTGAATGAGCTCTGCTGCTGTAAACTCATTTTCAGGGATTCTGCAGTCCATGCTCCATGTGTTTTTGTTTACTTCTGTTTTACTATTTGTGTGATGTGATCAAGGCACTTCGGCACTGCCCTGGCTCTGCAGCTGTGGCCTGCGACCATTGCCACTCGCCTTGGCGCTAAAATGGCTCCGTGGCTATGGCCTGCAGCCATCGGACTTCTGGACCAGCTTCACTAGCCTCAGCGCTGGACAGCTTCTGTCGCTCTGGATTCATTTCCCCAGACTCTGCGGTTAATGCTTTGTGTATTTTTTTATATATTGTTTGCACGATTTGTTCTTTTTTTGCACATTGTTTCTTTGTCAGGTTTTAAGATGCTCTATTGTGCTTTTTTGTTTTGTGGCCGCCTGCACCAAGATGAATCTCAAGGTTGTGCATGGTATAAATACTGTACATTGATAATTAATGTACTTTGAACTTTAAACTTTGTAGTAGTGTGCAGTGTGCACTGTCTACAAAAACCCTGTATAGATAGGTAGATACTTCACTGATCCCAAAGGAAATTACAGTGTCATGGTAGCATTACAAGCATACATATATACAATTATGAGAAGAGAAGTAAGAAAAAATTTAAAAAGTTACCTTAAAAATAAGATGCATAAAATTTACAAATCAAATACAAAATATACAATATTTCCAGGTTCACACTGATAAGATAGAAGTGCAAGAATTTCCATAATATTATGCAGTAATGAGTGCCCTTTCACACCGTCCAGATAAGAAGGGATGGCAGTATTGCACAGGGAGTCCGTGATAGCAGGGTGTGGTATACGGAGCTAAACAGAGCTTAACCAGCGCTCTGGTAAACAGTCTAACAGAAGGGAGTCATCACCTCCCCAGCTATAGGTTGACACAACTTAGAGACTAATGGCTGAGGGTAAGAATGACTTCATATAGCGCTCTTTGGAGCAGCGCAGTTGTTTTAGTCTATTACTAAAAGTGCTCCTCTGTTCAGCCAAGGTGGCGTGCAGAGGGTGAGAAACATTGTCCAGAATTGCCAGGGTTTTCTGGAGAGTCCTTTCTTCTATGACAGCCTCCAATGTGTCCAGTTTGACTCCTATAACAGAGCCAGCGTTTCTAATCAGTTTATTGAACCTGTTGGTATCACCCGTGCAGATGCCATTGCTCCAGCACACCACTGCGTAGAAGATTGTAACTCTTTCTTCTAAACTCCTGCAAGTTTAGGCCCAGAGTCATCAAACACTCCCCCTACATCAACCCTTTCATTCCCTGGTCATCCACACAGCTCAATGGTACATTTGTAATGATCCAGATGAAAATAAGGCACAAGGGAAAACAAAACCACATGTAGATAGATAGTTACATGCTTTAATGATCCCAAATGCTTTTATTGTCACAGTAGCATTACAAGTGCACAGATATACCAATATTAGAAGAGAAGTAAGAGAAAATAAAAAATAAGTTACTCAAACAGTCTAACAAGAGGGACTATCACTTCCCTGGCTACAGGTCGACTCATTATAGAGCCTAAAGGCCAAGGGTAAGATTGACCTCATGTAGCGCTCTTTGGAGAAGCGCAGTTGTCTCAGTCCATTACTAAAAGTGCTCCTCTGTTCAGCCAAGGTGGCGTGCAGAAGGTGAAAAACATTGTCCAGAATTGCCAGGATTTTCCATAGGGTCCTTTGTTCTATCACAGCCTCCAGTGTGTCCAGATTGATGCCTGTTGGCATCACCCATGCTAATGCCATTGCCCCAGCACACCACCGCATAGAAGAGGGCATGTCAACAACAGACTGGTAGAACATGTGAAGGAGAGGCCTGCATACTCCAAATGACCTCAGTTTCCTCTGGAAGTAGAGGCAACTCTGGTCTTTCTTGTACACAGCCTTTATGTTGGTGTTCCACTCAGGTCTGTCATTTGTGATGTGTTCACACCATCCAGTCCCGATGTTTTACCGTGTCAGAGTTCCCCAGAGCCCATCCCACCTGCTCAGTAGTGTACGTGATACACATCCTAAATCTGTCAACAAACAATCTGCTGGAGAAACTGTGGCAGGGAGAAAGGAATTGCCAGCATTCAGGGATGAAACCCTGCATCAGAACTCAAATCTGTCCCCTCTATCACCCAAAAGAGACATTAGGTGCACCGGAATTCCCCAGCAGCAGTTTCTCCTTCAGTTAAAACAACTTCCTGACTTGGATTATCAAGGAGTCAAAACCATGGAGCTTCTGCCCCAAAGCATTGTGGGAGCACCTTCACTGGACCTTCTGCAGCAGTTCGAGAAGATGGCGCACCTCCGCCTTTTCAGGGCCAGTTAGGTACTGCCATAAATTCTGGCCTTTTCAATTGCCAAATTCAAATAAAATGAATCAAATTATTTAAAATAAATATACATTAGACAGGAAAGTCTTCAAAAGGCTATGCCTGAAGAAGGTGACATCCATCATTAAGGACCCTCACCATCCTGGACATGCCCTCTTCTCATTAAAGCCATCAAGGAGGAGATACAGGGGCCTGAAGATACACACTCAAAGATTCAGAAATAGCTTCTTACCCTCCACTACTGGATTTCTGAACGGATCATGAACCCATAAACACTACCTCACTTTTTGATGCCAATTTTCACTACTTATTTATTTTGTTTCCATTTATTTTTAACTTCTAGCAAATTGTTCATGTATTGCACTGTACTGCTGTTGCAAAACAACAAACCTCACGATGTATGTCTGTGATAATAAACCTGATTCTGATTCTGAAAGGAAGGAGGAGGCCTTGTCACTGAAAATTGTAAATTCAAGTCTGCATTGAATTTATTGTTCCGTTTTGCTGGCACAAATGAGGGGCCCAATTTGGAATCTTGTTCTTCAGTTGATGATCTGTGTCACAATCACTTTGTGACTTGCAGCATTTGAACAGTAAATGGATCCTAAGGGCTCTTTCATCTTTGTTTGCCGAGAGGGTGGTTTTGATTAGGGCAAGGAACGAAGAACACTAGACCATCAGCTATAATTAGAGGCTCCATTCCTTCCCCCCCAACCCCAGCTGTTTTTTGAGAAGTCTGGGGAAAGATTCATTTGCTGTCACTGATCTACGAACTAGGTCAGAGGTTAGGAGAAGGTCAGGCTGTGACAGAAGCCGACAATTTGATTCCCCTGTTGTCTGCTGGGAGTCCAACAGGTGGCATGACATCACCACACTTTCAAGAATATGGACGGAACGTTAAACTCATTTGAAGGCAAGCGAGTGTAAAATACTTTTATACACACTTGACTCACCCAAAACAATTCAACCCCCTTTGGCTTATTTCAGGATCAAACGAAGGAGCCGCTTTCACAAAAAGAGAGCTGGTATTTTGCTTGAGAGAAAAGCTCACATCTCTAAATGGATTTTAAATTAAAGAAATGTGTATGGGACGGGTTCAGCTGCATTACATGTGAATTCCATCCTGTGTGTGAAATCATCAGATGTTTATCTTGAACCTTCAATGTTTGTTCTTGTTAACTGTTCTCATATCCTCTCAGCATTTGGCTTTAATATCTTAAATGCTTTTTTAAGCTAACTCCTGTCTGCCCTGACTAATTTCCTCTCTAGCTGAGAGATCAGAGGCTTTCCTCGCCGCTGTTCCTTTGCACCGGTGAAACCCCTCGTAATCCCGCTGCTTGTCTACAATTAATCTTTCCAGTTGCCACATTATTAACACTACCACCCACAGACTGAGAACGCTTGAGCTCCACTGGACATTTACTCCTGCGGGAGAGGCTAGAACGTCAATCAAGCTCTGGTCAGAAAGCTCCCTGCTGTCAACATCAGAGATTTCATACCCTTCCGACTGCTGATCAAACATTTCTTTCCTGGAAGATTAATTCACAATCCCACCCATTTCCTCCCATATCCTCTCTCCTTTTAAGTTTATTCAATGACCCATCCTGTATTGAAGGAAGAGGCTCTGGAACCCTTTAAAAATCGAGCAAAGCAAAATAGAAATCCCATGTGCTGTAAAATTTATTTTCCCTTTAAAGCTGATCAGATTAGGCATGACCAACAAGGGTTCTCTTTGATCATACGCTATGGAATTTCACGCGAAAAAAAATAATCACGAGACAAGGCTGATTTGGTTGACAGGGCTACAGTAAACCTCCTTACAAGCTAATCGATTTTGCTTTGATATCCTTTTGTCATTCTTTTCTCAATTGGCACTAAGGCACTTTGCAAGCTACCCAATGCAAACCTGCTGAGACCCGTGTATCTATCTTGTCATTCATCATTCTGTTTGAAAGCATTATACAGTAACGTGAATAACATTGCATGTTTCTTTAGAAAGCACTTTTCTATCTAACCTTAAGTCAACAAGCATCTTATGAATTTACCCAATACACATGAAAAAGAAACAGATTATTTGCAATTAATCCAGGAAGACCCTGAATTAATTCAGTTATTACCCTTCAACCATCAGACACCTGAACCAACGTGAATGACTTCACTCACCTCAACTCTGAACTGATTCCACAACCAGTGGACCCACTTTCAAGGACTCCATAAATCATGCTCACAGTATTATTCATAAATAATTATGTTTTGTATTTGCAAATTTTGTTTTCTTGTGCACATTGGTTATTTGTCAACCTTTGTTTGTATGTAGCTTTTCATTGATTCTATTGTATTGAATGCCTGCAAGAAAATGAATCTCAAGGTAGTATATGGTGCCATATACATGAGAAATCTACTTTGAACTTTGGACATCATGCCACACCCTAATCTGAGCAGAAGAGGGTGCTACATTACAGATGTTTGATCAAAATGCCTGATTAGCGTGAGGTACCACGGTGGCCATCCCAACCCTACAGTCTCACTAATCTTGCCAAGTGCATGACAAAGGTATTTGCTAAGTGTCAATTATTTCTTTCATTGCTTCGTTATTTAAGGCAGTATTGCAAAATGTAATGCATATGACGACAGGTTTGGATTTATAACAAAAATATCCCAAGGCAGCAATGTCAAGAAAATATGACACTAAGTCAGAAAAAGAGACATTAAATTAAGTGATTAAAAGCTTGATCAAAGAAGTTGGTCTTAAGGTGTGACACAAAGCCTGAGGAATCCCAGAGCTGAGGGTTGAGTTGGCTGAAGGGGCGGTTATTCACATCAGAGCCTTAGCAAACAGAATGCGTCCTGAAGTTATCAAGAGATAATCACATGCATTTACAAAAAGATTAAACGCAAGTATTTTCTAAAGAATCCTTTATATTGGAGATATAATTATTTACTATGATAACCAGATTATGACAACCTTCCTATCAGGCTGATGATCTCGACATAAAATTGTATAAGCAATGTGTGCTGGGTTCCGAGAAAAGCATCAATAGCCTCCACGACCTATGTGAATAAGGTGTCTACTTTTCTATTTGATTCAGAAGGATGGAAAAGATCTCATTGAAACCCCCCAGATACTGAAAGGCCTAGATAGACTGGATGAGGAGAGGATGTTTCCAATAGTAGGAGAGTCCGATCCTGGGCAGTGATTCAGAATAAAGGGGCATCTCTTTAAAATTGAAATGGAGGAGGGATTTCTTGGTAGCAGTACTGCCTGACTGCACCAGCTGTTATAGTTTGTAACTCCAAATATAAAAATAATTGAAAGAAAAACAAGGAGCTGAGATTAATGTGTCTACTTCATTCTTAATTTAGTGATGCAAGGACTTACATATCACTGCAGAGAATGTTGCCCAGGGTTTCTGCATTTTGGATCTGAACTTAGACTATAAAATCTTTTTCTTTCAGTCTTATAGTTTCCATATTCTGTGTTTTCTCACCCAATCTTCTCAGTATTTTGTGTGTAGGGAAGGGGATTTGGGGGTTAATGCGCCTGATCTGTTTTGTTCACATCTTTTTGTGCGGGAGCAGCGATTTGGGGTCAATGTGCCTGATCTGCTTGGTTCGTTTTTGTTGTGCAGGAGGAGGGATTTGGGGGTTGATGTGCCTTTTCCATTTTTGTTTGATTTTTCTTTTGCAGGGAGGCGGGGTTTGGGGGTTGATGATCATGCTGTCATTCTCTGCTTTCTTGGTTTCATATCTAACAGGAGAATTGAAGAATTTCAGAGTTGTACCCTTGACCCTTTGAACCATTGAAGATTACTCAAATATTACTGAAATATTAAATACACAACACCAGCGACGAGGGTTCAATCCTGACCTCAGGTACTGACTGTATGGAGTTTATATGACCCCCCCCCCCCCTCCCACCATGAACATGTGCATTTCTCCCTGAGAAAGACAAGCAAGCTAGCAGGATAATTGATGACTGAAAATTGCCCCCAATATGTAGAAGAGTGGTTGAACTGTGGGGTGGGGGGAAATTGATGGGAATTTGGGGAGAATATAATGGACTAGAAGAAGATTAGTGCACGAAAAAGTGATTGGAAGTTCGGGCTGAATCAATGAGCTAAAGGACCTATTTCTATGCTGTGGTCGTCCTTGCTATATTGGTAGGTCAACTAGCAATGGCAAATTATCCTTTAGTGTAGGTATGTGACAAGGTCTTTGATGGGAATGTGACACAGGAAACAAGCTGCACTGTTACAGAGGAAATGGGACTAATGGAATTGCCCATCTTTGAGCCAGGATGAACTTGACAGGCCAAATAACCTTCATTTGTCTTGATTAGTTTTCATTTTAACAACCTGCCATTGGTATTTTGGGGGGCTATTTTTCTTCTGGCTACTGCTCACCTGTGGGCCAGTCTGGACTTGATGGACCAAATAACCTTCATCTGTGTTAATTCATTTTCATTTTAATTACCTGCCATTAGTGTTTTGTTGGGGGGGGGGGATGTCAGTGAAGCTTTTCTTTTTGTGTTTTGGTCTCCTGTACTCTTTTTTAAAAAGTCTGACTGATTGAGTTCTTCTAGTCATTCTTCCTCTACAGTGCAGTTTACTGTATTACTCATCTTCCTCTCACGCTTGCCCAAACATCTCTTTTGTGTCATGTTTCACTTCTGTTTATTGCAACTGTCTTCTATTAATAATGGGTTTCAGAATATATCATCCATATCGATGAGCAATGTTATACAAGTACTAAACATTCAAATGTACAACATTGAGTCCTAACTCTTCCTAGTAACTCAGATGAGGTCAGAGAGTTGCATTCCTTGGCACAAGTGTACATCATTCTAGTCCCTATGCAACATACACTCACTGGCTGTTTCATTAGTTATCTCCTGTGGCTAATAAAGTAGTGATCACTGAGTGCATGCTAGTGGTCTTTTGCTGATGTAGCCCATCGACTTCAAGGTTCAACGTGTTATACATTCAGAGGTGATCTTCTGCGCACCACTGTTGTAACACGTGGTTATTTGAGCTATTGTTGCCTTCCTGTCAGCCTGACCTAGTCTGGCCATTCTCCTCTGACCTCTTATTAACAAGGCATTTTCACCCACAGCAGTGCTACTCTCTGGATTTTTTTTTTGTTGTTTCACGCACCATTCTGTGCAACAACTGAACCTCTTGACCGTGTCTACATGCTTTTGTGGATGGAGTTGCTGCTACATGAATGGTGATTAGATTTTTTATTAATGAGCAGGTGTACAGGTGTATCGAATAAAGTGGCCACTGGGTGTACATTGGCAGAAGGTTTCATTGACTTGTTGGTGATCTTATGGCAAGTAACATCAGCCTCATGAACAACTTCAGCAAGAAAGTTCACACCAATAAAAAGAGGCATAGATCAAGTGGATTATCAGAGACTCTTTCCCAGGATGAAAGTGGCTAATACGATCAGTCATAATTTTAAGTTTGGGGGAATGATAATGGTAAGTTCTTTACACAGAGAGTGGTAGACGAGTGGTCACACTGCCGGGGGAGTAGTAGAGGCAGATACGTTAGAGGCATTTAAGAAACTCTTAGATAGGCACTTTGATGATAGAAATATGGAGGGTTTTATAGGAACGAAGGGTTAGATTAATCTTAGAGTAGGTTAAAAGGCTGGCATAGTATTGTGGGCCAAAGGGCCTATACTCAACTGTAGTGTTTTATGTTCTGCTGCATGTTCTATGTTCTAAAGTGAATTCTATATCCAAAAATTGTAGTTCAGCTCAACAATTCCTTCACAAGGACCACACAGATGGAATGTTACTCATATCATATTATTTTTAGGTGCCCATCAAATGCAAAGCCATACTTGTCTGCAATGAAGAAAGCATTACATTTCAAAAGCAGTAAAAACATATTTAATGATATAAAAGTTTTGAGTTTTGCTAGTTTAAAAAATGAGCTGTAATTATTTCATTAGTGATAAAATAAGAAGTCTGCTTCTTTCATAAATCTACAAAATAACTCTGGCACAAAAGCAGTGAAATTTTGGAAGTGTAGAACTGTGCTGAATAGGCCTGTAAATCTGATGAAAAATCATGACCGGTACATTTTCTCTTTGAATAAAAACTGAATTCATGGCCTTCAAAATCCAAAGTGTATTGAAATATACTGTAGAAAGATTTCTCCTTTTTAAAAAGGAAATATAATTGAGTTTGTATCTAACAAATCCTTTTAAGATTTGATTGATATAAGCATTTTCACCTTAACCTAAATCCAATGAAATGTACAGTGACATCATAATTTCATTTTATTTAGAGATACATCATGGTAACAGCTCTTCTGGCTCAGTGAGCCCCCACCACCCAATTACATTCACACGAACAATTAATACACTAAACTGCAGGTCTCTAGTGTGTATGAGGAAACTGGACCATCTGGACGAAACTGGAGCACCCAGTGGAAACCCACATGACCACAAGGAGAAAGTACAGACTCCTTCCAGACAACGGTGGAACTGAACCTGAGTCACTGAGGCTGTAATGGCTTGACACTATGCAACCGTGTTACTGAAAGCTATATACACAATTCTTTGCTGTACATGGAAATTTACATACCAAAGAACTAAAAGTATTATCCATTGTAAACTAAATAATGACAATCTATTTCTGGTTATTAAGTTCAAATTCAATGTGCAAAGTAAACTTATTACCCAGGTATGTATATGTCACCATATACTATCCTGAGATTCATTTCTGCAGGCATTCACAATAGAACAAAGAAATATAAGATCATTTAAAAACTATACACAAAGACTGACAGACAACCACCGTACAAAAGACAAACTGTGCAAATAAAAAATGCATAATTAAGTTAAAAAGTACTGAGAACTTGAGTTGTTGAGTCCTTAAAATTGAGTCCATAAGACATAGGAAGTCAGCTCTGAACTCTGAATTCAGCATCAAGTCAACTCTGAATTCCATGGGTTGTGGAATTAAATCAGAGTTGAGGTGAGTGAAATAATCCATGCTGGTTCAGGAGCCTGAGGGTTGAAAGCTTTATATCGTACTTTTGACTGCGTGACTAAGCACAGCTCTAGTGCCATATTCAAGTTTGCTGATGACACCATTGTCACTGGCCAAATCAAAGGTGGGGATGAATCAGCATATTGGAGGGCGACTGAAAACCTGGCTGAGTGGTGCTACAACAACCATCTCTTACTCTATGTCAGCATGACCAAGGAGCTGATTATTTACTTCAGTAGGGGGAAACTGAAAGTCCATTAGCCAGTTCTCATGGGGGAATCAGAGGCGGAGAGGGTCAGCAACTTCAAATTCCTCGGCGTTATCATTTCAGAGGATCTGTCCTGCATCCAGCACGTAAGTGGCATTACAAAGAAAGCACTGTAATAACTCTACTGTTTTCAATGTTTGTGAAGATTCAGCATGTCATCTAAAACTTTGACTATCTTCTATGTCTGGTTTTGACAATATTGAGTGGTTGCATCACTGCCCAGTATGGGAACACCAATGCCCTGTGAATGCCCAGAAGAAAATGAATGTCAGGGTTACGTATGGTGACATATATGTACTTTGAATAATAAATCTACTTTTAACTGTGAACTTTGAATAACTGCTCAAAGTACCAAGGGTAACAACCGTTGTGGAGTACAAAGTAGTAGTGTTGTGGGGTGCCACAGTAGCATTGTGGCTAGTGCAATGTTTTTATAGCCCGGGATGTCGGAGTTTTGAGTTCAATCTGACATCCTCTGTACATTCTCCCTTAGGGATGTGTGGGTTTTCCCCAGGCGCCCTGGTTTCCTTCTACAGTTCAAAGATGTACCAGGTAGGTTAATTGTCCCGTAATTGGGTTAGGGTTAAATTGGGGTTGTTGGGGGTTGCTGTGCAACGTGGTTCGAAGGGCTGGAGGGGCCTATTCCACACTGTACCTCTAAATAAAATAAGATAAATTAACAATCACTTTTAATTGAGAGCATCCTGAGCAGCTGCATCACTGCCTGGCTTGGAATTTGCACCATCTCAGATCACAACACCCTGCATTGGATAATGAGGTCAGCTGAGAAGATCATTGGGGTCTCTCTTCCCGCCATTACATTTACACTACACGCTGCACCTGCAAAGCAAACAGCATTATGAAGGACCCCATGCAACCCTCATACAAACTCTCTCCCTCCTGCCATCTGGCAAAAGGCACCGAAGCATTCAGGCTCTCACGACCAGACTGTGTAACAGTTTCTTCCCCCAAGCCATCAGACTCCTCAATATCCAGAGCCTAGACTGACACCAACCTACCACCCTCTACTGTGTCTATTGTCTTTATTGTACTGCCTGCACTGTTTTGTGCACTCTATGCAGTCCTGTGTAGGTCTGTAGTCTAATGTAGTTTTTGTGTTGCTTTACGTAGTTTCAGTGTAGTTTTTGTACTGTTTCATGTAGCACCATGGTCCTGAAAAACGTTGTCTCATTCTTACTGTGTACTGTACCAGCAGTTATAGTCGAAATGACAATAAAAAGTGACTTGACTTAACTTGACTTGACTAATGCAATGAGTATTTTTTCAAATGGTTAGTATTTTTTAAATAATTGTACACACCATCTCCTTAGACTGGGTTGCTCTTGGGCTTTGGTTCAATTTGCTGATGCTTTGTTCCTATCAGGAGCAAGTCCAGAAGTGACAGCCTGAATAGGCGCAACAGCAAAGAGACTAAAGGAGTCAATTCTGACAAGTACAAAACAGGTTAATAGATCAATAGCCCAATATGTGAACTCATTCCATATGGCCTTAAACATGATATAAAGCTCATGGTCTACTAGTCAGCTCAGATCCTTGCCCTCCTCTGTGATTCAGAGGTATGAACGACCTGCAGTAGACACCACGCAGGTAGCAGCAAAAATCCAAATCCATTGGTGGATAACTAAACAAACACCAGTGTCTCCTCCCAAGGCTAAGGCCCATAGCGTCAAAGCTTAATTCATAGTTCACCAGCTTCTAGACACCCAACATGAGACTACATGCAGAAACATTCCAGTTCAAATTCTGTCACAGCTAGAACATTCAGAAACACTTTTAGCATAGTTTTTAAGGTCTCCTTCCAAATATTGTTACTTACTGCCTCATGGACAGTCAAAGTGGAGAAAAGTTATACAAGAAGGAACTATGGACCTCCAGTTTTAGGAGTCCAAACAAAAGAAGTGCTCTACTACCAGCTACCCGCCCACTTGCGGGAGATCCAGTGGATGTAGCGTACCTCGATTTTCAGAAGGCATTTGATAAGGTCCCACATAGGAGATTGGTGGGTAAAATCAAAGCTCATGGCATTGGGGGGAAGACATTGACATGGTTAGAAAACTGGTTGGCAGATAGAAAGCAAAGGGTAGTGGTGAATGGGTGTTTCTCGGAATGGCAGGTGGTGACTAGTGTGGTGGCACAGGGCTCGGTATTGGGACCTCAGCTGTTTACGATTTACGTTAACGATTTAGATGAAGGCATTGAGAATAACATCAGCAAGTTTGCTGATGATACTAAGCTAGGTGGCAGTGTGACATGTGATGAGGATGTTAGGAGAATTCAGGGTGACTTGGATAGGCTGGGTGAGTGGGCAGATACTTGGCAGATGACGTTTAATGTGAATAAGTGTGAGGTTATCCACTTTGGGAGTAAGAACAGGAAGGCAGATTATTATCTGAACGGTGTAAAGTTAGGTAAGGGAGAAATACAAAGAGATCTAGGAGTCCTTGTTCATCAGTCACTGAAGGTGAATGAGCAAGTGCAGCAGGCAGTGAAGAAGGCTAATGGAATGTTGGCCTTTATTACAAAGGGAATTGAGTACAAGAGCAAGGAAATCCTCTTGCATTTGTACAGGGCCCTGGTGAGACCACACCTGGAGTATTGTGTACAGTTTTGGTCTCCAGGGTTAAGGAAGGACATCCTGGCTGTAGAGGAAGTGCAGCGTAGATTCACAAGATTAATTCCTGGGATGTCCGGACTGTCTCACTCAGAGAGGTTAGAGAGACTGGGCTTGTACACGCTGGAATTAAGGAGATTGAGAGGGGATCTGATTGCAACATATAAGATTATTAAGGGATTGGACAAGATAGAGGCAGGAAATATGTTCCAGATGCTGGGAGAGTCCAGTACCAGAAGGCATGGTTTGAGAGTAAGGGGTAGGTCATTTAGGACAGAGTTAAGGAAAAACTTCTTCTCCCAGAGAGTTGTGGGGGCCTGGAATGCACTGCCTCAGAAAGCAGTGGAGGCCAATTCTCCGGATGCTTTCAAGAAGGAGCTAGATAGGTATCTTATGGATAGGGGAATCAAGGGATATGGGGATAAGGCAGGAACCGGGTATTGATAGTAGATGATCAGCCATGATCTCAAAATGGCGGTGCAGGCTCGAAGGGCTGAATGGTCTACTTCTGCACCTATTGTCTATTGTCTATTGTCTTGTCAAGCACCATCTGCCCCACATGCATCAGAAAAGGCAGAACCCTACTGAACGATTTGCCTGCTTCTCCACCCAAAGAATTGGAGTAGCGGCAAGCCAGCATCGATCCAAATAGGGTGTCGAAGAGGAAAAATGATGGATAGGGGGCAGAGCTGCAGTCCATGCTCCAGTTCCTTCACGATCACCAAGTCATAATCCAGGAATTCCTCACCCAGACCAGTCTGGCACTTCAGGCACTGCATAGTCACGGTGACAGAGAGAAAACTGTTGATAAAGATCTTCACAGATACTAACCAAGAGTAACACACACAAAATTATGAAGGAATTCAGCAATACAGGCAGCATTTATGGAAGGGAATAAATAGTCAAATGGCCAAAACTGTTCATTCACATGCATAGATGCTGCCTGAACTGTTGAGTTCCTCCAGCATTTTACATGTTACTCTTTGATTTTCAGTATCTGTAGAATCTCTTCTGTTCAGGCATTAACCCATTCAACTTTCTCAAGTAGCTCCCACACTTATATAGTGCGTTATCCATCTCAAAACTATTTCCAAACATTTTATGCACAATTAAACTCTCCTTGAAATCAAAATAAGATGTCAAAATCAAGCTCTATAAAAACTGAAATTTACTGCTTTGAATGAACGCAATAATGTTTATTCTATGCTTGAAATTTACCACTTTGAGCTGTCGTTCCAGGTTCATTTGTTTATACGAAGCAGAAAGATTATCCTCAAATATTTAGAGATTTTAAAAATTAGTTTTATTTGTCACATGCATTTTGAAACATTGTAACATACAGTGAAATGTACCTTTTGTGTCAACGAGCAACAAATTCCAAGGGTCAGTCTGTGAGTGTCATTATGCTTCTGGCACCAGCAGAGCATACCCACATTATACTAACCCATTCGTCTTTGGAATGCGGGTGGAAACCAAAATACCTGCAGTGAGTGAGTGGGCCAGTGAAGGAGTGGAGATTTGAGGCTTTGCCTCGAGAGGCTTCGACGAGAAGCTGAGGACGAGCTTCACTCCAAGTGAGGTAAGGCCGGGTAAGTTCCTTTCAAAGGAGAAAGTTTCAAAAGTTGAGGCAAGTATTGGGTAGGTCATGGCAGCTGAGATCGGCCCCGTGGTTTGTTCATCCTGCAGCACGTGGGAAATCAGGGATACTTCCAGTGTCCCTGACGACTGTATGTGCAGGAAGTGTGTCCAACTGCAGCTTCTGGCAGACCGCATTGAGCGTCTGGAGCTGAGATTGGATTCATACTGGAGCATCCGCGATGCTGAGAAAGTCGTGAATAGCACGTTCAGTGAGTTGGCCACACTGCAGGTAAAGGCTACACAGGCAGAAAGGGAAGGGGTGGCCACTAGACAGCGTAGCAGTAGGCAGGTACTGCAGGAGTCCCCTGAGGTCATCTCCCTCCTAAACAGATTTACTGTTTTGGATACTGTTGGGGGAGAGTTCATTGCACCATGGGTGGCTCTGTGGCACAGGAAGGAAGGAAAAGGAGTGGGAGAGTTATAGTGATAGGGGATTCGACTGTAAGGGGAATAGATAGGCGTTTCTGTGGCCGCAAGCGAGACTCCAGGATGCTATGTTGCCTCCCTGGTGCAAGGGTCAAGGATGTCTCTGAGCGGCTGCAGGACATTCTGGAATGGGAGGGTGAACAGCCAGTGGTCGTGGTGCACATAGGTACCAACGATATAGGTAAAAAACGGGATGAGGTCCTACAAGGTAAATTTAGGGAGTTAGGAGATAAACTAAAAAGTAGGACCACAAAGATAATAATCTCTGGATTACTACCAGTGCCACGTGCTAGTCAGAGTAGAAATAGGAGGATATTTCAGATGAATACGTGGCTTGAAAAATGGTGCAAGGGAGAGGGATTCAAATTTCTGGGGCATTGGAACCTGTTCTGGGGGAGGTGGGACCGGTATAAACAGGACGGTCTGCACCTGGGCTGGACTGGAACCAATGTCCTAGGGGGAGCGTTTGCTACTGCTGTTCAGGAGGCTTTAAACTAATGCGGCAGGGGGATGGGAACAAGTGCAGAGAGACAGAGGGGTGTAAAATGAGGGTAGAAGCAAAAAGTAGTAAGGTGAAAAGTAAAAGTGGCAGGCAGGCAAATCCAGGGCAAAAAGCAAAAAGCACCTCTTTTCAAGGAGCATTCGTAACAAGATGGATGAATTGAATGTTCAGATAGTTATTAATGAATATGATATAGTTGGGATCACAGAGTCATGGCTCCAGAGTGACCAAGGATGGGAGCTCAACATCCAGGGATATTCAATATTCAGGAGGGATAGACAGGAAAGAAAAGGAGGTGGGGTAGCATTGCTGGTTAGAGAGGAGATTAACGCAATAGAAAGGAAGGACATTAGCCTGGAGGATGTGGAATCGATATGGGTAGAGCTGCATAACACTAAGGGGCAGAAAACGCTGGTGGGAGTTGTGTACAGGCCACCTAACAGTAGTAGTAAGGTTGGGGATGGCATTAAACAGGAAATTAGAAATGCGTGCAATAAAGGAACAGTAATTATAATGGGTGACTTCAATCTACATATAGATTGGGTGAACCAAATTGGTAAGGGTGCTGAGGAAGAGGATTTCTTGGAATGTATGTGGGATGGTTTTCTGAACTAACATGTCGAGGAACCAACTACAGAGCTGGCCATTCTAGATTGGGTATTGAGCAATGAGGAAGGGTTAGTTAGCAATCTTGTCGTGCGAGGCCCCTTGGGTAAGAGTGACCATAATATGGTGGAATTCTTCATTAAGATGGAGAGTGACATAGTTAATTCAGAAACATAGGTTCTGAACTTAAAGAAGGGTAACTTTGAAGGTATGAGACGTGAATTAGCTAATATAGACTGGCAAATGATACTTAAAGGGTTGACGGTGGATATGCAATGGCAAGCATTTAAAGATCGCATGGATGAACTACAACAATTGTTCATCCCAGTTTGGCAAAAGAATAAACCAGGGAAGGTAATGCACCCGTGGCTGACAAGGGAAATTAGGGATAGTATCAAGTCCAAAGAAGAAACATATAAATTAGCAAAAAAAAAGCGGCACACCTGAGGACTGGGAGAAATTCAGAGACCAGCAGAGGAGGACAAAGGGCTTAATTAGGAAAGGGAAAAAAGATTATGAGAGAAAGCTGGCAGGGAACATAAAAACTGACTGTAAAAGCTTTTATAGATACGTGAAAAGAAAAAGATTGGTCAAGACAAATGTAGGTCCTTTACAGTCAGAAACAGGTGAATTGATCATAGGGAACAAAGACATGGCAGACCAATTGAATAACCAATTGGTTCTGTCTTCACTAAGGAGGACATAAATAATCTTCCGGAAATAGTAAGGGACCGAGGGTCTAGTGAGATGGAGAAACTGAGGGAAATACATGTTAGTAGGGAAGTGGTGTTAGGTAAATTGAAGGGATTAAAGGCAGATAAATCCCCAGGGCCAGATGGTCTGCATCCCAGAGTGCTTAAGGAAGTAGCCCAAGAAATAGTGGATGCATTAGTGATAAGTTTTCAAAACTCCTTAGATTCTGGATTAGTTCCTGAGGATTGGAGGGTGGCTAATGTAACCCCACTTTTTAAAAAAGGAGGGAGAGAGAAACCAGGGAATTATAGACCGGTTAGTCTGACATCGGTGGTGGGGAAACTGCTAGAGTCGGTTATCAAAGATGTGATAACAGCACATTTGGAAAGAGGTGAAATCATCGGACAAAGTCAGGATGGATTTGTGAAAGGAAAATCATGTCTGACGAATCTTATAGCATTTTTTGAAGATGTAACTAGTAGAGTGGATAGGGGAGAGCCAGTGGATGTGGTATATTTAGATTTTCAAAAGGTTTTTGACAAGGTCCCACACAGGAGATTAGTGGGCAAACTTAAAGCACATGGTATTGGGGGTATGGTATTGATGTGGATAGAGAATTGGTTGGCAGACAGGAAGCAAAGAGTGGGAGTAAGCGGGACCTTTTCAGAATGGCAGGCAGTGACTAGTGGGGTACCGCAAGCCTCAGTGCTGGGACCCCAGTTGTTTACAATATATATTAATGATTTAGACGAGGGAATTAAATGCAGCATCTCCAAGTTTGCAGACGACACAAAGCTGGGCAGCGGTGTTAGCTGTGAGGAGGATGCTAAGAGGATGCAGGGCGACTTGGATAGGTTAGCTGAGTGGGCAAATTCATGGCAGATGCAATTTAATGTGGATAAATGTGAGGTTATCCACTTTGGTTACAAGAACAGGAAAACAGATTATTATCGGAACGGTGGCCGATTAGGAAAAGGGGAGATACAATGAGACCTGGGTGTCATTGTACACCAGTCATTGAAGGTGGGCATGCAGGTACAGCAGGTGGTGAAAAAAGCAAATGGTATGTTGGCATTCATAGCAAAAGGATTTGAGTACAGGAGTAGGGAGGTTCTACTGCAGTTGTACAAGGCCTTGGTGAGACCGCACCTAGAATATTGTGTGCAGTTTTGGTCCCCTGATCTGAGGAAAGACATTCTTGCCATAGAGGGAGTTCAGAGAAGGTTCACCAGATTGATTCCTGGAATGGCAGGACTTTCATATGAAGAAAGACTGGATCGACTAGACTTATACTCACTGGAATTTAGAAGATTGAGGGGGGATCTTATTGAAAGGTATAAAATTCTAAAAGGATTGGACAGGCTAGATGCAGGAAGATTGTTTCCGATGTTGGGGAAGTCCAGAACGAGGGGTCACAGTTTAAGGATAAAGGGGAAGCCTTTTAGGACCGAGATGAGGAAAAACTTCTTCACACAGAGAGTGGTGAATCTGTGGAATTCACTGCCACAGGAAACAGTTGAGGCCGGTTCATTGGCTATATTTAAGAGGAAGTTAGATATGGCCCTTGTGGCTAAAGGGATCAGGGGGTATGGAGAGAAACCAGGTACAGGGTTCTGACTTGGATGATAAGTCATGATCATACTGAATGGCGGTGCAGGCTACTGAATGGCCTACTCCTGCACCTATTTTCTAAGTTTCTATGTTTCTATGAAACCCACACCGTCACAGGAAGAACGTACAAACTCCCTACAGACAGTGGCAGGAGTCAAACCACGATTGATGGTGCTATAAACTTTACACTGACCATTACAGTACCATGCACACGATATTTAATTCTATTGATAATACTGATATAAAAATTGCTACAGTACTGGTAAAACTGAAAACATGAACAATTTCCTCTGCCTCTCCATGAATCTTTTCCATAAGACCATAAGATATAGGAGCAGAAGTAACCATTCTGCTCCACCATTCAACCATGGGCTGATCCAATTCTTCCAGTCATGCCCACTCCCCTGCCTTCTCCCCATACCCTTTGATGTCCTGGCTAATCAAGAACCTATCTATCTCTGCCTTGAATGCACCCATTGACTTGTTCTCCACAGCCACTCGTGGCAACAAATTCCACAGATCTACCACCTTCTGACTAAAGTAATTTCTCCGCATCTCAGTTCTAAAAGGACATCCTTCAATCCTGAAGTCGTGCCCTCTTGTCCTAGACTCCCCTACCATGGGAAATAACTTTGCCATATCTAATCTGTTCAGGCCTTTTGACATTTGGAATGTTTCTATGAGATCCCCCATCATTCTCCTGAGTTCCAGGGAATACAGGTCAAGAGCTGCCAAACGTTCCTTATACAGTAACCCTTTCATTCCCAGAATCATTCTCCTGAATCTTCTCTGAACCCTCTCCAATGTCAGTATATCCTTTCTAAAATAAGGGGCCCAAAACTGCACATAATACTCCAAGTGTGGCCTCACGGGTGCCTTATAGAGCCTCGACATCATATCCTTGCTCTTATATTCTATCCCTCTAGAAATGAATGCCAACATTGCATTTGCCTTCTTCACCACCGACTCAACCTGGAGGTTAACCTTTAGGGTATCCTGCACAAGGACTCCTAAGTCTCTTTGCATCTCTGCATTTTGAATTCTCTCCCCATCTAAATAATAGTCTGCCTGTTTATTTCTTCCACCAAAGTGCATGACCATACACTTTCCAACATTGTATTTCATTTGCCACATTTTATATTCCTCTAAACTATCTAAGTCCCTCTGCAGGCTTTCTGTTTCCTCAACACTACCGGCTCTTCCACCTACCTTTATATCATCAGCAAATTTAGCCACAATCTATTAATCCCATAGTCCAAATCATTAACATGCATCTTAAAAACAGTGGTCCCAACACCAACCCCTTTGGAACTCCATTGGTAACCGGCAGCTAACCAGAATAGGATCCCTTTATTCCCACTCTCTGTTTTATGCTGATCAGCCAATGCTTCACCCATGCTAGTAACTTCCCTGTAATTCCTTGGGCTCTTATCTTGCTAAGCAGCCTCACGTGTGGCACCTTGTCAAAGGCCTTCTGAAAATCCAAGTGCACCACATCTACTGCATCTCCTTTGTCAACCCTGCTTGTAATTTCCTCAAAAAAATTGCAGTAGGTTAGTCAGGCAGGATTTTCCTTTCAGAAAACCATGCTGGCTTTGGCCTATCTTGTCATGTGCCTCCAGGTATTCTATAATCTCAACCCTAACAATTGATTCCAACAACTTCCAAGCAAGATGGCGGCACGAAGCAATTTGCAGCAGCCTCTCCGGAGTTGATATCTGTTATTTGTTAAGCAGGGTGCCGTGCGCAATCCTAATCTGATGAAAAACGGACGTGGAAGCACAGAGGAACATCTGGAAATCTCCAGGAAGGCCTTCTTCGTTGCTGCTGCCGCTGTGAGGTCTGGGTCTGTGCTGAGAAAAACAGGTCCCCAGTCCTCAGGGTCGCATTGTTGGTGGCTGTTGGTGGGGGTGTTGTAGTGCACTCGACAGAGGATGGTGCTCAGAGAGGCTGTGCCGGAGGGGATGGTTGGAGGCTCGGAGGTTTGACGGACTCGGAGTCTGCTGCGGTCAGAGTGTTTTCACTATGTGCTGTGTCTGCGAGGCTGAGTCCGGCGGCATCTTGGAAGTCCATAGCGGGGGTATTTGCTTCTGCTGCCTGCGTAGGATGACGAGTCTATCGGGACCCTGAGGGCTTGTGGAAACTGTGTGATGGTTTCTTTCAAACTTATAGTCTTTTAATATCTTTGAACTATTTTTACTGTGCCCATGGTCTGTTTTTTTAAATCAATTATGGTATTGTCTGCACTGGTGTAACCATATGCTAACTATAACTATATGTAACTATGTGGTTTTGTGTAGGTCTTGTGGCTTTAGTTTTTGGTTTGTTGGGTGGTAGAGTTGGTCTCCTGACTTGGTGTGTCTGGGTAGTCTTGTTTTGTCTGGTGGGTTTGGAGCTCCTTTCTGGGAATGCACTAAGATGGTAGAGCGATATTAATACGCAGCAGCCTCTCCAAACTCTGGATTTGGGGATTGCCAAACGTTATGTGGATTTTCTGGTGTAGTCTGTTTTGTCGTGTGCTTTTGTGATATAATTCTGGAGGAACGTTGTCTCATTTTTTAACTGCATTGCATTTATGGTTTCTAAATTACAATAAACTGAAACTGAACTGAACTGAACTTCCCAACCACTGATGTCAGACTAACAGATCTATAGTTGCCTTTCTGCTGCCTCCCACCCTTCTTAAATAGCAGAGTAACATTTGCAATTTTCCAGTCATCCAGTACAATGCCAGAATCTATCGAATTTTGAAAGATCATTGTTAGTGCCTCCACAATCTCTTTAGCTACTTCCTTCAGAATCTGAGGGTGCATTCCATCAGGTCCAGCAGATTTATCCAGCCTTAGACCATTAAACTTCCTGAGCACCTTCTCAGTCGTAATGTTCACTGCACATACTTCACTTCCCTGACACCCTTGAATGCCCGGTATAATGTAGATGTCTTCACCTTTGAAGACTGATGCAAAATACACATTCAGTTCCTCTGGCTTTTCTGCTTCACTCATTACAATATCTCCAGCATCATTCTGTATTGGTCCTATAGTTACCCTCAACTCTCTTTTACCCTTTATACACTTAAAAAAGCTTTTAGTATCTTCTTTGATATTAGTTGCCAGCTTCCTTTCATAATTCATCTTTCCCTTCTTAATGACCTTCTTAGTTTCCTTCTGCGAGTTTCTAAAAGCTTCCCAATCCTCCATCTTCCCACTAGCTTGGCTTCCTTGTATGCCCTCTCTTTTGTTTTTACTTTGGCTCTGACTTCACTTGTCAGCCATGGTAATGTCCTTCTTCCCTTTGAAAATTTCTTCATTTGGAATATATGTGTCTTGCACTTCCCTAATTTTTCACAGAAACTCCAGCCATTGCTGCTCTACTGTCCTTCCTGGCAGTGTTCCTTTCCAGTCAACCTTGGCCAGTTCCCTTCTCATGCTATTGTAATTTCCTTTATTCCACTGAAATACTGACACATTGGAATTTAGTTTCTCCTTCTCAAATTTCAAAGTGAACTCGATCACATTGTGATCACTGTTCCTCAACCTTAAGCTCTCTTATCACCTCTGGATCATTGCACAACACCCAATCCAGCACAGCCTATCCCCTCGTGGGCTCAACAATAAGCTGTTCTAAAAAGCCATCCCTTAGACATTTTACAAATTCTCTCTTGAGGTCCAGTATTGGCCTGGATTTCCCAATCCACTTTCATGTTAAAATGCCCAACGATTATTATGATATTGCCTTTCTGACACACCTTTTCTATCTCCAGCTGTAATTCGTAATCCACATCCCGGCTGCTGTTCGGAGGCCTGTATACAACTGCCATTAGGGTCCTTTTATCGTTGCCATTTCTTAACTCAACCCATAGAGTAAAGAAACTTTTCCATGCCTGACATTGCCATGTCCCAGTCTTTGCATGGATGAAAAAGTTCCTTCGTTCTCTTCAATTCGCCATGATCTTTCTTGCTATTACAGTATATCCATACTTCCAACACAGCAACAATTCCATCTAAACTTTTTCACTGCAGAACTGAGCTGGATTTGGCCTGGTCCACCCCAATCCATTCAATCCTATGCTTCTGCATCTTCCTGAGCTGAACGAGGAGAACTGAACTAGCTCATCCTTCATACTTGGGCTGAAGGTGGTGAGAGCTTAGTGAGACAAGACTGAAACATTGCCCTAAGCCATTTGGAGGAGGCAAGATTAGAGACACACTCTCACTTCTTGTCAATAATGGGTGGCTTGATAATCAGAGATATTTAAAACATTGAATTATCCTATTTCAGATAACTCACTCCCACAACGTCCATTTTCTCTCCTCCTTATCCTCCTACACACACCTAAACCAGAGCACTCATCAGCCAATTTCTTTCCTGACATCCACCCACTCCATCAGCTCTTCACCGATACACAGTTCCCACTGGATACAATACTCACCCGCACCCTATCCCTCCCACCTGATCATCCCACCTCACTTGCTTGGTTCCAACTACGTCCATCATTCCATCACCTGTAGCTCTTTGCAACCCCCTACACATCCCATCCCAGCTGCAGTTGCTCTCTCTACTCTCCTCTCCTCCATCTGCCCACCAGCCCCTCCTCACCTAGATCCACTATCACTTGCTGACTCTAGCTCTTCCCGTTCCCCTCTTCTCTTTATGACGATAAAGAGAATAGACTGGCTTTGCCGATAGTTCAGGATACAACCTTGCGTCAGGATTGAAAGCGAAGGGAGAAGACAGCCAATGGGAGGGGTGAGACAGAGACGAGTAGGAGACTGATGAATAGAGGAGGGTGAGGAATGATGGGCAGATGAAGAAAGCTGGAGGGGGTTGTGGAGTTGAGTGAGAGGTGGAAACAGATGAAGAAAAATGAACTTTATGAATAAAGTTTATTTCAGAAATAAAAATAAATACCTGTAACTCAAGTTCAGCCCTGACCTTGAGTGTTACCAGTGTGATGTTCATACATTCTCACAGTGACCACATGAGTTTCGTCCCACTTCCCAGAGACGAGTAGGTTAGAAGGTTAATTGGACATTGTGATTAACCTAGAGTCATAGACTTATATAGCACAGAAAAGGGCATTTCAGCTCCGTTCATCCATACCGAGCAAGATGTCTATTTGATGTCGATGTTTGGCCTATTTCTCTCTAAACCTTCCCTCTCCACGTACCTGTCTAAATGTCTGTAATTGTACCCATCACTACAAGATCCCCTAGCAGCTCATAACATATGCCCAGCACCCTCCATGAACGTGTGTTAGAGTTTTGTGGAAGGAGATGGACACACAGGGAGAATGGAATCCAAGTGAAACATTGAGTCAATGTGCTGTCTAGTATTCAGCTGGGCCTAGGATATCTTCTGGGACAATAATGAAAAGGAGCAAGTGAGTTACACCCAGAGACTTGCCAATGTTTTTTCCCTTGGTCTGGCCAAGATTAACCAAACAATATCACTAAAAGAAATGATTATGTTGTCATGAACTTATTGCTGTCTCTGGAAACCTGCTGTGAACAAGATGACTGCTACGGCTCCTACATTTAGTCAGTGACTCTATTTCAAAAGCTCTTCATTGATTATAAAAGGAATACTTTATGAAGCCCGGGATTCTTGGTGTAGGATGCTGCAGAAATGTGTGTCATTTTTTTTTCTTTATGACAAGTGTGATGCCTACTTAGATTCACTTTATGTAGATGCCAATCCCCCTTCAATTAGGTCATCACGGTAGCCTAGCTATTACAGCTCGGGGTGTTCCGGAGTTCGGAGTTCAATTCTGGTGCTGTCTGTAAAGAGCTCGTGTGTTCTCGCCATGAACCTGTGGGTTTCCTCTGGATGCAGCGGTTTCCTCCCACAGTCCAAAGACGTACTGGTTAGCAGGTTAATCGGTCATTGTAAATTGTCCTGTGATTAGGCTCTTATTAAGTAGGTGAGTTGCAGGGTGATGTGGCTCATTGGGTTGAAAGGGCCAATTAACACTGCATCGTTAATTGAATTACGTTCTATTTTGGTGCCGGAAGCACGGCGACACTCATGGGCTGCCCCCAGCACGTCTTCAGGCTGTGTACAACACATTTCATTGTATGTTTCAATGTACATTTACAAATAAATCTCAGCGTTTTCCTACACAAAGTGTGTGGTGCTAATAGTTATCATTTTGTACTGTTTCGATGTACTTACCTACAGAATGATCGGTCTGGATGCACACAATTGCATTTTTCACTGTATCTTGCTACGTGGGACAATAATGAGTTCATAAAATATAGGAGTAGAACTAGGCCATTTTGGCCCATCCACTATTTCATCATAGCTGCTCCATTTCCCTTTCAGCCACATTCTCCTGGTTTCTCCCCATAACCCATAATGCCCTGATTAATCAGGAACCTATCAGCTTCTACTTTAAATACACCCAATGACCTGGCCTCCAAAGTCACCTGTAGAAATGATTTCCCAGATTCACCACGCTCTGACTAAGGAAGTGCATCCTCATTCCCTTTCTAAATGGATGTCCTTCTATTCTGAGGCTGTGTCCTCTGGTCCGAGATGCCTCCACCACAGGAAACACCCTCCCCGCATCCACCCTATCGACGCCTTTCATCAACATTCCATGGGTTTCCAGGAAGTCTCTCTCATTCTTCCGCATTCCAGTGACTACAGTCCCAGAGCCAGCAACTGATGTTAATATTAATATATGTTAATCCTTTCATTCCTGGGTTCATTCTCGTGAACCTCCTCTGAACCCTCTCCAATGTCACCACATCCTCTCTTTGATAATCCAATTACCAGTTTTATTCTCCCCACATTCTTTTCAACTACTCCCTGACAAACCCTGGGATATTTACAGTGGCTAATTGACCTATCAATCTGAATGTTTTGTGGTTGTGGGAAGAAGCTAGAACACTAAGGGGAATCCTGGGTGGTCACAGGCAGAATGTAGAACCAGTAGCCAAGATCAGGCTTGAACCCAGATCTCAGGCAGTGCGAGGCACCAGTTCATCACTGTGCCACCCGCAAATGCTTTTTTGGTTAGGAGGTGGAGGAGGACTAGCTGACATCCTCACGAGAGTTAACATCTGCCATTCTGGGAGTTCAGCATCCTTCCTGATCATTGGGAGGGGACATTGCACAAATTGACTACATCCTTGAAAGCCTTTATCTACTTTCTCCCCACCATCGAGGACATCTTCAAAAGGTGAAGCCTCAAGAAGGCAGCATCCATCACAAAAGACCCTAACTATCTAGGACATGCCCTCTTCTATTTGCTACCATCAGAAGGAGGCACAGGAGCCTGCAGACATTGAATCAATATTTTAGAAACAGCTTTTTCCCTACCACCATTAGATTTCTGACCTGTCCACGAACACACAAAATATTGCTCCTTTTTGCACTACTTATATGTTTATTCTTTATATTTCTTATTGTAACTTTATGTATTATGCTGTACTGCTGCCACAAAACAATAAATTTCACGACATATGTCAGTGATAATGATTATGACTTCTGTATATTCAAAGTCAATGTCTATTGAAGGAGCTGCACAGGTTTGAACTCAATATCTGGACATATATTGATCCGCCTCCAACATTAGAGTGAGTAGCCAGGGACACTTTGTTCCTGGTGAGATGCTATAAATGACACCAGACGTTAATCCTTTTCCAAACAATATGAGTTTGCAACAATTCAAACAACCTGCAAGCTGAAGTAGAATTAAAATCAAGGTTAGAGAGAATAATAGCTAGCCACTCAGAAATCACTGCTTCGGGAAGGGTGACACCTTTACAGCTCGGGGTGTCGGATTTTGGAGTTCAATGCTGACGCCGTCTATAAGGAGCTTGTATGTCTTCACTGTGAATGCATGGGTTTCCTCCAGATGCTCCGGTTTCCTCCCACAGTCCAAAGGCATTCCGGTTAATAGGATATTGTAAATTGTCCCGTGATTGGGCTGGGGTTAGATAGAGGGTTGATAGGTAGTGAGGCTCGTTGGCCCATTCTGTGCTGCATCTTTAAACAAATTAATGTTTAAAAATTACCTTGCACTTATCAACTCTTAAACAGAACCCCACTAAGAAAACCAAGGGTTAAATTGTCCCAAGGTGTAACAATATACCAAAGGCAATTGCACCTGGCATGGCTATAAATCTGCCATATCCTGAATTGCTGGTTGCATCATGATCTGATACGACAATTCAAATAGGCAGGAATGTGAAACAAGGTAGAACTAATGGACTCGGCCCAATACACTGCTGGCACAGGTCCCCCCACAACCATCAGTAATGTGAAGTGCTGCCTCAAGAAAGCATCATCAAAGATCCCCACCATCCAGGCCATGCTATCTTTTTGCAGCTACTCTCGGACAGGAGGTATGTACACCTGAAGTTCCACACCATCAGGTTCAAGAACCTTTAACCATTTGGTGCTTGAGTCAACTGGCACAACCTTAATCACTACCTCAGTATAGCAACACCATGACTACGTTGTACTACAATAGACTTCTGATTTAATTGTGCTGCTTCTTGTATATTTTTATACAATTTATATAGAGCATTGTGCACTGAAGTTCAGCAGAGATCCTATGGTCCACAACGTTGTGCCAACCTTTTAACCTTCTCTCCTACATAGCCCTTCATTTTTCTATTATCCAAGTGCTTATTTAAGAACTTCTTAAATACCCCTGATATACCTACCCTGGCAGGGCGTTCCTCTGACATCCCCTATACTTAAATATGTAATTTATATTTTTCTTGTGAACGTTGTACATATGATGCTACGCGGCTCTGATGTTGCTACAGGTGAAATTTTCACAGCACCTGTGCATATTTGTTCTTACTTGTGCAAATGCCAACATGCTCATCTTCAATGTCAGCATGCCACAAATGTGCTTTTCCTGACAAACCCAAGAGTACCTTATAAACCCAGTAAACCCTGCACATGTAACACACCCTACAAATTTCACACCTGTCATTAGACCAAAAGACATAGGAGCAGATTTAGGCCATTTCGCCCATCAAATCCATTCCATCTTGTCATCACGGCTGATTTATTATTCCCCCCAACCCCATTCCCTGCCTCCTCCCTATAATCTTTGACACTTTCATTAATCAAGAACCTAGCAACCTTCACATTAAATATAGCCAATGCTTGGCTTCCACTGTCCTCCATGGCAATGAATTCCCCAGATTCACCACTATCAAGCAAAAGAAATTCCTTCTCACCTTGTCCTAAAGGCACATCCTTGTATTTTGAGGCTGTGTCCTCTGGTCCTAGACTCCCTCACTATAGGAAACATACTCTCCATGTCCACTCTATCTAGGCCTTTCAATATTCGACAGATTTCAACGAGGTGCCACCTCTTTCTTCTAAGCTCCTGCAAGTATAGGCGCAGAGCCATCAAACACTCCTCATACAGCAACCCTTTCATTCCCTGGTCATCCACACAGCTCAATGGTACATTTGTAATGATCCTGATGAAAATAAGGCACAAGGGAAAACAAAACCACATGTAGATAGATACATGCTTTATTGAACCCAAATGCTTTTATTGTCACAGTAGCATTACAAGTGCACAAATATACAAATATTAGAAGAGAAGTAAGAGAAAATTAAAAAAAGTTACCTCAACAGTCTAACAGGAGGGACTATTAATTCCCTGGCTATAGGTCTACTCATTATAGAGCCTAAAGGCCAAGGGTAAGATTGACCTCATATAGCACTCTTTGGAGCACTGTGGTAGTCTTAATCTGTTACTGAAAGTGCTCCTCTGTTCAGCCAAGGTGGCATGCAGAGGATGAGAAACATTGTCTAGAATTGCTAGGATTTCCCATTTGTTTTATCACAGCCTCCAGTTTGTCCAGTTTGATGCTGATGCTATTGCCCCAGAACACCACCGCATAGAAAATTGTACTGGCGACAGCAGACAGGTAGAACACGTGAAGGAGAGGCCTGCATACTCCAAACGACCTTAGAGTCCTCACAAATTAGAGGTGACCCTCGCCCTTGTACACAGCCACTCTATCTAGGCCTTTCAATATTTGACATGTTTCAATGAGATGCCCCTTCTTTCTTCTAAACTCCAACAAGCATAGGTCCAGAGCCATCAAACACTCCTCATACATTAACCCTTTCATTCCTGAGATTATCCACACACCTCAATGTAAAGGTATTAACTATAATTTCAGAGACAAAAATAAATTCAAGTTGCTTTACAATCTGAATTTGAAACATCTCTGTTATAGCACATATTAGGGACAGCAACATTGAGAGATTTTGCAAAGAGGAATAGTTTTCTCCAGGTGTATCCATAATACTACTGTGTGCTATCAAATCAAACCGAGTGTGATCAGCTCAGGCAGTGCCTTACTCCCAGATAGCACAACAGTGTAATTGAATTCTGACAATATCTTTACAAAGTGATCTTGGACAAAAAACTATTATTTATGTGCAATCCTGACACTATCATTTCTGAATCTTTGTTGGCCTGTGGTTGCTATCCAAATGCATAAATTCTCTCTGGGTTCAACAGCCACACCTCTGATTTTCAAGCTAGTGTTTGTTGAGCTATCAGGTGTTCTCAGTGAACAAACAGCTCCCTTCTCTGCCCTGATAGATGCCCCCTTTTTCATCTATCCAAGGCTTATCAAAAACACAATTTAATTACTGCTTCCAAAAGTGTAAACACAGCTTCTTTTTATCTTGTGATACATCTGGACAAGTAGACAATGTGCTAAAACAAAATAAATCTGCCCTGACAGTTACATCAAAGGGTTTGGCCAAGGGCTTGCAGCTACTTAATGCACTGGAATGCTGTTGCTAGGCATCAGCCTACAACCTATCAGCCCCAGAAAGAAGAGATCTTTTAAAAACGGTTTGAAGAAAGTGAGAGAGTGGGAACGAGGAAGTTAAAAAGACTTCAGAATCTTAAGAGATTTAGAAGCTTAACTCAAACAGTTTAGCATTTCTCAGCTTTGTCACCAAATAAAGCCGCCGATTTTTATGGTGAAAGATAACACTATAAACTTGTCGATATTTTCCCTTTTGGGCTCCCTGTCAGTGTTGAGCAGACACAGTTCTTGTTAAAGCCGTGTACTTACATGTACAATCAGATGAGAGACAAGAGATGCCGAATAATGTGCTTGCCCTGTGTCGCTGGAGAGTAACGACTGATGGGAGTCTTGAGTCCCAACACTTAAAAGCCACTTTATCAGTTGAAAGATGAGTTAATGGGTTTAGAACATCAGAATTCTAATGTGACTTACAAGTTATTTCGGAAAATGACTGCAACAATAACACATTCCATTGACATAGCACCAAACAGCCTCAAGGTTGCTCACAGATATGCTACAGTCACACGAGAAGATATTAGGGCAAAATGCAAATAGTCAGAAATAAAGATACTTTTTAAAACACATAAGCATAGAACCACAGAACACCACAGCACAGAAAACAGGCCATTTGGCCCTTCTAGTCTGTGCCAGAATTTTATTCCACTAGTCCCTTTGACCGGCATCCAGTTCATAACCCTCCAGACCTCTCCCATCCATGTATCTATCCAATTTATTCTTAAAACTTAAGAGTGAGCCTGCATTTACCACGCCAGATGGCAGCTCGTTCCACACTCCCACCACTCTCTGTGTGAAGAAGCTCTCCTTAATGTTCCCCCTAAACCTTTCCCCTTTCACCCTAAAGCCATGTCCTCTCATATTTTTCTCTCCTAATCTAAGTGTAAAGAGCCATGGATCCAATGAGGAGGGAGAGACAGTGAATTTAGAGAGGTAATTCCAGAGATTAGTGCTGGTTGCTGAAGGAACGGCCTCTGATGGTAGGAGTGATTTACATTTTTATATCAGAATCTGAGAAGAGAGGATAATTCCAAGACTAGAAAAGATTACAGAGGTAGGGAGGGATCTGAAAGTAAGGAAGGAAATTTTAAGATTGAAGCCCTGTTTAATCCTGGAACAGATTGCACTTATCAAAACCAGTAGAGAATGTGGATTAAAAGGATGCTTTTTAAAAGACTTCCTTCATCCCTGTACAGAAGACATTTCAATTATTACTTGCTATTGACTGACAGTGAACATGATAATTCAGAAGCAAATTCTTTCAAATCTGGAACAAATGATAAATTAAGTCAAACTCCTGAAATCTCTAGTGGTTAGCTTTCATTACATTAGCAGTTTTAAACACGTTGTCATCATCATTATGAGCTGTGTCATATGATGTGGGGGATCGTGGTCTTGACCATGTTTGTTCTTGCCAAATTTTTCAACAGAAGTGGTTTGCCATTGCCTTCTTCTTGGTAGTGTCCTTACAAGATAGGTGACCCCAGCCATTATCAACACTTGCCAGAGATTGTGAGTCTGACGACAGTGGCTGCATAACCAGGATATGATATGCACCAGTTTCTCCCATGGCTTCATGTGACCCTGATCAGTGGTTGTGGGGGGTGCTAAGAATGTGCTACACCTTGCCCAAGGGTGATCTGCAGGCAAGGGGAGAGAAGGAGCGTCTTTGGTAGAGACGAATCTCCACCCACCACCTGTTCATACCTTAAGGAGCTAATAAACATGTAAAGATGACCACAACTTGTTCACTGTAACAACCAAAACTTAGAGTTATTTCACATCTTAAACATTGTAAAAGATCTCTAGAATTTTGGATCGTAAAAAATCACTTCACAGGAATATATATTTTTTTAATTTAAACCAAACTGTACACTGTCACACCAAATTTTCCAAGAGCTAGGACTTCAGCAGAAAACATTGAAATCACTAGCATAGCCCAAGGATTGGCAGCCAGCAATCTTGAGGCAGCAAATGTTCCACGTCAATATACTGTAAGTTCCAGAGAAAATTAGAACCAAGGCCTATCACTTGAATTTTATTTCATCAATCTTTCTGTAGGTGACTACAGTTCCAATCCACAGAGTTAAACTCCATTTTTTCAAAAGCTAATGAATTCCTTCTATAACCCCTTGCACCATCTGAACTATTAACACGTTACCTTCAATGGGCAGTTATTAAGAGGAAGGGAAATTATACATACAACCTCCCCTACCAGGAAGGATTCAATCCCACTTAGTACTAGATCCATTTCTGCATCATAATTTTAGATAGAAACCAAACATCAATGCAAGTAACTTGTTCAGTTACCACGTTTTTTAAAATTAAGTTTCGCTTTATTTGTCACACGTACATCAAGACATACAGTGAAATGCGGTATTTGTGTCAACAACCAACACTGTCTGAGAATGTGCTGAGGACAGCCTGTAAGTATCGCCGTGCTGCTGGCACCAGCATACCATGCTCAACTGAATTAAACTTGTTTTGAGCCACTTTTAAATATATGAATGGGGAAATCAGATATTAAGTGAGGCTTGTATTCAAAACACAAGGTTGAACAGAAAGTTGATTCCACACACAATTTTCGCTCAGACCCTGACTATCTTTAATAAGCTATATTAATCATCTACATTGCTTTACTCCAACTGCATAAGTCTGTTTACAAGTTAAACAAAACAGCATTATTCCTAATTCTTCAGTATCTCTCTCAATCAGTTGAAACAGCCATTCCACAGGGGTCTTAAGACAATTTGGTGCAGGGATATGACCCGAGTTATTGACAATTCTATTTTCCACACAGGCACTGTTTGACATGCTGAGCTCTTCCAGCAGGTTGTTTGATTCTCCATATTCCAGTACCTTCAGTACCTTGTGCCTTCTTCACACTGTAATTTTGTCTGCTCCTTACAACTACGCGCTGACAACTGTGACAGTTTTGCTGTCTTTGACTGTATTATTTCCAAGAATAATTGACCATTCTCTCTTCCTTGTTTTAGAAAATAAGGCAGAACAAGTTCTTGTGGAAGTCAGATGCACCATGAAGAGCATTCTAACTGGCTGCTTCACCATCTGGTATGTGGCGGTGGGGGAGCCCCCACAGGATCAAGATAAGCTGCAGGAAGTTGCAAAGTTAGTCAGCTACATCATGGGCACTAGCCTCCCCAGCATCCAGGACATTTTCAAGGAGCGATGCCTCAAAAGGACGGCATCCATCACTAAGGACCCTCATCATGGCTACCAAGGGATTCTGCAACAATTTAATCAAAATGCTGGAGAACTCAGCAGAACAGTCAAAATCAGAATCAGATTTAATATCACTGGCATACATTGTGAAATTTGTTGTCTTTGCGCAGCAGTACAATGCAATACATTATAATAGATAAAAACATGAATTACAGTAAGTATATATAAATAGCTAAATAAGTAGTGTAAAAATAAAGTAGTGAGGTAGTGTTTTTGAGATCAATGTCCATTCAGAAATCGGATAGAAGAAGGGAAAAACTGTTCCTGAATTGTTGAATGTGTGCCTTAAGGCTTCTGTACCTCCTCCCTGATGGCAGCAATGAGAGCAAAGCCGGACCTGGCTGATGGAGGGCCTTAGTGATGGATGCCGCCTTTTTGAGGCATTGCTCCTTGAAGATGTCCTGGATACTATGGAGCTAGTGCCCATGATGGAGCTGACTATGTTTATAATTCTCTACAGCCTATTTTGGTCCTAGGCAGTAGTCCCAGATACTAGATCGTGTTGCAGCCAGTTGGAATGTTCTCTGTAGAAATTTTCAAGTGGCTTTGGTGACATACCAAATCTCCTGAAACTTCTAATGAAATATAGCCAGTGTCATGCCTTCTTTGTAGCTGCATCAATATGTAGGGCCCAGGATGGATCCTCAGAGATATTGACACACAGGAACTTGAAATTGCTCATTCTTTCTGCTTCTGATCCCACTATGAGAACTGGTGTGTGTTTGACAATTGACAATCAGTTCTTTGGTCTTACTGATGATAAGTACAAGTTTGATGCTGTGATACCACTCAACTAGTTGATGTACCTTGTTCCTGTGTGCGGTCTTGTCACTATGTGAAATTCTGCCAACAATAGTTGTATTGTCAGCAAGTTAATAGAGGGCATTTGAGCTGTGTCTAGCCACACAGTCTCGGGTGCAGAGAGAGTGGAGCAGTAGGCTCAGCATACATCCCTGAGGTGTACCAGTGTTGATTATCAGTGAGGTGGAGATGTTGTTTCTGATCTGTACAGATTGTGAACTTCCAGTTAGGAAGTCAAGGATCCAGTTGCAGATAGAAGTACCAAGGCCCAGGCTTTGGAGCTTTCCAATCAGAACTGCAGGAATGATTGCGTTAAATGCTGAGCTATAGTCAATAAACAGCAGCCTGCCGATTATGGGAAAGATGATAGAGCTGCTATACTGTCTCTAGATGCCCACAATGCATTCAATAGATAGATAGATAGATACTTTATTCATCCCCATGGGGAAATTCAACATTT
The DNA here is from genome assembly GCF_048418815.1 of Hemitrygon akajei. NCBI lineage: Eukaryota > Metazoa > Chordata > Chondrichthyes > Myliobatiformes > Dasyatidae > Hemitrygon > Hemitrygon akajei. The sequence goes on along the minus strand of NC_133144.1, from coordinate 53,992,713 downwards.
TTTCCAATGTCCCATAAACTTATTGTAGCAAAACTAATTACATACAATACTTAACTCAGTATAATATGATATGCATCTAAAATCATCCTCTCAAAAAGCATTAATAAATAGCTTTTAAAAAGTTCCTAAATAGTTTACTAAAATACATTGAATGGTAACTTAAGCTCAGTCCTAACCCCGGCACTTTAACATATCTTACCCCTGGCGGTTGAATTGTAAAGCTGAATGGCATTGGGGAGTATTGACCTCTTCATCCTGTCTGAGGAGCATTGCATCGATAGCAACCTGCCGCTGAAGCTGCTTCTCTGTCTCTGGATGGTGCTATGCAGAGGATGTTCAGGGTTTTCCATGATTGACCGTAGCCTACTCAGCGCCCTTCGCTCTGCTACCGATGTCATACTCTCCAGTTCTGTGCCCACGACAGAGCCCGCCTTCCTTACCAGCTTATTAAGACGTGATGCGTCCCTCTTCTTAATGCTGCCTCCCCAACACGCCACCACAAAGAAGAGGGCGCTCTCCACAACTGACCTATAGAACATCTTCAGCATCTCACTACAAACACTGAATGACGCCAACCTTCTAAGGAAATACAGTCGACTCTGTGCCTTCCTGCACAAGGCATCTGTGTTGGTAGTCCAGTCTAGCTTCTCGTCTAACTGCACTCCCAGATACTTGAATATGATAGAGTGGCCCTATCTAATTGCAACACTCAAGAAGTTTGGATTCAGCGACACTTTTATAGAATGGGTTAAAATATTATATACCAATCCAAAATCCTCCATTTTCACAAATGGGGATAAATCCAGTCCATTCTCCCTGCAATGTGGTGTTTGCCAAGGGGACCCATTGCCCCCCTGCTGTTTAACATAGCGCTGGAGCCCCTTGCAATTGGCATTAGGGGCCACCCACACATTAAAGGTATTAAGTTGGGCAATATTGAGACCCGTGTGACCCTGTACGTAGACGATCTCCTTATTTGTCTAGCCAACCCAGTGGTCTCTATCCCTATCCTAGTAGAATAAATAAATTCCTTTGGGAGCATTTCTGACTATACCATAAATTGGGTAAAGAACAAATTCATGCCCTTAGTGGATCAATTTACTGAAGACTTCCTGAAAAAATTGTCTTTTAGAGTAGAGGACTGTTTCACCTATTTGGGGATTAAACTGACTAAGAACCCAAAGCATCTTTTCAAATTTAACTTACAGAATCCTTAGAAAAACTCAGAACAAATATCGAGTCCTGGAGGATGCTGCCCTTATCCATGACTGGACGGGTAAATGCGATCAAAATGGTGACCCTACCCGGGTTTCTATATCTTTTTCAAAACCTGCCTATATACTTAAATGCATCCTTTTTTAAGAAACTTGACTCTATCATATTGCCCTTTGTGTGGGGCTATAAATCACACAGGATATCGAAGGCTTACCTACACAAACCTCTTAAGAAGGGCGGTCTTGGTCTGTCAATTTTCAAACATGACTATTGGGCAGCTAACTCCAGGGCTGTTACACACTGGAAATGTGGAGGTGCTGAGACCGAAGAAAAACCTTCATGGCTACAGCTGGAAGCCTCTGTTGTTAAATGTTCTTCACTTCCTGCTCTTCTGCTTTCCACTTATGCCTCAACAGATAAGCTAATCCAACAAAACTTTACCTTAAAGAATTCTCTACGAATATTAAAGCAGATAAAAGTGGCTCACCAAATTCCCAGTGTTTCCATACACGCTCCCATTTGTCAAAATCACTCATTTAAGCCTGGACAATTAGATGGGGTGTTTACAGGTCGGAGAGAGAGGGGTATCTGTACATCAATGGCCAATATGCATCATTCACACAATTAAGCACTAAGTTTAACCTTCCAAATTCACATTTTTTCGCTATCTCCAAGTTAGACACTATGTCAAGGAAAAGTGCCCATACTTCGGGCCTATTTTCACCACCCATCCCTTTCTTGAAAACCTCTTGCTCCCTCCAGACTCCGAACAGTTCATATCAAAATTTGTGAACTGCTTTACTCCTTTGGTTTCTACAGATTTTACTAGGGAAGCCTGGACTGGGGACTTGAACTCAGAGATATATGCGGGACTTTGGGAGGAGACAATGTCCTGGGTTCACTGCTGTTCTATTAACTCACGCTACAGGTTAATCCAGTACAAGGTGATGCATCGATTGCATTATTCAAAAACAAAACTGAATCGCATCTTCCCATCTGTGTCTCCTGATTGCGACAGGTGCCGCTCTGCTGAGGGCTCACTAGCGCATCCTTTCTGATTTGCCCTACATTATACAACTCTTGGACGGCAATTGTTGAGTGGCTCTCAAAAGCCTATTCTAGAGACATTCAGCCCAATCACGACCTCGCCATCTTTGGATGTTCTGCAGTGACTCTTGAGTTGCCGCACGACGTGCAGATTGCTCTGCATCTAGGAATGGTGGTGGCTAAGAAACTTATTCTTCTGATCTGGAAGTCTACTACTCCACCTACCTTTGCACACTGGCTTCAAGGAGATGTTGTCTATTGTACAAATGGAAAGACTGCGTCTGCACAAACCCAATACACAGAATATATTTGAGAGAATATGGGGACCTTTCTTGGCTCAGTGTCATATTACCTCACACACATAGTGACCTTGACCTGTCTAATCTCATGAGTGGGTGTGGTGCCTAACCGGATTCCTCTATTCATTTTATTTTACATTGCTTCTGTGATACCACTATTGTGTCAACTTTTTTTTGGAAAGCCTTTATATGTAATCTTGTGAATTGTCTGGCAGCCTTTTTGTTTTTTGATTTTGATTTGTTTTGCCTGTGCTCCATCTGGAGCTGCATCTCCTTTGTATCATTTTGTAAGTCTTCAATATATTTTGCCTTTGTAATATTGAAAATTGTAAATAAAGTATTCAAAAAAAAAATGAACAGCAGCCTGACATAGGTATTGTATGCATCTATGCTCCATCAATGCATAAGCAGCATCTATGAAGAATAATTAACATTTAGCATCCTGATGAAAGGCCTTGGCCCAAAAATTTGACTTTTTATTCCGTTCCATAGATGCTGAGCTCTTCCATAATTTTGTGTGTGTTACTATGGATTTCCAGTATCTGTAGAATCTCTTGTGTTTACAAGGGATTCTGTATGTCTTTCCCACATTTTGGATATTGCTCAATATGGTGTGCCTTACACCCATTTACAACCAAAATCCAATATGGCAGAATGTCAAATGATATAACAACGGGGACTCGGAAAAGTTGATTGAAGCTTTGGAGATCACATTCTGAAATTTTATTTATCTAGCAAAATCTCCACCTTGAACACCCTCGTTATACATGACGTGTCAAAGATCTCATATGGCAACAACCATGAGACAAGAGGAAGCAAGGAGTCAATTCCTTCAACATTGCCGGGGAGGAAAAGAGAGGCAAATCAAGAGAAAAGACAAAAACACTATCTTCATTAACACAGACAAAATACTGGAGGAACTCAGCAGGATAGGCAGCAACTATGGAAGGAAATAAAAGAGTCGACATTTCAGGCTGAGACCTTTCATCAGGACCGAAAAGGAAGAGGGAAGATGGCATAATGAGAAGGTGGAGGAGATAGGGTAAAGATTACATTCTCTAAAGGTGATGGGTGAAGCCAGGTGAGGGGGAATATGGTGGGTGGGGAAGTGAAGGATGAACAGAGAAGCTGGGAGATGATTGGTGCAAAAGGTAAAGGACTGAATAAGAAAGGATCTTGAGAGTAGAGGGGAGTGAACCATGGAGAAAGGGAAGGAGGAGGGGCACCAGATGGAGATGATGGGCAGGTGAGGATAAGAGGCCTTACATAAAGTAGCTTGAACCTACAAGCGCAATTCAGAATTAGAATCAGAATCAGGTTTATTATCACCCGCATGTCATGTGAAATTTGTTAACTTAGCAGCAGCAGTTTAATGCAATACATAAACTAGCAGAGAGAAAAAAATAATAAATAAACAACTAAATCAATTATGTATATAGAACAGATTTTTAAAAAAATGCAAAAACAGAAATACTGTATTCTAAAAAAAAGTGAGGTAGTGTCCAAAGATTCAATGTTCATTTAGGAATCTGATGGCAGAGGGGAAGAAGCTGTTCCTGAATCACTAAGTGTGTGCTTTCAGGCTTCTGTACCTCCTACCTGATGGTAACAGTGAGAAAAGGGCATGCCCTGGGTGCTGGAGGTCCTTAATAATGGACGCTGCCTTTCTGAGACACCGCTCCCTAAAGATGTCCTGGGTACTTTGTAGGCTAGTGCCCAAGATGGAGCTGACTAGATTTACAACCTTCTGCAGCTTCTTTCGGTCCTGTGCAGTAGCCCCTCCATAAGTGATCAGACTGTGATGCAGCCTGTCAGAATGCTCTCCACGGTACAACTGTAGAAGTTTTTGAGTGTATTTGTTGACATGCCAAATCTCTTCAAAATGCAGTCGCTTTGCACAGGCAGACACCTGGGCCAAATTGTGGCAGGCCTCATTATCCAGTACAAGGTGCTCCCCGGATCTTCCTTCGCAGTGAAACATTCCAATAGCCACATGGTAATGACTCCAATGGCGAAGCGGGAGTGTTGCTCAGTTTCAAAATGACAGCAGCATTTTACCAAATGACACATAATCATTCGGCCAATTGCTGGTGAGAGAATGTAAACACTTTTGATACTGACATGGACATTATCGATTAGAATATAAAGCTTTTCACGGAAGGCAATATTGCATTATAAATCAGAAATATGTATGTGTATATATATATAAGTACTTTGGTTACTGGATGCATTGGTTTTGTATCATTAGGTATTGTATTGTTAAGTGAAGGATGTACTGAAGAAGACACAAAGGTAGATCGAGGACTATGAGTATTATAAAATCTAATGGCCACTTGCTTAACCAATAAAATTAAATTTCCTTGATTCCCTTCATTCAAGAGGGAGACCATCCTTAAAATAATTTTTCACTGGTCATCCTTCATCTTTCTCCTTGTTGTACATTAACTGTCACGTTATTGATGTGTAACTACACTCAGTAGCCACTTTATTAGGTACACCTGTACATCAGCTTGTTAATGCAAATATCTAATCAGCCAATCATATGCCAACAATTCAGTGCATTAAAGCATGAAGACATGCTCAAGAAGTTCAGTTGTTGTTCAGACAAAATATCAGAATGGGGAAGAAATGTGATCTAAATGACTTTGACCGTGAAATGATTGCTGGTGACAGATGGGGTGGTTTGAGTATTTCAGAAAATGCTGATCTCCTGGGATTTTCATGCACAACAGTCTCTAAAGTTTACAGAGAATGGTGACAGAAATAAAAACATCCAATAAGGGAAAGCACCTTGTTAATGACAGAGGTCAGAGGAGAACGGCCAGACTGTTTCAAGCTGACAGGAAGACAACAGTAACTCAAATAATCATGCATTACAACAGTGGTTTGCAGAAGAGCATCTCTGAATTCACAACACCTTGAACCTTGAAGTGGATGGGCTAGAGGAGAAGAATACCTCAAACATACACACAGTGGTCACTTTATCATGTACAGGAAGCCCCTAATGACTGTGTCCTGAACCAGCATGGATAACTTCACTCACCTCAACACTGAACTGATTTCACACCCAATGGATTCACTTTCAAAGGATTCTACAACTCATGTTCTCAGTATTATATATTTATTTATTATTCACTTTGTGTTTTTATTTGTACAGTTTGTCTTTTGTACAATGGTGACTTGTCAGTAATTTATTTGTGTAGAGTTTTTCATTGATTCCTTTACCCTATTTCATTAAATAGCCTAATTAAGCTCCTATGTCTTATGGTCTTATTGTATTTCTTTGTCCTAGTGTGAATGCCTGCACAAAAAAGAATCTTAGGGTAGTAGATGGTGAGATATACATACTTTGATAATAAATTTACTTTGAACTTTGAACCGATGGAAGGAAGCCATTCAGCCCATTGAGACTATGAGCTCACTCAGAAAAAGCCCATCAATCCTACAGCTCCACTCTTTCCCCTGGATTCTATGATCTCTCAAGGAAAGAATGTTAACCATGGCTCCCCAAACTTGCTCATTTTCTTTGAACACAATCCAACACTGCCTCCAGCAAAGCAACACTCTCTCAGCACAAAATTGACTCGACAACCTAGTTAAATGCTCAGATGCTGAATCCACCATCAGCGGTTTCAAGGAAGAAATAACGGCATCCAATGCCCATGGAAACTGCAGCAAAGTGCCTCGGGAATGATATCCCAATAAGGATCAAGATCTTCAGCACTGGAGGAAGGGAAATAACTTGAAGAAATTGAAAAAGATTATAAGTGTAAATCTCTTCTGGCAGATGCTTTTCTACCAATTCCAGCTCCAAGTTATGCCTTGAAGAGATGACGATGTAACAAAACCACTTGTCCAAAGATTTCTGTGGCATATCCTCCTTGGCTATGAGTCAAGAATGAAATGCCATGATTTAAGTTATCGATGAGTCATATAATATATTTGAGTGTCAAAAAAATGGAAAGCAAAGTTTTCTTTGGGCTTTTTAGATAATAACATCACTTTCTGAGCAGCATTTGTCATGCCAGGGAACTCACGTTGAGCTATGCTTGAAGGTTGTCTGACGTTAATGCTTATCTCTTCAATTCTTGAGATAATGTTGCTGTTCCCTGATGTGAATAAACTTACTAGAATTATATATAATTCCTGTCATTGTATTTATGGAATTGTCAGGGTTCATTATAAATTTGGGATTGGGGTTCGACTTGCCTTCAAAACTCTGCGCTAAAAATGTCACTCAGAATTATGAAGTACTGAAAATGCCAATAAATTTTTGCACCATAAGAATTCCATCACTTAGGAGCTCACTATCCAAAACATGCCCTCTTCTCACTGCTACCATAGTGGAGGAGGTACAGAGGCCTGAAGAAACAGTTTCTTCCTCCACTATTAAGTTTAACATGTTTATTTCACTCAACTGTACACATATATACCGCCTAACGAAACGTTTCTTCTGGATGAAGGCGCAAAACACACACACACACACACACACACACACACACACACACACACACACACACACACACACACACACACACACACACACACACACACACACACACACACACACACACACACACACACACACACACACACACCACATGAAGTAACATTACCACAAATAAATTAACAAACAATAAGATGCATTTGCAACACAAGTTAAAAAGTAAACAGTATAATGCTACGTGATGAGACCTGAGTGGCAGCAGTCAGCTCAGAAGTACTACAGTTTGGGGAAGAAGCCAGCAGTTCTTGTCCAAATTCTATGGCATTTCCTGCCTGATGGTAGGGGATCAAAGAGATTGTTGGATGGATGGGAGGGATCACTGAGAGTGCTGAGGACTATGTGCACACAGTGCTCTGGTTAAGTATCTTGGATAGGGGGAAGAGAGACCTCGATGATCCTCTCAGCAGTCCGCATAATCCTTTGTAGGGAATTATGGTCAGATGCCTTGAAATTCCTGCACCAGACGGTGATGCAGTTGGTCTAAACACCCTAACTGTTGATCAGATCAAATTAGATTTCTGAACGATCCACAAACCAGTGACCAATTCCTCATTATTTTTTTATTCTGCACTATTTTTTTTAAATTTCAAGTAATTTTCTGTATTTGCTCTCCTCTGCTGCTACAACAACTTTCATGTCATACAAGTTAGTGATAATCAATCTGATTTTGACTTTGAAGTGATGACCATCTCTCACAAGGCAAAATCCATCCACTGATTTGTGACTTTAATAGCGTTACCATTACAAAGTCCCTGCACCATCCCTACCCTGGTAGTCACCAGCTCCATAAATCTCATCCTCTGACTCCCGTAGAATCCAGGCTCCGAGATCATGGCTCCTTCTAGCTGTTGGCTTGCTGGGATGATGGAATCGAGAACACCAAAGTCAAAAGGAGTCAGAGGGAGGAGTTCTTTTCAGCAAGAACTGGCTGCGCTCTCTCCTCAAAAAGCAATTGCACAACAAAAACTTCCCAGTTTAGCCACAAAGATATGAGAATAAATGTCCTGTTCAAGGGAGAAGACATTACACAACCCATAAATCTATGCCTGAGTAAGAAATCATTTCATTCCCCCGTCTCTCAGTTAAAGACAAAAAGAACTAACATTTTGAGAACAACCCCCAGCACAGCCCATGGTTTAATGATTTTTGCATTGGCTGCATGAGGTACAAATCCATCAATAAAATGGTTGTCATGTGCACCACTAAAAGGATGTTAGGAAGGCATTTTAACTTAGAAACAGGGCAGAGTGTTTATTTTTCAATAATTTGCTCTGCGTGCTTGATTCCACTTGTACTAAGTTTTTTTGTTTTTGTCTTTTTAACTGAGAGGAAAGGGAATGAAATGATTTCTCATTTTTCATCCACACTCAAGGATGGATTTATGGGTTCTGTAAAAGATCACATGATAGGTGATCATATGCTGAAACTAGCTTAATTTCAGCAGTGTGGGAAAAGAACGAAGTCCATGGTCCATGCAGTATTAGACCAGAGGCGTTTACATATGATATGCAATTAATGGCTCATTACAGTAAAACCCAACAATTTAATTTCCTGGACTTCATTCCAAGCTCAAAACCAAATTTGCATCCAGAGTTGAGATTGTGCAATTTATTCATTTACCCCTGTATATGTAAATAACCAGCGAGTGATTTACAGCATTACACTGCCAGAGACTATCCTCAAATTCAAGTTTAAACTGAAAGATCTCAAACAAGTAAAGCTTGTGTTGCAGGTCCAGCTGTCATACTGAAGTATAAAGGGTAGTTTAATCAATCATAGAAAGCAAAAAAAAACACCTATATATTGTCAATGGAACCTACATGTGGGAAGATAACTATACTGGCCTACTGTGTTCTGTTTTCCCAGGCTATTTTACTCACTTTTCATCATAAAACATCTGTTGTTGCTTTTTTTAAAAAAAAGTATGCTTCACAGAGGAAGTTCAGACTCTCAAAGACTGGTGCCTTTTAAATTAGCATTGCTTGACGTACAGAGATTTGCCCCAAAGAACTCCTGGACCCCTTTTACAGATCCATGTGATTCCCGTGCTTCCGAGGGTTCTTCAGAGCACAAACGTTGATCTTTTCCATATCCAAGTAGCTTTAAGATCTAATTTTCAGCCTTAAGTAGCTCACACGTTATTTCATAGCCAGTTGAAAAAAAAATTTCAAATAACCAGGTGGAGCAAAGTTATCATATCAGCATATGTTGTGAAATTTGTTGTCTTTGCAGCAGCAATACAATGCAATACATAATAATAGAGATAAAACTGTTAATTACACAAACTATACACACACACATATATAAAATAGTTAAATTAAATAAGTAGTGCAAAACTAAAAAAAAGAAAGTAGTGAGGTAATGACAGCCATCCATTTTAATTCCACTTCCCATTCCAACATGTCCATCAATGGCCTCCTCTACTGTCGTGATAAGGCCACACTCAGGTTAGTGGAGCAACATCTTGTATTCCGTTTGGGTAGCTTCCAACCTGGTGGCATGAATATTGATTTCTCGAATTTCTGGTAATGCCACCCCACACTTCTCTATCCTCCATCCCCTTTTCCCTCTCATCTCCTTGCCTGTCTATCGCCTTCCTCTGTTTCACCTCCCCCTTTTTCTTTCTTCCATGACCTTCTGTCTTCTCCTATTAGATTCGCCGTTCTCCAATCCTGTATCTCTTTCACCAATCAACTTCCCAGCTCTTTACTTCACCCCTCCCCATCTCCCAGTTTCACCTAGCCCCTTGTAATTCTTCCTCCCCTACCCCCACCTTCTAACTCTGACTCCTCATCCTTCTTTCTCCAGTCCTGCTTAAGGGTCTTGGCCTGAAACATCACCCGTACTCTTTTCTATAGATGCCGCCCGTCCTGCTGAGTTCCTCCAGCATTTTGTGTGTGTGTGTTGCTTGGATTTCTAGCATTTGCAAATTTTCTCTTGTTAGTGAGGTAGTGTTCATGGGTTCAATGTCTAGTCAGAAATCAGATGGTAGAAGGGAAGAAGGTGTGCCTGAATCATTGAGAGTGTGTCTTTACACTCCTGTACCACCTTCTTGATGGTTCCAATGAGAACAAGGCATGACCTGGATGATGGGGGTCCTTAATGATGGACACCACCTCTTTTATCTCCAAGACCATTAGTTGTATAAGGCCTACATTGAAGGAGATTCAACATAGCCTTATTTAGAACACCTCAGCAGAATTTTCAATGCAATCTGCCCCTTTCTGTTAACATACACCCTAAGCCTGGTCAACAGTAATGTGGCATTAAATATTCTACTAAGTTGAAATTGTTGGCCACTGCTGGGTCTGCTCAAGTATGTCTGAAATTAAATTAACCAAAGCGGGCAGTGACAAATCAGTTCTTCAGAAACACTTCTGCTGTTAAATTGTTTAATTTCATCCAACTCTGTTTTCACATCCAATAATAAATCAAGAAGTCTTTTGTTATTATCGGCCTCCATAAGTGCCACTCCAGAAAGCAATGGATCGTGTGGATATGTAATCCTGACTGCATAAACAGTAGGATTATTGCTGGTTAAAAATATATTCTCATATTAGAGGCAGTACAGCTGTTGGAACACAAACCTGTGATGGATATCTTATTTCCTATGCATGACATCCATTTCTGGCAAATTATTGCCACATAAATTTCTTGTCAACAGAAATGGCCAATTAATTAAGTTAAAAATTTACTTCTGATCACCACCATAAACCAAATAGAACAGCAAAGCAATTTCCCAGTTAACAAAGCAACTCAGGGTCAGTTTAATGAATAATTTTTAACCCTGTTATCAAAGACAGGCCAATACCTCAGAAGACTGACAACAAACAGGAGATATTTGCAAAGCCCAAAAAGCATCATGTATGCTGGTGGGGTGGGCATCAGGTAAGGGGTGGTGATCAAACAGTGCCCAACTTCCTCTTCAACATAAAGGCAATGAAAACAATATGAGATTCAATAAGCACTCCCATAACAATGAGACTACATGTACAATTTGAAAAATATATTAAAATGCACCTACATACATATCAAGTTCAAGTTTATTGTCATTCAGCCATATGCATGCACACTGCCAAATGAAACGATGTTTTTCAAACCAAGGTGCAAAGCACAGTACATATACATAACTCTCACACACATTTGTGGCAATACAGTATTACTTTATCACACATAAAGTAGTATTACCATAAATAATTTAACAAATAATAAAATATATTCCAGAAGATTGACATTTAGCATAAGGTGCTTTTACGACACAATAAAACAGAATAGAATATAATGGAACAGAACTTTATTGTCATTGTTCAAGACGATGAGATTGCGGTGCTACTTCAGCCTGTGCAAAACTGATATTTATGATGTCAAAAAGTAAACAGTATAATGCTGCTGGTGCTTCGTATGTATTGAGAGTTGTGTGGCAGCAGGGATGGCAGTCGGCTCAGGGCCTGGGGGAAGAAGCTGTTTCCCATCTGAACAGTGCTTGCCTTAATGCTACAGTACCTCCTGCCTGATGGTAGGGGGTCAAAGACATTGCGGGAGGAATTTATCTGTTGAACTGTAGGCTGATCAGCTGGACTATGATCAAATACAATATACATTATCCTTTTCATTCTGACTTGGTCCTAAACTAAGATTAATTACTGCTGAACTTGTTCTGGTGAATTGTTTAGTTCTGTCTATGACGAGCCAAGAGCTGAAGCATCTGGTCTGAAATATGCTGTAGATCTTTGGTCAGCTGAGAATTTTGCAATCAAAATGTTATGTCAAACAATCAAATAAGAAGTTACATTGAGCTATTTTTTCCTGTAAGCTAATAAATTCAAGAGTATTATCAGTGACCCTTTCCATTTTAATAGTGACACATTTCTGGTGAATTACAAGGAAACTTTGTCCAATAGGCCTTGAGCCAGTTTCTGCCTTGTGTGTGAATGTTGTCTCCTACACAACCTCCCAGCCTGGTAATAAATCAAGTGGTAGTATCAAGCGGACTGGGTCACTATGCGTCACTGGGCAGGGCTGGATGCATCCGGGTGTGATTCTGTTTATCAAACGAGTATACCAGTAGCTTTGTAATCTTCTGTAGGAAGTTATGGAAACTGACAGAAGAAACGTGATTTAAGATTGGGTGTCATGGTAGCACAGCAGTTAGTGCAATGCTTTACAGCTCGTGGTGCTCCAGAGCTCGGAGTTCAATTCCGGTGCCATCCTGTAAGGTGCTTGTTTCTGTACGTCCTTCCAGTGGAATGCATGGGTTTTCCCAGGTGATCCAGTTTCCTTCCACAGTCCAAAGATCTATCAAGTAGTTTGAATGGTCATTGTAAATTGTCCCGTTATCAAGTTAGGGTTGATCAGGGTTATGAGGTTGCTGGGGCAACGTGGCTGAAAGGGTCAGAAGGGCCTACTTTGAATGGTATCACTAAATAAATAAAAAAACAACCATATGTAATATATAAAAAAATATATATTTATATAAAGCAACATGATCGTGAAATGTTAAAATCAATCCAAGGTTTGCAGATTATTTCATTTTTGAACGTGGAACAGGATAGAACTGGACAGGCCATTCGGGCCACAATGTTGTACTAATCTTGATGCTAATTTCTATTAAATGTTCTCCTCCATATCCCTCCATTTCCTTCATATTCATGTGTCCTAAAAAGCTCTTACACTCCACCAAACTGCCTACTTCCACTAATAATTCTGATAAATTAATAAATGTAAAGGTTCACAACATGAAAAGTTCAAGGTAAATTTATTAACAAGTATATTCACAGTAACTACAAAGAAACACAATAGGATCAAAGAAAACCCACACACGGGAGTGACGCACAAACAACCAATGTGCAAAAGGCAGCAAAATGTGCAAATACAAAAAAAAGAACATATGTATTAATAATAATAAATAATTAAGCAATAGATATTGAGAACATGAGTTGTAGAGTCTGTAAAAGTGAGTCCATAGGTTGCTGAATCAGTTCAGTGTTGGGGTGAGTGAGGTTATCCCTTCTGGTTCAAGATGCTGATGGATGAGGGGTAGTAACTGTTCCTGAACCTGGTGGTGTGGGACTTGAGGTTCCTGTACCACCTTCCTGACAGCAGCATCAGAGGATCAGAATAAATACACCGTGGTTGTCACCGACTTTATTAAAACAGTTGTAGATGAGTGTGTCCCCACAAAATTATTGGAAGTTTTCCCCAACCAGAAGCCCTGGATGAACCATAGATCTGCAGTCTGCTGAGGGACAAATCAATGGCATTCAGGTCTGGAGACCAAGTTAAATACAAAAGGTCAGGGTATGATCTTCAGAAAGCCCTCACATGTGTGAAATGGCAACTCTACACCAAACCTGAGTCATTGAAGGATGCTCGACAGCAGTTGCAGAGCCTGAATGCTATCACTTCCTACAAAATGAGAACAAGCTTCGCAGAGAACAACAAGGTTTCGCTTGCAGAAGACCTCAATGGCTTTTATGCTCACTTTGACCATCAAGACATGAAGGCACCTTCACAAACTCCCACAGCCACCGATGACCCTGTGATTTCAGTCTCTTAAACTGACGTAAGAGCATCCTTCAGATGGCTGAACTTATGGAAAGCATTCGGGCAAGAAGGGGTACCTGGTTGAATACTAAACACCTGTGCCGATCAACCTGCTGGAGTGTTTACCAATATCTTTACCCTCTTGCTTTGGCAGTCTGAGGTACACACCTGCTTAAAGCAGGCTTCATTTATATTAGTGCCTAAGAAGAACATGGTGACCTGCCTCAATGAACGTCATCCAATACCACTAACATCCACTGTGATGAAGTTCTTTGAGAGGATGGTGCCAAAACATATTAACAATCACCCCATCACTGAACTGTTCCCACAACCTATGGACTCACTTTCAAGGACTCTTCGTCTCACGTACTCCATATTGATTGCTTATTTATTTAATATTTATATTTTTATTTCTTATTTCCTTTCTTTTTGTATTTTCACAGTCCATTGTCTTTTGCATATTGGTTGTTTGTCCATCCTGCTGGGTGCAGTCTTTCGTTGAATCTGTTGTGTTCCTCGTGTTTACTGTGATTGCCCACAAGAAAATGGATCTCAGTGGTGACATTTGTGTACTTTGTTAATACATTTACTTTGAACTTTAAAGAAAGCATGGCCTGGATTGTGGTGGTCCTTGATGACGGATACTGTTTTCCTGTGACAGTGCTTCTTGTAAATGTGCTTAATTGTGGAATAGGCTGTATTCACTACTTTTTGTAGGTTTTTCTATTCAAGGGCATTGGTGTTCCCATAACAGGTGATGTACCAAGTCAGAATACTCTCCAACATGCATCTATATAAGTTTGTCAAAGTCTTAGATGACATGTTGAATCTGCGTAAACTTCTAAGTATGAAGAGGTGCTGCTGGGCCTTCTTCATAACGGCCCTGTGTACTGGCCCAGGACTGATTCTCTAAAATGATAACACCGAGGAATTTAAAGTCATTGACCCTCCACTTCTGATCACCAGATAAGGACTGGTTCATCTGAGAAATTAACACATACTTAAAAGCAAAATTCTGCTCAGAAGGGCCTGTTCAACACCTAGAGCTTATAGAAAAGCTGGGATTACGTATGCCCAATAGTACTTGGGATTTATAATCATGAGAAATTCTACAAATGCTGGAAATCCAAAGTGACACACAAAATGCTGGAGGTATCCTCAAGTCAGACAGCATCTATGGAAATGAATACACAGCTGATATTTTGAGCAGAGATCCTTCTTCGGGACTGGAAGATGGGTTTTGGCTTGAAACATCAACTGCTTATTCATTTCTATAGATGCCGCCTGACCTGCTAAGTTCCTTTAGCATTTTGTGTGTGTTGACTTGGGTTTTATGCAAGGTTTAAGGTCTTGAGCTACAAAAACTAAACACAAGAGATTCTGCAGATGATGGAAATCTTTTACATCTGAAGATCAATGGCTGTGCTGGTGCATTGAAGGTGGTGGTGAATTTCAGCTTTGAATTGTGCTTCATGCACCCATGCTGAGCTCGTAAATTTCATCAATTTCTCCCTTCCACCCTGCCCTTAAATTCACTTGGTCCATTTCTGACACCTCCCTCCCCTTTCTCGATCTCTCTGTCTCCATCTCTGGAGACAAACTGTCAACCAACATCTTTTATTAACCTACTGATTTCCACAGTTATTTTGGTAGATGGAGTTCGTCAGCCTGGGAATACAGTCCATCTCGGAGAGGGAAAGCTCTGATTTCAAACCTCCGCTGCCTTGCGGAAATACCCACTCATGGGAAAGGCTTCGGGAGTAAACCCTGAGGTCAAATCCGGAGCTGGAGTCCCTAAGGCAGTCCGATGTTGACTTTAGCCTCATTCTGGCAACTCCTGCGATGACACTGGTGCCAAGCTGTATCAGCCCTTGCCCTTCCCTTGTACAACATCAGTGGCATGGAGAGGGGAGACTTGCTGCATGGGCAACTGCCAGTCTTCCATACAACCTTGCCCAGGCCTGCGCCCTGGAGAGGACACTCCAGTAGACTTTTCAGGCACAGATCCATGGTCTCGCGAGACAACAGAAGCCATCCATCCATTTATTTGGCTATACCTCTTTCCACCCTATCTCCTGTAATAATGCTATTCCCTTTTCTAGGTACTTCACCTCCGCCACATCTGTTACTTTCCTTTCTAAAACATTAGAGACATCCTCTTTCTTTAAGAATGGGGTTTCCTTTCCTCCACTATTGATGGAGGAGCCCTCACCCGTAGCTCCTCCATTTTCCGAACATCTGCCCTCACCCCATCTTCCCGCCACCTTAACTGTGATAGTTCCTCTTGTACTTACATACCACTCCACCAGCCTCCAATCCAGAATCATCCTCTACCTCTTCCATCATTTCTGAAGGGATATAACCACAAGACGTATCCTTACCCCCCCCCCCCACCCGCTTTCCATAGGGATTTCACCCTCCGCAATTTCCTTGTCTATTCGTCCTACCCCACTAATCTCCCTCCCGGCACTTATCCCTGCAAGCAGCCTCAGTGCTACACCTGCCCAATCATCTTCTCCCTCACCTCCATTCAGGGCTCCCAACTGTCCTTCCAGGTGGGGCAACACTTCACCTGTGAAAATGCTGGTGTTGCCTATTGTGTCCAGTGCTCCTCATATGGCGAGACACACCGGATATTAGGGGATTACTTCATCGAGCACATGAGCTCCATCAGCCAAAAGCAGAACTTCCCAGGGACCAAAAACGTCAATCCCAATTCCCATTCCTTTTCCAGTGCGTCAGTCCATGGCCTTTTCTTGTGCCAAGATGAGGCCACCTTTAGGGTGGAGGAGCAACACCTTATATTCTGTCTGGAAACCCTCCAAACCCAATGGCATGAATATTGATTTCTCTTTCCAGTAAAAGAAACTCCCCTCCCCCTCTATTCTTTCTCTATTCCCACTCTGGTCTTTTTTTTATTTATTAGTTTTTCAAAACATTTTACAAATTAAAAACCCCAAATCCCAATGAGGAACATTAATACAGTGCAAAATTAAGCATACAATGACAATATGCTACAAAGGAAGAGAATTTAACAAAAAAAGCACCTAAATTAAAGACAAGTAAGCTTAGTATCTTCCCCAAGCCCCACAACACAAGAAAAAACAACAACAACTCCAGACCAACCACAACACAATATAGAGAGTATAAATCAGGACAGTCAAACTCCCAGACTGTGAATACACTTAGCAACAGAGGATAATAATGCCTACTACCAGAAAAAAAAAGTGAGCTGAAAGCAAGGGACCGAAAAGAAAAAAAACCCCAAAAAACCCTAGTCAAGAGGAAGGTTATGAAAGTACTCGATAAAAGGTCCCCAGACCTTATGGAACTTTAGATCCGAATTAAGAACTGAATAATGAATTTTTTCGAGGTCCAAGCAGGCCATAATGTCGTTAAGCCATTGCGCATGAGTGGGCGGGGCAACATCTCTCCATCTAAGGAGGATCAGGCGTCTAGCCAGGAGAGAGGCAAAGGATAATATTCGGCATTTGGTCGGACCCAGACATAAATCTGTCTCGCCCCAAAAACCGAACAGAGCAATTAAGGGGTTTGGTTCTAGGTGCTGATTCAGAATACACGATAACGTAGTGAAGACATCTTTCCAAAATTTCTCCAAGCTAGGACAGAACCAGTACATATGGATGAGAGAGGCCACGCCCCTCTTGCATTTATCACAGAGCGGACTAATGCTAGGGTAGAATCCAGATAGTTTAGATTTAGACATATGGGCTCTATGAACAATCTTAAACTGTAAAAGGCAATGGCGAGCACAAAGAGAGGTTGAGTTAACCGATTTGAGAACTGAGTCCCAGCTCTCATCGGATAAGGAGATATTTAAATCCTGCTCCCAGGCCATTTTAATTTTATCCACAGGGGCCCGTCATAAGGCTGCTAGTTTATCTCGGATAATTGATATTAAACCTTTACCTAGTGGATTAATGGAAAGAAATAGGTCCATAGCATTTTTCGCAGGCATTTCAGGAAAGTTAGGAATTAAAGGAGCAATAAAGTGTCTGATTTGGAGATATCTGAAAAAATGAGCGTTGGGCAGATTGAACTTAACAGAGAGCTGCTGAAAAGAAGCAAAGCGAGAAGAGGGCGGGGAACATCATAAAGGACTCATCCCATCCTGTGCACGGACTGTTTGATCTGCTTCCGTCTGGTAGGCGCTTCAGATCCCTCCAGACTAAGACTAATAGGCACTGGAGAAGTTTTTTCCCTACTGCGGTCACTTTGCTGAACAGTTAACTGCCGGTTAACTGTCGGCTAACTATTACTTGGATTGCACTACCTGTATGTATAATCTATATTTTCATTTATATTTATCATTATTGTTGTTATGAGCAGAGAGACAACATCTGCCGGAAGTAAATTCCTTGTATGTGCATAGGTACTTGGCGATTAAAGTCTGATTCTGATTATCAATGAAAAGATCTTCAAAATGTCTAATGCCCTTCCTATACCAAACATGGAATGCTGAATCGTACGTAGTAGGTAAAAAAAGGTGATTATGTGCGACAGGGCTGGAAACGGAAAACCCCTGGAAACCATAGCATTTCCTGAACTGAGCCCATATACGCAACGTGTGTCTAACAAGAAGATTAGCTATTGATCTGTGCAGAGCCAAGAAGTGCAGAGATAGATAATTCTTTAGTGGAGCTCAACTCCATTGCCACCCAATTAGGGCACTCGGGTTGGCCGTGGAAGAAAGACCAAAAGGTAGCACAGCGTATATTAGCTGCCCAATAATATAAACGAAAGTTAGGTAAAGCCATACCACCCTCTTTTTTAGATTTTTGGAGATGGATTTTATAATTCTAGAGCGCTTATTCTTCCACAGATATGACAAAATAATAGAGTCTAAGGAATCAAAAAAAGATTTAGGAATAAAAATTGGGATAGATTGAAATAAGTATAAAAATTTGGGGAGAACATACGTTTTAACAACATTAATACGACCTACCAAAGACATAGATAGAGGTGACCATTGTACCAGACTCTGTTTCATAGTATATGAAAGATTGGCAAAGTTTTCACGAAAGAGATCTTTAAACTTCCTTGTGACTGTAATTCCAAGATAAGTAAATTGATTATGGACTACTTTAAAAGGGAGATCACGAAATGTTAGTTCTTGTGCTTCTTTATTAATTGGGAAAAGTTCACTCTTATGTAAATTAAGTTTATAGCCAGAGACCTGGCTAAACTGGTCAAGAAGTGAAAACATTAGAGGTAAAGATGTAGACGGATTTGAGAGAAAGAGTAATAAGTCATCAGCATAAAGAGAAACTTTATGCTCAACACCCCATCTCCAAATCCCGGTCAATTCAGGACAGTTTCGAAATGCTCCCACTCTGGTCTTTTACTTCTTCTCGCCTGCCTATCACTTCCTCCTGTGTCCCCTCATCCTTCCCTTTCTGAGAGATGATATGTGTAAGGTGCAAGAGGCCGAAGAAGAGAGGAAGAGACAGTGCACTATGGGGTAAGAGAAGGAGGAGGGGATGAGGGATATGATGAGCAGGTGAGGAGAAAAAAAAGGTAAGAGGTGAGCCAATAAGGGAAATGGAAAAATAGAGAAGGGGCAGTGGGGGTGAACTTAGAGAATTTGATATTTATGCCATCAGGTTGGAGGCTAACAAGACAGAATTTGGGGTGCTGCTTCTGCAACCTGTGAGAGGCTCATCATGGAGATAGAGAAGGTCATGCTCTGACTAATATTTGATTGGTAGCTTTGAGGTAGTTGTGCATACCTGATGCTGTCACTTGAAGTGCTGTTGACAGTGAAAATGATTCACATATATTAAAAAAAATCTAAATGATTAAAAGTGCTATTTCTTCTTTTAAAACTTTGGTCATTATCTAATCACATTTAATTGGTGACAGACTTAAAAAGGAAACTATTATTCTGACCCAAAGAACAGCTGGAGAATACAATTCCATCTGGATGATCGAAGTGTTTAGAAGCACATTTTTAAGTTAATTCGCCATCTAGCTCTGATGATAAGCAATTTAGGGGAAAATAATCAGCCAGAATTACATAGGCTTACAGTGTTGACTTTATTAACATGAAGGATGTCGATGGAGAAAGAGAGAGCACAATCCACACTCCAGTATGTGCATCAGGCACTTCCAGGTGTCACAAACATTCAGTTTACTGATGACTGCAACGCACAAAGGCTCCGGAGGATGCCCCTTCCCACCCAGACTCTGCCTCACCTGTTCTCCACCTTTCACCTGGCGACCTGTACTCCTTCCCCTCCCCCACCTTCTTACTCCGACTTCCTTCCCCTTCCCTTCCAGTCCAGATGAAGGATCTCAACCCAAAATGTCAACTGTCTGCAGGGGGAAAATGGACAGCACACATGTCAAGTCAAGACCCTTCACCAGGATGGAAAGAAAAAGGGGAGACAGCCAATATATAAAGGCACAGGGAACAGGTGCAGCAAATGGTGGCAGGTGATAGGCCGATGCAGTTGAGGGGGGGATGATGATATTCAGGTGAGGGAGAGAGAAAGTGGGAAAGCTCATTTCTATCATTTGCATGATTTGTGTTTTATTTCTCTTTCTCTATGCACAGAGAGGGTTTGGGGTCAGTCTTTATATTTTCTTAGCTGGGTTCTTTCAGGTTTCTTGGTTTATGGCTGCTCATAAGCAAACAAATCCCAAGGTTATATAATTTATCCATTCTTTGGTAATAAATGTACTTTGGATCCTTGAATGATCAAAGAAGCAGTGAGATGACAGAAAAGTGATGATGGGCTGAAGACAAGTGACCAGGAAAGTGACCAGGGAAGGGGTGGGAGGAGGAATTGGTAGGAGGAGTGATCGGCAGATGGAGAGGGTTGAGGAGCGTAAAAGGTAAGATGCTGAGTGCCAGTGGAAGAAAGGAAGAAACAGAGGGGTATAGTTTACCCGCACATTGAATGTCCATTTCCCTTTATTGATGCTCCTTATCCATTGAGTTCCTCCAGCACCTTTAACTGTTGCTCTAGATTTCCAGCATCTGTACTCACTTGTGTCTCCATTGTTACCTTGTTTTTTTGCAGTAATTAGACAACCATCCCTAGAATTCCAGCTGGCTCCAATTTGAATACAAAGCCATCAATGTTCTCAACATTTGGAAACATTCTCAGCATGGATAGCCTCACCTGGTCTCTCTGTGAAGTCACCATCTGATTGGCTCAAATAGCAAAAGTGGTGGGGGGAGGGGGAAGAAAAGTCAGAAACATAACCAAGAAAAGTTGGAAATGCTCAGCAGATCGGACTGCATTGGTAGAAAGAGAAAACACAGAGTCAACACTCCAGATCAAGGACCCATCATCAGAAAAGTTAACAATGTGAAACATTAGCTCTGGTTGGATCTTCAGTGTTGGACCTGCAGACCTGGATGAGTCCCCCTCCCCCACCCCAGCCAGCGACATGTCAGTGGGGTCCCAGATGTCAGAGTTCCATGCGGGCGGGAGGAACAAGTTCTATTTATTTACTTTTCATAATTCATAATAATTTCATGTATTTGCTGAACAAATTTCACATTATATAAGGCAGTAATAATAAATTGTATTTTGAGCCACACTGCTGAAGCAGGTTCAGTGCAGCGGTTGTTCTGACATTTTAATGAACTCTGTGGAAAGTCAACCAGGTGCAGCAAGGCTCCAAAATACAAAGTAAATTTTAACCTACAATTATTGCTCCATCATCTCCTCCAAATCTTTTACAAAATGATAAAAAAAAGTTGCCATTACTATTGCTAAGCTGTGTACTGTTTACCTTCAGGGTGAGGTAAATGACCCCCATTTAACTCAGTGGGCTATAAATCTTGGCAGTTCTCTACCCCAAAGAGCTGGGAGCTTGGCAGTGAATGTATGCAAAGTTGAGATAGATAGTTTCTTCATGATGGAATCAATGGCTATGGAAAATGGACAGGAAAATGAAGTTACCGCCAAAATCAGATCAGCCACGATAATGAACAACAGAGCACACTCAAGGGGATTTACAGCCTACTCTTGTTCCTAATTCATTTTGTCCTATGTCATCGCCAACTCATTGACATGCCTTTTGGCTTCTTTTCGATCTGCTCAGCTTTAAATCTCATCACAGTTTTGACTCAGACATTTGAAGAACCGTGTGTGGCTACCTATTACTTAAATAGTCACATGGATGCTTCCAACGCACAAAAAAATTACCCTGGAGGAACTCAGAAGGTTAGGCAGCATCTGTAGAGGGAAATAAACAGTCGACACTTCAGGGCAACACATACAAAATGCTAGTGGAACACAGCAGGCCAGGCAGCATCTATAAGGAGAAGCACTGTCGACGTTTCAGGCCGAGATCCTTCGTCAGGAACAACATTTCAGGTTGAGATCCTTCATCAGGATCTGAAATGTCATTCCTCTCCATAGCTGCTGCCTGACCTACTGTGCATAGAGAAGGAGAAATAAAACACAAATCATGCAAACCAAAAGAAATGAGTATTCCCACCTTCTCTGTCCCTCACCTGAATATCATCATTTCCCCCCAGCCCCAAATGCATCCACCTCTGGTGTCTTTTTTTGTGAATTGGAAGCAACATTGCAAGTGATGCCCCAGATTTCCAGATTCTGCTGTCTCTTGCATCTAGATGCATTCTAAATGTTGTGAGACTCCCTGCCTCCTTCACCACATCCCTAATTTCAATTACCCTCCAGGTGGGAAATAAATGCTTCCTCTGATCCCTCCGCAAGCTCCACCAGCTCATCTTAAACTAAATCTGATTTTACACAGCTACATATTCTCCAGTGACCTCTGTTCAGATTTGCATGTGTAATCCTCGAAGTACAGCCAAATGTTTAACTTTACTCAATTTAGAAATTTAGATATTCAAGAGTTTAGAGCAGATGCCAGTCCAGATTTACCAAAAGCCGTAAGATATAGGAATTGAATTAGGCCATTAGGCCCATTGAATCTGCTCTACCACTCCATCAGATCTGATTTAGTATCCCTCTCAACACCATTCTCCCTGTGACCTCTGTTGCATGACCAATCAAGAGCCTATCAACCTTCGCTTCAAATATACATGACTTGTCCTCCACAGCTGTGTAAATCATTATCAGAACCTTTCAATAGAGCACTTAAAAATCAAAACACGCTAATATATCATCTATAGTTTTTGCCCGTGTATTACTTTATCCTGTTCCGCAATCAATACTTGTCCTGTAATCAATAGCATCTGATGAAGAGCAGATGTTCTTCGGTTTGCCTATATCTAAGTGTTTTCCAGAGAGTTCATGCTTTATCCACTGCACTATAAATGGGGTTTGACAGCTGGGTACTGTGTACATAAGGCCCTTAGCACCTAAATACATCCCAAAAAATTTAATAGCTTCTAATTTCCCTCCAACAAAGTGCTTTTAAGATTGAGGGAAATTAATTTCCCTATCTCTGAAGAAGAACAGACACTGGATCCTCTCAAACTTTCATGGTGGCATCCAAATGATAGATTTTCATGCCATTGTCTACTTCTGACGATTCCATTCACTGAATCGCTTAAATTACTTCACAGTAAAGTGTCACATTCTCATTGGGATGACAGTTTCAATAGCTGTTCCTAAGCACTATTCAAGTCATTTTCAAGGACAACAATGTCATTTGCAGTCGAGGTTATTCAGAACCTTTACAATGATGTGTCTTGCACCATACTGTATTAGTTCTGAAGCCTGGGAGCCAACTGCAGCAGCACCCGAACAAAGGAAAACCATTTTAAAAAATGCACAGATCTTGGACATCTTTCTGAGCGACTGCATTTTTAAACTCTATGTCTTTACTAAGGTTGCCATCTTGCAGGGGCACGGCTATTTAAACATTATACCACAATGAATATATGCACAATGTATGAAGTGTCCCACAGTCAATCAAATCAGTGGCCATTATATGTCAATCAGTAAGTACGTTCTTTAAATCATTTGAAGTGACATTTTAGAAGTTGATGTGTTGCTCTCCCAAAACCTGAGTGTGTAAGATTCCAGATTGTTCAATGTTATTTTCAGTAAAGGATAATTAAATAATTGTTACTCCAGATCCAAAGCAACATATGAAAAAATACACTATGACAAAGAACACAATAACTATAAATACAAAAGATAGCTTCTCTACGTAGATTGATTATATGTACATAAAGTGACGCTACTAATGCAACTCTGATGAGACCTTACAACCTAGGCAAATCAATCATGGCAGATTAATATTTGGTGTATATTGGGATTTGGCCATGACATAAATGCATGGAATAATTTCACATCCTGCTGAACAACGCCTTTTATTCAAGGTAAACAGAAGGAGTAAATTCAAGATTCACGATTCAAGATTATTTAATGCCATTTTCAGTACACAAGTGTAAAGGAGAACAAAATAATTGTAATTCCTGATCTGGTGCAGCACAAAAAACACAACAATAAAAAAGCACAATAAATATACATAGATAAGATAGTATATATACGTAGTTTGATTGTATGTCCATAAAGCATGTCACTCTTATTAGGTCCATAAAGTGATAGTAGGGACAGGAGTTTCTGTACATAAGATGACTGAGAAGAAATAACAAAGTAGTGTTGGTTGGGGTGAGGAGGGGTGGGTTAGTGAGCATGTAACTGAGCAAAGGTAGTTTTCCTATTCTAAAATGCTGCCCAATTTTTCATCTTGGAAATGGGGTTAATAAATTTTCATCTGTGAAAGTTTCTATTATACCTAATGTACATTTTAGCAATAACTGTCATTACTTTCCCATGGTTTTTATGAAGTACTTTCCTCTTCTTTGGCAGTGATATAGAGATGTCTGTCTCATACATGGGCAGCCCTGATTTTGAAAGACATGTTGACATCTCTCATGGAGAAAATCCATTGAATTACACCTTCACTGTTCAGTGATTTTATTCAATGTACTCACTTAATGGCCACTTTATTAGGCATCTCCTGTATGTAATAAAATGGCCACTGAGAGTCCGTTCATGGTCTTTTGCTGCTGTAGCCTATCTACTTTGATGTGCAGCGCACCCAGAACTGCTCTTCTGCACACCACTGTTGTAACGTGTGATTATTTGCATTACTGTCACCTTCCTGTCAGCTTGATCCAGTCTGGCCATTCTCCTCTGACCTCTCTCATTAACAATGCACTTTTGCCCACATATCTGTTGCTCACTGGTTGGTGTGCTTATCGCACCATTCTCTATAAACTCCAGCAACTGTTGTGCATGAAAGGTCCTAGGAGATCATCAGTTCCTGTGAAACTCAGACCACCCCATTTGGCACCAACAATTGTTTCATGGTCAAAGTTACGTAGATCACATTTCTTCGTCACTCTGACATTTGGTCTAAACAACAAATGAACCACTTGACTATGTCTGCATTGAGTTGATGCCACATGATTAGTTGATTAAATATTTGCATTAACAAACAGATGTGCAGGTGTACCTAATAAAGTGACCACTACACATATAAATCATAGTTTCTTAAAAATTTGGAGTAGGCTAGTCAGCCTATCATGTCTATTCTGGCTCTTGCAACTTTTCCAATCAGTCACATTCCCCATTTATCAACTGTCCCTCACAATCCCATTAGTTCCCTGATTACCCATACCCTCACTCTGGTTAATTAACCATTCAGCTACATGGGAGGAAGCCAGGGCATTTAGAGAGAAACATATGTTGTTCAAGGTCAAAGTAAATGTGTTATCAAAGCTTGTGTATTTTACCATATACGACCATGAGATTCATTTTCTTGTCAGCGTTTTCAGGAAAATAAAGAAGTACAATAACATTTATGATAAAATATACATAAACAAAGAGTGTCAAACAACCAATGTGTGAAAGAAGACAAACTATACAAATGTTTTAAAAGTACTGAGAGCATGAATTGAAAGTGAATCTACGGGAGAATATTTAATTTCCAGATTTAACTCACAATGATAGGATCAAATCTGGTTTGCTGGACAGTGAAGCACTACCACTCAATGCTACGTCATAGTAATGTTCTTAAAGTTGCCATACTTTTATTGAAAACTTTCTTGATTCAGTTTTGCACAGCTATGCATTGGTTGTTTCAGTGTAGAGTACAGGCTTGTGGACCATTAGCCTATAGAAGGTTGAAGACAGCTTCTGTGTTCATTTAGGTACAAGGTTTGCCACAATTAGTAACTATGTTGTATTAAGTTGCATGAGTTATCAATGAATATCAAAATCTTTCAATTCAAAGCCAATTTAATAGATCATTCCACCAGCATGTCCTTCCTTAGGAATAAAAAAAAACACTGAAATGAAAGGTTTGAACATTTTCACTGGCAGAAGCTCTCCCCTATATCCAGTACTACAAGAGGTAGCCATGGAAATGACTGCTACACTGACTGTCATCTTCCACATTCTGTCATTTATTGAAAAGTCCCTGCAGTTCCTGGTGGGTGGCAAGTGCAACACCATCATTTTAAAAAAAAGAGGGAGAGAGAAGGCAGGAAACTCAAGACTAATTAGCCTCATGTCAGTCAGAGGAAAATGCTAGTTTTGTGTAAAGGATGCAAAAAACACTTGTTACGTATCAATGGGATTGGATGGTCAACTTGGAGTATTTATTTATTCACTGATTGATTGAGATACAGTGTGGAATAGGCCTTTCTGGCCCTTCAAGCTGTGCCACTCAGCAACCCTATTTAACCCCAGCCTAGTCACAGGAAAAATTAGCAATCCCCAATTAACCTATCAACCAGTCATCTTTGGACTGTGGGAGGAACCCGGAGCACCCAAAAGGAACCCACATCGTCACAGGGAGAACATACAAACTGGTGGGATTGAACCTGGGTCGATGGTACCTTAAAGTGTTTTATGAAGAGGGAAATTGAGTTTCACAAACCTACTAGTGTTTTAGCAAAGATAAGGAAGAGCTAGTAAAAATAGTATATTTCGATTTTCAGGGACCTTTGGTAAATTTCCATTTAAGAAGTTAGTGTGCAAATTAAAGCTTAGCGATCATACTCACAGGGTGAAGGCATGACACTTAGAAATGGGATAAGGGGAAATCTCCACAAGGAGAAGCTGACCCTTTAGAATTCTCTGCCACAGAAGGCACTATATGTCAAGTCACTGAAAATGTTTAAAAATTAGATAGATCGATTCTGAGACATACTGTAAATGACATTGAAGAATATAGGGAAATATGTCATCAAGATAGAAGCTATGTCATGCTCATAATGATGACTTCGACATGAATGTAGGTGGTATGATTCATGCCTACCCCTGGACCAGGGAACATAGAACATTACAGCATAGTACAGTCCCTTTGTGCACGATGTTGTGCAGACCATTTAACTTAGTCTAAGATGGATCTAACCCTTTCCTCCTACAGATCCCTCCATTTTTCTATCATGTATTTGCATGCCTAAGCGTTTCTTAAAGGTTCCTAATGTATCTAACTCGACCACCACCCCTGTCGGGGCATTTCATTACCCACCACTCACTGTGTAAGGAAATTACCTCTGTCACCCCCCCCCCCATTCCTTCAATCACCTTAAAATTATGCTCTCTTGTATGATCATCATTCCCCCAGCTACACCAAGCCATTGCCTCCCCTACCATTACAGATCTCATCACATTGGGAGATCTCCCCTCAAAGACAGATGCTGCTTGACTACAGAATTCCTCCAGCAGCTTGCTTCTCGATCGAGATTCCAACATCAACAATCTGCTGTGCCTCTAGCAGGTAGGAGCAATAAGTATGCAAATGACACAAACATTGGTGGTATTGTCCATAGTAAGGAATGATGACTAAGGCTTCAGCAAGATATAGATCAGATCCAGAGATGGTGGACTACTGACAGATGAAATTTAATCCCAACAAGACAGAGGTGATGCATTTTGGAAAGTTAAATATGGGTTAGACACAGACAGTGAATAACAGTGCAAAAAATAATGTTGATGAACAGAAAGACCATGGGGTTCAAGCTCATATTTCCCTGAAAATGTCCACACGGGTGTTTAATATGACAAAGAAGTCATATGGGAAGCTTGCTTTCACAAGTAAGGATGTTATGTCCAACTTCACAGAACACTAGTTAGACTGCGCAGAGTATTGTGTGCATTTCTGGTTGCCAAACTGTAAAGAGATTCACCAGGGTGCTGCCATGATATGAGAACCTTAGTTATTTGGAATGATTGGATAGGCTGGATTTATTTCTGCTGGAATAGAGGAGAATGAGGGGTAACCTGACAGAAGAACATAAAATTGTAAGTGGGCTAAAAAGGGGAGATACAATCTTTTCCCCATGGTAGGAGTATCAATAACAAAAAGACCATGTTTAAGGTGTGAGAATGGAGTTTAAAGGGGATACGTGGGGAAAGGTTCTTTTTTACACAGAGAGTGTTTGACCTCTAGAGTACACCACCTTAAGGGGGAGTGGAATCAAATGCAATTACTGCTTTTAGCAGACATAATGAATCGGTCAGGCAAAGAAGGAGATGGCCGTAATAAAGACCATATGACCATTCAGCCATCGACCCTGGTCCAGCATTACATCATGGCAAATTCATTATCCCTCTGAACCCCATTCTCTTGCTTTCTCCCTGAAACCTTTGACACCTTTACTAATTAAGAACCTATCAACCTCTGCTTTTAATATACCTAATGACTTGGCCTCCTGCACAGCCATATGTGGGAATGAATTCTAAGATTCACTACCCTCTAGCAAAAGATATTCCTCCTCATCTCTGTTCTATTTCTCAATATGTCAGTAGCCTTCCATTGTAGCTTCTCTGTAAGCTAAACATACACTATTTTAACCTCTCATACCATGTTGGTAAATCAAATGCTTTAAACGAATTTTGAAGTTCAAAGTTCAAAATAAATTTATTATCAATATATATGCCACCATATGTTACCTTAAGATTCCTTACCTAGGAGGCATTCATAATGGAGCAGAAAATACAATAGAATAACTTAAAAACTATACACAAAGACTGACAAACAACTGATGTGCAAAAGAAGACAACTGTGTAAATAAAAAATACATAAATAAGTAAATAAATAATACTAGGAACATGAGTTGTAGAGTCCTTGAAGTGAGTCCATAGATGTGGAATCAGTTCAGAGTTGAGGTGAGTGAAATTATCCACCCTAGTTCATGTGTCTGATGGCTAAAGGGTGATAACCGACCCTGAACCTGGTGTTGTGGGACCTAAGGCTCCTTTACCTCCTTCCTGATAGCAGCTGTGAGAAGCATAGCATGGATGGGGAGAGAGGTCCTTGATAGTACATATTACATAGAACAATACAAAACAGAAACAGCCCACAAAGTTGTGCCGAACCAGCGAGAAAGTAAATCAAAAAACCCCAAGAGCTATTCCCTCCTACCTACACTATGTCCATATCACTCCATATTCCTCACCTTCATGTGCCTATCTAAATGCATCTTAAAAATCTCTAAAGTATTTGCCTCTACCATCATACCAGGCAGTGCATTCGAGGCATACCAGGCAGTGCATTCAGGCACTGCCTGAATAAAAAACTTACCTCTCACGTCCCCTTTGAACCTATCCCCTCTCACCTTCAATGCATGCCCTCTGGTATTATATATTTCTATCAAGATACCCTCTGCCTACTTTATTAATGCCTCTTATAATCTTACAAAACTCTATCAGATCTCCCTTCAGCCTCCAGTACTCCAGAGAAAGCAACACAAGTTTATCCAGCCTCTCATAATGCCCTCTAAACCAGATGGCATCTTGACAAACATCCCCTCCAAACTCTCAACATCCTTCCTGTACAGTGGTGACCAGAACTGTATGCAATACGCCACAAGTGGCCAACCCAGAGTTTTAGAAAGTTGCAACATAACCCGAGTTTTGAATTCAAAGCATTGATTAATGACAGCAAGCATTCCATAAGCCTTCTTCACCACACTATCGACCTGTGTAGCCACTTTTATGGAGCTATGAACTTGGACCCCAAGATCTCTCTGCTCATCAACATGATGAATGCTGCTTTCTTGTGGTAGTGCCCCTTGTGGATGTGCTCAGGAGGGGGCAGAGGCCAGCCCTTCCTTCGCACTCTTGATGAAGAGTCTTGGCCCAAAATATTGACAGTTTATTCCCTTCCATGGATTCTGCCTGACTTGCTGACATCCTCCAGCATTTTGTTTGTGTTACTCAAGGTTTCCAGCATCTGTAGAATCTCCTGTGTCAATGAGTTGCTGTGTATGGGCACTCTAGTCAGATGTAAATTGATGACAGCCTTTCAAAGAGATAGAACTCAGAATTGAGACAGTAAGGAAGGCTGGCAAAAGTGCAGCAGTTTTAATGTTGACAAGAGATGACTTGGAAAATAACTGAGAATACTTAGGGAGGATATTGCAAAACTGAAGCCAATCCTTCATCTTGTGAAGGAGGGTGTTTGAAGTTTGAGCGCTGCCAACAAGTTCATTATGACAAGAGTTCTCATCAATTGGAATGCAATTGTACAATGCAGCTTTGACATTAATGATGCTCTCTCACATATTGCACCTATCTAGATGCTCTTCACCTCCACAAGACAAAGGGTTGCATTCACTTATGCAATATCCTCCCTAAATATTTTAAATTCCATTCTATTTATACACCACCTTTGAATTAACAAATATCCTCAAGTTTATCCTCAATAAACAGGCATGTTTATCAAAAAATAAAATTGATATCTTGGTACATGTGGTTAAGGAAGAAGGCCAAATATTAACCGTAAAGGGTTGAAAAGAATAAATAGTATATTTTGGGAGGAAATTCTAGGGCTTATGGCTTTGACAGGTAGCAGTACTGATGTCAACCGTTAATTATCAGGAGTCAAATTTTTGGAGAACTTAGATGTTTTGGAAAGTTTCATGACTTAAGGAGATGACAGAAATGGTGTGGGGAGGGGGTACAGAATGACACTCCACAATGTTTAGGATAGCTTTGAAGAAGAAAACATGATAATAAGAATTAGAATCAGTCGTTATCATTGATTTAGATGACATGAAATTTGTTGTTTTGCCACAGCAGTACAGTGCATAGACATAAAACTGAAATAAATTACAAAAACAAAAACAAAATGCAAAAGAAAGAAAGAATGATGAGGTATGTGGACACTGCATTGGGGAAACTAAATCCTCAGACATGTTGAGCTAGAATAAGTTAAATAACTTTAATCTCGTTTATTTAGTGATTACAAAATACAGCACGATAGCATAGTGATTGCTATAATAATTTACAGCGCCAGTTGTAGGATCAGTGTTTAATTTCCACCACTGCCTGTAAGGAGTTTGAACGTTCTCCCTGTGACCATAGAAACATAGAAAACCTACAGCACAATAAAGGCCCTTCAGCCCACAAAGTTGTACCGAACCTATCTCTACGTTAGAAATTACTAGGCTTTCCCATAGCCCTCTATTTTTCTAAGCTCCATGTACCTATCTAAAAGTCTCTTAAAAGACTCTATTGTATCCACCTCCACCACCATTACCAGCAGCCCATTCCACACACTCACGACTCTCTGAGTAAAAAAACTTACCCCTGACATCTCCTCTGTACCTACTCCCCAGTACCTTAAACCTGTGTCCTCCTCTGGCAACTATTTCAGCGCTGGGAAAAAGCCTCTGACTATCCACACAATCAATGCCCCTCATCATCTTATACACCTCTATCAGGTCACCTCTCATCCTCCGTCACTCCAAGGAGAAAAGGCCGAGTTTACTCAACCTAATCTCATAAGGCGTGCTCCCCAATCAAGGGAATATCCTTGTAAATCTCCTCTGCACTCTTTCTATGGCTTCCACATCCTTCCTGTAGTGAGGCGACCAGAACTGAGCACAGTACTCCAAGTGGGGTCTGACCAGGGTCATATATAGCTGCAACATTACCTCTCGGCTTCTAAATTCAATTCCACGATTGATGAAGGCCAATACACCGTATGCCTTCTTAACCACGGAGTCAACATGTACAGCTGCTTTGAGCGTCCTATGGACTCGGACCCCAAGATCCCTCTGATCCTCCACACTGCCAAGAGTCTTACCATTAATATTATATTCTGCCATCATATTTGACATACCAAAATTAACCACATCACACTTATCTGGGTTGAACTCCATCTGCCACTTCTTAGCCCAGTTTTGCATCCTATCAATGTCCTGCTGTAACCTCTGACAGCTCGCCACATTATCCACAACACCTCCAACCTTTGTGTCGTCAGCAAACTTACTAACTCATCCTTCCACTTCCTCCTCCGGGTCATTTATAAAAATCATGAGGAGTAAGGGTCCCAGAACAGATCCCTGAGGCACCCTACTGGTGACTGACCTCCATGCAGAATATGACCCGTCTACAACCACTCTTTACCTTCTGTGGGTAAGTCAGTTCTGGATCCACAAAGCAATGTCCCCTTGGATCCCATGCTTCCTTACTTTTTCAATAAGCCTTGCATAGGGTACCTTATCAAATGCCTTGCTGAAATCCATATACACTACATCTACTGTTCTTCCTTCATCAATGTGTTCAGTCACATCCTCAAAAAATTCAACCATGTGGATCTCCTCTGGGTGTTCCGGTTTCCTCCCACATTCCAAAGGTATACAGGTTAGGGTTCGTAAATTGTGGGCATGACATAATGTCTCCACTTGCGGGTTGCCCCCAGCAGACCTCAGATGGTGTTGGTTTTGATGTAAACAAAGTATTCTATTGTATATTTCAATGTTTTACTGTACATATGACAAATATAGCTAATCTTTTTTATACATGGGTTGGCACCATTCTGCATCCTGTTAGGTAGCAAAGTATAATGGATCCAAGTTGGAAATTCCCTCAATTCAAAAAGGTTTCTAATTTTGAAACTGCAACACTAATAGCAATAATCAAACTGATTGTACTTAGTGTGAAACTGGTTTAAAACATCACACATTTGCCCTGAAGCATGGTCAGATCATTTTATCCATATGTCTTGAATGATCTGAATCTGAATCTGTCATAAATAGAATTTATGTCAATCTTTATTTATGCATATTTTTTCATAAATTCTATTGTATTTCTTCATTTTCCTGTAAATAGCTACAAGAAAATGATTCTCAAGATAGCATATCAGAATCAGAATCATTTTATTATCACTGACATAAGCCGTGAAATCTGTTGCAGTACAGGCAACCTTGGTTCAATTTCCGTCTCTGCCGGTAAGGAGTTTCTATGTTCTCCCCGTAACTGCGTGGGTTTCCTCCGCATGCTCCGGTTTCCTTCCACAGTCGATTGTATCGATTGGTAGATTAATTGGTCATTATAAATTTCTCCATGATTAGGCTAGGGTTAAATTGGGGGATTGCTGGACAGCATGGCTCGAAGGGCCGGAAGGGCCTGGCCCTCAACTGTATCTAAATAAATATATAAATAAATGAAATACATAAAATGTACTATAAATTACAATAAGAAATATACAGTACGTAAGAAAAGTTAATTAAATAGGTAGTGCAAATAAAGAGCAAAAGTGGTGAGGTAGGGTTCATGGGTTGGTTCATTGTTCATTCAGAAATCTGATGGTAGAGAGGAAGAAACTGATCCTAAAATGGTGACATACACATTCTTCAATAATAAATTTAATTTGACTTTCACTTTGAATTATTCTATGGTTATTTTTGAAGTGCATGCAAAATCTGTAATAAGATGATGATTGGAATTGTGGGTCTGTACAAGAAACATTATCCCATTATTACAAATAAATGTAACTCCCACTTTTGGAGGAAAATAAAGAACTTAATGCAAACATTTTGCAATTACATTTCACAGCTCTGAGTTATGCACCTTCCAAGAGTTATCATTGCTTACTAGTATCCTTACTGGAAACATTTATGAAAACAATTGTTATCACATGGGGAGACTTAATAATTTCTTCTCCTACAAACAAAAATTAGTACCATCTAATTAACAAATCATTTTTGGTGGTGATGTGTGACAGATGATGAAGATAAAACTTCATTGAAATTTTGCTGGAGTTGCTTGTCACCCTTCTTTTGATTTTTACTTCCACTCAGTCCCTTAGACTATGGGATGACATGTTTCTGCTCTTCTTCAGTTGGGTAACAAGACAAATATGAGACCTGTAGAATCTGTCATGGGGGTGGGACAGATGGCAGGGCAGGAAGGTGAACAATTTGGGGCAATAAAACAAGCTGC
This sequence comes from Hemitrygon akajei, assembly GCF_048418815.1. Taxonomy (NCBI): domain Eukaryota; kingdom Metazoa; phylum Chordata; class Chondrichthyes; order Myliobatiformes; family Dasyatidae; genus Hemitrygon; species Hemitrygon akajei. The sequence goes on along the minus strand of NC_133144.1, from coordinate 53,958,931 downwards.
TGGAAGAACTCAGTGGGTCCGGCAGTATCTGTGGAGGGAAATGGATAGCTAATGATTCCGGTTGACACCCTTCATCTAGACTTTAATATTTTGCTCTGAATTCCAGCATCTGCAAAACCTTGTGTCTGAACAAATTGAGAATAGTGCGTTCTTTCCATCACTTATACTTCTTTTCCGATATATCCTGCTGCCTCAGTAAAGCAGCCAGTACGATCAGAGTCCACCCACCCCAGATATCCTCTCTTCTCCTATCTTTCACCTAGAAGCCAGATAGCACACAGCACCATACTCAAAGACAGCTTCTACCCCATTGTAATTAGAATATTAAACAACTACCACTAATTTATCACCTGTGGAATCAGAGGAGCCACCATACTTGACCACTGTTATACCACCATCAAGAATGCTTACTGTGACATCCCATGTCCATGCTATGGAAAGTCCGATTACCTGGACTTACTTCTACTTCCAGTATATAGACAGAAACTAAAGACCTCAGCACCACTGGTAAGGACCAAGATGGTATGGTCAAGGAGGTGGAGGAGAGCTTTCAGTGGACTAGACAATATTCAGGAATTCATCTTCGAGTCTGAATGAACACCATTGTCACCGTCTTCATCGAAACCTACATGGATGAGTGTGTGCCTTTGAGAATATACCCAGATCAAAAGCCATGGATGAACAACGAGATTCATAGACTGATGAGAGCTAGATCTGTGGCCTAAAAGACCAATTATTCTGAACTATACAAGAAGGTCAGGTATGACCTAAGGATGGCTATATTAAGAGTGAAGAAGCAATTCTGATGAAGGTTAGAAATGGAATTGGATGGACGTCAGCAATGACAGAGCTTGCAGGCCATTACTTCTTACAAAGCAAAACCTAACCTCGGGAATGGCAGTGATGCTTCACTCTCAGATGAGCTCAACGTCTTTTACACACGCTTTGAAAGGGAGAAAAAAATTACACCTAAGCAAATCCCTGCAGCATTTGGTGAACCTGTGAACTCTGTCTCAGAGGCCAATGTCAATGAGAGATGCTCAACAGTTGTGGTGGGTCTTGAATGCTACCACCTCTTATAAAGTTAAATAAAGTGATATAGGCAATAACAGGGCTTCACTTCCAGATCAGCTCAATGTCTTCTATCCTCTCTCAGACTGTCAAAACATGGAGAAAACATCACAAACTGCCACAGCCCCTGATGATCCTGTGATCTCACTCTCTGAGGCCAACGTGCAAGTATCCTTCAGGATGGTGAACCCATGGAAACCATCCCGCCCAGATGGTGTACTTGGCTAAGTAATAAAGATTGTGCTGTTCAACTGGATGGAGTGTTCACTGAAGTCTTTAACCTTTCATTTCAGCAGTCTGAGGTACCCACCTGCTTCAAGCAGGCTTCAATTACACCAGTGCCTCAGAAACGTGATGTAACCTGCCTTGATGACTATTATCCAGTTGCACTTACACCCACAGTGAAGAAGTGTTCTGAGAGGTTGATGATGAAGCATATCAGATCCTGCCTGAGAAGCAACTTGGATCCGTTCCAATTTGCCTACTGACACAACGGGTCGACAGCAGATGCCATCTTACTGGCTCTTCACTCAACTCTGGAACATCTGGACAGCAAAGGATGCTCCTTATCAACTACAGCTTGGCATCCAATATTGTCATCCTATCAAAACTAAAGAATAGGTTTCAAGACCTTGACCTCAGCACCTCCTTCTGCATTTAGATTTCCTCACTTGCAGACCCCAGTCACTTTGGATTGGTAGCATCTCCTCCAATATCTCCATCAGCACAGGTGCACCACAAAGCTGTGTGTTTAGCCCCCTGCTATGAATGTGCGGCTAATCGCAGCTCCAATGCCATATTCGAGTTTGCTGATGACACCACTGTCATAGGCCCAATCAAAGGCAGTGACAAATCAGCACGTAGGAGGGAGATTGAAAATCTGGCTGAGGGCTGCCACAACAACAACCTCTTACTCAATGTCAGCAAGATAAAGGAGCTGATTATTGACTTCAGGAAGAGGAAACCAAAGGTCCGTGAGCCAGTCCTCATTGGAGGATCAGAGGTGGAGAGGGTCAGCAACTTTAAATTCCTCAAGTTTATCATTTCAGAGGACCTGTCCTGAAAACAGTGTGTAAGGGCAATTACAAAAATACATGACAGCACCTTTACTTCTTTAGGAGTTTGTGAAGGTTCGGCATGACATCTAAAACTTTGACGACAAACTTCCATAGACGTGCGGTGGAGAGTATAATGACTGGCTGTATTGCAGCTTGCTATGGAAAACCAATGTCCTTGAATGAAAACTCCTATAAAAAGTAGATACTGCCCAGTCTATCACAGGTAAAAAACCCTCCCGACCATTGAGCACATCTACAAAAAAGCAATGTCGCCAGACAGCAGTATCCATCATCTGGGACCCCCACTACGAGGTCACGCTCTCTTCTTGCTGCTGCAATCAGGAGGAACGTATAGTAGCCTCTGGCCTTACATCACCAGCTTCAGGAACAGTTATTAGCCCTCAGACATCAGGCTCTTGAACCTGAGGGGGTAAGTGCGCTTACTTTTAATTGCCTCATCACTGACATGTTCCCATGACCTATGGACTCACTTTCGAGGGCTCTTCATCTCTTTTCTCAATATTTATTCCTTATTTATTTATTATTCTATTTTTATTTTTTCTCAGTTCAAGCTGGTAAAACCTGAAGTACAGGCATAGCCAAACACACTCATTTCTCAATTGCTAGGAACTTGCAGACAATCCTAGTAATGTTTAGTATTGTGGCTTTCTGAAGATTTACATAAATATTTCTGTGTATGGCTAATTGTTTAATGCAATTAGTGCCTTTGGTATGATACTAGTTGTAGATTTTACTATTGGGACAATGTACACCTGTTCATGTTCCATAGACTTTCAATTCCCTCTTTTAATTCAGAATATTTCTGGTGTTTTTCTTATTGATTTATCTATGCTGTCTGTATTTGGAATAGATCTATCTATTCAGTAAGTTGATCCTGCTTGTTCATCCTGTAGTATTGTATTATAATATATAGTTTTATATTTTGCATTGCACTGTACTGTTTCCGCAAAACAACAAATTTTATGACACATGCCAGTGGTGTTAAACCTGAATCCAATTCTGTCTCTGGGGAAGGCAGAGTTCAGGGTTCATCAGGAATTTTCTCAGTTCGCATTGTGGACCTTAGATGTTGGAGGGTGGCATTTTACTGTAGGGGCAAATTTTCCAGTCCTGACGAATGGTCTCAGCCTGAAGCATCGACTGTTCATTCCTCTCCATAGATGCTACCTGACCAGCTGAGTCCTCCAACATTTTGTGTTCATTAATCAAGATTTCCAGCATCTATCTGCAGAATCTCTTGTGTTGATAATGCTCTCAGTCGCATTTCTTTAGAAGAGGACAAGCTTATTCCAGCTGAGAGCTGGTTTAATCATATTTGATTTTTTCCATACCAAATTTGTATCAAGTGATCACTCTGGACTTTAGTCATTTACAATACCTTAACCTCAGCTCCGCAGCATATCCGAAAGGTGATGTCATCTAATTCATATCGGTAGTCACAAAGCTGTCATTGTTCACTCCTTAGGCCAAGGTAACCCTTGCAACATCCCATTATTTAAAAGTAATGCAATTATTATGTTAAGTTTAAGCAGAGTGAGTTTTGTAAGTATTGTTCTGCACAGAAACAATACTTTAATTTATTCATTCCCCAATGTCATAACTCTTAGAATTGCTACCAGACTTGTTAAGGACAAGTTAAAAATTGCTATAAAGCATGATTGTTATTACCTAGTAATTATTAACAAATATCTTGTGCCTTACAATGCAACACTTAAAAAGTGACAGGTACATTTTAATTTGTACTTTTTCAAAATTTGCCCTTGCGTTTTCTTTAGAACAGGTTGACGCTAGTCTGAAAATACATGATTATAAATGACAAATTCAAAACCAAACTGTGTCTGAAGAGCAAGCCAGATATTAACTAAAGTTGTGTTGAGCCAATCATTCAGGATACAATCATGGGCGAAATAACAATAGGGAATAGTAATGGCATTGTTTTCATCCATTGTCAGGAATGGAAATAAATAAGTAACATGGGCCAAAATTTCTAGATTTATACTTTGAAAGTTCAATACAGAGAAAGGCATTAACTTGAAAACAAGATCTCCTAGGTAACACATACAAATTACTGGAGGAACTCACCCAGGTCAGGCAGCATGTAAGGAAAGAAATAAACAGTTGACGTTTTGGGCCAAGACCTTTCATCAGGACGGGGAAGGAAAGGGGAAGAAGCCAGAAACAAAGGTAGGGGGAGGGGAAGGGGTACAAGCTGAAAGATGATAGATAAAGCCCAGTGAGGAGGAAGGTTGGTGGGTGGGGGACGGGGAATGAAGTGAGAAGCTGGGAGGAACTAGGTGAAAAAGATAAAGGGCTGATCTGACAGTTGTAAATCCGGTCAGCTCCATCTTGGGCACTAGCCTCCTCAGTTTTCAAATCATCTTCAACAAGTGATGCCTCAAAAAAGCGGCATCCATCACTAAGGACCCCCATCATCCAGGTCATGCCCTCTTCTCATTGCTACCATAAGAGATGAGGTACCAGAGCCTGAAAGCACAGAGTCAACAATTCAGGAACAGCTTCTTCCCCTCTGCCATGTGATTTCCGAATGGAAAGCTGATTCTGATTGGACCATGGGAGAAAGGGAAGGAGGAGGGGCACCAGGAGAGGTGATAGGCAGGTGAGGAGAGGAGAAGAGGTAAGAGGGAAGACAGAGTGGGAAATGGAAGGAGGAGGGAGGGGAAGGCAGAATCTGTTGTGTTTAAAATCTCAAAGGAAATAGGTTTAATGGGAAAAGACAAGGGCACAAATTATGGGAAGGATATACACTTGACTCTCAAGTATCAAGCATATCATATGAACTGTTTCTAATAGGAAAAGTTGGGGCCCAAGTACCCTGGCTATGTTTCATAAAGAGAACTGCTTTCAACCCTTAGGATTTCATGGGTGACTGTTTGTTGTACAAAACCCACCAAGTGGAACAGTTACAGTCTCACATTTGAAGGCCATTTGTGTTCCACTCTGAGCACAACCACAATGCTGTATTTGTAATGTTTTTTTGTGCATTGTTCAAAAAAATAAATCTTTTATTTAATTCACATTTAGTCATGCAATTTCTTTTGCTGGTTATGGAATGCAAGGATATGCATGGTGTCATTCCGTACGATCCAAAGAAACTAGCTTTTAGAGAATTATTCAGTCATGTTCAATTAACTGTGCTTAAAGTAAAAGTTTCTTTTAATTGTTGCTGTTTCATGTATTACACATCCCAAAAGAAGTTCGTAAGTTGCAGAGCGCTATGTGCAAACATTAGCATGTTTAAAACTTGCTAATGTTTTATTTCTCATTGATCTCATGAAATCAAAAGTCAGAGAGAATAAAGTCAATGATTTTGAAATCAGAGAGTCCCTTCGACTTTGAGAAGAGGGCAAACTGTGGGAGCTTAACAATTCCCACATCGCCCACGATTCCTTCCCAACTCTCCTTGTTTTCATACCAAGCAACAAAGCAGATGTTAAACGAGACTATCAACAAAGCCATCATCCAACCCTTTTATTTAAACTATTCATAATCTCAGCCCTAAAATTAAATGACTCTCACAATAACACACAAAAATCAATGCTTCACCCATTGTCATGTTTGAAAGAAAGGATCTAATTAGAAGCAAAGACTGATAGAACGATCATTACAACTCTTAATCCCAAAACATAAGGATTGATAGCCTTTGAGTACCACACCATCCCCTTCTTTGATTTTTATGTGAACACTCCTTATCTGAGAACTTCAATTTGCATGACTTTGCTTGCAGGCAGCTCCTATGATATGCTAATTGCAGGGTACATTAGTACTAAAAGGTTAACATAAAATCCTTTGCAAACAACCTAATAGTTTATGATAATTTTGTTCTTGCCCTTTATCAATTGCTGCGTTGCCTCTAGCTTCAGTTTTATCAAAGGATTCTAAAATATATTTTGAACAAGTTCATTCATTCATAATTAATCTTTAAATCACTTAACTTAATTTAGCTGTTCTGACCGGCTAACAGTCACCAAATTATAATGTAATTAAACCATTCTCCCTTATGAATATTTTGATTTCAGAATTAAGGAACAGGTTTCCATTCTACAGATTCATTTCACTGCATTACTTCAAAAGTTGGAACACTATCAACTTGTGCATTTAAATGCTGTTTAAACTATGATGGGGAGCAACATGATAGTGCTGCGGTTATCACTAGTGACCGGGGTTCAATTCCTGCCACTGTCTGTGTTAGGGCGTTTTTGGGGTTAACACATATGGTAAATAACTTCAGCCACCAATCTTCAGATCTGAATATGGACTGTAGATTAAAATTAACGTGCAGCTCCGAACAATAGGTTCCTAAGAGCCATGACCAAGAGTTAAATGGAAAACCAGGCAATGCTGATTTAAATTCATTTGGGTGTCTGTGGCATGGGTGTGAAGAGAGAGGTGTGAAGGTTGTGTATAGTTCAAAGGAAGCATTGTAAATATAGAATTCTCCTTTGATCCTTTGCATATAAAATGTCATGTAGTGTTGGGTCAAGCAGGCCTCGTTCTCCAAAAGGGCCTCACTATGATGCCTGCTGTGTCTCATTTTGTTAAATAAAGAGACTACTTCATATCTACCAGTCTTTGGTGACTTTCTTTAGGCAACAATAGTCTGTAAGGTGTTTGTACCTTCTCCCTATGATTGTGTGAGGTTCCTCTGGTTTCCTCCCATAATCCAAAAATGTATGGGTTAGTAGGTTAATTGGTCACATGGGTGTATCTGGGCAGTGTGGGCTTGTTGGACCAGAAAAACTGGTATCTCCAAAAATAAAGGAAACCACTGAAATAGGATTCTCAAGGCATGTTTTCTGGTTCCTTTATACAAAACTATAATTTTAAAGATACTGAGATTAAAAGGGTTGTGATGAATACACAGATTGCTATAAAAAGTTGAAGTTACTTTTTTGAATATAATTAACCTTTCAGGCCTTAAGTGATTGGATGGTGCATGTATTGTGTTATGACTACATTTTAACTTGCTCTGAGTATGAACAGGATAAAATTGGCTCAAACGACAAAGTCCAGGTTCAGAAAGCAATTTGCATTCTTCCATAAATTTCCCAAAATAAGTTTTGATAAAGCAGATAAAAAGCAAAACATAATTTTGCAAAACACAAGCTTTGCCATCAGGATCAGACCTATATCAAGCATCATAAAAATACACCAAAAATTGTTACATAATAAACTTGCACATAGCTATGACTGGCAGGTTGGGACTTGTCTTGAGAATACCAAATTGTTAAATTATTAAAGTTAATAATTAACAGAATTTCATAAAAAAACAATGCAATGTCAAGTCAAGTTTATTGTTGTTTAACTATACACATGTATATAATGTATATAGAAATGAGACAACGTTTCTAGAAATTAAAATGACGATTTTGTAAACATAGAAGATAGAACAGTAGAGAACAATACAAGCCCTTTGGCCCACAATGTTGTTCTCAAGGTTTAGCCTACTCCAAGATCGATCTCACATCATTCTTTCATCCATGTGCCAATCTAATAAATGTCCCTAATGTATCTGCCTCTACCACTCCTGGCAGTGCGTTCCATGCACCCAACACTCTCTGTGTGAAAAAGACCTAATTCTGACCTCCCTCCTTATACTTTCCTTAAAATTGTGTCCTCTTATAAACAGGTGGATGTCAGGATGAATCCATTCATGTGAAGAAGATGTACAATGCAAGAAATTGATCTTTTGTAATATGGCCCCTGATGACCCTGACTACCATGATTATGCACTACCATTGAAACTTTTTCAGGTAACTGGTCTCACTGTGACATAACTGAGCATGTTATGACCTTCAAACATATATTGCTTGATACTTTACATCTATAAATTCAAATAATTAGAATATAAATTTCAACCTTCTAGACATTTCAATTGAAGAGGAAGGGTGTGCTTTGCTTGGTTTAGTACTGTAGCTATATAGTATGGTACTGTGGAATGAGCTGCCAGCACATATGGTGCATGCAAGCCGACTTTCATCATTTAAGAGAAGTTTGGACAAATCCATGGATGGGAGGGGTATGGACGGCTCTGGTCCCGGTGCAGGTCGATGAGACGAGGCAGTTTAAATTTTTTGGTATGGACCAGATGAGTTGAATGGCCTGTTACTATGCTGTACTTTTCTATGACTCTATGTCTCTTCTGAAAAATATTCTCCTATCAATAAAGATCATTGAAATATCAATATTTTCTTCTGGTGGTTTCATCAGTTCCACAATGCCCAGGTATATTTTAAAAGAACTTCGCCAGTTCCTTCCCATGGCACCTATAAAACTAATCAAAATGACCTTAAAACTTTTCAGATATGGTGTTAGTGAAATTAAGTATATTTCAAAAATCGAAAGGAAAATGGGATTCTATACCCAGCCTTGATTATATCACAATTTCCTCCCCCTCCTCTTCTCTCTTATTCCATTCCACGTTCTGGGTCCCCTCTTTCATTGATTTTATCGTGTTTCTTGTAGTTACTACGAATGTCCACAAGAAAATGAATCTCAAGGTTATATGTGGTTACATTATACGTACTTCAATAATAAAATTACTTAGAACTTTTTGAAACTCCTCCAGTGCTCGTCCTCCTTTCCCTTCTGTGGTTTACGCCCTTCTCCTACTAGATTCCTTCCTCTTTAGCCCTTTAACTCTTCCACTTATCACCTTCCAGCTCCTCACTTCACCCCCCACTTCTCCCCAGCTTCACGCCCACCCAGTTTCACCTATCACCTGCCAGTCTGTACTCCTTCCCTTTTCCCCTCCTTCTTATTCTGGTTTCTTCCAGTCCTCAATGAACATTGACCGTTTATTCCTCTCTAGATGCCGCCTGATCTGCAAAGTTCCTCCCACACTTTGTGTGTGTGTCACATCACAAATGACTCATTAATTGTGCTTCATTTTACAGTATATATATATATATATACAGTAAAGGAAAGGTGCATTCAATACAAAACCGTGGCTTAGAGTTAAATAAATAGAAAAAGGAAAGTGCTTTTTTTGAGACACTCGTGCACCTTTAGTCCCTGTGTAAATCAGATTTCATTATCTATTGCTTCACTAATATTAGCTTTAGGGTAATGATTTGGCTATTATAGACTAGCCTAATGTAGTTGACAGTGTAACAATATAAACCAAGCAGAACAAAAATGCCTCTTGGCAGCAACTAAATGGCCAGTAGCAATGCCTCTGGATGTTATATCCCAAAATTTGGTCTGCATTACTGATATAAGTGGGTTATCTCAGCCATGAAGGAAGCAGTGTAAGGTTACGTTGACAACAACACACTTTATGTCCTGCACAGTGCTGTAACATATAGAGTTGCTGCATCACAGCTCCAGTGACCTGAATTCAATCCTGATCTCCGGTGCTGCCCGTGTGGAATTTGAACACTCAACCTCTAACTCTCTGAGTTCCCTTCAGGTACTCTGGTTTCCTCTCGCATCCTGAAGACGAGCTTCCTGAAAGGTTAGTTGGTCCCTGTAAATTGTTCCTTGGTATGCAGGTGAGTGATTCACCATCAAGGACCCCCCCCCCCCCCACCCCACCACACCCGAGCCATGCTCATTTCTGGCTGCTACCATCGGGACGGTGATAGGATCATATTGGCCTTACCATCTGGTAGGATGGCAGCACACTCAGATGCAGTGGCCTTTAAAAGGGCAATGGAAGGCGCTATTGTCCTTTTTAACATCTTTTTTATGATCGCAAGACACTGCTGGACATTAAGACCTTCAAGCACTGCAGGTCTACCCCAATTAGCGAGCTGCTCGTTAGCGGAGGAGCTGGACTTGGAGTGGGCCGTGTTGCTGCCTGCTACAGAAAGGCATCGGAGTCGGTGTGGAGTCTAACTGCGAGTGATTTTTCTTGAACATATTTCTTGTGCTCGCAAGACCCTGTCAGACATTACTGCAAGTCCAGTTCACTGAATTATTGGCGAGACTGATGTCGGGGGAGATGTGTGGCCTCAGCTGTAGTGCGGACTAGGCCTCATGCTGTTGCGCTGCCTGTGGCAGCCATCTAGAAGGGGTGACTCCGGAGGCCATATGATACAGTGTCCATGCTAAATTGGGGTCTAGTCTCTCCCATCGGTGCTGCTTCCCACTGTTTGCTCAGTGAAAGACAAGCTGGATTGCATTTGCCTGTGAACTTGTTTGTGCCGACCATATCCATGGACTCAGGGACTTGGGGTATATTATAATTTTTTTGTGTGACTGCATCTATATATGCCTTGTGCTGTGTATGCCATTTGGTACTGCGTTTTGCACTTTGGCCTCAGAGAAATGCTGTTTTGTTTGGCTGTATTCATAGGGATTCATGTATGGTTGAACGATAATGAAATTTGAACTTGAACTTGAAGGGGGCAAAGGAGCCACGTTCAGGCGCAGTTATTACCTTACAACCATCACACTCATGATCCAGCACGGATAACTTCACTCACCTCAGCACTGAGCTGATCACTGAACACAACCTACAGACTCACTTTCAAGGACTCTACAACACATATTCTCACTATTAATTAGTTACTGTTGCTAATTTTTCATATTTGCGCAGCTTGTCTTATTTTGCAGACTGGTTGTTTGTCAGTCTTGGTTTGTATGTAGCTTTTCACTGATTCTGTTGTATTTCTTTGTTTTACTGTGAACTCCTGTGAGAAGATGAACCTCAGGGCAGTATTTGGTGACATGTACTTACTTTGATAACCAACTAACTTTGATAGAAGCTGTGGTAATTGAATGCTTGGTGGCCAGTATAAAACCAGTGGGCAGAATGGCCTGCTTCCCTGTACCATGACTCAATCACTTGAAATAATGGACTGCATTTCCATTTAAGCTATTTCTTTGTTACCTACAGAGTTCTTAAATTTAAGATAAAAATTACTTTTGATAATGAACCCAGCTGGTAAGACGTGTTAGATAAGCTGAGCGGGGAACGAGATTGCCTGAAATCCAGTCTGATTATGACTCTGATCATTTCAAAGGCAGTAGGATTTCTTTTATGAGAAAGATAGTTCAAAAGTTGTTCCAGTATACAATTATTAGGTCACCTTTGAAGCTTCATGTGAAAAAGCTTCAATGAACCTTAAGATAATGTCTCTCCAGGTGCAATACGAATCCACTTAGCTGAGGTATTATTCAATCTATTGTGCAATGGTTAGCTGCGTATTAAAAAGGTTCACCCAGACAAGAGGTCGTGTCCCTCATTAAACCCAAGCAGGTTCCCTGGAAACAATCACAGAATATTTTAACTGTCAGATTTTACATAGAAATGATTTCCTGTATTTTTATCAGTGACGTATCTTTAGTCAATATGGAGCCAGTTCCCTGCTTTTAAATTTATCATCCAGACAATCCTGTTAGCAGTAAAAGGAGTGGCAATCTGGAAATCTACAGTGAGTGAGTATCACGTTGTTCATCTGAAAGCAGTTTATTCTTTTTCTTGCTGCTAGTTCCATTTCCTCAATTTAACATTAAAGTTCCTCCATTATAAAATAACCAATGTGAAGAGCAGTTCAAAGCAGGAACCATGGCGATTCTGCACTGCTGCAATGGGGGACAATGCTACAGGGTAAAAGTTCAGCAGGAATTGCTGTGCAGTGCAGAGTACTCATACCGGGAAGGTATTGAGAGGATGAGTCAATGTAAAAAGCAAAAAGTGACCAGTTGGTCATCCTGGCTTTACAACGGTGACCAGTAAAGCCCAGCAAGACATCCCTGGCCCCACGTCAACATGAACAAGAAATTAACTCCATGAAAACAAGAGATTCTGCAGAGATTGGGAATTCAAAACAACACACACAAAATGCTGGAGGAGCTCAGCAGATCAAGTAGTAGCTATGGAGGGATGAACTAGTTGACCTTTCGGGCCAGGACCCTTCATCATGACTGGAAAGGAAGGGAGAAGACGCCAGATTTAGAAAGTGGAGAGAGGGGAATGAGTACAAACTGGCAGGTGATAGGTCAGACTAGGTGAGGCAGAAGGTAGGTAGGTGGGATGGGGGTGGGGGCTGACGTAAGAAGCTGGGCGGTGGGAGATGGAAAGGGTAAAAGGCTGAAGAAGAAGGAATCTGAGAGGAAGCAAGAGTGCACCATGGGAAGAAAGGGAAGAAGAGGTATGAGTCAATGCTAACAATGGAGACAAGCTGATTTGTTCACATCTGCTGAACCATAATGAGATGAGGAACTACTGTGTAATTGGCCTTCCAGAAACATGGCAACAGTATAACATCCCATGCACTTTCATGCGATGTCACTCAGGAATATGCTAATATCTTTGACTGTATGTGATATTGTAATTGGACATTATATGTACTGTGTATGACTGTATGCACTGGATTTTGCACCTTGGCCCCAGAGAAATGCTGTTTCATTGATCTCTATGCATGTGTACAGTTACATGACAATTAAACTTGAACAATTAAAATTAAAATTGAACCTGAGATGCAAAAGCAACAAGTTGGTTACCTTGGCTTTACAACAGTAAACAATAGAGCCCAGCAAGAAGTCCCTGGACCTTACTCAACAAGCACAAGAACTGACCTTCAATAAACTTCCAGGGAAGTTTAACAATTACAGATGGGCAGCCAGTGATAGTGAGCTCACACGCTTGTGGCTATTTGCACTTTATGGATTTGATGGTCATCGTATCATGAGCCAAATTTAGTGTGATAGTTTAAAATCATTCTACAAAAAGCACTGACCCCAAAACAAAGGAGCAGATCAACCCAATTGCTAAATGTTAGAAATATTAGCAGTGATCTTAAGAACTGGAGAAAGAACTATTACCATAAAAATATATTCAAATTTCTGTGAGTTTTTAATGAAAGTTCATGGATGGTCACCATATACTGCTCTGAAATTTATTGTCTTGTTGGTATGCACAGTAGAACAAAGGAAAACAAAGTTCAATGTAGATTTTATTATCAAACAACACATATGCCACCATACACATCCTTGAAATTCATTTTCTTGTGGGCATATTCAACAAATCTATGCAAAAGTAACTATAACAGGATCGGCCAGAGTACAGAAGACAAAAAACTGTGCAAATGCAAATGTAAATAAATAGCAAAAATATGAGATGAAGGATCCTTGAAGGTGAGTTCATTGGTTGTGGGAACACTTCAATAATGGGGCAAGTGGAATGTAGTTATTTCAATAAAATCAATTTAAAAACTACATACAAAGACTGACAAGCAACCAGTCTACCAAAGACAAACTGCAAATACAGAGAATAAACTAATACTGAGAACATGAATTGTAGAGTCCTTGAAAGTGAGTCCACAGGTTGTGGAATCAGTTCATTGTTGAGGTGAGTGAAGTCATCCATGTTGGTTCAGGAACCTATTGGTTGTAGAGTAATAACTGTTCCTGAACCTTGTGGTATGGATGGACTGTAGGTATGTTCATGATCTTTCATGTCCTGTGCTTGAACTCCAGTTTTGATTGAACTTAAAATACATTTGGTTCTCCTGAGAGTCTATAGTGCCACTTAACAGCAACACTTTGTGCAAATAAATTATGTTTCCTCAATGTCAATATTTCATACAACAGCAAAGCTAGACATATCGATGGAAGATGCAGTATGGTCAGTGACTACCCCTTAATGATTTACAGAGTAATACAACATACATGAGGGGTAGAGATAGGGTAAATGCAAGCAGGCTTTTTCTGCTGAGCTTGGGTGAGACTAGAACCAGAGGTCATAAGGGAGAAAGGTGAAATATTAAGGGGAAGCTGAGGGAGAACTTATTCACTCAGAGGATGATGTGAACATGAAATGAGCTGCCAGCAGAAGTCATGGATGAAGGTTTTAATTTCAACATTTAAGAGAAATTTGGATAAGTACATGGATGTGAGGGCTATAGTCGAGGTGCAGGCTGATGGGACTAGGAAGGGTGATAGTTTGGCATGGATTAGATGGGCTGAAGGACCTGTTTCTCTCCTGAAGTGCTCAGTGACACTCTACATCTAATAATACAACATGCAAACAGGCCCAAACTCATCCATGCTGACCAAGGTGTGTACCTAAGCTGGTTGTGTTTGACCTATCACCCCCAAACCTTTCCTGGCCATGTATTTACTCAAATGTCATTTAAATTTTATTGCACCTGCCACACCCACTTCCTCTGGCCTCTTGTTTCTGGGCAGAGACATAGTTGTTTTCGAGGGTGGCGATTACAGTAATGTTATTACAGAGCTGGTGACCCAGGTTCAATTCCCACCACTGTCAGTAAGGAGTTTGTACATTCTCCCCATGACTCTGTGGGTCTTCTCCAGGTGCAGGTGTTTCTTCACACATTCCAATGACGAACGGGTTAAGAAGTTGATTGGTAACATTGGTGCAATTAGGTGGTGCAGGCTTATTGGGCCTCCTACCTTGATGGATTTCCAAATAAAACAAAATATACGCACCACCTCTGGGTGAAATAGTTGACCCACAGGTTCCTGTTAAATCTTTCTTCTGTCATCTTAAACCTATGTCCTCTAGCTTTTGATTATCTTTCCCTGGGGGATAAAAGACTGTGCATTCACCCTGTCTAAGCACCTCATGATTTTATACACCTCTGTAAGGTCACCCCTCAGACTCATATGCTGCAATGGATAAAACTCTAACCTGTCCAACCTCCCCCTATAACTCATATCCACGATTCCTGACAACAAACTCTCAGGAACCTCGTCTGCAATCTTCCTAACTTAGTGATGTTTTCCCTACAACAGGGTGACCAGAAGGGTACAGAGTACTCGAGACGCTGCAACATCAGCAGCCTGTATAACTGGCTGATTGGAGGGAAACAAAAGTAGTGAATAAGGCCCAGTTCATCTCAGGTAAAGCCCTCCCCACTGCTGAGCACATCTACACAGAGTGCTGTTGCAGGAAAGCAGCATCCAACAACAAGGACCCCTACCATCCAGGCCATGCTCTCTTCACACTGCTGCCATCAGAAAGAAGGTGAGAAGATACAAGAGCCTCAGGACCCACACCATCAGGTTCAGAAACAATTATTACCCTTCAAGCATCAGGCTCTTGAACCAGAGGAGATAATTTCACTTGCCCCATCACTGAACTGTTCCCACAACCTATGGACTAACTTTCAAAGACTCTTCATCTCATGTTCTCGATATTTATTGCTTATTATTTATTAATTTTTTTTTCTCTTTTGTATTTGCACGTTGGTTGTTTTTCCATCCTGTTGGGTGCGGTCTTACATTGATTCTATTGTGTTTCTTTTATTTACTAAGCATGCTCAAAAGAAATTGAATCTCAGGGTCGTAAATGATGGCTTATATGTAATTTGATAATAAATTTACTTTTTACCTTGTGCTTTGTACTTTGTTCTCAGAGAGCAGCAGTCATTAAAACTATGATCAGAACGATTATTTTGCGAGCGTGGAAATTTTTCCTGTAATGAGTTACATGATGTGTGTGTGTCACCGACAAGAGCAGAACCATTGTCCATCCCTAACCAATCTCCATAAGGTGGCGATAAGCCAGGTCTTTGAACAATTGCAGTCCATGTGATTCTGTTTATAAAGGAACCTCAGGGACTTTGATTCAAGATTCAAAATTTGGGATTGTTTGTTGTCATTCTTCAATCCATGAGTGAATGAAATTACTCCAGATCTGATACAGCTTTTTTAAAAAAAACAAAATAAGCATTAGAAACATAATAAATATAAACATAAATCAATCCTTTAAAACACAATGTACAAGTAACTGCTGAGTGTGGCTAAATGTAAATATGATCTCTTTACATACATAGACTGATTGTATGTACATAAAGTGACTCTAGGTGTAGGAGTAACCGAACATAAAGTGAGTCTGACAGGACATGATGAAGTGACAAAGTGCCTCTTGGCAAGAGGAACTCTTCTTGAAGTAGAAGGGCACGTGCAATCACAGTGGGACGGTGACTGCCAACATAAAGGAAAGACAACACGCTTCCTATGTACGATGGAACAGTGGCCATGCACTTGCCATCCTTCAAGGTTTACACCCACTCTCAAGGACGCTGCAAGAGAGCATCTGCAAAGCACTTCACATAGACAAGCCCAGTAGGTTGGTATCCTGACAATGGGTAATGAAAGTGGTGAAGAAAGAGACAGCAACAGATTGCGCTGCAACAATCGGTATGGGTCAAGCTTGTTGGGTGTTGCTGGACCTTTACTCATCCAAGTGAGTGGAGAATATTCCATCATACTTACAACTGTGTTATAAAATTTATGTGAATGCTCAGGGGTGTGAGGAGTCATTCTCCACAGCAGAGTTCCCTTAGAGCCTGTAAATATCATTCGAGTTCCGTGATGGTCCTGGATTTAATGATGATAATGCCATGAACCATCGTGGGGAAATGATTAGTTTTCCACTTGTTGAAGACAGCCTGGCCTAATGCTGGTTCCATAAACATTACTTGCCACGTCTGTTCCTGTGTGAATGTTATCAGGTTTCGTCACACGCAGGCAAAAACTGTCTCATTATCTGCGCCATTCCAGAAGGAACACAGCGCTGTGCAATCACTTACAAACATACCATGTCTTTATTTCTGATGCAGAGGCCTTTGTTTCAGCCTGGGATTCTGCACTGAGGAATTTCTGCTATGGTTTCACATACGCTGCCATTAAGAAAGCCAACAGGACATGATATGCTCCACTCTTCCAATAATTTCTATCCCTCTCCCCCTTCTCTTGTTTTTCATTCTGCATACTGACTCCTCTCTTACCCCTTCTCTCCTCCTCACCTGCCTATCACCTCTCACTGGTGCCACTCCTTCTTCCCTTCCTTCCATGGCCCACTCTCCTCTCCTATTAGATTCATTCTTCTTCAACCCTTTACCTTTACAAACGGTTACCTCGCACTTCAAACTACCCCCTCCCCCCCCCCCCACACACACACACTAACCTTCCCTCTCACCTATCACCTTCCAGCTTGTACTCCTTCTCCTCCCCCCACATTCTTATTCTGGCTTCTTCCCCCTTCCTTTCCAGTCCTGACGAAGGATCTTGGCCTGAAACATTGACTGTTTATTCCTCACCACAGATGCTGATTTCCTCCAGTGTTTTTGTGTGTTGCTTATCCTTATGATATCTTTTCGGTACAGATACTCTCTACTGTACTGCAATTGATGCTGAACTTGTAACATCTTATGTGTGTTACTCATAATATACTCCACTGCTGAGCGCAACGAGAAGGGCACGTCCTTTTCTCAAATTATCCCAGGTATGGTTTTCATAATCAAATGGTCCTCAATGATAATTTTTTGCAGGAGAAAGGAGTTTCATATTTAGACCCCAAGATCATTTTTCTCCTCATTGCCACAGGATTAGACAAGGATGGCAACTGCTCATCCCAGGCATGATAAACTAATGGTGGGTGGAGTGAATCGTGGTCATTACAGAAAACTTATTCGTGCTGACAGGAATCCTCCCCAATGATACCTCAGAATATCAAAAACCATAGGTTTATATCCATATCCAGTTACTGGAGTCCAAGGTAAGGCCCTCTGTAAACTACATTTCCCAGATCCAAAGCTGATGGAAACCAATATGACCATCTCTTGGCTGAAGACTGGCTGGGTGTAGCTTTTAAGTTCTGCTAACATACTGTACTTCACTATGCCAAGAAGCAAAACACTATGATTGGCTAAGTAAGTTAATACACATTGGAATTTGAAAAGAAATGCTATACCTGATATCTGGAAGATTATTAATGATTCTATGGTACAGAATACGATTGTGAAAGGAGGCAGGAAAACATCAACAGTAATAGGCAGCAACCTTGGAGGGGTTTTAGAAAAAGCACACAGTAAAGTCTACCAGGTTCTGTGTGGGTTAAATGAAGCAGTTTCAAAATACATATAGCAACACTTACACATGGAGGGATAATTGACAATGGGTAAATGAATTTATTTATTTATTAAGACACAGTAAGGATTTGGCCCTTCCAGCCCTTCAAGCCCAACAATCCCTGATTTAGACCTAGCCTAATCACGGCCCAATTTACAATGACCAACTAACCTACCAACTAGTACATCTTTGGACTGTGGGAGGAAACTGGAGCATCAGGAAGAAGCTCACAGAGTCATGGGGAGAACGTACAAACTCCTTACAGGCAGCGGTGGAAATTAGACCTGTACTGTAAAGTGTTGTGCTAACCACTACTGTGAAGGTAAGGGAAGGCAAATGATGGAGCTGTATTTTCTGAGATACAAGTGATGTGTTTACGTATCGGCATTTTCACTATAACTGTTTACTATATATACTCCTGAACCAATGAATAGTGAATGCTGTGTGCAAGTAAAAGAGTCAGCCACGAGAGTCAGAAAGGTCCACATTAAAGGTTTAACCAACCCTGGGGTAATGGCATGAGTAATTTCTCTAGGAGCAGGGTTTCCATCCTTCCCATGTCCTGGAGTGTAGCGGCAATGCAGCTTGCCGATAATAAATGGAGCATCAGAAAGTGGAGGATACAGCTCAGCCTATCACAGGCAAGGCCCTTCCCTCCACTGAGCACATTAACAAGGGCCACTGCCACAAGAAAGCAGCATCCATCATCAAGGCTCCTCACCTTCCAGGCCACGCTTTCTTCTCAAAACTACCGTCGGACCGGGGGTATCGGAGTCCTAGGTCTCACGTCACCAGGTTCAGAAACAATAAGTACCCTGCAACCATCCTGAACCTGCAACCAACTTCACTCACCTCAAACTCTCTGATCTGATTCCACAACCTATAGACCCACTTTCAAGCACTCTATAACTCATTTTTGGTTGCACTGTTTGTTTATTTTTGCACATTATTTGTTTGTCTGACTTTGCTTATGTATGGTTTTCATAAATTCTATGAATTTCTTTATTTTCCTGAAAATGCCTGTAAGCAAATTAACCTCAAGAATCAGCATTAAGTTTATCAGAATTAGAAATAAATTTAATATCAGTGACATATTGTGAAATCTGTTGTTTGCGGCAGCAGTACAGAGCAATACAAACAAGCCCTACAGATTACAATCGTACATGTGTGTGTGTGTATGTGTATATATATAGATAGATATAGATATAAAAAATAAGTAGTGCAAGACTAGAGCAAACAAGGTAGTACAGGCTGACATATATGTAGATTGATAATAAATTTACTTTGATTTTGGCTTTGAGTGGGATTGGTATGCGAGCATGAATGCTTAGTGATGAATGGGATGTCAATAGATTGGATTTAATGATGTCATTGGTGTTCTAGAGGAAATTATTAGGGACCTATGCCTTTTAGACTGGTGATTCTATCATTCATCCAGTCCTCACCCACCTTCAGCATCATAACTGCTGTTTCTTCAGCTGCCGAGACCACACACAGTCAGATACCCTCGCAAGAATTATCCAGCCCTTCCCTATTTTTGTTTCAGCGTTCAGCATCCCTCTTTGTTGTGTAGGCCCTCACCCGCAGCTCAACAGTGTAGTCTGGCTCCTCCTGTTGCCATGTCCATTAATGGTGCCACAAAAGAGCCCAGCACAAGCAAAGGGGAGGCTGTCTTTCTCCAAAGTTCATTGTCATGATCTTGGTATCTCAATAGTAAGCATTGGCAGAGACTTCAGTTCAAATCCAAAGAGTTTTCAGGAATAACGAGCCCCACAAAAAGCAAAGTCAATGAATCAGAATCAGAATCAGTTTTATTATAACTGACATGCATGTATAGAGCAAGACATAAAAATGACTATAAACACAATAAATAAGTAAATAAATAGATAGAAAGATAGATAGATAGATAATGTAGAAGAGGAATAGCGAGGTAGTGTTCATGGACCATTTAGAAATCTGATGGTGGAGGGGAAGAAGCTGTTCCTTAAGTATTGAGTGAGTGTGGGCTTTAGGCTCATGTGTGAGTAATTGGCATTGGCTAATGGATGATTGTTGAGCAGGATATAAAGAATCTACTGCAATTCTTTGGGGAGAAATAAACCACCATGATATATTCAAAAATCTTTCCATTTAGTGTTTCATCTGAAAGATGAACATAACACTATCTTAGGCAGTCAAAACTATGGAAGGAACTGAATGAAGTGTTCAAGGAAGAGGGATAGTCGAGTGGGTGAGATGATACTAATAGGTAGGAGAACATAGAGACCAAAGTGAGAGTGGAACTTGTGGAGAGCAGGCGCATGGTAAAACACTGGATGAGAACAATGGCTAAGTGTTTCTGCTTCTGCACAGTTCCGGTGTGACCCTGTCCACTGGTGCTGAATGCACGTCTCCCTGTGACTGAGTTTGCATGATGCTCCGGGTCCTCTGGGAAAGGTTCATTGTTTGTTGTAGATTGGTGGCTCAAGAGTCAGGGGAAGGTGACTGGCATGTGAGAAAGAATAGGTTACAGGTAAATCGGTGGGGGAATGGGATCGATGGGACCAGCAAAGGATTTTTATCCATCCCCACTTTGATTGCCCTCTCACCTCTCCTCTTCCCCTCACCCCTTCTCCTTCCTTCAACCTTTGTTGCAGCCTGAAACATCAACTGCTTATTCAATTCAATAGACGCTGCCGGGCCTACTGAGTTCCTCTAGCATTTTGCGTGTGTTGTTTTTTTTTATTTCCAGCACCTGTAGAACTTCGTGTTTATTGTTCAGAAGTCTGATAGTTGAAGGATAATATATCTGTAGTGTGTAAAGTTCCCAGTGGTCTTCTCAGCAGCAAAATTGGAACAAGAGAGGAGAATCCTGCACGTTCCATCCATCTTTGAGGAAACATTGATAAACTCATTGCACTTAGATTTTGCAAAGATTGAGGAAATAAGAAAAGAGGGGGGCAACAGGTCATTAAGAAATATGTGCCTTTGTTTCAGCTTTTAGATTCTTGGATAATCTAAGAGGAGGATAATTTATGAAAAAGGAGCCTTACTGATGGGATTTAATGCAGAAGGGTTAGTTTTGGAGACACAAGAGAATGAGAATGCTGGAATCTGGAGCAATGGAAGAACTCAGAGCATCAGGCAGTATCTGTGGAGGGATATGGACAGTCAACGTTTCAGATCTTTCATCTGAATTTATATCTGTTAGTTGCACAGATCAAGGAAAAATGTCATTATACTATAGCATACTAAATATAAAAGTAGTTTAAATCAGAATCAGAATCTGGTTTAGTATCACCGGCATATGTCATGAAACGTGTTGTTTTTGCAGCAGCAGTACAATGTAATACGTAGTAATACATAAAACTGAATTACAGTAAATGTGTGTATATATGCATTTAAAATAGTTAAATTAAATAAGTAGTGAAAAATGTAGTGAGGTAGTGTTGAAGTAGAGGTCAGGAGTAAATGAATCTAATAAAGAATTTAGTGCATCGTTTGGTGAAAAGAACCATTAACAACCGGTTAATTGGAATTATTGGATGAAGATATTAAGTATAAAGTTGCTGCTACCAGTATCATCTGTTTTCTCCATGAAGCATAAAACCTGTTAACTGAAGGCTATTGGTTCTGTTTAGTTGCTTTAATGCCAGTGTTTTTAAGATCCAACCAAAAGCATACTCAGTGATATGTCAAAGGCAGATCACAACTCAAGATTAGAGAAAAAAAGACATTAAACTCAGCATTTGAGGTCACTGCTGTATATTTCCATCAAAATAGACATCTTATTTATTTTTTGCCTACACACCAACACAAAGACAACAGCTGGGAAAGTTGTAAAGCACTAGTAACATGGCTGTTAAATCTGCTTCAGGCAACCCCTCCCAATCATTTGGAATCTGCTGTTTACTTCTCTGTAAACACTGCCGCTTACAGACTATCAGGCACCAGCTCTCTGATATTACCCGTCACGTATGTGAAACTGTCCAGAAACTTAACACGGTGACCTTTTTAATGATTCCTGTGCTTAAACTGTGTGCGGTAGCAGCAGTATGCATATTTAGAATCTTGTCTATTCTGTTAGTTGACATTTTCTTGGAATTTGGGAGTATTCTTTTTATCATTCATCATAAGTGCAAATGAAATCTGCCTATGTCATGTTGAGTGAAAACAGTTTCACGCTTGACTTCATTTACAACATTGGTAATGAATTAAAGGGGCATGGCTATCTGAGGTATCTGCTTTGCAAGCCAAAGATTCCAGCAGGAAAAACAGAACCAAATGAAAGGGAAATCATGGATAGTCAACAGTCTATTTATATAGGTTCTTCAATGAAGAAAATGAAGATGGCGCTGACAAAACATGGTGACGTTTTGTGGGCAGCTCACAAAACATCTGGGTATACAATTCCTGTTCTCAAGCAACACACACAAGGTTCTGGAGGAACTTGGCAGGCCAGGCAGCGTCTATGGAAAAAGAGTACAGTCGACGTTTCGGGCCAAGGCCCTTCAGCAGGACTGGAGAAAAAGAGATGAGGAGTAGATTTAAAAGCTGTTCTCAGTTTTATTTTGTATTTGTACAGCTTGCCTACTTTTGCACAATAGTTGTCCATTTTTGTTTGAGTGTAGACTTTCATTGAATCTATTTTGTTTCTTTGTACCCGCTGTGAATGCCCGTAAGTAAATCAATCTTGAGATAATACATGGTAGCTGTATATATTTTGGTAATAAACTTTTGTTGAACTTTCAAGTTTGACTGAAATAAAGCAGCTGATAGATACCCTACGGATCAGACAGCATCCATGGAAAAATGAGCAGAGCAATAATTAGAGCATCTGGTCGCAGGAGATGTGGACAGCTGCCTTTTCAGCAAGTTCAGGACTAGGAATGAAACGATACCCTTCCTTGGCCCATAGAACCAAAATATATGTACACAGAGGAAAACATAGAATATGAAACACTAAAGCATAATACAGGCCCTTCAGCCCATAATGTTATGCTGACCTTTTAACCTACTCTTAGATCAATCTAACCCTTCTCTCTTCCATAACTTTCCATTTTTGATCATCCATTTGCCTATCTGAGAGTTTCTAAAATGCCCTTATCATACTGGCTTCTACCACCACCTCTGATGCACTCACCATCCTCTGCGTAAAAAAACTTCTCTCTGACATCCCCCTCTATACTTTCCTCCAATCACCTTAATACTATGCATAATGATATTAGCCATTTTTGCCTCAGGAAAAAGTCTCTGGCTATTGACTCCATCTATCTTTTTTATCATTTTGTACATCTCTGTCAAGTCATCTCTCACCCTCCTGTGCTCACTTGACCTATCCTTGTAAGACACGCTATGTAATCCAGGAGGCATCCTGGTAAATCTCCTCTACACTCACATCTACGGTGAAGTATTGGTTATGGCTAGAATCAACTCCTACCTAAGCAAGGAGCTGGACACACTGCGATTTTCCTATTGCCACAATAGGTCTACAGCTGATGTGATCTTATTGGCTCTTCACACTGCCTTGGATCTCCTTGGACAATACCAATACTTACATCAGGCTGCTTTTATTGACTATAGCTCAGCATTTAACGCAATCATTCCTCCAGTTCTGATTGAAAACCTTGTCCTCTGTACATCCTTCTGCAACTGGATCCTTGACTTCCTCACCAGAATACAACAGTCTATGCAGATTGGAAATAACATCTTCACCTTGGTGATAATCAACAGTGGCGTACCTCAAGGATGTGTGCTTAGCCTTGGCTCCACCCTCTCCACACCCACGATTGTGTGGGGGCTAGGCACAGCTCAAATGCCACCAATGAATTTACTGACGACACAACTATTGTTGACAGAATTTCAGACAGTGACGAGAAGCCGTACATGAGTGAGATAGATCAGCTCAATGGCAGTAAGACCAAAGAATTGATTGTTGACTTCAGAAAGAGAAAGATGAGGGAACAGACAACAGTCCTCATCGAGGGATCAGCAGTGGAAAGGATGAGCAATTTGAAGTTCCTGGATGTCAACAGCTCTGAATATCTATCCTGGGCCCAACATATCAATGTAGCTACAAAGAAGGCAGAACAGTGGCTATTCCATTACGAGTTTGAGGAGATTTGATATGTCACCAAAGACACGTATGAATTTCTGCAGATGTTGCACGTAGAGCATTCTAACTGCTGTATCACCGTATGGGGGGGGGGGGGAGTGCAATGCACAGAATCAAAATAAGCTGCAGAAAGTCCAAATCTCAGTCAGATCCATCATGGGTACTAGCCTCCCCAGCATCCAGGACATCTGCAAGGAGTGATGCCTCAATAAGGTGGCATCCATCATTAAGGACGCCCAACAGTCAGGACATACCCACTTCTCATTGCTACTATCAGAGAGGAGGTACAGAAGCCTGAATGGACACACTCAACGATTCAGGAACAGGTTCTTTCCCTCTGCCATCAGATTTCTGAATGGACGTTGAACCCACGAACACTACCTCACTACTTTCTTTTCTCATTTTGCACTACTTATTTAACTTTTAAAATATATATAAATATATATACACACACACTTACTGTAATTCAGTTTTTCTTATGTATTGCAATGTATTGCTGCCATATAACAACAAATTTCATGACGGATGCTGGTGATAGTAAACCTAATTCTGATTTTGTCTCTCTTTATAACTTTTACATCCTTCCTAGAATGAGGCGTCCAGAAGTGAATGCAATACTCCAAGTGTGGTATAACTAGGGTTTTATAAAAACACCAAACTTTCTGAAAATAACTCAATTGTTCAGAGAACTGGTCTGATAACTAAAATGTTGCATAAATTGACCTCAATAACATACACTCAGTGGCCACTTTATTAGGTACACCTTTTGTTGTAGTTGAGTGCCATCGAGTCATCGTTGACTCATGGTGACCCATAGGGTTTTCATGGCAAGATACAGAATTATATTGTCAGGCCTTTCTTCCATGCAGATACTTCCAAGGTTGAGATCCTGCTGGATTCAAACAAAAGACCATCTGCCTCCAAGTCAAATGCTGATGCCACTGTACCACTAGCTGGCCAAGGCACACCAGTATCTCTTTACATTAATACAATTATGTAATCAGCCAATAATGTAGCAGCAATTCAATGCATAAAAGCATACAGACATGGTCAAGAAGTTCGGTTGGTATTCAGACCAAACATCAGAATAGGGAAGAATTGTGATCTCAATGGAACAAGATCACTAAGATCACTTTCACCGTGGAATGATTGTTGATGCCAGACGGGGTGGTTTGAGTATTTCAGACACTGCTGAACTCCTGGGATTTTCATACACAACAGTCTCTAGAAGTTACAGAGAATGGATTGAAAAAACAAGGCAGTTCTGTGTGGCGCAAACACCTCATCAATGAGAGAGATCAGAGGAGAATGGCCAGACTGGTTCAGGCTGACAGGAAGGTGACAGTAACTCAAATAACCATATGTTAGAACAGTGATGCACAGTACAGCATCTCTGAATGCACAGCACGTCGAACCTTGAAGTGAATGGGCTACAGCAGCAGAAAATGATGAACCTATACTTAGCGGCTGCTTTAGGAGGTACCTAAAAAAGTGTCACTGTGTGTTCAGTCTCCAGATGTGTGTACATTTTCATGTTTTCTGCATTGTGCACTGCCGTAGTACAAATTCAGAAATTCACTGCCTGTATTGAAGATACGTACATCCTCGTGATCAGAAACCCTCTGCACCTTTCCAGTTTCCCCTACCTCAGCCAGAACTAGGATTGCTGACACTGGTTCAATCCACTCCTGAAGTTATTGCCTTATGATCTCTCGCTTCTAATCATCTCTTGTCAAGCAACCGCCTCATTGATCTCTTAAAAATTGCAACAATCATGCTGTCAGGAATTCACATGTGTATTATAGGGGGGGAAAAAACATCTTTATTTCCTTTGAACAATTTTCCCTATTTGAACAATTTCCCAGACTCCTGTAAAATGCAGTTGGATAATCCATTGAGAGAATGACTTTTGGTCTTTGAAAAGAACATTCCTTTTAGTGGTCAAAAACAACTGACTAGCAGAACATATCAGCAGAAAGTTACTACAGTTGGCAGCACTACATGAGAATGACCTCCGCTGTGCCGCAGAGAGCAAGTGACAGCTGCAAAAGGAGGGACTGAACGCCCAAAAGACACAACCACTAACCACAGTCACCACTTACTCTTGTCTACACTACACCAGAATGAATATCTGGATCCTGAGCCAGCCTCTACAGCCACCTGAGGACCCACCGATAAACAAGCCCTTAAATGAAAATTTTACTCGACTTTATCACTCTGACTCAAGTGATCGCAGTACTACGGTTAGGTACGAACCTCAGAATTGGACCCTGGGATTTATTTCCAGAGGACAGCACTGCACTCTGATAGTTCCACTGATACACAGATTGCCACTGTTCACGATTGTCTCAGACACACAAACTGTCCTAGCACAAGGGACGCTAAAACTACATTACACTTCCTCAAAAACATTTAAACATTTGTAACAATACTTAAATAACAAATAGACAGGTATATGGATAGGCAAAGTTTAGGTGGATATGGGTCAAAACTTACATGGGCACCCTGCTCAGTATAGACCAGTTGGGCTGAATGGCCTGTTGCTGTGCTTATTATTTTACAGCCCTGTAACAAGGTCCTCATGTCAAACCACATGTGATGGTTTGGTAACCAGTCCTAGCCTGGGAGAAGAGACATAGGTTCGTCATCACATTAAAAGGTAGGTATGTCAATAAATTGAACAATTTATTAATGGCTTTGTGACCAAGTTTGCAGATGATACAAAGGTGGATGGAGAGGCAAATAGTGTTGAGGAAGCAGGAAGACTTCAGAAGGATTTAGACACATTGGGATAATGGGCAAAGAAGTGGCAGATGGAATATAGGGTAGGGAAGTATATGGTCATGCTCTTTGGTAGAAAGAATAAAGACATGGATTATTTTCTGTAGAGGGAGAAACTTCAAAATTCAGAGTTGCAAAGTGACTTGGAAGTCCTCATGCAGGATCCCCTTCAGGTTAATTTGCAGGTTGAGTTGGTTGTAAGGAAGGCCAATGCAATGTTAGCATTCATTTCAAGAGGACTACAATGTAAAAACTGAGGATTTATAAGGCTTTGCTCAGATTGCACTTGGAGTATTGTGAGCAATTTTAGACCCCTTACCTCAGAAAAGATGAGCTGGCATTGGAAAGGGTCCAGAGAGAGTTCATGAGAATTATTCTGGGAATGAAAGTGTTAATGTAGGAGAAGCATTTGATGGCTTCGGGCCGATACTCATTGGAGCTTAGAAGAATAAAAACTGTATCTTATTGGAAGCTATCAAATATTGAAAGGCTTAGACAGCGTGGATGTGGCGATGTTTCCGACAGTGGGTGAATCCAGGACCAGAGAACACAATCTCCAGTTGTCCATTTAGAACAGAGATGAAGAAGAATTTCTTTAGCCAACGGGTGGTAAATTTTTGGAATTCATTGGTACAGATAACTGTGGAGGCCAAATCATTGAGAATATTTAAAGTGGAGGTTGACAGTTTCTTGATTAGATAGAGTGTCGAAGGTTATGGGATAAAGGCAGGAGAAAGGGCTTGAGAGGGAGAATAAATCAGTCGCGATGGAATGACAGAGCAGATTTGACAGGCCAAATGGCCTAGTTTTGCTCCTATGTCTTATGGTATTGTAAAGTAGTCCTTTTTTACATTGAACCACCTACTAACCAGCCTCCTTTCAGAAGGTCTAAACCGCTGGTCTCATGGCAGATAGTGATCAGCAACTAGATTACTAGCTTTACAATGACCATAATGACTTTCAGGAATGAAAATCAGTCCATGTCAACTAAAAAGGGACAGCTTTTACATATAAAGTAAAACGTTTGTAAGAAACAACAAAAAAAAACATACCCCAAATAGTGACACCTGAAACACTGAGGCAATGTCACAACAGACAGACAGACAGACATACTTTATTGATCCCGAGGGAAATTGGGTTTCATTACAGCCGCACCACCAAGAATAGTGAAGAAATATATATAAAACCATAAATAATTAAATAATAATAAGTTAATAATAAGCCAAGTGGAAATAAGTCCAGGACCAGCCTATTGGCTCAGGGTGTCAGACACTCCGAGGGAGGAGTTGTAAAGTTTGATGGCCACAGGTAGGAATGACTTCCTATGACGCTCAGTGTTACATCTCGGTGGAATGAGTCTCTGGCTGAATGTACTCCTGTGCCTAACCAGTACATTATGGAGTGGATGGGAGTCGTTGTCCAAGATGGCATGCAACTTGGACAGCATCCTCTTTTCACACACCACTGTCAGAGAGTCCAGTTCCACCCCCACAACATCACTGGCCTTACGAGTGAGTTTGTTGATTCTGTTGGTGTCTGCTACCCTCAGCCTGCTGCCCCAGCACACAACAGCAAACATGATAGCACTGGCCACCACAAACTCGTAGAACATCCTCAGCATCGTCCGGCAGAGGTTAAAAGACCTCAGTCTCCTCAGGAAATAGAGACGGCTCTGACCCTTCTTGTAGACAGCCTCAGTGTTCTTTGACCAGTCCAGTTTATTGTCTATTCGTATCCCCAGGTATTTGTAATCCTCCACCATGTCCACACGGACCCCTTGGATGGAAACAGGGGCCACTGGTGCCTTAGTCCTCTTCAGGTCCACCACCAGTTCCTTAGTCTTTTTCACATTAAACTGCAGATGATTCTGCTCGCACCATGTGACAAAGTTTCCCACCGTAGCCCTGTACTCAGCCTCATCTCCCTTGCTGATGCATCCAACTATGGTAGAGTCATCAGAAAACTTCTGAAGATGGCAAGACTGTGTTGTAGTTGAAGTCTGAGGTGTAGATGGTGAACAGAGAGGGAGACAGGACAGTCCCCTGTGGAGCCCCATTGCTGCTGACCACTCTGTCAGACACACAGTGTTGCAAGCACACGTACTGTGGTCTGCCAGTCAGGTAATCAATAATACATACACAACACTGGAAGAACTCAGCAGGTCAGGCAGCATCCGTGAGAAAAGAGTAGCCAACGTTTCGGTCCGAGACCCTTCATCAGGCCCAAAATGTTGGCTACTCTTTTCTCATGGATGCTGCCTGTCCTGCTGAGTTCTTCCAGCATTGTGTACGTATTCTTTGATCCACAGCATCTGCAGTTGTATTTTTGTGTTTAGGTAATCAATAATCCATGACACCAGGGAAGCATCCACCTGCATCACTGTCAGCTTCTCACCCAGCAGAGTAGGGCGGGTGGTGTTGAACGCACTGGAGAAGTCAAAAAACATGACCCTCACAGCGCTCGCCGGCTTGTCCAGGTGGGCGTAGACATGGTTCAGCAGGTAGATGATGGCATCCTCAACTCCTAGTCGGGGCTGATAGGCGAACAGGAGGGGTTCTAAGTGTGGCCTAACCACAGGCCGGAGCTGCTCTAGAACAAGTCTCTCCAGGGTCTTCATGATGTGGGAGGTCAATGCCACTGGTCTGTAGTCATTGGAGCCACTGGGGCGCGGCATCTTCGGTACAGGAACGAGGCAGGACGTCTTCCACAGCACAGGAACCCTCTGGAGACTCAGGCTCAGGTTGAAAACATTGTGAAGTACTCCACATAGCTGGGGGGCACAGGCTTTGAGCACCCTGGGGCTGTCACCATCTGGGCCTGCAGCCTTGCTTGGGTGGAGATGTTTCAGCTGTCTTCTCACTTGGTCAACTGTGAAGCCCACCTTGGTGGTTTCAGGTGTGGGAGGGATGTAGTCATGAGAGCAGGGTATGGGGCTGTGAGGAGGGGTCGGAGGGGAGAGTGGAGTATGTGTAACAGCAGATGAATCATGTGGGGGATGGGCAGGGGCCACATTGTCAAATCTGTTGAAGAACAGGTTAAGTTCGTTGGCCCTGTCCACACTGCCATCAGCTCCTCTATTGCTGGTTTGCCGGAACCCACTGATGGTCCTCATCCCACTCCAGACCTCTCTCATGTTGTTCTGCTGGAGTTACCACTCAAGCTTCCTCCTATACCTGTCTTTAACCTCCCTGATCTTGGCTTTCAGTTCCCTCTGTATTGTCCTCAGCTCCTCCCTATTTTCATCTCTAAACACCCTCTTTTTAGCGTTCAAGATGTCCTTTGTTAGCCATGGCTTGTTATTTGAATAACAAAGGACAGTTCTTGCCGGAACATTGCAGTCCACACAGAAGTTAATGTAGCCAGTGATGCACTCAGTGAGCCCATCAATGTCCTCTCGATGTGGCTCACGGACAGCCTGCCAGTCTGTCGCCTCAAAACAATCCTGGAGTGCCTCATAAGCCTCCAACATTAAGGCAGCAACCAACATTAAAGACCTTTCCCATCCAGTACACGCCCTCTTCTCACTACTACCATCAGGGAGGAAGTACAGGAGCCTGAAGAACCACACTCTAAGTTTTAAGAACAGCTTCTTACTCTCTGCCATTAGATTTGTAAATTGTCCATAAACCATGAACACTGCCTCAGTATTCCTCTTCTGAAATATGTTGTTAATGGAGTTATTTTTATGCCTTGCATCATACTGCTGCTACAAAACAACTTTTATGATATAGGTACAGTATATGTTAGTGATAATAAAACAGATTCTGATTATGGGTTTCTCTTTCTACAGATGCTGCCTGGCCAGCTGAGCTTTTCCAGCATGTCTATTTATATTTCTGCTTTTACCTCATTTTACCTTATGTTATCATTTGGTTGATGATGAAGAAGTGGGCTCACTTCCCAGCCCCTGCATCTAGCTTTACTCAACTGTTTTACCGTTACATCTGATTTCAGCTTCTCTCTCTCAAACTACAGGGCAAATTCTTTCACTATTAAGGAAAAAGACACACTGCAGATAAGTACTCAAATAACTGATTCAAGATGTTGAGATTGTAGAAGTGAAAGTTCTGTAATTGAGAACACACAGACAGCAGCCTCTCAGCCCACAGAGTCCATGATGGCTCATCACTAGAAAAATCCAGTCATCTCCAGTGAAGAGCAGCAGTTGGGCAAATGACCAAGGTTTTACCTTGACCCAAATCCTCAGGCCCCTCTATTCCATACAGCCTGTCCTGGTCCGACCATGGCCGAGAAAGCACTGCTCTATTTCCTCTGGAGGCGAAATATATATTCAGCAGGTATATCTCATTAGGCGCGTGGCCAAGTGGTTAAGGTGTTGGTCTAGTGATCTGAAGCCTCAGCTAAGGTAGCGTGTTGCGTCCTTGAGCAAGGCACTTAACCACACATCGCTCTGCAACGACACCGGTGCCAAGCTGTATCGGCCCTTGCCTTCCCTTGGACATCGATGGCGTGGAGAGGGGATGCTTGCAGCATGGACAACTGCCAGTGTCCCATGCAACCCTGGAAACTTTCCAAAGCGCAAATCCATGGTCTCTCGAGACTAACGGATGCCTATTATTTCATTAGGAGTTTGAGGAGATGTCACCGAGGACTCTGGCAAATTCCCACAGGAATTTGCACTGTGGAGAGCAATCTGACTGGTTGTGTCACCACCTGGTGTGCAGGTATCAATGCACAAGATCTCAAGAGGCTGCGGAGGGTTGTAGACGTGGGCAGCTCCACGATGGGCACAAGCTTCCCAACTATCGAGGACATTTTCAAAAGGTGGTGCCTCAAGAAGGTGGCATCCATCATTAAGGATCCTCACCATCCAGGACCTGCCTTCTTCTCATTATTTCCATTAGGGAGGAAGTACAGGAGTCTGAAGATGCACACCTTTGCCATCAGATTTCTGAACAGCTCATGAACACTACTGCACTATTGCTTTTTTTTACACTAATTATTTATTTTACTTCTTATTGTAACTTATGGCAATATTTATATCTTGCATTGTAGTGCCACCACAAAACAATAAATTTCTCAACATATGTTAGTGACAAACAAAACCTGACTCTGAGTCTTGATATGGCAACTGTTCTGCCCAAGATCACAAGAAACCAAAGAAAGCCGTGGACTCAGGGCAGCTCATTCCGGAAACCAGATGTAGTGTATTCAATTTTTCAGTAATATTTGAGTAATACTGTGAATATATTGTTTGATTAAGCATCCTTTGTTTGATTACATAATTCATTATGAGTTATATGTAAGAAGTACCTAAATGGCATTTGTCATTACAGCACCACATCCTCACTACAGAGAAAAACAAATTAGACAATTATCCCGGCTCCTGTGTTCTTGTTTCTGGAGTTATAAAACATAACACCAGACTCTCCTCCCCAGACCCTGTTGAAATTTTTTTGCTGCTTCACTGAAACAGCCAGCATAATCAAAGACCCCATTCACCCCAGACGTTCTCTCTTCTCTCCTATCCCACTGGACAGAAGATACAGAAGCCTGAAGGTACATACCACAACACTCCAGGACTGCTTCTACTGTACTGTTATAATGCTATTAACTGGTTCCTTGTGTGTTAAGATGGAGACCTGGCCTTACAGTCTCCCTCGTCACGGCCTTGCACCTTATTGTCTGCCTGCACTGCACTTTCTCTGTAACTGTAGCACTTTATTCTGCACATCACACACACACACAAATGATGGAGGAACTCAGCAGGTCAGGCGGCACCTATGGAGAGAAATAAACAGTTGATGCTTCCGGCTGAGACCCTTCATGAGTCCTGATGATGTCAGGCAGCAGACCTTGGTCACTGCTGAGTTCTTCCATCATATTGTATGTGTTACTCTGGGTTTTCAGCATCTGCAGAATCTCTAGTGTTCACACTTTATTCTGCATTCTGTAATTGCTTTTTTTGTTGTAATACCTCAATAAACTGATGTGATAAGTGATCTGTCTGGATGGCATGCAAAACAAAGTTTTTCGCTGTACTTCTATTCACGTGATAATAATTATAAACTAATTTATCAATTTATAATTTGTGATGTGGATCTTAATGAACATTTCTAAGAGCTTACTGCCCCTAAACAAATCTGCAACTCTCCTGACTCAATGGATATTTCAACTTTATGCACCTGAGGTCATTGTACAATGCGGTAGTTCACTGGCAAAGAGATTCCTAATGTTCTACAGTATGTTACACATCAATATATATCAAGATGGCCCCCATCCAAGCTTGGCCAGGGGCTTCCTCTGGAATACATGACAGCATCAAGCCCAGAACATTACAATCTATTCCCCTAGAAGCAAGAATGATACAATGCACACATTGTTAAAAATTCATCTTGCTTCCATTATGGAATGCAGAGTGCTAATAAATTATGCTTAGTGTTCGCAGGATATACCACGTGGACAGTAAGTGCAAGCCAAGCTGGAAGAGGTCTGGATTTGTAAGAACACCATCTGTATGACCAGGCACAGAATGAATGGTCATAAATTTTTTTTCTTTGAATCCACACCCAATACACTTTTGCACAATCAAATTTACATCTACTTCCACTGATATCTTACTGTTCCCTCCCCCGTGCCATACAATGAGATCCCCTTGCCTCAGAGGTTTCAGCAGTTAGAGCCATGTTACTCCTGGATGAAGATAAAAGCTTTAAAACAAAGTTGTGTGTGTGGAGGGGGGTGGGGAGCTCTTCTGCTAGTCAGTTACTGATCTCAACAGCTGGGCAAATGTGCTCTGGAGATTAAATGCACATCAATGTCATAGCTTTGAGGTTCCTGGCAAACGTATGGATGGGAAAGCTAATGTATCAAACTTCAGTCCAAATTTTCTTTCTTTAATGTGTCAGTGTTTTCATCCCTCTGAAGCTCCCCTCTTCTGAAAGCAAACGTAAATTCCCAACACTCTCAGCCATTTTGCCGTCTCAGGCAGCGGACTTGTGCTCTCATGAATCAGTGCTCCAAAGTTGTATCGAGATGTGGAAGAGAATCACCCACGAGGCCAACACTGAAATCCTAGGATTTACCAAATTAAAATCGGAACTTTAACAGGCCAGTCAGCAATATCCTATCTGTGGCCGCAAAGTGAAAAACAAGGAGCGATTGCAGGTCACAACAGATCAGAGTTTATGCAGTGTAACTTGGCACAAAGCAGCTGACAGCTAGTGTAGTATTCATAGACTCTTGGGCACTGCTGTTTAATAAGGAAAATTTAAGCATCCAAATTAGGAGCAGAAATGGGCTGCTGAGCCCCTTGAGGTTTCACAGCTATTTAATAAGACCATGGCTGGTCCTATTGTAAAATAACTCTTCATTCCCATTTACCTTATCTTTCTGCCTCTGCCTTAAAAATACTCAGACCCTCCTTGCACCAGAAGAAAATACTTCATATCTTTCCTCTGAAATGGGAAAGCCCTCATGGTTTTAGACCTAGACAGAGTGGACATGGAGAGGATATTTCCAGTTGTGGGGCAGTTGTGGAGGACCAAACGGTACAGCCTCAGAATAGAAGGATATCCCTTTGGAACAGAGAATAGGAGAAATTTCTTTAGCAAGAAAGCGGTGAACTTGTGGCCAAGTCATTGGATATGTTTAAAGTGGAGGTTCATAGGTACTTAATTAATAATAGCATCAAAGGTTACAGGGAAAAGGCAGGAGAATGAGGTTGAGAGGGATAATAAATCAGCCATGATCAACTGGTGGAGCAGACTCAATGGGCCAAATGGCTTTATTCTGCTCCTATGTCTTATGAACATATTTGCCCACGTACGGAACCATCCTCTCTACATCTGCCTGATCAGGATTTCATGATTAAACCTTCTTTAAATTTTGTTGAATACAAATGTCACCTGTCCAAACCTAGATCATAAGACCAACTACCCATTCAAGATAGTAGCCTTACAATCCTGATCTACACTGCTTCCAATGCATTGACATCCTCGAGTTAGCAGGCCAGATTAGTACCCAGTGGCTCAGATGTGGCATTACCAATGGCCCATATAATATAAGCATAACTTCCCTACTTTCTAATGTTCGAAGTCTGCGTTCAAAGTAGATTTTATTTATTTAGAGATACAGCAGGGTAGCAGGCCCTTCTGGACTAGTGAGTGTGCTCCACCCGGTTGCACCCATGTGACTAATTAAACTACTGACCCGTCTGTCTTTGGAATGTGTGAGGATAGGAGAACACCCAGAGGAAAAGCCGCGATGGTCACGGGGAGAACCCTTACAGACGGTGACAGAATTGAACCTGGGTCGCTGACGCTGTGGTAGCATGAAGCTAACTGCGCTGCCCCTTGATGGTAAGATGGGGTCTTAACAATGCATCATTTAGCAGAAGCATAACCTCCTTACTTTAACCATTTCCCCTAGAATCAACATCACTGATCACACTCTTCATCAGCATCGTAGGGTTAAAAGGCATGCAAGAATGGAGAATAGTGTGTGTGGTTCAAGATTTCCAGCATCTGCAGTATGTCTTGTGCTTATGACATTATCTGTTAATCATTGCAAATAATAAGATCAGCCATCTTTTCTTGAACTAGGGTCTCAGAATCACAATTATATGGATCGGTACAGACTGCAAAATCAACTCAATTACCTACAAGAAAGGGTCTAAAGCAAATCATTTTACAAGAAGTACTTCACACAAGCAAAAGCAAACTCCACCCATTGGTAAGCTATATCTTTGAGAGGTTATGAAAACACCAATGCCCTTGAATGGAAAAGCCCATAAAAAGTAGTACTCCCTGCATTTATGATATTCCAGGTATCTCTCCCCTCCTTCTCTGCTCCCTGATCCCTCCCATCCATCATACTGTTACCTAGACAGGTCACTCTTTTATGATCTGTCCACAACAAAATGAAATCCATCAGCTGTCAATGTACAATTTCCTCCATTAAAGAGACATATTCTTAAAACCAAATAATTTTCTAAAACATATTTCTGACAGAAAGATGATGAAACATTTAAATTTGGTCTACTTTGTTCTTCCTCAAGACTGAAAATTACTTGCTTCTTCTCCAGAATGGTTTCTGGTTAATGACAATAAAATAAAGATGAAAAATTAGCTATATTTGTCACACATACATCGAAACATCAAAATCAATGCTGAATTGCAACGTTTCTGTTGAGGTTCAGCTGGGGGTCAGCCCACATTCGTCGTCATGTTTCTGGTGCTAACATAGCAAACTTAACTGTATGTCTTTGGAATATGGGAGGAAATCGGATCATCTAGGAGAATCTCACACGGTCACAGGGTGAATGTTCAAACTCCTTACGGCCTGCAGTGGGAATTGATCCCCGATCTTATAGCTGGTGCTGTGAAGCATTACAATAAACGTTTTATGATTTTCAGAATGGATTGAACCATGATATCTGGAAAGGAAAGAAGTGACGGCATATGCTTATAAGTCAATTTTCATTGGTGCATGGACTTTGGGGTTATGTCAACTGCTTGTTCCACTGACTTCAAACCACTAACGATAAAATGTAGACCATTCTATTTGCCTAAGGAGTTCTCATCCATGATCCTGACCACAGTTTACATACCACCAGCAGTCAATTATAACCAAGCACTCATGAACCTGCATGATGTGGTCCATACACAATAAACAGCTCATCACGACACATTTAAAATTATGGTTAATGACTTTAACCAGGTTTGTCTGAAGAAAATCCTGCACAATTAAAACCAGCACATAAGATGTTGCACCAGAGTTCTCGATGCACTAGACCACTGCTACACCACAATAAGGAATGCCTATCGTTCCTTCCCGAGACCGCATTTTGGCAAGTCGGATCAGTTGGTTGTACTCCTGCTACCTGCATACCAGCAGAGTCTAAAGCGTAAAGCTCGAGAGGTCAAGACATCTAAGAGGTGGTGGTGGGAGGCAGAGGAACGGTTACAGGTTTGTCTTGAGTCAGTGGACTGAGCTGTGTTCAAGAACTCATTTTGATGACCTGAATGACTACACCAGGTCAGAGCAGACTGCATTAAAACAGCTGTATCCCCACAAAATCATTCAGGGTTTTCCCCAGTCCGAAGCCCTGGATGAACAAAGAAATTCAGAATCTACTGAGAGCCAGATCAGAAGCATTCAAGTCTGGATATCAAAAGTGCTACAAGAGGTGCAGGTATGATCTCCGGAAAGCCATGTCTCAGGTGAAGTGGAGATTCCGGACTAGAATAGAATCAATGAGGGATGGTTTGAATGCCATGACCTGCTATAAAGTTAAATTTTGCAAATTATGGGACAGCAGAGCTTTGCTTCCAAATGAACTCAATACCTTCTATGCTCGCTTTGATCAGCAAAACAGGGAGGAACCATCGCGCATGCTCATGTCTCCCGATGATCCTTTGGTCTCAGTATCTGAAGGTGATGTGCGGGCTGCCTTCAAAAGAGTGAATCCAAAGAAAGTATCTGGTCTGGACGGAGTGCCTGGCCAAGTACTGAAGACCTGTGCCGACCAACTGGCTGGTGTATTCACAGATATCTTTAATCTCTCGCTCCGGCAGTGTGTGGTACCCACCTGCTTTAAGCAGGCTTCAGTTGTACCGGTGCCTAAGAAGAGCTTGGTAATCTGTCTAAATGACTTGCACCCAGTGGCACTTACATCCACAGTGACAAAGTGTTTTGAGAGGCTGGTGTTGAAGCAAGTCTGAGTGCCGACTTGGATCTGCTCCAATTCGCCTAACGAAGCAACAGGACTACAGCAGATGCTATCCCGTTGGCTCCTCACACAACACTGGAACATCTGGACAGCAAAGATGCATACATCAGGATGCTCTTTATCAATTACTGCTCAATATTTAACACCATTATCCCCTCTAAACTAATCAGTAAACCCCAAGACCTGGGCCTCAATACCCCCTTGTGCAATTGGACCCTGGATTTCCTTACTTGTAGACCCCAATCAGTTCAGATTGGCAGAAACATCTCCTCCACAATCTCCACCAGCTCAAGAGTATTGCAGGGATGTGTACCTGCTCTACTCACTTTACACCTATGACTGTGTGGCTAAGTACAGTTCCAACACCAGATACAAGTCTGCTGATGACACCACTGTTGTGGGCTATATCAAAGGTGGTGATGAATCAACATACAGGAGAGAAATTGACTGAGTGTTGTAATAACAACTCACTCAATGTCAATAAGACTAAAGAAATAATAGTAGATTTCAGGAGAGGGAAACCAGATGTCCATGAGCCAATAATCATTAAAGGATCAAAGATGAAGAGGGTCAGTAGCTTTAAATTCCTGGGTGTCACAATCTCAGAGGACCTGTCATGGACCCATCATAAAAAATAATTGCAAAGAAAGCACAACAGCACCTCTACTTCCTTAGGAGTCTACAAAGATTTAGCATGTCATCAAAAACCTTGGCAAACTTCTATAGATGTGCGGTGGAAAGTGTGCTTAGTGGAGTCGGCCCAGTACCTCATGGGTAAGACTCTCCCAACCACTGAGCACATCTACTAAATGTTGCCATAGAAAAGCAGCATTCATCATCAAAGATCCTCACAGAAGCTGGCACAAGTTTCTACCATAGTTGGACCACATGTCATTCCATAACAGATATGTGGCTCTCTCCCAGTTACTGCTGGTTGTGGTAGAAGGGAAAGGCCAGGTGTGCACCAAGAGCAAATCCAAGTCAAGAAATTTTGCTTTGATGCTAACAGTGATGCATTCAGTATCTTGTGCGAGTTCAACAAAATGAGCAACAAGTTTTCTCTGCCTGGGATGGGAAAGTTGACCGGAATTCTATCCTGTAGACACACGTTTGGTGATCTCTGCTGGAAATGTGTATACTATTTAGGGAAGGAAGTAGTTGGATTTTGACCAGTAGCCTCCCAAGGTAAGATAAGCTGCCGATATTTTCTGAAGGATCACATATTTGAGGCATGGTAAGGACTAATTTGTAAACCAAAGCTGAGCAAAATAATAGCAAATGTAAAGATGAAGGAAACCTGCAAAGGATGTAGTCCTTTTTAATTTATACTGATAAAGGATAGATCATTTAAAGCTCCTTTGCCATTAAATGTCTACTTTTCTATTCTATTTTATGTTCTATTTTCTAGCTTCAATTCCTCAAATGAATCCTCTTGCCAGTATGGGAAAAATACCTTTAGTTTATTCAGAGTGCGATGTAAATGTAAGTGATTTCAAGTATGTGAAGAGAAGAAGGATGCAAAGTTTACATAGAAATAAATATTTTGGAGGTTGTATCCTTATGTGCTACTTGTAAGTAGCATATATCTTCCCCAAGGGATGCCAGAATCCAGTATATCAACTTTATAAATCCTCTGCTAGATTTGCTGGGTGATTTTATTCCAGAACTTAATGTGCCAGGTTTGAGGTCCTGATCTTCAAACACTCTCTTCCTCTATCTTTTCTTTGTCTGGAATGTGTGAGGAAACAAGAGCACCCAGAGAAATTCACGTAGTCATGTGGAGAATGTACTAACTCCTTACAGATGATGGCAGAATTGAAGTCTTATATCACAGGCTAGCCCTGTGAAGTGATTACACTAACCACTATGCTACAATGCAACCCTTATACATGGAAACTTTAAAATAACTGTTTGGATTGAGAAACTGGCATCATGGAACTCAATGTTTTAGGAATAGTGTCTACCAGATTTTTGAACGGTCAAATACAAAACCTCACTATTCCTTTTTAGCATTGTTTTTCTCTGTCACTTATAGCAATCTTTATCAAAAAACAAGAGAAAATCTGCAGATGTTTGAAATCTGAACAACACGCACATAATTGCTGGAGGAACTCAACAGGCCAGGCAGTGTTGATGGGAAAAAGTACAGTCAACGTTTCAGGCTGAAACCCTTCGGCAGGACTTCTCTATGTTTTGTTCTGTACTGCTGCCACAAAACAACAAATTTCATGTGCTGGGTGTATTCTAGTGCACCCCAGGACCTTTAACACATTACAGAATTGATCCCTCCAGACAATAACCTCTTCCCTTCTCCAGCCAGTGATAGTTATGGGGTCAGATGCCTTTGGAAATCTCTTCTTAAATGTGGCTAATCCATCTCCCTACTTAGTGCAGTCCTTAAATCCCATCTCTCCGACTACACCACCTGATCTCCTTTTGATTTGATGGCCATTTCTTTACTGTAAGGAACCCCTCCCTGTGTGATGCATTTCCCACTCAAAGACATTAAATAAATGCAAGTGTCTGCTACGTATATTCAAAAACAAAGATATGACAACACAGATAAATGTTGCTTTGTGGTTATTATATACCTGGAAAATATTGATTACAGGCATAAAATGCAGTCATGTTATTTCATTATGACTTTTGTTGATTCAATATCTACAAAAACAGTCCATTCAAATACTTCAAACAGTTATAGTATTACCTACCATAATGAAAAGACTTTCAATTAATAATGAATTTATAAATGGGTGTGACACTAATACAGCTCATGGCTTCAGAGGTCAGACTTCAATTCCACATTCAACTATAAGGAGTCTATACATCCAATGCCCTTGAATGGAAAATCCTACAGAAAGAAGTGGATACAGCCCAGTTCTTCATTGGTAAAGCCCTCCGCTCCATTGAGCACATCTATACAGAACGCTGTTGCATGAAAGCAGCATCCATCTTCAGGGACCCTCCCCCACCACCCAGGACATGTTCTCTTTTCACTGCTGCCATCAGCAAGAAGGTGCAGGAGCCTCAGAACTCACACTGCCAGGTTCAGGAATAGTTATTGGCTCTCAACCATCAAGCTCTTGAAACAAAGGAGATAACTTCACTTATCTTCACTTCATCTTTGAAATGTTTCCACAGCCTTTGACTCACTTTATAGGACTCTTCATCTCATCTTCTCAATATCTATTGCTTTTTAATTTATTATTATTTCTTTCTTTTTGTATTTGCACAGTTTGCATCTTTTATTTACTGATTAAACACCCAAGATGCTGCAGTGTTTCATTGATTCAATTATAGTTATTATTCTATTATGGATTTATTGAGTTATGCCCATAGGAAAATGAATCTCAGGGTTGTGTATGGTGACATATATGTACCTTGATAATAAACTTACTTTGAACTTTGGAATGCATGGGTTTTCTCTGGGTGCTCCAGTTTCCTCCCACAGTCCAAAGATGCATTGCTTATTAGGTCACTGTAAATTGCCCCATAATTAGGTTAGAGTTAAATCAGGGTTTGTTGGGCATTGCTGGGCAGCACGGCTTGAATGGCTGTAATGGCCTATTCCATACTGTATCTCTAAATAAAATAAATAGTGTGGGTAAAAGTTGCATTTGAGTAAAAATTGTCTTCCACGCAAGTTCATGGTTTTCCTTATAACAATGTATCAAGATTCAAAGATTCAAAGTATATTTATTATCAAAGTGTGTATGCAGTATGCAACCCTGAAATTCATCTTCCCACAGACAGCCACGAAACAAAGAAAGAAAACCATGTAACCCGCTCAAAGAAAAACAACAAACACCAAACATGCCAAAAAAAAAAGAACAAATTGCACAAACAGCAAAAAAAACGAGCAAAAACCATGGAAAATAAAACACTAAACCACAAATCATCGAACCAGTCCAGGCATATTCGGTTCAGCTCAGTTCATTTCAATCTAGTGCTATGTTGTTCATTAACTTCAGGCCGCAGAGCCAGTCCCCCTGATCACAATAGCACAACATTAGTTTGTTTGTGAACACAGGTCTAAAATAATGGAATACTTTGCTGAAATGGTTCAGGTTTATTTAAAATTCAAAGAGCACATATTCCCCTTAAAGTAGATTTTGCATGAATTTTGGCAATTTCTGAAACTAAAGGGCAAAAGTGAATGACAGTGATGTGACCTAAGCAATAGTTTACCATCACAGCCATAAAAATACAAGCAATATTGAATAATACCACAGCTGTAAACCAAAATTTCACCACATTGCCAACTTGAATAAAATACTGATAGTTAATTTAAAAATGTCACCCTTGAGTTAGAATTGGAGAGGTCATTAAAGAGGCTTAATCTGTATATATGTTATGATATTAGATTAACATGAAACTATATAAGTAGTTATAGTTTCTATATAACTTGAAAAATAGCAGAAAAATATTATACCATATTTTGACAAAGAAAAAAATACCAGTTTTTGACAAAAGGAAACTAATATTTTATAAAGATTTGCTTTCTCTATAAATAACAGATGTCATAACCTCTGTGTAAATGTATTTAAAATATATTCTAAAATTCATAACAAAGTCAGCCTAATTATCTATATAACTGAGATAAAGTTATCCCATCCTTACCTCTTCTGCACAGGCATGGGCCCTGTTCATTAACATAGGTCCCATTCACTAACCACAGGCTCACTCATTCTCATTCCATTTAAGACCCTGGATGGCTGATACATCATGAATATTAAGATCATAAGATATAGGAGCAGAGTTAGGCCATTTGGCCCTTCAAGTCTGCTCCACCATTTCATCATGGCTGATCCAATTTTCCTCTCAGCCTCGGTCCCCTGCCTTTTCTCCGTATCCCTTCATGCCCTGACCAATCAAGAATCTAGCAACCTATCAATTTATTAACCACTAAGAATTCTGGATATTGCTGTCAAAGTTCAATATTAAAAGTAAATGTATTATCAAAATACATATATATCACTGTATACAACCCTGAGATTCATTTTCTTGCTGACATACTCAATAAATCCGATAACCATAATAGAATCAATGAAAAACTGCACCAACTTGCATATTCAGCCAGAGTGCGAAAGACAACAAACTGTACAAACACAAAAGGAAAGTAATAATAATAATAAATAACTAATAAATATCGACAATATGAGACAAAAAGAACGAGGACATAGGTTGTGGGGATGTTCATTCAACAGACCATATACTTTTAACGGAGGCAATATTTTTACAGACACAAACACAAAATGCTGGAGGAACTCAGCAGGCAAGGCAGCATCGAGGAAAAAAGTACAGTTGACGTTTTGGGCCAACCGTATTTTTTTTCCATAGTTGCTGCCTGGCCTGCTGAGTTCCTCCAGCATTTTATGTGTGTTGCTTGGATTTCCAGAATCTGTAGATTTTCTTTTGTTTATGATATTTTTACAATTAGCTCTCACAGTTTATTAAGATACATCAGTCTTATTCACAAGCAAATGTTCAGTTCATTTGAGCAAACCGGAAGAATATCAGGTTTAAAACAAAATATACAGTACAAGCAAGTGAAATAAATAAAAGATAACTCAGATTTCTAAGCACAGTATTTCTGTCCTATAAGTACATTTTTAAATTGAATGTCATAGAAGAGCAACATTTCACCAAGATAACTGCATTAAGCAGTTTATTATGATACTGTAATCTCTAGCCAATTAATTGATATCCATATACTGTCTAAAGCAACAGAACAAGTTTGACTGCTGTTCTTTCTCTAAACCATGCACGCTTGGGTTCAAAGGATCAGAAATTTTACTCATCTGAAATAGTACTTACATCATTATGGCTGCAGTACCTCTTCTGTTAGAAATCAGCTTGTCACATAGACAGGCAAAACTTTCATCATTTATAATACAGAGATAAATGAGTACAACTGCTGCTAGCTGGTAACATTTTGTACTCCAGATCTACTCTAACTCAACCAGAACTTTTCTGAACTGTGTCCATGGAAATGCAAGCTATATTGCTTGAAAATATTTCTTCTACAATCAAAAGATGCACAGAAATCACATAGACTAACCAAATGATTTGAGGTGGATTGAATGGTGAGCAAAGTAGGGATAAGGGATAAATTCTTCATGAATGTGTATAACATAACCAAGGACATCACCTCACGGTAGTCTTGAGTAAGAGTTCAGAACCTGCACATTGGTACCTTTATTGGGTGTCTTGAGGACATGCAAGGCCTCAGCATTTTGCATCTCAAGTAGTTGCCACATCAATAGTTTGAATAAATGGCCTACATACTCACCTGATTTGGTGCTTCTTATTTGCAAGTAAGGAGCCAAAGGGTTCTTTCTGGTCCCCTTTCCATGTGTGATTTCTTATGAGATAGTCAATGCCATGATTAGCCAAACTGAGGGGAACTAAACCTACCTTATGGAAGGAAAGTAATACTCCCGAGACCTGAACCAGAAAGAGCAGCAACACCCCACTGTTTTTTACTCCAGTTAGCATTTACAAACCTAACACCATGATGTTCAGGGATGGGTATTTTCTTTTGGGTCTTCTAGGTTCGAGAACAGGTGTTTGCAAATTCACAGATGGCCCTGTCCATTTTGTTGATGGCTGAGGCAAATGCTTGTTTCAACCAACATCAGCTAAACAGAACATTGAGCTATTTATTGTAATATTACTGTGGAATGTTGCTCTGTGTAATCAGAAGTCATCTCCAATCTCCATTGTCATATTTGGCTCTTTGGAAATGAGTCCACTTCAGACTCAAGACCTACTCCAGAAATTGAAAGACAAACTTTGGGCCAAGTCTCCACTGCTATCTCCACACATCACACGACTAAGCCAGGACCTCAGCTGCTCT
The DNA here is from genome assembly GCF_048418815.1 of Hemitrygon akajei. NCBI lineage: Eukaryota > Metazoa > Chordata > Chondrichthyes > Myliobatiformes > Dasyatidae > Hemitrygon > Hemitrygon akajei. Next base: position 53,914,505 of record NC_133144.1, on the reverse strand, counting down.
CTCATGTGGAGGGAAATGATTCTATGAACAACAGGATGGCAATGCCAAGTGCCTTTTTCTAACATCATCATTTGTGGCTGCCATTTGTGGGATCTCGCTGTGTCTAAATCAGCTGACACGGTTCTCCTGTGCCACATGCAGCTAAGCTTATTTTAAAAAGTGCTTCATTGCCTTGGCGTGAACCTAGTTTGGAGATCACAGCATGTAGATCCATACAGGTTCTACCATTTTTACTCCAACTCTTTCCCATGAATAGCTACAATGATTTATTCAAAAGGCCAGTTGGAGAACATGTGACCTGAACTAGCAGCAATGAACACCCTGCAATAATCTGCAATTAATGATCAATTAAACCATAGCCATACAATTCAATGATAAGGACATACTCCTCAAGAAGGTAGCATCCATCATTAATGACCCTCACCATCCAGGACATATCCTCATCCTATTACTACCATCAGGGAGGAGGAGCAATACCCTGAAGGTCCACATGCAATGTTTTAGGAAGAGCCACTGTCAGATTTCTGATTGGTCCATAAACACTACCTCACTATTTTGCTCTCTTTGTGCACTACATACACTACTGTGCAAAAGTCTTAGGTGTGTATGTATAAATATATATATATAGCTCAGGTGTCTAAGACTTTTACATGGTACTATAATAATTTTATTTATTGCACTGTACTGCTGCCACAAAAAAATCATGAAATATGTGAGTGATGATAAACCTGATTCTGATATGGGTCTCTATTGTGGACTGAGAGTGAGAAGGGGTCAGGCAGAGGAGAATCATGATTGGAAAAAGGAGAAAGGAAAAGGGAGAGTGGGAAGCACCAGAGAGACATCCTGTAATGATCAATAAATCAATTGTTTGGAATCAAATGAGCTTGCCTGGTGTCTCAGGCTGGGTGTGTCTGCACCCACACACCCACATCCCCCAGACCTGGCACTCCTTCTCTGCCACCCGTCCCACATCTCTCCCACAGCGCTCCTCCCTCACCATTCCCAACACCCTTTGCTCCTGCCAGTTTTTCAAAATTGCTCTCCATTCCATGTTGACAAATACAGCATTGTGTAAATGTCTCAAGCACCCTAGTTTTATATAGTATGTGCGCCTTAGACTTTTGCACAATACTATATATAGATCTCTTATCATAACTTATATAAACTATTTATGTATTGCAATGCACTGCTACCATAAAACAACAAATTTCATAGCACATCAGTGACAATAAGCCTGATCCTGATTCTGACACTGGACTGAAGGTGCCGTGCGATATTGCTCATGACAAATCTAACTTTAAGTTATAGCTCTCTCCACATAGCATCATTGCCTCTATTCTTATCACTAAACGATAATATGCAGCTGCCGAAAATACAGAAATACTATATATATGGCTGTGCTACTTTAAGTAACTGCTTTGTAGAACAAGATGGAACTTCCACCATTACTAACAAACGCAGTGGAAAATACTCAAAACAAACATAACTTTCCTTTAACAACAAGCTGTTCCAAATCAGGCTCGTTCCCAATAATCTTTCCTCATGCACTTGGTTGAAGTCAGCTTCCAAATAAGGAAATCTGTTTCTCTCTCAACAGGGCATGGATACCTTCACTCATCACAACTCTGAACTGATTTTACAATACCCTTCTTCAGGACTTCCGAACAAGGGTCTTGCCCTGAAAAGTTGACTGTTTATTCATTTCTGTAGATATTCCCTGACTTGTTGAGTTTCTCCGGCATTTTGAGTGTATTATGTTGGATTTCCAGCATTTGCAGAATCTCTTGTGTTCGTTAGTTACTACTAACCTATTTGTTTTTAATAAAAACCCAAATACATCAATCATTTCTGTCTCCCGCTGACCTGACAGTGGTTAATTTTGGTAGGTTGGTTTGCAAAAAAAGATTAGGTCCAGACTGCATATGCTCTTTGGAAAACCAAAAAAAATGACATATGCATGAGGAAATGGTCCAATAATCCAAAACATCTTCCTCTTAGCTTCATAGGAAAAGAGCAAATGTAGGAATTGGAAACAGAATCAGAGCCAGGTTGTGAAATCTGTTGTCTTTGCAGTAGTAATACAATACATAATAAGAGAGGAAAAAAACTGTGATTACAGTAAGTATATATAAAATAATTAAATTAAATAAGTAGTAGAAAAAAAGTAACAAAAAAAGTAGTGAAGTAGTATTCATGGGTTCAATGACCATTCAGCAATCGGAGGGCAAGAGGGATCATTCAGTGTGAGTACCTCCTCACTGATGATAGCAATGAGAAGAGGGCATGTCCTGGTTGATGTTGATGATGGATGCCTCCTTTTTGAGGCATCACTCCTTGAAAATGTCCTGGATACTTCAGAGGCTAGTCCCCTTAAATGCCTCTGATCCACCGCTGCAAACACAAAATTCCTGAATTGCATTTTCTTGCTAAGCATGTTAAGAACACACAACAAAATACGTGTTACTTATTTCTCAGGTATAAAAAGCAGATTTGAATCATGCTGCTTCTTATGGACTTGCTTAAAACACAATGTAAAATAGGCAAAATAGAAACTCCCTGACACCTCAGTGGAAGTTTCCATTATTTCTGAATTGATGAATGGAGTTTCTGAATCTAACAGTCCCCTTCCACATCTTCTTTCCAAATATGCTTGCCAGCAAGCCTATCAGAAGATGCATGTTTCACTTCATTTAAGCAGAAGTGGCCTTGTTTTCCTCTCCCAAGCTGTAAGCCAGTAAAACTGACTGCAGCACCTCATTACTCTGCTGGCTGGGATAATCTAATAGAACATGGATCAAGGATTGAAACAAAAAAACCCTATCTAAAAGCCTCCATACCAGATCACAAATTTCAGTTACCCATTGAGGAATCAGGGGCGTACTTAGTTGAAACATAAAAATCAATTAGTGTTGTATTCAAAAAACAAAAGCCCATGCATTATTATTCAGCAAATGCAGGATTAGGCCAAGGTTTAACATTTACACAACATGTAATCATGTACATAAGCACTCATAGCCAACTCTGAATTCTATTTTAATGGAACACTGAGCTGACGGTATGGGATTTTGCTTACAAATCTCATTTTGATCTCTTCATAAGTATGTGCAGTTGTGCCACACAGGATTATACTGAGCAATTATATGCTCTGGAAAGTAATAGAAACGGCATTCCGACAGCTCTAATCATTTACAACTGACTATATTTCATGACATCCTGTAATAACTTCGACAATCCTCCTTAAACATGCAAGCGTTCCTTCAGGCGTCCCAACCTGTGTGCAAAGGCCTTTACTTTCTATACGGACTGTTAATATTCACTGACAAGATTGAAAGGGGTCACTTGTTGTCATGGCACAACACGCCATAATTATTTTGCTTTTATTGCGAGGAGGGAGGCTTTTATTTAATATACAAACCTACGTACTTTGAATCTCCATCCGCTTTGGAATTTCAGAGTCAACTTTCCCACAATGTTTTGTTTTAACTCCTTTGTGAGTCACTTGCATTGAATCACCAAGACTCTAAATAAATACTCACTGCCGGTCAGATAAAGGAACAATATAATTTTAGATGGTGTTGAGCTGCAGGTGGTGCTGGATTAATATCTCACTATACATACCATTAATTTTTTTCTCAATGACTTCTGGGCAAGTAAGACTTGCATTGACATAGCACCCTCGTAAATTCAGGGCAATCAAAGTACCTTCCAGTCTTCTCTGTAATTTGCAATGGAAAGAAAGATAAAGGGAGGCGTGCTTTGTCTCCCCTTTGCAGAACTGGTCCAGAATCCTTTCAGAGTCATTGCAGCTTCTTGTACTGGGGTATATCTGATGGAAACACTGAGCTCATCGAGGGGACGCGTGATAAGGTTTACATGGAAAAGTAAGTGCAGGAACAGGCCCATCCACCACGATGTCTGTGCCATACACACGGCCACACTAAACTAAACTTCCTCTGTGTGTAGATGCTAGGACAAATTCTGGAGTTCTGGTGCAGATACTAATTTGCTCTTTAGGCCTGAACGTGGATTGTAGATTGAGTTTAAAATGCACCCAGAACAACAGTGCTTTAGTGGAGACTGGGGTCAATTGCAAACAAAGAAACACTCCATTTGACCTCAGATGCCTGCATATGCATAAATGCGGCCCAGAGTCAGTGGGGATTGACATTTATTTTGGATCTCTGGAGCATTGGTGTGAAGATGAAGGCTATTGAAAATTATATGTAATTCAAAGGAAGCATTGTAGATATATTATAATTATTGAATTGTACTGCTGTTACCTTTTACCTTCAGCATATAAAAATGTCATGTACTACTGGCTCAGGCAGGCCTCTTTTCCCAGGAGTGTATCGAGTATGATGCCTGCTTGTTTTGCTAAATGAAGACTTCTATATCCACAAACTTCAGTGTTTGTCCTGTGCCTTCTTTCACATCCATAATCCACATCCATGCAAATTTATGGAAGTACCTTAATTACCACTGTTGTATCTTCAGCTGTCACCATCCCTGACCATCCATTCCAAACACCTATCACTTTCTGTGTTTAAAAAAACTTGCCTCACTCATCTCCTTTAAACTTACCCTCCTTTAACCCTAAAAGCACGTCTTCAGTATTTAACACTTCTATCCCAGGATAAAGACTCTGATCAGCTATCCTATCTATGCCTCTCATAATTTTATAAATATATCAGGTCTTCGTCAACTTCTGACATCCCAGAGAAAACAACCCAAGTTTGTCCACTCTCACCTTATATCTCATACCTTCAAATCCAGGCAACATGCTAGCAAACCCCCCCCCCCCACCCCCGCAATACACGCAATATGCTGGAGGAACTCAACAGGTCAGGCAGCATCTATGGAGAGGAATAAACAGCCAATGTTTCGGGCTGAGGCTTTTCATTAGGAATGATGCATACCATTCATTTCAGTGCCCTTTTGAACCCTTTCCAAAGCCTCTACAACCAAAACTGCACACAATAAAATGTAAAAATAAAAGCAAAAATAAAAATTTAACCAAAAAATGGAAAAATAACCAAACCTAAATAAAAGTAAAAGTGTAGCCTAACCAAAGTTTTATATAACTGCAATATGATTGCTTTACTCTTATACACAATGCCTCAAATATTAAAGGGAAGCATGTCATATGCCTTCTTAACTATGATATGTATTTGTGTGACCACTTCAAGAGAGCTACATACATGGACTTTGTTTAATAGAAATATACTAAATAATGAAAAATTGGTCTGTCAGAGGCTGCCTGTGAAATCGAAGATCCATTAATTTGTTTTTTTTTGTTGCAGGACTTGCTCTTTGTTTTTATTGTGTATAAATTATGAATTTAATTTACTATTAAGGGAAATGTCCACAACACATGCAACAACCTCATTAGCTGGATGAGACACAGGACTTAGTGTTCCTGCTTCACAGCTCAAAGGGTCTGGGTACATTTCATATTTCCAATATTGTCTGTTCGTGGTTCGAAGTTGAAAGTAAATTCATCATCTAAGAATGCACATGTCATCATATATAGCTTGAGATTTATTTTCTTGAAGAAGCTCACAGTGAAATAAAGAAATACAGTTGAGGTCCTCTGTTGGTTGAGGTCAGCCATGGGTGTTGTGTCCATATGTGGTATGCAACAGGAATGCAAGCTAGGGCAGTGCGATACGGAGAGCAAGCTGTTGCCCATGCAGCACGTTTCCACTCCCCATGCAGCTGATGAATACAAGGAAACGGCAGAGACCGATGCAGTTTTGAACCAGTGGCATCACAGGAGTTGCCAGTCAATGTAGAACTGCCTCAGGAATTCCAGCTCCGGATTTTTCCTCAGGGTTTATTCCCGAAGCCTTCCCTATGAGTGGGTAGAGCTTCAAAGCAGCAGTGATTTGAGATCTGAGTCTTCCTTCTCCTAGATGAGCTGCCAACCACAGCTGACAAGCCCCATCTCCCCAAAGCAATTGGTTTTAAGGCGCCAGTAAGCCAGACCTCTCAGTGAAGCCACACGTGAAGGCCAGGAGCTGGATTTGTTTGTCAGGTGCTATTTGAGATGCAGACCATTGGGAGCATTTAATAGGTGGTGGGAGCTTATTCACATTACCTCCCCCGGCTATGACAACCTTAAAAACCAAAGAAATGCAATGGTATTAAAGAATCACAAAAAAGTAACGAACAACCAAAGTGCAAAAGAAAACAGACTGTGAAAATAACAAATAAATAAATAATACTAAGACCATGAGTTGCAGAGTCCCTGAAAGTGCATCTATAGCTGTGGAATCAGTTCAGAGTTATGGTGAGTGAAGTTATCCACATTGGTTCAGGAGCTTGATGGTTGAAGGGTAATAACTGTTCCTGAACCAGGTGGCATAGGAATTAAGGCTCTTGAACCTCCAACTCAATGGTAGTCGTAAAAAGAGAGTATGGCCTGGATTGTGAGTCAAGAGTCCATCTTATTGTACAAGAGGACCAATCAATAGTTTTAAAGCAGTGCAATAGAAGCTGTTCTTTTTTTCAAGCTTTCTGATGGGAGGGGCTGAAGACAGAATGTCTGTGGCGTGTGGCGTCTTTGATTATGTTGGCTCCTTTACCAAAGCAGTAAGTAGTGCAGACAGAGACTATAGAGGCTGTTTCCTCCGAGTGCTCTTGATTCCTCCTATGTCCCAAAGACATGCAACTGAATAGCTCAGCTGTCCACTACAGATTGCCTCATCTGTGGATGGGTAATGGAGGAAGCAGGAGGTGGGAGGGGGATTCAATGAAGATGTGATGAATTAACGGTTACCAAGAAATAATTGGGGGATTGGGGTTGATCGCAGAGCTTGCATGGACCTCATGGTTCAAGATGGTGCTGGTAAATCTCAGCAACTTCTGGTTGGTGGCTGATGAAACATGGCAAATAACTAAATACTTTGTTAATCACTCTTTTTCTGGTTTAAAAAAAGAATCATTACAAGCAGCATTCTGTAACTTCCCTTTAGACTTGGAGGCAATTTGATGTGGAAGAACCGAGGTGAGGCAATGCCGTGGCCCATCGCCGAGAGTGAGGAAGACCCGAGGTTTGACCTATTTACGCGCTGTGCTGAATCGGGAAGGATTGGGTACAGGCAGAATTGAGGCAGCGGGATCCAGGCTCCAAAGCATGTTGAAGTGACTGAACCTTATGTCTGGATGACAATTTAGGCACCAGGCCAGATTGAAATGTTCAGGATGTTGAGGCCTGAGGTGAGGGATGGGCTGGTTCAGCTTGCTGCTCTGCTCTGCGGTGAACTAAAGGTCTGGAGATGGACTCTCTGTGGATGTCGGTTCAGAACACTATTTGCTTGAGTTTGTGATTTGTTATTTTTCTCTCTGCACATTGAGTGTTTGACAGACTTCTTTTTTTATGGGTTATTTTGGGTTTCTTTGTTTCATAGCTGCCTTTTAGGAGACGAATCTCAAGGTTGTATAATGTATGCATACTTTGATAATAAATGTACTCTGAACTTTTGAACTTCAGTTCATTGGGTTGTATGTCCTTCTATATCATGAAGAATTTAAAATATACAATACCATCACTGGACAAACTTCAACTGTGCTACGAGGAACTGCAGAGTGTCCAGGTCCTTTCCCAATAAACACTATTTGACCTGGAAATGATCATCAGCGTAATTTATCACATGGAAAATCACTTCTGTATAGAACATATAAACCAAGAAGCCAGTTTCTAGACTATACAATCTGCTGAACAGGAAAATCCTGATTAATTCCAGAAACAAAATAAACTGACAACACAATTTGCACCACACCCAGTTTTGATCTGTGTTGCATAGCAACTGTTACGGAGGTGACTTATTGACTTGTCCCATCTGTCACCTTTGTTTTACCTCTGTCACATCTTGATAAATTAATTATGATGTGCGTGATATTTTCCTTTGAAAGTCTGGCCAAGTATAATTCTCAATATACCAAAAGAACTTGCATTTTTACCAAGTCTTCCATGACCTCAAAATATCCGATGGAACTTCACTGCCAAGCATATGGATTCTTAGAGCATGTTGTTAAATTAAACTGACAGTTCACACAAGAGATGGTGCTTTAAGCAGCAGTGAGATAAATTATATTATATGTTCTTTCAGCGATGTTGTTTGAGGGATGAATGTTGGCTAAGACATCAAGAATACTCCTCCAACATTGAATCAAGGTAATTGGCAAAAGGTGATTCAAGGATCAAGATATTTGCTGCATAGATCATAAGCCATAGAAACCAAATTAGGCCATTAGGCCATTTGCCCATCAATTATGCTCCACCATTTTATCATGACAGTAATTTGCTATGGTGTGTTGGTGTAGCATGCAACAAAAAACAACAATTTTCACGAATTATAAAGAAGAAAGAATTACATAAAATATAAAATTAAAGGTTAAAGTACAGATATGGAATAAAATGTGTATAAATACCATCATTTGCACTCAGTGCCCACTTTATTGGGTACATCTGCTCGTTAATGCTGATATCTTATCAGCCAAACATGTGACAGTAACCTAAAGCCTCAAAGCATGCAGACATGTTTAATTTGTTCAGTTATTGTTTAGACCAAACATCAGAATAAGGAGGAAATGTGATCTAAGTGACTTTGACTGTGGAATGATTGTTGGTGCCAGATGGGGTGGTTTGAGTATTTCAAAAACTGCTTATCTTCTGGATTTTTTCACACACGGCAGTTTCTAGAGTGTACAAAGAATGATACAAAAAACCCAAAAAGCATCCAGCGAATGGCAGCTCTGTGGGTAAAAACACTTTTTTAATGAGAGAAATCAGAAAGAAATAGTCAGACTGGTTCAAGCTAACAAGAAGCCAACAGCACCTCAAATAACCACAAGTTAGAACAGTAGTGTTCTGAATGCACAACATCAACTTTGAAGTGGATGGGTGATAGAAGCAGAAGACCATGAACACACTAGCAGTGGCCACATTAATAGGTTCAGGAGGTTCCTAACAAAGTGGCCATTAAGTGTATTAAAATATAAATCACTTTATAAAAAAGTGCTTTAAAGTGTTTACAACAAAGTAGCAGGAGGAATAAATAAAATGGGATATGAATAGAGAAGCAAATGGGACACAAGCAATTTTTTTAACATTCCAGGTTGTTACAGTCTAGATTGTTCTACTAGGGGATGTAATGGAATCAAAACAAATGTAACATTTATTTTGGCCCTGGATAAATATCTTAAAGAAATGCAAAGGGAGAAAAGAGGGGGAGTGGAATGAGTTTTCACAGAGAGCTGGTGTAAGCTCATTAGGCCAAATGGCCTATTTCCACACTGTAATCCATTGTCAAATAGTGTTGAAGGATTACTTGTGTTCAACTGAGAGAGAAGGGTTCTTAATACTGGGGTAGAAATTCACTTCCAGATTCTAGTGTTAAATGGGCATATATGTGTGTACTTTGATAATACATTTACTTTGAAGCTTAAACCTTCTACCTAAGGAATTCAGATCCATTGACATTAATGGATGAATTTTTGTCCCAGAGCCTTTGACAAGTTAACGTCTCCTGTGTTTGTGTTGAATTGTGAATCTAGATACTGTGCTCTTCTCCAAAAATATTTATCCTTACATTTCTACCATCTATAAGGGTTTACTGTTGTTACTGCATTTGCTAGGGTGGCTGGGTAAGGATACGTCTCTACCAAAGGACATATAAGATGTTCCTTCCCTCTGTTAGCATACAGATCACCTGTGGACAAGGTGTAAACCTGCTTAGCACCAACCCCCCCCCCCCCCACCCCCCGAATCAAGGTCATATCACAAGTCCTGGTCATGTGGCTACTGATATCAGGCAAAGATTTTCTGAAGAGTATTGATAATGACAGGTGGTACCCAGCTTGTAAAGACACTGCCCAGAAGGCAGCAATGGCAAACCACTTCTGTAGAAAAGTTTGCCAAGAACAATCATAGTATTGAGAGGAAGACCATGATTGCCCACGTCATATGACATGGCACATAATGATAATGAAGAGTGCATTTCCTACATGATCTTTGATTAAACTTCAGAAATGTAAGGTCTCTGTTTTGGTTTACAGCTTATGCAGGGCTGAACATTCTTACCTGAGTCACATTACTGGATACAGAAAGGAGAAAATTAGCTAATTGTGATGCAGTGACAATATGAGGCCGTCAGCCAGGGTCAATAATATTCTCATGTTCAGCTGTGAAATTGTCTTCAGTCAAATAATTCATTGAAGCTCAGAAAAAGTTCACATATGAAGAAAATCTATTTAAGTTAAATAACTTGATTACTAGGAATCTAAAGATCATGGGCAAGACGTACATTCAAGAGAAGTGATAAAAAGTCAGTGAAATAACCTTACTAAGGTTTTAAAGCACCAGCTCTTCATTGATAATAGACAAATCAGCAGAGAATGATAGGAGTCAGCTTTGTACAAGATGAACTTAATGATGGATTCCTCAAATAGGCAGCATCCATCACTAAGGACGCTTACCATCCAGAACATTCCCTCTTCTCATTACAACTATCGGGTTGAGAGACAGGAGCCTGCAGACCCACGTTCAATGATTCAGAGACAGCTTCTTCCCCTCTGCCATCTGATTTCTGAATGGACATTGAACCTGTGAACACTACCTCACTACTTTTATATACTTCCTACTGTAATTTACCATTCTTATTATTATGTATTGCAATGTACTGCTGCCATATAGCAACACATTTCACAACCAATGCCAGTGACATTAAAGCTGATTCTGATTCTGACTTTGATTCTTTTGCTTCTCCATTTCTGGCCTAAGGAGTTATCCAATTTTGGTTGCTTCATAATTGGCAGCCATGCCTAGCATTGCTAAGACCGTAATCCTGAAATTCAGTCTTGAAATCTCTCACCCACACTCTTACTCTCTCCTTCTTTAAGTCACTTTTTAAACCCTATCCCTTCGAGCAAGCTTCTGGCCATCTAGTGAAATTTTTAGTTGTTTCACTCTTCACAGTTGTTGCTTGACCTGAACACTTCAGATCACCGGCATCTCTGTATTTTGCTTTACTCTTTGTATAATCTTCTTTTGTGACCCTGTTGAAATTTTTATTTGAAGAGATTTCCATGAAACATCCAAGGGACTTTGCTAAGTTGAAGACACTGTAACAAGTTGTTGCTGTTTTCCCTCTGCACACTTTACAGAGGTGATCAATAGTTTGCAGTCCCCTCATGGGAAACAACACATTTTCCCAGCAAGAGAATCTGACACAGCATCAGCACTATCCATGCTGCTGAGATGGCAAACTCTCCAATATATTTATGAATTCTTTCTTAATATTGCTGAAGACCGCTTCAGATTATCTACTTTCTCCTAAACCAGTGGTTCCCAAAGTGGGTGGTATTACCCCCCCCGGGGGTAATACACCCCCCCGGGGGTGGTGAGAGTTTCTAAAGGGGTGATAAAGGTAAGGGGAGCAATGGGAGATCACTTGGTAGCAAGGTGGAAAGCTGAGAGATTACAGGCTTAATTTAAGAAATTAATTAATTATTAGAAGCATTTGATCCTCAGTGTCTCATAACTGATTACAATGATCACGTAATTAACTCTTCTCTTGTTAACCCACCCTTTTCTTAGACTCTGCTCATAGCATGTTATAGTTGTAGAAAGACAATGTGACACTTCTGTATTTGGCATATCATAAGAAACCTGGACTGAAGAAATGGTGTTATTTTTGGGCCTGGTCCATGCATTATTGCCATTCACTAATGTAGTACGGTGTTCGTTCATACGATTCCCATACTCTAATCTCTCAGTGACACAACTCCTGTGAATTAAGGCATGGTGTTCAAAAGTTCAGGATCTGCCCTTTTGAATGGTTTTAACCACATTTCTCTTGCCCACTGCCCAACCAAGTTATCGCCGCCACACTTTATATACCTTTAAGCAGAGTGAGGTTTTGCCTGAGCTATGCTGATGTCATATCTTTCCCCTTTATTAATCGCTGTGTTGGTGTTGGACTTAAAGAATAGGCGATTGAACTTGGTTGATCCATAATGAAAATGGCAGAAGCAGACCAAACAAAAAAGACATGTAGACGGTACAGTGTGGATTATCTGAAATATAGGTTCATACCAACACCAAGCAACCTACAGCAGCCAATGTGAAAGTATTTTTCTCAAATGAGGCAATGAAACCATCCATGCTCCTTGAACATTTGAAGAGAATACATTCTGATAAAGCAAACAAGAACCTGGCTATTTTCCATCACTTCAACAAAACTTTCAGAAAAGGAAATCACATCAAAACATGTTTGCCTGTGCTTCGCAACATTTCTTACATTGTTTCATACAACATTGTCCATTACTAAATCTAGAAAGCCCCATACAATCGGAGAAGAACTGATTCTGTCAGCTGTAAGGAAGGTTCTGAATTTAGTTTTGCTTATGTCACCAGACCAAATAATTAAAGTGACTACACCCAGCGACAACTCTATTCAAAGACGAATAGGTGTCTGAGAATGTGGAAGAGACATTGTGCACCATACTTGGGATAACAGAATTTACTCTGCAGTTGGATGAGTCAACTTTGCCGGGCAATGAACCTTTGCTTCTTGGTTTGCTTCATAAACGATGAAGGCATGGTTCGAGAGTTGTTATTTCCAAGGAGACTAGAAATAGGTACAAAGGGGGACTCAATATTTCAGGTTGTTGAATAAGTTTTCAAAGAGAAGAACAGTCTGCTCATCAACATTTTTGCTTGGGCAACAGATGGGGCACCATCAATGACAGGACACCATTGTGGGGTTATTATTTTCTTGAAAAAGCTGTAGCTAACATGGTCATCATTCACTGTGCAGTTCAAAAAAAAGAAACTTAAGTAATCGGCTGCAAAAATCATTAAATACTGTTTTCACAGCGGAAAATAAAATCAACTCCCATGTTCTCAGTTCTTGATTACTTTGAGAGCTTTGTATTGAGAATGATGATCAGTTTGAAGGCTTGCTGCTACACACAGAAATCAGATCGCTCTCAAAAGGAAGCTGCCTGAGAAGCTTTAATGCACTTTTTGAAACCGTGATTAAATTCTTTGAAGACTCGAATACTTCATTCAGCAACCAGCTCAGGAATTTTAGGCCTGACACTGCTTATATATTAGAATTATTCACGAAGTTTAATGAAATCAATCTTCAATTGCAAAGAAATGATGTGAATCTTATCAAGGTCAAATCAGTCTTCTCCACATTTCTGTCCAGGTTAATCCTGGTTAAGTGCAACATCAGTGGTTCACAACCTTTTCCAATTTCTGAACCTTTCTGAACTGGCAGAGAAAGAAAGTATACCGGGTGATGATCTTCAAGTTCCTATGCCCACCAGGGTGAGCTGTATAAAGGTACGTCAGAGAGATTTCAGCATCTTCTCTCAAACAAACTCCAGATTAGGTAATAAAACCATTCCTGAACACTTGCAATGAGGAATTAACAGGAAGGATGGAGGAAGAACTGACATTGCTACAAAATGTCTTTGATCTGAAGCCGAGGTTCAAAATAATGACTTCAAGACTTCTGGTTGCAGAAAGACATCTCTGAACGTGATCCTGAACTGTGGAAAAAGATCAAGGTATTCTTTGCCTTTCCAACACCATATTTAGTGGAAAGCAGTTTCAGTGCAGTTGCACAACTTCCTTCAAAACAACAAAATAGAATGTGAATTACTGAATGTGGGGATCTGAGACTCCTTCTGAGTGATATTCAGCCTGATGTTGAGAAGCTGATATCCCTGCACCAAACCCATCCATCTCACTGAAAGGTGAAAAAGCAATAATGTAGTGAATTGTTGGACTATTAATGTGCGCTCTAAAACAGTTGATGAAAATTATTTTTACTGTAAATAAAGAAATAATTTCATTTGTAACTTTAAATAGATAAGCATACTGTTGCAGTTATTTATCACTGTTCTGAAATTACAGATCCAATTTTCTTTCACTGTGAATCATAAATCAAAATTCTTTATAGTTTTAATGTAATAATTGGAAAGGGAAACGGGTGACCCCCTTGTTATCTGGGGGTCAAGGGGGCAGTAATCCAAAAATGTTTGGGAATCATCTTCCTCAACCATTATAACCTCACATTATACACCTGTACACCGCCTCGTTAATGCAAATATATAATCAGCTAGTTGTGGCAGCAACTTAATGCAGAAAGGTATGCAGACATGGTTAAGAGGTTCAGTTGTTGTTTAGACTAAACATCAGATTGGGGAAAATGTGATCTTAGTGACTCTGGCCATGGAATGATGGGGTGGTTTGAGTATCTCAGAAATTACTGATCTCCTGGGATTTTCATGTACAATCTCTAGAGTTCACAGAGTGATAAACAAAAAAAAAACAGTGGCACTTCTGTGGGTATAAAAAAAAGTTAAAATCTGTCCCGAGCCTATTAGGCTCATCAGGCTGCTTATGCTAGTTTCTGTGGCGTGAAGTGACTACGAGTGCGAGAAACTCCCCCCCCCCCCCCACCAGATGCCAGTCTATTGCGAGGTTAACCCCCAGCATTTTGCTAGTTCCCATTTTCAGCTGAATGGACTGGAGCAATGTGTGGTTAAGTGACTTGCTCAAGGACACAACACGCTGCCTTGGCTGGGGCTCGAACTCACAACCTACAGATCACTAGTCCAACACCTTAACCACTTTGCCACACACCACACTCTGTGGGTATAAACACCTAGTTAATGACAGAGGTCAGAAAAGATTGATCAGACTGCTTCAAGCTATAGGAAAGTCACAGTAACTCAAATAACTAGGCTTTAACAACAGTGATGTGCAAAAGAGCATCTTTGAACCTTGAAGTTGATGGGTACAGCAGCAGAATAAACACGAACATACTGAAATCCACTCAGTGACCACTGTATTAGATACAAGAGGTGCTTAATAAAGTGGCCACTGAGTATATGTATTATTATTAAGTTACACTGAACATTAGGGACACATCATGAAAACAGGAACACTCTTAAAACACCAATACTAGCTGTTTATAATGTCAAACACTTCAACATTTGCATGATTATACATGATCATTTAGAACCAAGACTAAATATAATCTGTTCTTTCACTCACATAGTCTCTTGACACAACACTCTGCAACGATTGTCCTTGCCCCCACCTTCAATAGGTAGATCAAAAATAAAATCAACAACATTCATCTAAACTTACCATGTCCTTTATTATCTCTGACTAGTTAACTTCCCTAGTGTCATGATTCCAATTTCCCAGATGTTTAGTATATAGGGCTTTCCATTCAGAATTAATTCACCTCAATCTATAATTAGCCTTCGAAACTTCGCTTTTGTTTCATTAATTCTACATTCAGTTCTTTGCTTATGATGTTAAAGACTCTTGCTGTAAACTATTCAACATATCTACTCCTCTTCGATAGCCCATGCCAAAATCTATCTACAGCTTTGCAAATACTACCAATGACTTTAGGATATTTTTGATGGACTTAGGCAAATGACATTGAAATGTATCCAATTGCTTCAGACTTTGATAATGATGTGCACATTTAAGGGATATCTTACATTTCTTCATAATGTCAGTTCTATTCAGTTCTATGTTTAATAGAGTCATAAAACACTAAGACATAGAAACAGGCCATTTGGCCCATTAATTCCATGCTGAACTTTTGTTCTGTGAGTCCCATTGACCTGCACCTGGACAATAGCCTTCAGTATTCCTCCCATCCATGTACTTCCCTTAAATGTTGAAATTGACCCACATCCACCCCTTCACTGTTCAGTTCTGGTCGCCTCACTACAGGAAGGATGTGGATACTATAGAGAGAGTGCAGAGGAGATTTACAGGGATGTTGCCTGGATTGGAGGGTGTTCCCAAAGTGATAGGTTGAGTGAACTTGGCCTTTTCTCCTTGGAGTGACACAGATGAGAGATGACCAGATGGAGGTGTAAAAGATGGTAAGGAGCATTGATTGTGTGGATAGTCAGAGGCTTTTTCCCAGGGATGAAATGGCTAGCACGAGGGGGCATAGTTTTAAGATGCTTGAAAATAGGTACTGAGGGGACGTCAGGGGTAAGTTTTTCACACAGAGAGTGGTGGGTGTGTGGAATGCTCTGTCAGCAGCCAGTGGTGGAAGTGGATACAATCGGGTCTTTTAAGAGCCTCTTAGATAGGTACATGGAGCTTAGAAAAATAGAGGATACACGCTAGGGATTTCTAGGCAGTTTCTAAAGTAGGTTACATGGTCACAACAACATTGTGGGCCGAAGGGCCTGTAATGTGCTATAGATTCCTATGTTCTATGTTCTACATTCACTGGCAGCTCGTTCCTCACTCTCACTGCTTTCTGAGCGAAGAAGCTCCCCTTCATGTTCCTTTAAGCATTTCACCTATCACCTTTAACCCATGATCTCTAGTTCTACTCTCACCTAACCTCAGTGGAAAAAGCCTGTTTGTATTTACCCTATCTATAACCCTCATAATTTTGTATACCTCTATGAAATATCCGCTCATTCTCCTACACTCCAGGAAATAACATTTATTCTTCACATACGTTTTTCCTAACTCAACATCCATCCGTGATCCGCTTCACAGGTTCAAGTCCCTTTGACCATCAGAGGTCTTCATTAATCCAGCTTGTGGGCTAGCTTGGTGGCAAGATATTAAAAAAAAATGTTTGTTGTGTTGAAATAATTCCGGATTGTATCAGCCTGAATTGTGCAGGCTGTGATGGTGGGTTCAACAGGAATTCCCAGGACTCAATTCCTTACATGTAAATCCTCGAATTACACAGACCCACTGCAACCCTAGGATATGCATCTGCCATTCTGCTCCAAGGGTAGACTTCTTTCTTGCTGAGAACCACCAATATCAGTCTGGAAACAAACTTCTCCCATCCTATGCCAGGTATCAAAACACAGAATAGAATAGTACATTACATGCTGATACAACTCAGAATTATTTGTACATAACACACATTTTTTCTGTTGTCCATGATGTTGTGCTGACCCATATATCTTTTCCTCTATAGATCAGACTAAAAGACTTTAAGAGGATCTTTCAGACCTTGGAACATAAGCAACTTATCAACCCTATCAAGTGAAACACAAGGTGAAGGAAATGGATGGACTGAAGTAATAATTATAAAACAAAGAACATTTCAGCACAGTATGGGCCCTTTGGCCTAAGATGTTGGTGCTCTTTCAATATCACCTCCCTGAAATGATATTTCACAGGTGCACAGCAGCACCTCCACTTCCTAAGCAGATTGAGGCATGCAAGGCCCCCCCCCCCCCATTTTAACTGAATTTTACAGGAGTACCATTGAGAGTGTCCTGACAAGCTGCATCTCCATCTGGTATGGGAGCAGCTGAGCATCAGACCATAAGTACCTACAAAGAACTGAGAGGATCAAATGGGTCTCCCTCCTGAAAAATTTATCAGGAGTGCTGCATACGCAGGGCCCTTAGTATTACTAAGGATCCCACCCATCCAGCTAGCATCCTTTTTGACTTTTTACCATCAGGCAGGAGACTCCGATGCATAAAAACAAGAATGGTCAGGGTGGGAAACAGTTTCTTCCCTCACTTAGGCCATCAGGTTTCTGAACTTCCTGCTGCATCGTATTCAAAGTGTCACTGATTAATCTGTTCTATACCTGATAGTACTTAACTTATGCACTTTACTTTGTTTATTTATGTCTGATTCATCTGTAGATGTTATCCTTACTTTCCTAAATTATTGTGTGTTATGTGTACTACTGTGCTTTATACCCTGGTCTGCAGAAACATTGTCTCATTTGACAATATACATGTATAAACTCAACTGACAATAAACCTGACTTGACTTGGCCTTTTAACCAATTCTAAAATAAATCTAACCCTTCCCTCCCACATTGCCCCCCAATTTCCTTTCATCCATGTGTCTATCTAATAGTCTCCACCACCCCAGCAGCACATTGCACACAGTCACCACACTCTGTGTATAAAAATAAATTTCTGTCATCCTCCCTATTCTTCGTCTCAGCACCTGAAAGTTCTGCCCCCTTGCTTTAGTCGTTTCCACCCTGGGAAGCAGTTTCTGGCTGTCCACTCAGTCTATGCATTCTCTGTATAGTAGAAACAATTTAACACCAGAATTTCATTTTGGTTTTCATCAGTCACTAAGCTCCTGACTTCATTATTTGGTGATTTCTAATCCGAGGGGAATCAGGGAAAAAATATTTTATTACTTTTCTTTACTTTTTAATTACTTCTTGTAATATATTTTAATTAGCTTTATTTTTAAAAGTCCCTGATCATTAGATGTAGAAAATATTTTCCCCTTGTGATAGCAAAAGGCAAATTTCATCTCCTAGGCACAAGAGATTTGCAGATGTTGGAAATCCTGAGCAACACACACAAAATTTTGGAGAACTCAGCAAGCACACACTAAACTTGTTGTATTCCTCTAGTGTCTTATGTGTAAATCTTCGTCTCTACCGCCTGTCAAAAGCTTTCAGCATGTTCATGGGTTCTCAGCCAAAGCCCAGGTTCACTCACCCCTGAGGTCTAGCACAGCCTTGTGAGTAGTTTCTGAAGCAGAGGTTCATCTCTACTGACACACCACCTTCAGCCCAGACAAGGACAAAGGGGATGGCCAAGGATGAGTGACCAGTGACTGACAGTGCACAACGGGGCGGGGGCAGGCAAGGACGTGTATTTTGGATGATCACATGAACAGGAGTTGTTTAGGTCTAAACTTTAGATAAATATGGGAAAAATGCAAGCAAATGGGACAAGCTTAGACCGGCTCCTTGATTGGGATGAACTGAGCTGAAGAGCCTGTTTGTGTGTGTATTATACTCTGACCCTATGAAACAAAGAAGCATAGAAAACCCACAGTGCAATACAGGCTCTTCGACCACAATGCTGTGCCGAACATGTCCCTACCCCTCTACCCTAGAAATTACTTCAGGTTACCCATAGCCCTCTATTTTTCTAAGCTCCTATCCAGGAGCCTCTTAAAAGACTCATTGTATCCACCTCCACCACCGTTACTGGCAGCCCATTCCACGCACTCATCACTCTCTGTGTAAAAAACTTAATCCTGACATCTCCTCTGTACTTTCTTCCAAGCACCGTAAAACTGTGTCCTTTCATATTAGCCATTTCAGCCCTGGGAAAAAGCTTCTGACTATCCACACGATCAATGCCTCTCATCATCTTATACACCTCTATCTATCAGGTCATCTCTCATCCTCTGCCGCTCCAAGGAAAAAATTCTAAGTTCACTCAACCTATTCTGATGAGGCATGCACGCCAATCCAGGCAACATCCTCGCAAATCTCCTCTCTACCTCTTCTCCTCTCCTCTTTCTATGGTTTCTACATCCTTTGTGTAGTGAGGTGACCAGAACTGAGCACAGTACTCCAAGTGGGGTCTGACCAGGATCCTATATAGCTGTAGCATTACCTCTCAGCTCTTGAACTCAATCCCATGATTGATGAAGGTCAATACACTGTAGGCCTTCTTAACCACAGAGTCAACCTACGCAGCAGCTTTGAGTGTCCTATGGACTTAGACCTCAAGATCCCTCTGATGCTCCACACTGCCAAGAATCTTACCATTAACATTATATTTTGCTATCATATTTGACCTACATTTATCTGGATTGAACTCCATCTGCCACTTCTCAGCCCAGTTTTGCATCCTATCAATGTCCCGCTGTAACCTTTGACAGCCCTCCACACTATCCATAACACCCCTAACTTTGGTATCATCAGCAAATTTACTAACCCATCCCTCCACTTCCTCAACCAGGTCATTTATAAAAATCATGAAGAGTAAGGGTCCCAGAACAGATCCCTGAGGCACACCACTGGTCACCGATCTCCATGCAGAATATGACTCGTCTACAACCGCTCTTTGCCTTCTGTGGGCAAGTTAGTTCTGGATCCACAAAGCAATGTCTCCGTGGATCCCATACCTCCTTACTTTCTCAATAAGTCATGCATGGGGTACCTTATGAAATGCCTTGCTGAAATCCTTATACACTACATCTTCTACTCTACCTTCATCAATGTGTTTAGTCACATCCTCAAAAAATTCAATCAGGCTCGTAAGGTACGACCTGCCTTTGACAAAGCCATGCTGACTATTCCTAATCATATTATGCCTCTCCAAATGTTCATAAATCCTGCCTCTCAGGATCTTTTCCATTAACTTACCAATCAACCACTGCAGTAAGAACCAACCACTATGACAGAGGAATTGAATTGAATTGACTGTATTACTTACATCCTTCATATATATGAGGAGTAAAAATCTTTACGTTACGTCGCCGTTCAAATGTGAAATATGCAATTATGGTAATTTATAATAAATATTATGTACAACAGGATAGTCAATATAACATAGAAATACAGTTGTGTCAACATGAATTAATCAGTCTGATGGCCTGGTGGAAGAAGCTGTCCCAGAGTCTGTTGGTCCTGGCCTTTATGCTGAGGTATCATTTCCCGGATGGGAGTAGCTGGAACAGTTTGTGGTTGGATTGACTCGGGTCTCCAATGATCCTTTGGGACCTTTTGACATACCTGTCTTTGTAAACATCCTGAATAGTGGGAAGTTCACATCTACAGATGCGCTGGGCTGTCCGCACCACTCTCTGCAGAGCCCTACGATTGAGGGAGGTACAGTTCCCATACCAGGCAGTGACTCAACCAATCAGGATACTCTCAATTGTGCCCCTGTAGAAATTCCATAGGATTTGGGGGCCCATACCAGACTTCTTCAACCGTCTGAAGTGAAAGAGGCATTGTTGTGACTTTTTCACCACACAGCCGGTACGTACAGACCACGTGAAAGACCAGACCAGGAGCAACAAGTAGGCCGAACTGAGCTAAATCTCCTGTAACACATCAAAATACTTTATGACATGTCCTAAAAAAGGGCTTCAACCTGAAACATCGACACTTCATTCCTTTCTGTAGATGCTGCCTGACCTGCTGAGATCCTCCAGCATTTTGTGTGTGCTGTTTTATAAAATCTTCTGTTTTTATAAAAAACAAAAGGTTTTTTTATAAAAAAAACCTTTTTTGAACTTCCTCTGCATCTTCTGCCTTTGACAACCCCATGAAGAAAGTAATTTGTCAGAGTCAACAATTTTCCTCCAACCTCCATGTACGTTAACAAATCTGAAATATAGGGTGGGCTGTGGGTGCGTGGGGTTCAGCAAATACAAAATATGGTCCACTGAATGTCGTTAAATAATTTAGCATGTAGTCGCAAGATTTTGATCTTGGTTCTTATATTGGAGTGGTTGTGTTTTCAATGCCTTCATGTAATCCTACCTTGATAAACACATTCCCACAACTGTCAATGATTTACAATGTTGCACATCTTATGATTTCAGTCGCAGCAGTGGACAATTCTGTCTGAAATGTGCATTCATTATTAATGATTTTATTGTACAACAGTATTAATAAAAACTTAACTAGCATGAACCCTTCGAGAACTGCTGCGTTTGTCATCATCATTTAAAAGGAGGAAGTCGAAACCTAGATCACTCACATTAGATTACTCTAGCATTAATTTTCCCAATGAGTTTGTGGCATCTCTGAATGAATACCATCTGCTCACGTTCAGCCTGTTCCTCCATCACAGTGTGCAAACCGACAGTACGTGACGATCATTCGAAGGTTGGAAACTTGTGTCCTTAGTTTCATTATGCAAAATTAGTTTGATTTAAATAGCCACTCCCTGGGGAAAATAATAACTACTTAAATTTCCAGTAAGTATTGCCATTTCTATTACAAAGTATTTTATTTTTCTGTAGTGTTATTGAGAAATCAGAAGACAATGACTTTGCCGGACTTCCGTAATTCCCAGTCTCTTGGTTGGCTTCTTTTTGTTGTAATCAGTTTTCACTACAGCTCTTTGATCTCTCTTTTCTTTGTACACAACACTTCATCACCTTTATTTTGCGCTGTAATTGCATGTGAAAGATTTCTTCTCTGATAGGGATTGGATGCCAAACTACGATTGGAAAGAGTGTTGAAAAGTGTCATATGTGCAGTCTGCTTTAAAAAAATCTATACACCTGCAGAAGAAAAACAATTTTTCATAGATATGACATATCTATCATCCCTCTGCAGGATATAAGCTGTTCTGTGTGCTTAATAGTGAGGGCTTTGCATGGTGGAATACTAAGTGCTGAAAGAAATTTGTAGCGTGTTACACAGTGTCTGGCAGCCTTTCCCGACCTCATCTCATCGAGCCCTCTGATAATTCACAATTTGTGTTCCAGAGGGCTCATCACTCTAGCTGAGAGAGTGCTTGGATGGGGCCCTGTCTCTGCTCTCTGTCACACTGTCAGTCAGGTGTGTCTGTCTCCCATCACCTGCTGACAGCGCCACATGCTTCTAAATTACCAACCAGGCACTGTTTTCATTGCACTTCAGCAACTGATGATGATGTTAATTTTAAACTTGTTTATGCCAAGATTTCAGAACCTTCCTCCTCAGATTTCTAAGTATCTCAAAACTAAACTAAGTGATTCAACAGTCAAAAAAAAAATATATGAGAGCTTTTACTTTGGCACCACACATTTTTATTGACATCAGAAATAATAATATCCATCAACGATCTGCCAAGTCCCAAGTGGGCTGGGTGGAGAACAAAGACACGACTGTCTCTCTTTGCCGCGGTAACAAGGAGATGTTGATGTACCTGCCATTCAGGTGCAAATAGTATCATCATGACTGCATAAATCAGAGCTTTCAACCACTTTAACACTATTCTGAAAATGGGCCAACGTTCACTATTCTGCTGATTTTGAGAGCAAACAGAATTTAAGAGGCTGTAATCAACAGTAGAGCAGACAGTAACAAGAGACAAAAGGGAACATTAACAGTGTTAGCTATACTTGCCACTGGTATAAATAGTTGAGGTGATGATTAATGACTTGAGGGAAAGAATTAAGCGGTATGATGAACAGAGACAAAGCCTGTCTGCCCAGTTGCCCACAAACAAGACACGATGCATCCATATAACTGCTGAATGTGACAAACAAGAGATTCAACTTAATGGACAGCACATGAAGACTTAATTTAACCCTGTCATTATGATGTCTGCAGAGCTTTATTAACATTTTGACTTTGCAGATGATGAGGTCAAAGAGGCTGAAAACACACATTTGTTGGAAAAAATACACTACAGTCAGACAGGAAACTATATGGGAAAAAAGATGAATACGGGGAAGGGGGACCAAAAAGGAGCTTTCAATGCTCACATGTCAACAGTGCCAAAATTGAGTTCACTAAAAGAACTTATTTTGTATCTTAACAAAGAGCGAGAGCCAACAAACTCAAATAGCTCAGCAGGGAATTCTGCACAAGGATTTCCACACAACTGCAGCATTATGGAAAGAACGCAATTCTAAAACTTAAGTGGCACAATATGCAGCACTTTGCACTGGAAAGTAATTGCAAATGTAGTGCGCATAGAAGCTTAATAACCTTCTTGGAATAAAATCCATCAAGAGCTAACTGAGCTGTATTTCGAAGGGCTAAAAGATAAACCTGGTCTTTCAACATTCTCTCATTACAAGTGGCATTGAATGTAAGTGTGATGAATGCTGTTTAGTAACTACTACAGTTAATATGGGTATAATAGCCCTATGGACCTAGTTGTATTGCAGGCATCAAACTGATAAAACCTTTAGCAAGAATTAAAAAAGTTTTCTGAATCAATAAATTAAACAAGTTCTACTGCAGCTTTAGAACTGCTACTTCTGTCAGTCAAAAAAGCAAAATCCAATCCAAAACCTCAAAAGATTTTAAGATACTATTAATTCCACAAATGATACAAGGGGAATTCATTCTAAGTAATGATCGTTCCACATATAAAGTTTCAATAATATTCACAACTGCTCCATTTACATTCTCCAACCTAGGACTGGAAGCTGGGGAGTTTTTAAAACTCATAAAAAAGACATAAAACATCATAAATATTGATAGCTTGGGACTGATATGACAGAATGCTTGTATTTGTCATGATATTAAGTGTCAAAATAACAGTGAGCATTTATGAAATAATATATTATCTAAATAGAGTTTGGAGTATTTCCATGCTGTGTCTGTACATTTATTCAAGACGATCTTTCATGAAATTGGGCAAACCAATAGTTAAAACAAATCACAAAGCAAATCACTGTCAGTTTCAGGAGTATGACTTTAAAATTAATGAAACAATAATGTTTGAATTATCAGTTTAAAATTCTATGACCTAATAAGAGAAATAACTGCAATAACTGTTTTACAGGACTAAAGTGACAATCTGATAGTAATAGGAAAGCCAGACAATAGTTGAAATTTCAGATGTAACACAAAGCTGAACAATCAAACATCTTAATCTCTGTTATCTAAGAGAACAAATGATGGTAAACAATTGCAGCTACTTATTACGACAAAGAATGATTAATAATCTCTTATACAAGCTTCAGTTTTCATCATACTTTAATGGATTATTTCAAAGTGGAAATGACAGGAATTATTTGAAACCTGTAGTCACATTGATTCTATTTTGACAGCAAACAGGAAGTCTATTGCCTCCTTTGGTAGAAAACTCCTCATTTTGTACCTCCTAACACGAGTCCACCCTTCTCACGGACTGTTTGTCCCACTCCTAGCAGGGAAGAGGCTATGACGGGACCACCAGTCTCAACAACAGTTACTTCACCCAAGCCATCAGGCTGAGCAACACCTCCAGCCATTAACCCACCCCACCACTGCTACTGTATCATTTCATTCCAGCATCACTCTAAGACGATAAAACCATAAGATTTAGGAGCAAAATTATGCTATTTGGCCCATCGAGTCTGCTCCTGCACTTGATCATGCCTGAACTATTTTCCCTCTCAGCTCCATTCCCCTGCTTTCTCCCATATCTCTTCATGCCCTGACCAATCAAGAATCTGTCAACCCCCACCTTAAATATACGTAAAGATCTCCACAGCTGCCTGTGGCAAAAAATTCTACAGATTCGCCACTCCCTGGCTAAAGAAATTTCTCCTCATCCCCATTCTAAAAGGATGCCCCTCTATTGTGAGGCTGTGTCCTCTGGTCTCCAGCCACAGGAAACATCCTCTCCTCATCCACTCTTTCGAGGCCTTTCAACATTTGATATCACCTTATTTACAGATACTCCTGGACCAAATGTCACTTTATGTACATACAATTAGTCTAAGTATATAAGCTAATCTTACATATTTATCAAGCCCTTTCAATTTACTGTCATTCAACCATATGCATTTATACCGCCAAACGAAACAACATTCCTCCAGACCAAGGAGCACAACACAGTACATACAACTCACACACAACACATAATGCAATATTACCACAAATAAATCAGAAAATAATAAAATATAGTCCAGAAGATTTATATATAGCATCGGGTGAAATTACGACACAAGTTAAAAAGTAGATAGTATAATGCTATATGTACTGATTTTCTTTATTATGTTCTTTATACTTACTGTGTGTTTTTTGTGCTGCATCAGATCCAGAGTAAGAACCATTTTGTTCTCCTTTACACTTGTGTACTGACAAATGACAATAAACAATCTTGAATATAAATGTGAAGTTTGTAAGATCTGTGCCTCTTCTCCAGTTTTAATGTCAATCCCATTGACATTAATGTGTCCAGCAAACACTTCTGCATGGAAACATCATTTCTGTGAGTGTGACAATAAGTCTTGTGGCTAACCACCAACCCCCCCACCCCACCCCACCCCATGCAAATACAGAAATCCCAAACATACAGAAGGATTTCAGATTTCAGTCATTCATTTCCTGGCCATGATTCATCACAAGATCACACCAAAGCATTAGTGGAGGTTCCCCCAACATTGAATTTGGCATCCAGCATTTCAAAATTTTGGCTCTCAGACACACTGCATTGGGCTCCAAAGCCTTCAGTTTGCCGTGCCAGTCGTTCTCATGAGATGAGAGATCCAGTATCTCTGAGTTCTCTGGAATTACATTGAGAAATTGCATCTCTAAACCTGCCCGAGACCAAGGCTGAAACAGGATCCAAAACCCATTGCTTTCACAGTTGCGAGAAAGGAAGTTCTGTTTGGAAACTATTTTGCTTTAGTATAATGCTTTTAGTTATTTTAATTAAGATTGAAATTATTATTTTATTAAGTGTTTTATGGAGTTTAGATTCCTTTTTATTTTGTAAAACTAGCTCTTTGTTATTACTTGATTAGATTTAATAGTTTTTAAAAATCTTTCAACATTACCGAGTTTGTTGGATTGCTGACTCCATTTAGAGAAGAATAGAATGCTGGAATGAACACAAAACTTAGAACATAGAATATTATAGCACCGTACAGACTCTTTGGCCTACTATGTTGTGCTGATCTTTTACACTACTCTAAGATCAAAATAAACCTTCCATCCTACATAGCCCTCCATTTTTCTATCATCCATGTGCCTATCCAAGAGTTTCTTAAATGCCACCCCCTGGCAGGGCATTCTAGGCCCTCATCAGTCTCTGTTTATTAACTTACCTTTAGCATCTCCACTATATTTCATTCAAATTAAAATTATGCCCCCTCATGTTAGTCATTACCACACTGGGAAAAAAAGTTTCTGGCTATCTACTTGATCCATGCCTCTTGGCTATCATCTTGTACACCTCTATAAAGTCACCTGTCATCTTCATTCTTTCTCTCCAAGAGAAAATCCCGGGCTCAATCAACCTTCCCTCATAAGACGTGCAAGGACATGGTGCTTTGAGAATGTGGTAGAGTTGATGGTGGGTTTACTGAGTTTATGGAACAGGTCAGGAATGAGGATTCCATCTTTCTAATTTTCCATGGATAAAATTATATTTCATTGAAATATGAGACTGAGATGTTGAAGAAAACATAAGCCACAGAATGGCCAGACTTACAGTGATCCGCAGACCTTTTCATAATCAGGAATGGTTCCTTGGACGAACAGGCAAGGTGTGAATCTGCATGAAGTTACAATATAGCCAGGAAGAGCAGACCTTTCTCATTCAACAGGATCTCTATCCTTGCAGTGATGGACCTTCTGAACTGGATTTCAGATGGGAGGGGTGCAAAGAGCCTAGTTCAGATAAAAGGTGGAGTGGGGAGTGAGGAAAGATGGATGAGGACTATGATGGAGCTGACAACAGTTTGTGTTTTCAGTAAAGATTTTTTCTGGTGCTGGTAAACAGGACACATTCAAGTACATAACTAAAAGAAGATAGAATTGATCTAAGAGTCAGAGTCATACAGGTTGAGCAAGTTAGGGCTTTTCTTCTTCGAGTGATGGAGGATGGGAAGCGACTTGGTAGAAGTGTATAAGATTAACAGGCATGGATAGAATGAACAGCCAGTGTCTTTTTCTCAGTAAGGCAATGATTAATACCAGAGGTCATCCTTTTAAGGTGAGTGGAGAGTGGTAAGTGTCTGGAATGTTCTGCTAGGGCTGATACATTAGGGAAGTTCAAGAGAGTCTTGAATAAGCACATGGATGAAAGAAAAATGGAGGGTTATGGGCTGTGGTGGAAGGAAGTGATGGACTGATGGTGGAGACCATTGAATTTGTGTCAACAATGAAGGATTGTATACATTGATACATTTCCATCAACACCTCCCTAATTCTACCATTCACCAACAAGCTAGGGACAATTCACAGTGACTAATTAACTTATCAGTCTATGTGTCTTTGGGATGTGAGGGGAAACCTACGCAGCCACAGTGAGAAGGTGCTGTCTCCACACACCAGAGATCAGCATCGAATCCAGGTCACTGGAGACGTGAAGCAGCACTGTTACCATCTACACCACAGTGCTGGCTCAGTTATCTGAGAATCTCAGAAAATACTAGGCATGTTACAAATGGACATCATGAGTAGACACATGCTCAAGTATGTGTTTACTTAAGAGGAGAGTTTTGCAAGGGTGAAGAAGTTTTTGAGAAAAAATGATTTGTAACATTAGCTAATTTGGGGAAATATTTAGTGGAAATGGTTCAAAGGATTGAAGATCAATTAATATTTGATTGCCCTGTCAAAATTCAACACAGTATTTATATGGATAGCTGACTTGGCAAGATCTGATAGCTCTTTGGTTGAACCACTACTCTTTGTCAAGGAGGGATTTAAATTTTAGGAAAACCAATATGCAGTATTTTTGCTTAATTATGACTGGCATTTAATTCTGAAATTTAAAGTCTCAATTCTATTTTCCAATAATTGATATCAACAACAAAAATCATTTCTTAAAATCTTATCAACAGAAATCATTGCAGGCACTCAAGAGAACACAGACAGTGAACCCTTTCTGGCAAAACACTCTCCAATGTCAACTCAAGATGGTTTAGTGTCATTTCCAGCACACAAGTGTAAAGAAGAGTAAAATTATTGTTACTCCATTTCCAATGAAGCACAAACAAATCAGTGAGATAAGGAACACAATAACATAATCATGTGAGATAGCTTACTGGGCATACAGAGATTGATTGTATACCCATAAAAAAGATGCTAGGCACAGATGTGTCTGTACATAAGGTGATTGACAGGAAGCTATAAAGTAGTGGTGGTTTGGGACATGGAGGTGGAGGGAAGTAGAAGTGGTAGAGGCAGGTTCGGTATTGTCATTTAAAGTAAAATTGGATAGGTATATGGACAGGAAAGGAATGGAGGGTTATGGGCTGAGTGCAGGTCAGTGGGACTAGGTGAGAGTAAGTGTTCGGCACGGAATAGAAGGGCCGAGATGGCCTGTTTCCGTGCTGTAATTGTTATATGGTTATACAGATTAGTGGGTTGAGGAGTTGATCAGCCTTACTGCTTGGGGAAAGTGACTGTTTTGCATCTCCCTACACACCTGCTGCCTGACCTGCTGTCTTTGCAGCATTTTGAGCTATCTGCAGAAAAGTGCTGGAGGAACTCAGCAGGTTGGGCAGCATCTTGGGAGGGGAATAAATAGTGGATGTTTTGGGCCGAGCCCTGGCATCAGGGTAGCAGAGGAAGGGGAACCAAGATGAAATAAGGAGGTGGGAGGGGGGAAGGAGTACAAGCTGGCAGGTGATAGGTGAGAGCAGGGGAGGGGGAACATTAAGTGGGTGAAGAAGAGGGAAGAAGGATGAATTATGAAGCTGAGAGCTGGAAGAGGTAAAACTATGAAAAAGAATGAATCGGATAGGAGGGGACA
The DNA here is from genome assembly GCF_048418815.1 of Hemitrygon akajei. Lineage (NCBI taxonomy): Eukaryota > Metazoa > Chordata > Chondrichthyes > Myliobatiformes > Dasyatidae > Hemitrygon > Hemitrygon akajei. The sequence continues at coordinate 53,885,315 of NC_133144.1, read as the reverse complement.
GTAGACCACCGAAGAATGGGAGGGAATCAGATGAAGGAGAAGATAGGTAGGTGGCCCTTCTACTTACAACAGCTGAAGCATTTTTTTACTTTAACACCATGCATGTACAGTGGATTCTGGTTAATTGGCCGCCGGTTAATCGGGGCAGCTGCTTATTTGGGACAACTCTTAAAGAACAAAAACTGATCGATAAAATAGCTGGGATTATCTTCACCTATTAGGGGCATTATTCCACTTAATTGGGGCAGGAGATTGTTGCTGAATAGTTTCTAACTGGCGTGAGATGCATGCATTTGTGTGGCTGTTAGACACTACACCACACTTAGAGCAAACAGTTTTTAAATAGCGTAAGATGTGTGACCTAATATTTTATAAATGCTGTTACAGACATATTTTAACTATTTAAACAGATGATGCAGCAATATTTTGATCCAATTAAGCTGAAGCAGGGGTGTTGAAAAGATGAATATTGATTTTCACTTGATATGTTTACAATTCACAAAAAATACATAGAGGGTGTTATAAAGATATCAAACATTTTACAGTCTAGTTACCTCAAATGTATAGCCTATTAAAAAATGAAAAAAGCTTGATCTATTATGCAATTATTGATTTTCTACCAATGTCAGTAAACAATGTTATGCTTAGCTGCATAAACATAATACTTTCAAATTGTAGATTTAACATAATACAATGGTACTGACTGCAGCATACTTACAAACTATAGTTATAAATTTTTCAGATTAAAACAATAATTTCTCGCCTGCACACAAGAATGCTTAACAAAATAAAGCACTCCATTTGCAACAGTTTATGTGTTTTAAGAACCAGCTGCGAATCTCTCAAGTGCAGTGATAAATGCAGCATCACCGATTCTGTGCTAAAATTTTGTTTAAAGGAAAATTCTCTTTTAAAGTAAGCATTCCATCACTCACTGAGTTCATTCTGTTACTCTCTGCCCAAACATTATAGATCAGTACATGCACTGCGGAGCATTTGCACATAAATAAGACATGCATATTTACTGCATTATATATTTTTTTTGTTTTTTACCAAGACATAAATAGTAAATAGATGCTGTAGAACATGTTTATCGTACATTCTTGTTTCCTTCTCACACCTTCTCTTTTTACCTGCCCATCACCTCCCCCTGGTGTTCCTCCCCCTTCCCTTTCTTCCATGGTATTCTCTCCTCTCCTATCAGGTTCCCGCTTCTCCAGCCCTTTATCTCTTCCTCCAATCAACTTCCCAGCTCTTTACTTCTCCCCTCTCCCTCTCCCCCTCTTCTGGCTTCACCGATCGCCTCCCACCTTGTTAGCTGGCTGGTGGTGTAGTGGCAACAGCACTAGACTTTGAGGTAAATGGTCCCGAGTGTGGATCCAGCCAGCTCTTTCTATGCTTTCCGTCTGTGCTGGGTTGAACGTTGAGCTTGCAACTCAGCCTCGTACAAAATAGTCAAATGCTACGAAAACGGCAAAAATGCTGCCTATTGCACCACAAGGCGTGAAAAGGAACTACCATCTTGTACTTCGTCCTCCACTCCCACCTCTAACCTTCTTCCCCCTTCCTTTCCAGACCTGATGCAGGGTCTCGGCCTGAAACGTGACTGTTTATTCCCATCCGTAGATGCTGCCTGACCTGCTGAGCATCTCCACCACATTGTGTGTCGTGCTCTAGATTTCCAGCGTCTACAGTACCTCTTGTATCTCTGCTTATTGTACCCCTTCCCCTCCTTGCTTTAAGTACATGACAAAACTCTGGGAGACAGATTTTAACAAATTCTATTGTGTGTATATCTGTTATTGGTTTGTAGCGAGGAACAGAGAGAAAACAAATTACATTCATTTTCAATAACCATTTCAGATCCAAAGACTGCCTGGTTTAAAGAACTTGCAGATTACGGAGACAAGGTCCCTAGTTTAGGCATTTCTGCAGTTTATCCTATCTAATCTGCATGTCCAGTGGGTCCATTTTAAAATGATTGCAATAGAAAGCTTTGCTAAAGACTTAACAGCTAAGCAATGGGATATTAGAACATTCTTTGACTTTGCAGTGGGTCAGGTAATTGCAGTATGGAAAGTTACTGCGCCCGGTTCCCATTGAGAAAGAACCACACATTACCCACAGTAAATAATGTCCTTGGCTACATAATACTGTCATTTAGATGCACAGGCTCTCATGGATAGTGGCCAAAGTCTAGAAAATATACAACTTGCCCCTTTGATGATCACAACTCTTTGCCACTGCCATAAATTCACAAAAGAAATCTGCACAAGATTTCACAATAATCAGTCAAAAGCAGCTAATATAAATGAATTATTGCCAAAACTGTTTTCTCTGGAGGATTTTATGTTAAGTATTGAATAGTATGTATTTAGGTCGACTACAAAACTATATTTAGAAGAATTAAACAAAAGATAAAATATTCAAAAAATTCAGTTAAGCAACTAATTTGAAGGCATACACTTTCATCATTATAATCATATCATTTACAATGATGAGTCCAATGTTGTAATTATAATGAACAGCTTCATAAATCACGGCAGGAAAACAACGAAGAGAGTGAGAAAGCCTTTGAGCAGACCTCTGTTTTTAGTATAGATGCTGTGCACTCTGGGAAGACAGAGGCAGATTGAGCAAAAACAACTTTATCAAAGCAAATGCAAAAAAAGATCAAAGAGGTGCATCAAAACATTCTCGGGCAATAGGAAATCCATCCAGGATCAACTGTAACCTTGTATTAACTATATGTGTCAGACTGCTTGTCCATTGCAACACACAAATGCTGGGGTATTCAAGTTAATAGGGATGTTAAAAACTTTTAGATATGCATATAATCAGAATCAGAAGTGATTAAAAAAAATGGAGGGCTATGTACGAGAGAATAGTGGGAATGATTTTGGAGTAGGTTAAAATGTTGGTCAAGGGGCCTGTACTGAGCTGCACTGTTCCCTGTTCTCTGTTCTAAATTAGAAGGGAGATGGCTCCTGTGGGTAGACAGGAATGTGGATCGAGGTTACGATCAGATCAGCCATGATATTAAGTATAGGCTTCAAGTGCTGAAGGACATGTGCCTGTTTCTTATATTCAGATGTTTGTTGTGACTATGAATTGTCACTGGAGACACTGAAGCTGTTGGATACAAAGCTTTGTATTCATCACAACAGGAAATATTCTCTTAGAGACCCTATCAGTAAAATCTCCCCAAACTCAATGTGCATCAAGTTTTTACACTCTTAAGAAAAGAGATAACATCAGATGATTCAGAACAATTTCACTAGCTACAATGATATCACTTACTTCAATATGTTGAGTCTGACAAGTGGTTTAGTTGAATTACATATTTACAATAGAAGCAGGAAGTAACTCTTAGGACACCTCTGAATGTTCAAACACCTTTGTTGGGACAAAGTGATTCACATAGATGATTGGAAGTCGTCAGAGGACAGAGAACCTAGAGTCCCAAAATTAACTTGTAGAGTTCTAAATGTTCTGTTCTGGTTATTGTGGTTATTTCCTTGAACTCAGTCAGAATAGTGTAAAATAACCTAGCTGAAGGCAGCTGATGTCTGGTTTGATGTAAGCCAATTGACATTGCCCAATTATCTTACATTTGGTTGATGCACATGAGAACATCTCACAGTCATGGTGTTTGAAAACCATACCTCTTGAGTACACGCCATTGTTTGTTTACAAGGTTGTCATTTTAACATCAAACTGTTTAGTAATTGCAATTTTGAACAATATTTTATCTGAAATCTGGTCTCATTTGAATTAATGCCTGCTATATCCACATAATTCCAACAGCACTGTGGTTAACACAATGCTTTACAGTACACGCGATTCCGGTTCAATTCCCAACACTGCCTAAAAGGAGTTTTTACGTTCTCTCCGATACCATGAGAGTTTCCTCTGGGTGCTCTGGTTTCCTCCCACAGTCCTTTCCGTAGGTTAACTGGCCATTATAAATAGTTCCATGATTAGGTTAGCATTAATTTGGTGGGCTGCTGTGGGTATCACAATAAATAAACAAATCAATAACCATGAACAGGTTTTGTACTCAACTATTTATTCCCCTCCATAGATGATGCCTGACCTGCCACGTTCCTCAGCATTTTGGGTGTGTTACTCTGGATAATCTGTTGGGTTTAAAATGGGGAAGGAAGGTCAGTTTGAATCAGACAGAACGTACAGAATCAGACAGAACGAATGCAGAGGTTAGAATAGACATATCTCTAGTGATCCACAGCCTGCTGTGTCAAAGCCTTGTGTCGTCTGCTGGCATGCAGAGGACTCTTCAGAACTGGAGTGGACACAAATCACCCTCGTCTTCAGCCCAAGAAAAAAAACTGTCAAAACGGTTTCACTGCTGGAAATCTTTCTCTGAGATCACTGAATTGCTGTTTCATGATAGCAAGCCTGGTTAACAAGGCAGCAGTGTCTCCCTGTCCAGGACCTTTGGCACTTCGTATGTTTCACTGTATTCAATTGTGTGTGAAATTCTGAAATTCCATTGTGTAGCACAATTTCATTATGCATCATGTCACTGAATTTCACTTAAGACCCAATCATACTGGATGCTTATACCATTAAGTGACATCAGGACAGAATAATGCACGACTAATGTTCTCCTGCTACTTCTTACCATGGATGCATTGTGTAGAAATTGTACATGTGCCATCCTTACCCAGTCTACTCAATCCTCACCTAATTCCATATCGAGCCAAGTGATTGATTGCCCGTTGGCCCTCCGAGTCGGACAAGAGGCAATGCGGAAGGTCCGTGCCAGTGACAATGACATGAAAGCGCTTGTATGAATAAAATATAAGGAAAGAGATGGAAAGTTCAAATCAAATGAAAATCAGATCAAAACAAGTTTCATTGTCATTCAAACCACACATGGACACAGCTGAATGAGACAGCGTTCCTAGGGGGCCAAGGTGCAAAAACATCATCATGTAAGAAAACACAGTTTTTAGTCAGAGACCTCGAGCAAAAAGTCCCGCAAATTGATGTTTCCTGGCAGCTTAGCCTGTCATTCCAGTGATCAAACACTGGAGGGCAGCACTGACGTGAGCGTCCACCCACCCCCCACCGCCCCCCAAACAAGCATGGATGCCACACTACACTGACCTCCAGTGTCTCCTCACCTTGACTGCAGCAGCAGGAAAGCTCACGGCCTGAGGCCTAGTCCTCGCTACAACTGAGGCTATGCTGCTGCCTCTCGGCCTATTTCTCACCAAACAAGGGAACGTTGCAGAGGCAAAGTGGTATAAGCCCATGATGCAAACGTAAAGCACTGAACAGGTGTTTGCACATGCTTCAGGATTGTTTATTGCCGTTCTTCAGTACGAGTGGAAAGGAGAATGAAATGGTTGCTACTCCAGATCCGAGGCAGCATAAAAAAAACACAGTAAACTTAAAAGAATGCTATTTCCTGGAGTTGATAACCATCTCTTTTGTCTTAATGGTATTGAGGATGAGATTTTTTGCCTGGCATCAGGTCTTGAGCTCTTCCACCTCCACTCTGTAGGCCAACTCATTGTTGCTGATGAGCCCCACCACTGCTGTGTCATAGGTGAACTAGACAACATGATTGCTCGAGTGCTTGGCCATGCATTCGTGAGTAAGCGGAATGTACAGAGGGTGTGTAACAGTTTGTTCCATTGAAGTACAATGAACTGTTTCTTCTTCTAATTGTGCTCTTCCTTATAAAAGTGTGTATAATTTATGTTTTACTTGTGAATGCTGCTTATCAGATGCTCTGTGCCTGTGATGCTGGTGCGAGTGAGTTTTCATTGCACCTGTGCACACACATGCTTATGCATACGTCAATAAATACAATATTGAATTTGATCCCATTTTTCCCTGAAACCATTTACTTGCAGACCAAACTAACTCACTTCATTCTATACAAAAATACATTTGTTTTATTCTTGAGTTTGGCATGATGTTAATGAAATATTCTGAACATTTCCTTAAATACACAATGGATCTCCTCTTCCACTGAGGTTGCAATGAGTACATCATCCTGATTGCGCAAACAGTTCTAAATTTCCTTATCCATACTTCCTCAGAATATTCTTGGGAATGACATTACCCAATATTGTAGCCTGTGGTGTATGAATACAAGCATTGTAGGTGATACTTGGCAAGTAAATCCACACTGGATTTAGTAAAGATCTTAGCCTGTGAAATTTCAGTGTAGGTTTGAGATCTGGGCAAATAGTACTGTTCATCATCCAACTCTCTATTTAGAGTTACTAGGCACTCTGTACAGAACTTCCTTTGGTATCACCACAATGGACGTCACCCAATCACTGTGTAACACTTTCAAAACTATCAAGCATCGCCACAGCTTGTTCAGTTCTTTAACCCTTGTCTTTGTGGAGAACAAGGCCTCAACCCCAGTAAAAAGCTAACTGCCCACCTGTACACTTCTGTGACTTGACCACAGACAGTAGGCACTTCAAAGAACGGGAGAGATACCACCAGCCACATCTCAACTAAATCTGCAAGCAGAAGAAGTGAACTACTGGAATCAGATTTATTTATTTCATGTGCATCAAATCATGCATTGCCACTTCATTCTATACAAAAGTACATTTGTTTTTTTCTTGAGTAGTGCCAACATAGCATGCCTACAATGCTTGGCAGAACAACACAGAACACATCAAAATGCAACAAGCTAACAACAAGCCCCTTTCCTCTTTTACACACACACACACACACACACACACACACACACACACACACACACACACACACACACACACACACACACACACACTCACACACACACACACACACACACACACACACACACACACACACACTCACACACACACACACACACACACACACACACACACACACACTCACACACACACACACACACACACACACACACACACACACACACACACACACACACACACACACACACACACACACACACTACCAGCAGCGTCTTCGGCATGGGAACTGTGATCATACTTAGATGGCTCAAATGGCAAAGCCCCTTCATTTGTAATTCTGAAATCAGACTTCTAAGGAACTGTGAGAACCAGCTCTGACAACGTAGAAATGTCTTCTTGTTGCCAAAGTCATGGGAATATTTTTCTAGCTGGATGTAGATGTTCTCAAAGCCTCCTTGATAAAATGTAACCTTGCCAATGGATTGTGAGTACTTTTAGCCCATGACTCATTTAAAGAAATAGGACTGAAACCCTCAAATTTATGCACCAGGAGCACACAGAATTGTGAAAGAGCATACCAACTCATTAGCTACCAACTCACCCAAGGCAGGAACTGTTGGTCCCACATGGGCACCATCAGCCCCTTCAAAACCCATTAACAGAAGAGGAAGAGGAATGGGTCATTTCACACAATTCTTAAAAACAGTGATAGCCTTAAAGCAGCTCTTCTTATTCACTGCCCATAATAAATTATAACTAAGCCAATGTTTTGGATATTTCACTTTTCAGGGCCGAAGAGGCTTATTGCTAACCCCAGCTTTCTCACACAGCAGCATGGAATTTATAAAGGGCCAGAGTTGTTGGTGACAGAGCTAAACTTCTAACCAATATTCCTTGCTCAACTTCTTGCTGTAAACAAGTAAACGGTGAAGTCTTGTAGGCCCATGTCCAATCAACACATTAATTTTGAGAGTCTGGGATCTCTGCTCCTGAAAGCTTTTATACCATCTATGTGAATTACTTTGTCCCAGCAAAGGTAAGGTATCTGAAAAACATCACATGCATCTAATGTCAACTAGTAGCAAAACAGCATATCTGTTAGAATCTATTGAGGATTGTTCAGGATGACAGGGAGAATGGCAGGAAGATGGGGTGACTGAAAGAAAAACTAGAATTCATTCCTCAATCTTCAAGTTCTACAACACATGACTTGTTCCTCTGCAATTCGTTGGTATGTTCTTTTAGTTCATAAGAATTTCATCTGTATTTGGAAATACTTTGTAGTTTATGAATCTTTTGCAAATCAGAAATCCTCTGTGAGTTCTAAATGTGCGTTAAGAACTATTTGTCTAAATTTAAACATGTATCATTGAAACTGTGGTTAAACCTCTTTGTTAGCAAGAAGTATCTCCTCCTTGTAGGGAGGTGGTACCCACCATTCAAGCAGCTAGACCTCACCGCAGAGACTAGACAGGGAAGTAAGCAAGTCTTTGAAGAGAAGGTTGATACAATATATGATTCGTATAGCGAGGGCACCCATAGAGATCTATATTGGATAAAGCTTAAAATCTTCCTTTAAGTTTAGAGCTTTGTGGACAGTGAACCCAGTTGAGCTATAAAGCTGTTTTCAAAAAATTTAAAATGTATATTCCAATCTGCAGGGTTTCTTCAGAGAACCATGTGCCAGTAATTCGCTGCCTTTTTGTGTGTGTTACTGGTCAGTGAAAAAGAATGCACGTATGACAGGAGAGGCACGGATATTGTAGTTTCTAGTCTACTTTTAAGATAAGTGAGCTGTCAGCTGAAAGAATGCTTTACTCCAATGGAAACCAGCTCATTACAATCTGATTAAATATTCAAGATACCAACACAGCACATGAAAAGCAAAATAAAAACTGCAGATCCTGGAAATCTGAAATTTAAAAAAAAACAAAAAAAATTAGTGGTACTGAGTAAATCAGCGGCATCTACGGGGACAGAAAACAAGTCAGGATTTCAAACTGATAATATTTCATTAAAAATGAAAGTGCAAGTAAATAAGTGTGTCTTAAGTTGCAGAGAGTGAGAGGGGTGGAAAGGACAGAATGATAGTGAAGAGATTCATACTGTGTAGGAGAGGGTGATGAATCCTGTTTGGAGAAGACATATGTGAAGTCGTTAAAAGAGGGAGAGGCGGCACAGAAATGTGGTGGTTAGCACAACACCTTGCAACGCAAGTGACCCGGGTTCAATTCCTGCTGCTGTCTATAAGGAGTTTCTACATTCTCCCTGTGAACTCGCTGTACTCCAGTTTCCACTTACAGACCAAAGTTGGTAGGGTAATTGGTTACTGTAAATTGTCTCATGATTAGGATTCAATTGGGGGATTTATGAGTAGTGTGGCTCCCTCCTGTTCCGAGTGGGAGGGAGAGATCTGCATTAGAGCCATTTAAGAGACTATCTTAGGCACACAGATGTTAGCAAAATGGAGTGCTATGTAGGAGGGAAGGGTTAGATTGATTTTAAGGTAGGTTAAAAGGATGGCACAACATCATGGGCCGAATGGCCTGGAGTGTGCTGCAACGTTTTATGTTCTAAGTCTCCATCTCAGACCCATTGGGGCCTTTGTCACATACACAAAGAGATGGATCCAAAAGACATGGAACATATACAAAGAAGTACCAAATAATGGCAAGCTATGTTCGAGTGAATCTTTGCAGATAAACTTGGGGACTGATGGTATGATTCATGACGTTATCTTAAATCCTCAGATGGACGATTACCGTGCATTATTCTGACAAATGGGCTTTGTCTCATTCATTTACTTTCTGCTGGAAGGAAAACCATCTCGCACCGCGCAGAAACCAGAGCGGTGACAGCACAGCTGTATTTCCCAGAGGCAGCTGCCAGCACTTTTAATCAGAACTTTTAGTTGATACAGTCCGAGTCTGCAGACAACCTGGCGAGGCCTGATGAGGGAGCTAGCAGACGGATATCAAAATTATCAGGTTGTACTGAACTCAATAACCCAAACAGCCTCCATTTCCATGAGCACCATCCTGTCTTTTGTTCTGACAGAGATAAGATGTATAAATTATGAGTGGTTGACAAAGAATACTTCAGTGCCTGAGGCAGATCATCAATCATTTTCAGTGCGTCGGCAGGTAACTGATGTAACCCCTGCAGGCTGACTCCACTCAGGTGAGAAGCCTGAATTAAAAGCGTTGCCACTAGACAAAAACAGCAACTGAGCTTTGTTTAAGATTCTTTTTAATTTGGGTGTTGTTTATCTTAAGATACCTGTGTCTTTGCGGGCTTGTATCTCTTGGATTTTGGAAGCTCTAGTCCCACAACAGTAAACAATCACTGCTGGCGTGGAAGGCAATCAGTAACGGAGGCCACACATTGACTAGTACGTGGAAGGTGGGAAGGGTTTGGTGGGACCCTCGCTTCTTTTTTTCTCACTGCAGCCAACTTCAAACAGTCGTCCATGTCAGCAGATTCCCTCAACCTTTCGCGGTCTCTGGCCAACTTATGCAGAGGTCAGCTCACATAAAATAAAATTGCTCTGATTACTGAGCGTGGGTCATCCCCCAGCCTCCCCAGCTGGCTTTGTGCCACTGCACCACATATTCAAGTACTACTTTGCTTTTCAGACACAAACCTGAGGCAAATTAGTTTACCCAGTGCAAGACTGACATGGTGGATAGACCAGTCTCTTTACCTTTGTTGCCTGTTTAGTATAGCTGCACTGGGGCGGAGGGAAATTGCTGGTGTGAACTGACAGCTCGATGAAACTTTTCAAGCTTCGGGATCTAGCTGGGTTTACTGATCAATGGGTTGCCACCAGAAGAAAGACACATCTATGTCTTTAGTGTCAAAGGCCTCAGACCCAGGCAAACCAGTCTGAAGATGTGCATTATTTACAACTTCACCATAAAGAGCCCGGATCATTTTAAAATGCATTGGTTGATTAGCGGATGTCTGTGTGTCTAACACAGCTGCTGCAGAATTACACATCATGTGCTTTGCTAGTTAACTTAAAGAAAACTAAACTTCCCTACAATTACACTTTTTCCAATACGCATCAAATGATTTATGCTTTCAATATAATTACAGTCCCTTGATAACAACCAAAGCTTGGCACTTGAATATTACCAAAGAGAATGGATTATCAAGTGTTACTTGCAAATTGTCTTCCTCCCATGGCTAGTAAAATGTTTGACTCACAAGAATTTTCCTCACACTGCACAGACTTTATAAACAACTGACACTAGGTCACCATCCCTGTCTCTCTTGTAGACTGTCCCTCAAGATTGTAGATAAAGAAAAAAGTAGCTTTATTTGTCACGTGTATGTCGAAACATCAAAGCATACAATGAAATGCATCATTAACTCCAGCTCAGTGGGTTTGGAGATGATTGCTGACCACAACGAAGATGGTTGAGAGGGCACACAGATGGTGGGTTTGCAAGATGGTGTGCTGCTCTGTCAAATAAGCTGGAGCTTCGTCTTCTCCCTAAAAAGGGAGTCCAAGTTCTCCAAGCCATGCAGATTAGTCCTTCTCCATAGCAAGAATCATGGACAACCAATTCCCACAGGTCAGTACACCTTTCTCAAGGAGCCTCCTTGAATCAATTCTGCTCTCTGGCTGGTAATCTCTTGATCTGAGAGCTATATAAAATCATGAGGACCATAGATACAGTGAATGCACACAATCTTTTATCCATGGTTGGGGAATCTGGAAATAGAATGCAAGGTTTAAGGTGAGAGGGGAGAGACTTAATAGGAACCTGAGGGAAAATTTTTCAGAGCGTGCTCCCAGCACAACTTCGGGCTGTGTTAGCTGTCGATGCAAATTGCATATTTTACTATTTATTTCAATGTACATGCGACAAATAAAGGTTATCTTTAATTTACTTTAAGCAATGCATTGCAGACAGGCAAGTGTCATTCTGCAAAAGGCTTATGTGCGATTGAAAACAAGATCGTGTACAATGGTTGCTGCTGAACCAACGGAGTTTATGCACGGTGAAGATCTTGTCCACTGTGCTCCGTGATTGTCAGACTCCGCACTGCAGTCTGCGATGAAGATCTCCGCCTCTGGCAGGAGGTGACAGAAGACAACCTTGGCAATGACTTCCTCAAGGTCAGGCAGCAGGGGTACTCCTCTTTTACCACAATTGCCTTTCTCCTCTTTCCTGAGTTTGGTCATCACCAACTCTCTCACCAAAGTGGATAAGAGAACCTGCCTTTTACTTGATACCTGCACAATGACAACCTTCATCATGTGCACTCAAGAAACAAGGTCAGTCTGACCTCAGTCAACCACAAGGTGTTGATTGTATCTGCAGACACTTGCAGTCCAACCTGCAATCTGTTTATTTTCCTCCTCAAAATCTCCGTCTATGACCAAACTTTCCAACACCTGTTCTGGCATTGCTTTCTTTAGTTTCTCAGTTTATTTGATAATTATAGTCCTGCAAAAGGTGCTGAAATGAATTTTCTTCATTACCAGTGCACATTGGTTGTTTGCCCATCTTTCCTTGTGTGTAGTTTTTCAAAGTTCAAAGTAAATTTATTATCAAAGTACATAATCATATACAACCCTGAGATTCATTGTCTTGTAGGCATACTCCATAAATCCGTAGGATAATAACCAATGGAGAATCAATGAAGCATCACACCAACTTGGGTGTTCAACCACTGTGCAAAAGACGACAAACTGTGCAACTGTGCAAATACAAAAATAAAGAAATAATAATAAATAAGCAATAAGTATCAAGAACGTGAGATGAAGAGTCCTTAAAAGTGAGCCCATCGGTCGCGGGAATATTTCAATTATGGGGCAAGTGAAGTTGAGTGAAGTGATCCCCTTTGGTTGGTTGAGAGGTAATAACTGGTCCAGAACCTGGTGGTGTGAGGCCAGAGGCTCCTATACCTTCTTCAGCAGCAAGAAGAGAGCACGCCACACACACAAAATGCTGGAGGAACTCAGAAGGCCAGGTAGCATCTATGGAAAAGAGTAAACAGCCGATGTTTCAGGCTGAGGCTCTTCATCAAGAAGATAGTATATCCTGGTTGGTGGGGGTCCCTGATGATGGATGCTGTTTTCCCGTGACAGTGTTTTGTCTAGATATGCTAAATGGCATGGGGAGTTTTACTGGGGCGAATCTACTACTTTTGTAGGATTTTCTGTTCAAAAGCATTGGGGTTTTCATACCAGCCTGTGATGCAGCCAGGAAATATACTCCCCACTACACACCTATAGAAGTTAGTCAAAGTTTTAGATGTTATTCCAAATCTTCACAAACTCCTAAAGAAGTAGAGGCACTGCTATGCTTTCTTTGTAATTGCACTTATATTGTAAATAGCCAGAAGATAATAAATCTCAGAGTAGTATGTGGTGACATACTTTGATAAAAAATTTACTTTCAACTTCGTTGAGGCAAATCATTGTTGCTATTTTACCAGGCCACCAGGTTTCCTGCAACACTCATTCACATGATGAGTTTCAACATCGGATAACATCAGTCATTCTGACATACAAAACAAGCAAAGGAATCCATTTCAATCACTGGGATTATCTTGAGTTTGGGTTTGAAGCCATTACATTTGTCAACAAGAACTTGGATTTACCTACATTAGTCACTGCCTGCTGTTTCTAGGAGTATGAGTGTGTGTGCACGAGTGGATGTGAAATGAATTAAAGTACTGCCCCTCATATTTAACTTCAGCTGCTTCCGCCAACAAGCTCCTTCATCAAGCTGCGATTTCTGAACGACGTGAAAGCTGGAAGCCTCCACAGCTCCTGTTAGTCTTTCCTCAGGATCAACTATTGGCAGGCTTTATTCCTCAAGACAGCACACACTCATTCTGTTGTTTTGCTTAGATCAACTGTAAGAAATACAGACGGGGATCGATGGGGCTCTTGTTTACAAAACTCTAATCAAAGTGTATGCTGAGGATTGTGAGGGCATGGTCATAAGATAGTCATCTGATGGTCATCAGAGAGGGCAGCAGAGGATTGTAAGACCAAAGGAGCAGAAATTAAGCCATTCAGCCCATCAAATCTGCTCTGCCATTCCATTATGGCTGACTTATTGTCCTTCTCAAATCCATTCTCTTGCATTCTCCCTGTAAACTTTCATGCCCTTATTTATCAAGAACCTATCAACCTCTGCTTAAATATACTCAATGACTTGGCCTCTACACCCTTCTATGGCAATAAATTCCACAGATTCACCGAATTCATCCTCATCTCTATTCTAAATGGACCTCCTTGTTTTCTCAGGCTGTGCCCACTGCTCCTAGGATTCTCCCTTTTCAAAACATCCTCTCAATGTCCACTCTATCTAGTCCAGGTGACTGTCTCCTCGGTTAACGATACGGGTTGGGAACCCCTGACTTAGACCTTTCAATATTCGATAGTACCATGTATGAGAGACACATCTGAATGGAGGGGGAGAGAAATACAGACATCCCACCTCTCCCGGAAGTTCCGGGAGTCTCCCGCATATTGATAGCAGCTCCCTAACGCCCGCAAATTATATACAATATCCTGGAAATCGATTCTTTGGAGAGAGAGAGGGAGAGGGGGAGGAAGAGGAAGAGGAAGAGCGAGAGCAAGAGGGAGCATCCTGATTGGTCTCTCTTCGTGCTAAGTAGACCTATCAGTTTTCTCTGTGGGCGGGCTTTACAGTCGATCTCAAAAATAGTGAGTGTTGCTCGCTGCGCTGTTTGCAACAGTGACTTTTCTATTGCCCATGGTGGGTTAAAATGTAAAAGACATGTTGAGGTGACTTTAACAGGTGCCATTCGTTTACTAACATAGCTAACGTTATTTAAACTAGCTGGCTAGCTGCTAAGGAGCTACTCTATTGATGTCCTACATGATGAGGTCAAACTCCCTGTAGACTTGCTTAAAGTTATAATGGAGTAAAAAAATGACACCATGATAATATAATATAATACAAGTACATATTTTAATGTCACATTTTCTGCATACACCCAACTTGGTTTACAGATTAGACAAAATCACTAAACAAAGTATTACACACACCCTTGGAGGTTGACCGGGTGGGGGGAAGGATATGGGGTTGTGGGGGGCGGAGATGCTACCTCCCTGAAATGAGTTTTTGCAGGGTGGGATGTCTGGAAATAACAATTTGCAAGTGAGATCACCATTACCATATTAATAGCTCATTGTACGGTTTTAGAATTATGCCTCAAAATGGTATTTTACAGTGTAACTCCATGGAAATAATGTGCTGTACAGTAAGTCTTGAATCTTGTGGTGCCAGTTTACTAATCAGGCACATAGGTGTGTGAACAAAGACTTCTTGCCAGAGATCCAAGAAATCTCCAAAGTCAGTAAATTATTTGAAAGTACAACCATTACTCAAACTTGAGGGAATTCTAATTGTTCCTGTTTAGATTTATCTATTCAACCAGTTCACAAAAATCTCTCTTTGCATGTCTTATTTATTTACCTTTTTAAAATTTCTTATTGTAACTTGTAGGTTTTTTTTAAAAAAAGTGATTGCACTCTGCTGTAGTCACAAAACAACAAATTTCATGCCATGTGTCAGTGATAATGAACCTGACTCTGATTCTGAGATCCTGGTTTACAGAGGGTACAGAAGTCTAACATCTTCTGTTAATGACACAACATTGTGGGCCAAGGGGCCTGTAATGTTCTGTTTAATCTAGCAAGGAAAAAGTAATTCATTAACAAAGCTTTTTGGGACGTCCTGCGAGTGCCAAAGGAATTCTATAAATGCAAGACACAAGAGGTACTGCAGATGCTGGAAATCTAGAACAATGCAGGCAATGTACTGGAGGAGCTCAGCAGGTGAGGCAGTACCTTTGGAAGGGAATAAACAGTTGACCTTTCAGGCCAACACCCTTCATCAGGACTGGTGTGAATTCAAACATCAAAAGCTCATCACACACTGTCACCTGCCAGTTTGATCTCCTTCCCCTTGCCCACCTTTTCTGGCTTCTTCTCCTTGCTTTCCAGTCCTAATAAATGGTCTCAGCCCGAAACATCAGCTGTTTATTCCCCTTCATACTTGCTGCCAGACTTGCTGAGTTCCTCCAGCATTTTGTGTGTGTGTCCCTCAATATTTCCAGGATCTGCCGAAACTTGTATTGAGGATTTTTACTCGTTATTGATGGTAGATTTCTTACTGCAGGTTATCTAATGTAAACAAATTTAAGTTCCCCTACTGCCCTGGTTGGAATTTACACAAATCTGTGCATCATTAGTCCAGGCCTTTGAATTTCTAGTCTGTGCAACTCCTGACCTAGCAACTTGCTGATGTATCTTAGGATATTTTACTACACTAAGAGCTCTGCAAAATCACTGCTTATCACTGTCCCCCGCACTCCACAAACGCTGGTACTGGAGTGTAATCAATTGATAACTAGTAAAGGACTTCCTTCTTTGAACATAAAATAGGAAAGAGTTTTATTCCTCTATTATGGGAAAAGAATCAGTTTATTGATCTTGTCCCTGCCACATCACCACAGTGCAATTATGTAATTGCCAGCACATTTTTAACAAATTCAGACTTGTGCTTTGTCCAACAAATTACAGATTAGAAGATCAAAGCCAGAAATAAAGCTAGCAGTAAGGAGGCCTCGGCTACATGTGGGTGGCAGATCATGCTTTATCCAAAGCAAATTATCTTCAGCAACTACAGTGAAAAGAGAGCAAAGTGAAACACATAAACACTTGCATGTGATAGCATCTCGATTCAGTCTACCACACACATTACCCCTTTATCAGATGATTGTTGAGATAATGTTCAGTCACCTTGGGCAACTACACTGATTACAGAGAGGCTTTGCTAATGAATGAATCTTTGTAAGGAAGTAAAACCTCTGAACAAAGCCCTTGAAGAAATTTCTCAAGAGCTAGGAGAGACCATTAGAACCCCTGACTGAAAGGAATATAAAAAAATTACCTTTGCTGTGTGAATTTTAATCGTGATGATTATTGTGACAGCGATCTCTTCCTGAAAATTTGGAAAACAGGTCTCTATTAGCATGATTGTTCATGGCGAATGGTAAAAAAAATGGGATTAAAAGGCACTGCAAATGTATCTTTCATTTATTCAATTCATACGCTGGTGAAGCAGTGTGTATTCCCATTGGTGTTTCTAACTAAACCTCAAAAGCTCAAGATCCGGGGCCTCTAATGTATTGAAATCAGTGCTGACCTGCCACTTACACTACCAGAGCACCAGACGCTATAGTTGCTTGTCATCCTGCCTATTAACTTGATGTCTTTATTCACAGGCCATCTGCAACAGTGAGAGATGTAACTAATGTCCTCCATACTACAAGGTGGCAAAAGACAGAGCACGCAGTGTACAGATGACCTTTGGGATTCTTGAAGATCCTAACTACCAGACATGAAAATCAATGCTGCCTACTGGCATTAATTAAAATAACCTAAAGGGCAGAACGTGCATTCTGCAACCGACAATATTTGTCACAAACCTTACAAGCATCTTTGTTTTATATATTAAGCACTTCTGTCCGTGCTAGTTGCTATTTTTATACCTCATTTTTTCTCGTTGTGCTGTTGTTCAGTGAATATGAAATACGGTATGCTGTTGTAGACTACAGTACAGTGTATGATATATATTTATTTTCGCAGAATGTGCTTTCCAAATCATTTTTAAGTTAGAGTAATGTGTTGTGGTTCCATCGGCCAGATATTTCAAAATACATTTTTGCAAATGTTTTTAAAGTTTAAAAATATGATTTCAACTTGTTAAATATTAAAAACTAAGTCAAGTATTAGTCCCAAGCCTGTCACCTAAACTTAGTTAGAAATATAACCTGTGACAATCATTGACAGTATAGCAAATAGATGTTCTAGATGTGAGTGATCATGTGAATTATCTCAAACTATTCAGACAGATGAGACAAGCAAGACAAAGGCAGCCAAAATGGCCAAACATATGGATTTGTGGCAAATTTCTATAGATGCACCTGGAGAATAGTCTAACTGGTTGCACCACCATCTGCTATAGAAGGACCACTGCACAGGATCGGGGAAAAAAAGCTGCAGAGGGTTGTAAACACACCAGATCCACCACAGGCACTGGCCCCACCACCATCGAGGGCATCTTCGAAAGTGATGCCTCCAAAAAGGGCAGCATTCAGCACCACCCAGGACATGCCCTCTTCTCACTTCTCATTTCTACTATCAGACAAGAGGCAGGAACAGCTTTAGGAACAGCTTCTACCCTCCACCAGCAGGTTCCTGAACGGACAATGTGACAACTCACGAACACTATCACCCACATATAGATAAATCTTACTGTAATTTTTAGTGCTTTTTTTAATGACTTGCACTATACTACTGCCGCCACAAAACAACAAATTTCATGACATATGCCAGTGATATTAAACCTGATTCTGATTTTATATATATATATATATAATTTATAGTATATTTTATGTATTGCACTGTACTGCTGCTGCAGAACAAATTTGATGACATATGTCAGTGATAATAAACCTGATTCTGACTAAGTGTAGTATTGCTCAGGTTTAAGTTTCTACCCACAATTTCTCATGCTGCAGACTGTAAGAATGATGTACACTCTCCAGCAGCTGAACCAGAGTGAAAAGGAAGAGTGTTTTTCATGTTCTAACAGATAATCAGATGCTGTACGGAACATGGTAATACTGAGCTGTTGGTTCCATCAAAATGTCACATCAAGGAACACAACTGTTCAAAGGCACATCATGTGTGATATAAGTGAATATAGGTATTCTGCAGCTTGGCTTGAAACTTTCTTGAATCTCAGCTCAAGACGAAATGGATTAGATGATTCAGTGGATTTTACAAGGCTTCAGAAGCAAACCGGTTTGATGGTTCACATGGTGCTTTCTCACTTGATGTAGTTGATTTTAAACTCACTGACTGTCAGAAAATGGGCAAGTGGGCGTTTAAGAAGGACAGGATGACTAACCTGGCAGGGACCTATCTGTTTCATCGTGATTCTAATTACAACCACTCTGGGCATTCTTTCTTCTGGTCCCTCCCATGTGGCAGAAGATACAGAAACTTGAGAATATATACCACAAGTCTCAAGGACAGCTTCTAACCACCATTGTAAGACTCATGTACAATTCCCTGGTACGTTAAAGATAAACTCTTCATCTCTCAGGCTACATCCACACTAGACCGGATAATTTTGAAAACGCCGGTTTCGCGTAAAAACGATAGGTGTCCACACGATGCGTTTTTGAAAATATCTCTAACCACATTGAAACGGAGATTTCAGCGAATCTCCTCCTCCTGCGCATGCACAGGACACATCTACCGAAAACAAGCGACATGTTTGGTGTCGAATCTCGCCGTAAAAGTGCGCGTTTGTTCAGTTACAGACTAGAAAAACTTAAAACGGCGGACAGCTGTTGGCTGTCGCACAGGAGAACTTAAAACTAAAAAAGAAACAAATACTGGAGCGTACGGCGGGAACCGACAGGGAGTTCACGGACAGATGGACCCGGCTGACGACGAGCATTGAAAAACTGACTAACTCTGTTGCATTAATAAAGCACCTTGTTAAATGTATAAAACATGTCTGCATTAGTGTTATCTTGTATTTCCATACAATGTTACATTAGGCTGTTACACATCTATTGTCAGAGAAGCACTTGCATAAATAGGTAAACCACCTTCACACGAGCAAGGACAGAAAACAGGGCAAAGTGAGTATACTTATTTATTCAGTAAGTTATGGGTCAAAGTATTTGGTGAGAACATTTCTAACTCTTCTGTCTTCAGTCTCGTTGCCGTCTGTTCTGAAATTGTTAGGTTGCGTTTAAGAAAACAATGAAATGCCGTGCTGCCGTCTGACAGCGTTTTCAAAAGTCTCCGGTTACCCCGTCCACACTGATCTGCCTGAGCAGCGTTTTCAAAAATATCCACCTGGGAAAGCGTTTCTGAAAAGCTCCAGTTTCAGGAGACGAAATTGCCGTTTTAGTGTGGACGGAGGGTAAAAACGAAGAGAAAAAGCTTCGGTTACGGATTTATCCGGCGTAGTGTGGATGTAGCCTCAATCTACAGTATCATGAACTTTTCATCTTATATATCTATCCAAAATTTAGCTTGATTTGTCATATTACATTGAAAACTACGATGAAATGCTCCTTCTGCGTCAAATCAAATCATCGAGGATTGCGCTGGGCAACTCGCTAGTGTCATCACGCGTCTGGCTCCAATATAGCCCGTTTATAACTCACTAACCCTCAGGGGTGTGCGCTTAGCCCACTGCTCTACTTTCCCTACACCCATGGCTGTATGGCTTGGCACAGCTCAAATGCCAGCCATAAATTTGCTGAGAATACAACCAGCGTTGGCAGAATCTCAGATGGTGACAAGAGGGCGTACTGGAATGAGATATACCAGCTAGTTGAGTGGTGTCAGAGCAAAAAACTTACACTCAACATCAGTAACACCAAAGGGCTGATTGTGAACATCAGAAAATCTAAGATGAGGGAACACACACCAATCCTTATAGAGGGATCAGAGTGGAAAAAGTGCAAGTTCCTGAGCGTCAATATCTCTGAGGACCTAACTTGGACCCAACGTATCGATGCAGCTATAAAGAAGGCACAACAGTGTATACATTTCATTAGGAGTTTGGGGAGATTTGGTATGTCACCAAAAATACGTGCAAGTTTCAACAAATGTACTGTGAAGAGTATTTTAACTGACTGCATCATCTTCTGGTTTGGGGGAGTGGGGATACTGCACAGGATCAAAGAAAGCTGCAGTGAGTTGTAAAGTTAGTCAGCCCCATCATGGACACTAGCCTCCATATTATCCAGGACATCTTTAAGGAGTGGTGCCTCAAAAAGGTGGCGTCCATCATTAAGGACCTCCATCACCCAGAACATGTCCTCTTTTCATTGATACTATCAGGAAGGAGGTACAGAAGCCCGAAGACAGACACTCAACAATTCAGTTACAGCTTCTTCCCCTCTGACTTCTGAATGGACAATGAACCCATGAACATTACCTCGCTACTTTTTTATTTCTATTTTTTGCACTACTTATTTAATTTAACTATATATACTGTATATACACACTTATGGTAATTCACAGTCTTTTTTCCCTTCTTTATTATTATGTATTTTATTGTTCTGCTGCCGCAGAGGTAACACATTTCATGACAAATTTCGGTGGTAGTAAACCTGATTCTGATTTCATAGGCCTTTGGGATGTGGGAAATCAGAGCCCACAGGAGGAACCTACATGATCGCGGGGGAGAAAATACAAACTCCTTACAGACAGCAGCAGGAATCGAACTCCAATCTTACAGCTGGTGCAGTGAAGTGTTGTTCTAACTGCTTTGTACCATGCTGCCCTGCACTACACTTTTCTGCAGCCGAAACACTATATTCAGCATTGCATTTCTCCCTTCCTTTTGTATGACCTCAATATATTTATGTATGGATTGATCAGTCTGGATGGCATGCAGCCACAAGTTTTTCACCGTATCTTGACACACATGACCGTGAGAAACTGATCACCAATTACTTCTCCTGAACAGTTTATGATTCTGATGAGACACAGAGGTGGAAATCCAATGACGTAATCAGGATTTGACTTCCGGCTTAACAGTTTGTGAAGATGCTGCGTTTCCCTCACAATGTAGAATGAGGATGTAGATTGAGTCCTGCAGAAGGGTCCCGGCACGAAACGTTGACTGTTTATTCATTTCCAAAGATGCTGTCTGACCTATTGAGATGCTCCGTTATTTTGTGAATGTCGCTAGAGGACATAGTTGTGTTTTTATTAAATGTTGTGTTTTGCCACATGGTGTAGGTGAAGTGTACAATTAGATTTCTTGTATTCTATACTACCGCAAGTTTATCTTTTTTTTTCTTTCGCGCATTGAGAGTTGGTCTTTCATTTTTATTTGCTTTCTATTTTTCCCCTTTAACTGGAATCTTTCGGGCTTCTTGCTTTGTGGCTACCTGTGAGCAAGCAAATCTCAAGGTTGTATAATGTATACATTCTTTGATAATAAATGGATCTGAGATCTTGAATCTTGAATCTTGAACTCCTTCTCAAGGCTCCCACTCAGCCAGCAAGCCTCTGCACTGCTCAGCTCATGTGGCCACGTATAACATGCAAAGCAGACTCCAAGTGTGCAACAAGCCACTGATACCCACAGCAACACACACAAAATGCTGGAGGAACTCAGCAAGTCAGGCAGCATCTTTGGAGGTGAATATACCTTCGACATTTCAGGCTGAGATTCTTCATCAGGGCTGGAAAGGAACTGGGCCAAAGGCAGAATAGGAAGGTGGGGGGAGAGGGAGGAATGCATGTTGGCAGGTGATAGGTGAGAGGGAAAGTAGATGCTTGTGAGAGGCGGGACAAAGTAGAAGCTGGGAGGTAGAGAAGAAAGAATTTGATAGGAGAGAACAGAGGACCGTGAAAAAAAGGGAAGGGGGGACCCACAAGAAGGTTATGGGCAGGTGAAGAGAAGAGGAGAGGGGGTAACTAAAAAGGTAAGCAGAAGAGAGGAGGGAGGGAGTGAAATTACCAGAAGTTAAAGAAATCGATGGTCATGCCACTGTGGAGGAGGCTACCCAATCAGAATATATGATGTTGCTCCTCCAGTTTGAGTTTGGCCTCATCGTCGCAGTAAAGAAGTCCATGGACAGACATGTCAAATGGAAACGCCAACTTTTTCTTCCCATCCACAGATGCTGCCTGACTTGCTGGGTATCTCCAGCATTTTGTGTGTTGCTCAAGATTTCCAGCATCTACAGAATCTCTTCTGTAGCTGGTATCCATCCCGCAGGCCTGAGAAAATCAATATAACAATACTATTCATATTGATTATTTATCATTATTGATCTGTTAGCAATATTTCCAGGAATCAAATGGACGGGAATTTTGTTGGTACAATTAACCCTAAACCTGCTCAATAAAACTATGTCACACAATGCATACCAATAAAATGAAAAGGAAAGTTCTCCATTCATCTCTCTTCTATTCAATGGATATGATGACCAATGAGTTTAATGCTTGGAGGGCTGCCCCTAGAAAATTCAGTGCAGTACAAAGCCGGACGCAATGTCCATCACAGAATAGGCCTTACAATAGGAGTTCTTCATTCCCTGGATCTACCACTGAAGAGTGTTTAATGAGCCAAGTTACAAAGGGATGGAAAGGTTATGGAGATGAGCCCCCCCCCCCCCAGTAACTCTGGGTACAAAAAATTTGTTCTCGAGCTAGGATCCAAAAAAGGATCATTAGTCTGGAATTGTAGGACCGGTCATTTGATGAAAGAGTCAGCCTGGGTTTAGGATGTAATCTACAGACTGAGATCAGAAGAAGGGACTGGGGTGGCAGACTGGTAGGCAGGTCTGGTTAGGCCTGCCCATCTCAAAGTGTGAGAAGCAGCCACATACATTCTGGAGAGGCTGAGGTAAAGGTTGGATCACCAGGGCCATTGTGGGTATGGGTTTGGGAGACGGGTAGTCAGAAGCCTTGAGCAGGAGGGGTGGAGTGTTGACCAGTGAAGTTTCAATGTTTATATGATCGTAGCATATATGAACAACACTAGGTCATTTGACCCATCAAGTCTGCTCCACTATTTGATTACAGCTGATTATTTTGTCTCTCAGCCCAATTTTCCTATCTTCACCCCATAACCTTTGAAGCTTTTACTAATCAAGAACCAATCAACCTTCACTTTAAATCTATGTACTGACTTGCCCTCTACAGCCATCTGTGGCAATGAATCCCATAGACTTACCATTCTCTGGTTAAGGAAATTCCATCTCATGTCTGTTCTTGTATTCTGAGGCTGTGCCCTCTTGTTCAAAATTCACCCACTGCTGGAAACATCCTCTCCGCAACCAATTTAACTAGGCCTTTCAAAATGGATAGAGGTTTATAAGATTATGAGAGACATAGATAGAGTAGGCAGGGAGTATATTTTTCTTAAGGTAGAAATGTCTAAAACCAGAGGGCATGCATTGAAGGAGAGAGAGGGTAGGTTTGAAGTGGATGTGTTAAGTTTTTTACTCTGATAGTGGTGGATGCCTGTTATGGTAGAGGAGGCAAATACATCAGAGGCTTTTAAGAGATGTTTAGATAGGCACATGAGTATGAGGAAGCTGGAGGGATATGGACATGGTGTGGGTAGGAGGTTATGTGGAACAGTCTATGCTCCACATCTATACTGGCACCACTTCCCAACTTTTCCTCCGCTACATCGACGACTACATTGGTGCTGCTTCCTGCACCCATGCTGAGCTCGTCAATTTCATCAACTTTGCTTCTAACTTTCACCCAGCCCTTAAATTCACTTGGTCCATCTCGGACACTTCTCTCCCCTTTCTTGATCTCTCAGTCTCCATCTCCAGAAACAGACTATCCACTGACATCTTCTACAAACCCACTGACTCCCATAACTATCTTGACTATACCTCTTCCCACCCTGCCCAATGCAAAAATGCCATTCCCTGTTCCCAGTTCCTCCGTCTCCGCCGCATCTGCTCCCAGGATGAGGCTTTCCATTCCAGGACTTCTCAAATGTCCTCTTTCTTTCAGGATCGTGGTTTCCCTTCTGGTGTCATCAAAGATGCCCTCACCCGCATCTCCTCCACCTCCCACACTTCAGCCCTTAACCCATCCTCCCGTCACCACAACAGGGACAGGGTTCCCCTTGTCCTCACCTACCACCCCACCAGCCTCCGGATCCAACACATTATCCTGTGCAACTTCCACCACCTTCAACAGGACCCCACCACCCAGCACATCTTTCCCTCCCTACCCCTCTCAGCTTTTCACAGGGATCGTTCCCTCCGCGACTACCTGGTCCACATGTCCCTCCCCACAGAACTCCCACCCGGCACTTATCCCTGTAAGCACAAATGCTACACCTGTCCCTACACCTCCCCCCTTACCACCATTCCGACCCCCAGACAGTCCTTCCAGGTGAGGCAACACTTCACCTGCGAGTCTGCTGGAGTCGTCTATTGCATCCAGTGCTCCCGGTGCGGCCTCCTCTACATCGGCGAGACCCGACGCAGATTGGGGGACTGCTTCGTCGAGCACCTACGCTCCGTCCGTCACAATAGACAGGACCTCCCGGTTGCCAACCACTTTAACTCTGCCTCCCATTCCCGTCTAGATATGTCCATACATGGCCTCCTCTACTGCCATGATGAAGCCAAACTCAGGTTGGAGGAGCAACACCTCATCTACCGTCTGGGTAGCCTCCAGCCTGGTGGTATGAAGATTGAATTCTCCAATTTCAGGTAATTCCCTCCCCCTCCCTCTCTGCCTCTCTCCCCTTTCAACTTTCTGCATCTTTATCTCTACAGTTCTTTCATGCTTATCCCCTCCCCCTCCCCCCTTTATCCTTCCTCTGATTGGTTCTCCACCTGGCGCCTCTAGCCCTTCCCCCTCCCCTATCACTGGGCTTCGGCCCTCTCTTCCCCCCCCCCCCATTCCTGATGAAGGGTCTCAGCCCGAAACATTAGCTACTCCTTTCTCACGGATGCTGCCTGACCTGCTGAGTTCTTCCAGCGTCGTGTACGTATTCTGTGGGTAGGAGGGATTTGTGTTTCGGTGTTTTTGATTTGTTTTTTTGGCTGGTTTAGTACAATATTGTGGGCAGAAGGGCCTGTTCCTGTGTTCTATGAAACCAGCAGAGGCAGAAGACCAAAAGAGCGGTAGGTAAGGCCGTGACTTTAAAGGGGATAGTTATGAGGCAGATGTCCAGTGCAACACATGGTTAATGTGTAATACCAAAGCAGCCCACACTAAGAATGAATATACAATGGACAATTAACCAACTGGCATGCTCTCAGGATATAGGAGGAAAGCTGAGCATTTGGAGTAAAACCATATAGTGACAGAGGACATGCAAACTCCACACAGGCAGCAACAGAGGTCTGAACTGAACCCAAGTCTGAGGCAGCTGCAAGCATTTCTCCATCATTGCACCATCCCAATCTCCTTTCTGAATTTGTGGACCTGACTATATTGATAGAAACATAGAAACATAGAAAATAGGTGCAGGAGTAGGCCATTTGGCCCTTCGAGCCTGCACCGCCATTCAGTATGATCATGGCTGATCATCCAACTCAAAACCCTGTACCTGCTTTCTCTCCATACCCCCTGATCCCTTTAGCCACAAGGGCCATATCTAACTTGGTGCCACTCATACCACATTCCGAATTTTTCCTGAGGCTTTATTTTTCACTGAAGTTAAATCAGGCACCGAATTAAACTTGGCAACACACAAGCACAAAGGATGTTACTGAAGAGGAAAAAGAGCAGGAAATGTCCTCACTTAGTTCCAGACAACTGTGGAGTCTCCTGGATTTCACTTCTCTTGCCATCTGTAACTTACCCAGCTCTAGTAGAAAGTTTCCTTTGCTCTCAGCCAACTTATGACAAAAAAGACTGCAGAGAATCTTCACTTAGAACCAATTTCCAAGCTATAATGACTGCAATCATTTTCCCATCTTCCTAATGGGGTGCCAAGGCATCGTAGCGGTTAGTGCAATGCTATTACAGCTTGGATTGTTGGAGTTCAGAGTTCAATTCTGGCGCCGCCTGTAAGGAGTTTGTACACAAAAATCTGCAGTTGCTGGAAAACAAAACAGCGCACACAAAATACTGGGGTAACTCAGCAGGCCAGGCAGCATCCCTGGAAAAGAGTAAACAGTCAAGGTTTTGGGCCGAAACCCTTCACCAGGACTGGAAAAGAGAGATGAGAAGTCAGAGTAAGAAGATGAGGAGAGGGGAGAAAGAAGTACAAGGCGATACGTGAAACCGGGAGAGAGCGAGGGGTGGAGTAAAGAGCTGGGAAGTCGATTGGTAAAAGAGATAAAAGGCTGGAGTTGGTATGTTTTTTTTTACCCCTGTGAATGCATGGATTTCCTCCCACATTCCAAACTTACCAGTTACTAGGTTAATTAGTCATTGTATATTATCCTGTGATTAGGCTAGGGTTAAATAGGTGGTTTGCTAGGCATTGTGGCTCGTTGGGCTGGAAGGGTCTGTTCTGCACTGTATCTCTCAATAAAAAAATTAAAAAATAACAAAATATTGCCTGCCACTCCTCAGCTCAACCCCTCAAAGAATTCTAACAGGCTAAAGCAGAACAGCCTCTCCCTGCAGAAACAATTCAGCATGAAGTGACTGTGACAACACATTAAGTAATCTCAGATTACATATGCTATGCAATAACCTCTAGTATCTTCAATTAGTGGTAAATATCCCATAACTACCAGAACCTGATTTCTTCTTCTGCTTCATTTAACCTTATTTTGATCTCAAACAGCAACTAGATACGGTAGCCAGTGTTTCAGATAAAGCCTCCCCCATTTTTTAGTATATTGACTGGAAATGAAAAACTGCCAATTGGGCCAATCAACATGAAGTGTCTTATATAAACACAAGAGGTTTTGCTGATGTTGCTTAAGTGTCTTATTCCTAGTTTAAACATGTCATTTATTTTGTTTAGTCATTGTACTAATGACCTATTGGGCGCTACACCTTGCCTCAGCATACCCTCCCATCATTAAAACAGACCCAGAATGCATCAAGCATTATGTTTGGGCCTTTGAGGGCGATGCTGCAGCACTGCAGATAGTGCATCGCTTTACAGTGCCAGCAATCGCTGATCACGGTTCAATTCCCACTGCTGCCTGCAAGGAGCTTGTACGTTCTCTCTGTAACTGCATTGCGTTGGTATTTTTGGGATTCTCCAGTTTCCACTCACGTTTGAAAGACACACAGAATGGTGTGGCTTAGGGTTTGTAAGTTGTGGGCATGCCATTTTGGTTTGGAAGCTTGACAACATTTGTGGGCTGCCCAGCACAATTCTTGTTGATTTGATGCTATCAACAAATTTCACTGTATTTATCGATTTATTTATTTACTGAGATACACTGCAGTCCTTCCCGGCCCACAGGGTCCTTCCGGCCCTTCAACCCAAACCACCCAGCAACCACTGATTGAACCCTAGCCTAACCATGGGACAATTTACAATGACCGATTAACCTACCAATGAGTACATCCTTGGTCTGTTGGTTGAAACCAGAGCACCCAGAGGAAACACAGGCAATCATGGGGAAAACGTACAAATTCCTTGTGGAAGGCGGAGGGGCTATGTGACAAATAAAGCTAATCCTCTTTTAATCTCTCTTTAAATTCAGCCTTCCCTGGTAAATCTTATTTTGTCTGTTTTGGGGCTGGTCTGCTATATTTAATTGGAATTAAGTCAGAGCATTGTTATGTTTGAGTGGGAATCCTGACATCAAAGGATTAATGGAAGTTCTTTTAAAAAAAGGGGATTCATTTATATATATAACTTACCCACATCTTTCAAACATTTCAAAGCATTTCACATACAATAACTACCAGTGTCATTTTGCATACAAAGACTTTACACACAACATTCTAAAAGGGCCAACTCATTGTAGGTGGAGCAACTTCACTAGTTCCTAAAATTAATTAGAAAAGATGAAAGATTAGGCTAATAAGAGATGGAGAGTGCAAGGGAGAGAGCATATGTATGCAAGCGATATCTTACTGCTCTTACTCTGTATATGCACTCAAAACGATGTTAGCATGATTTTGTCATGATATTAATGATGGTTATAAATTAAAACATTTCATCAGTTGTGCCTCACATAGTCTTTTGTTGACCTCATGAAATCATTGACCTTGCCAATCAAGATGGATGGTGGAGAAACCTTCTCAAACTTTGTCAGCTTGCAGATAATCATCTCCACCTTATATCTGCTAAATGATGGCAAGTAAGCTGCCACTTCAGTGGATGAGTCCACAACAGGACCATCCTGGTGTGGGTAGGTAATCAGTCAGTCAAATCATTGCTCTAAATTCCCTCACTGCAGGTTGCACCTCACTTCCACCAAGCTAACTGTTGGCGTGGAGATGATCCATGGGCCACCCTCACAGCCTTTTCTGGTCTGAGGAAAAACAACTGATGGACAGAACTGCAAACACAACACAAAGTTTGTGGTCTAAAAGGCAGCATGATACCTGCTCTCCCGAATTATCTACAGCAAGGTCCTCAAAACACTGCTAAGGTACCAAGAGTGATGTCTTCACAAAATCCTCTATACCCACCAGTGAGATGTAAAGCAACATCAGCATTCCCTCTTTGACCATCAGGCACAACTCCAAGGTTGTTTATGAAAGTACATTCACCTCTATGGACTTTATCTATACTTCTTGCTGCCTCAGTAAAACAGCCAGCATGGACAATGGACAGCATGGACCTCAACCACCATGGACAATCTCCCTTTCCCCCTCTCCCATCAGGCAAAAGATACAAAGCACATACCACCGCAAGGAGAGCTCCTATCCCACTCTAATCAGACTCTTGAATAAACCTCTTCTATGATAAAATAGACTCCTGGACTCACAATCTATCTTGTTCTCATCTTCCACTTTATTATTTACCAGCACTGTACTTTTTTGGTAGCTTTTACATTTTATTCTACATTGTTTTTTTTTACTGCCTTCTAGCTTGGTGCAGTATGTAATAATTTGATCTGAATAAAGCTTTCACTGTATCATGGTGCATGTAACAATAATAGTCCAGTACCTACGGTAAGGACATCTTCAACACTTCCTTGGAAAAGGGTAACAGCCCCAGTGACTCATATGAACCACTGAACCATGGCCACTCAAAGTGGAGGAGTGGCAAGAAGACTGGCCACTCGTATCCATGAGTTGGGAGCACAAGAAGCCCAGTGCAAATAATAGGCAGAACACACCTATTCCTGAACTGTTCCACCACAGTTAACGTCATAGAGCCATACAAAAGTACAGAAACAGGTCCGACAGCCCACCTAGTCCATGGTGAACTGTCTATTCCCATGGGCCATAGCCCTCCATACTCTTACCACCCACATACCCATCCAAACTTCTATTAACATTTAAAATCAAGCTTCCAAGCCCCACTTGTGCTGGCAGCTTGCTCCACACTCTCACAACCCTCTGAGTGAAGAGGTTCCCCCTCAAGTCCTGTGGCAGGGTCTGCAGTTCCCATATTGGCTTCATCAGCCATCTCAGAACTGGAGTGTCAGCAGACTAGCCTCAGTCCTGAGGAGCTGCCTAAGAAAGAGACAGGAAGAACGTAAATGATCACACACAAAGCTGGTTGAAAGAATAAAGTTACAAAAATGCACGTCTTCCAAATGAGATATTCATACAACTGCATTTCCTTTACTGTGGGCACAAGCAAAGGGACTATTGATGTTAAAGGAATTCCATAAATTATGAGAAATGAGATCCCCAGTATCATTTACTGGAAGACAACACTGGGCAGAATGAGCAGATGAACTGCAGATGCAGATTAACAGAAAGAAAAAAAGATATAAATTTCAGAGAAAATAGTGCTGAGATTTATATGACATGTGTTAACAGAGTGCAGAACGAGAGTGAGCAAGATCAAACCCACATGGAAGTGGAGAGGAACATTTAGCAGCAGGCTGTTGGATCTGGTGATTTTGATCTGGAGGTTCTGCGGAAGTCAAAAACGAGGCATAAAACTGGGTGGTTATGGCCATTTTATTAAGTGTTACAAGAACAAAGAACGAACAGAAAGTGAGAGACAAAAGAAAAAGAAGTCGGGGTCGTCTCATCCTCAGACAGGAGAGAAAGCACATTGCATTAAGTTCAAAGTTCAAAGTAAATTTATTATCAAAGTTCATATACAACCCTAAGATTCATTGTCTTGCAAGCAAACTCAATAAATCCATAATAGAATAACTTTGAATAGAATTAGAATATCCATAATAACTATAATAGAATCAATGAAAGACCGCACCAAGATGCAACCTATAAAGTAGCCATATTCTGGTGGTGTGACACCTGCTGCAGAAAAAAGAAGTTTCTAGAAAATATTGAATCTGCAAAGCTATAATTACTACAAAATTTATGGAACAATATACATTAAGGTGATTTTATATAAATTATAAGCAAGTAGAGGAGAGTTAAACATCATGACCTTGTCAGTTTGTTACAAGTTAGGTTTGGAAGTCTGAGATACACGGACATTACTGGGAATTGAGGACCTATATTATTGGGAAAGGCAGAATGGGTTGGGACTTTATTCCCCAGAGCGTAGGAGAATGAGGGGAGATATGATGGAGGTATACAAGCTTATGAGGGGTATAGATAGGGTAAATGCAAGGCTCTTACAACTGAGATTGGGTGAGACTGGAACTAGAGGTCATAGGTTAAGGGTGAAGGGTGAAATATTAAGGGGAACCTGATGGGGAATTTCTTCACTCAGAGGGTAGTGTGAGTGAGAAATGAGCAGAAGTGGTGGATGAGGGTTTAAGAGAAATTGGGATAAGTACATGGATGGGAGGAGTATGGAGGGCAATATGTTTTGTAACTCCAAAATACAAAACTAATTGAAAGAAAACACAGAGTCAGGCGATGCGTGTGCTTGGCTCAGATTTTTATGTGCACATACAACGTGATGGCATGGTGGAAATATTAAATACTCAACACTATAGTCCAAGTGTAGGTTGAAGAGACCAGACAGAATAAGTTTGAAATGGACTAGATGGGCTGGAGGCCCTGCTTGAGTTCTATAATACTCCATGCCTCTTTGACCTGCCTGTCAATATGTTATCTGATGATATTGTCCAAGTCAATGATATTTTGGATATGTCAAGCTGCTCGCCCACAAGCTAAGGTCTCTGATGAATTGCTGGAAGCAACAATGAGTCATCACCTCCACACTATGAAGGTCATTATATCTGCAGCAGCTGGCTGTTAATCCCCAGAGGTCCAAAATGAACTGAAGATCACGCTCAGAATGATCAGGAAGGCACAGCCAACAGCAGTTTGAATGACTCGTTTGCATTCCTCTATTGCTTATAGCTGATTCAGCTCGAAGAGTGCATCAATCATTTAAAACTTTATTTTTAAAGTAATGTCCATATCAATTTATTCCATATCCCATGTTGGAAGACAATGGAAAAGATTGTGAGAAAGTCGGCTTCACTCCATTTTTACAAGCAAGTTATTCAGATTATTTGGCATCATACAATAAGCAAAGCATCATAATGTTGCAAGGCATAACTTTGGCAAGATCAAAAAAAGACGACAAAGAGCCTTTTGCTCCGCTTCACAGCATTCTCCTGCAGTGGAAGAACATGAGGACCATATCATCCCTCCCTCAGTTACTGATACAAAACTAATGAGTTTATCTGCAAGTACAGAGGAAACATTCCTATCACTGTTCCCATTATTTCCTCCTCCATTGTGTTTCCGGATTAGCGATAAGAACAATATCATTCATAAATTACAGCACACATTCTTGACTGCACTTATTTGCATGCAAGAGATGTCAACTGGCGTGGACAACTCTCAAGCGATGAATAATTTTCTATTTTAAACCCAAGAATTTTTCTGGAATATTTCTTCAAATGTCTTTGATTTCAGACATTAACTCTATGCCTTTTTCAACAGATGCCACATTTCTGTTTTTAGTCATCAGATGTTAGCCTGAATGAAGGCTGATAAATTCAGTACATGAATTAAATATCTGATCCATCTAACAAGGGATTTCATCTTTGACAATGAAAAGCTGTTGGTTATTTTTCAGGCCTGTGCCTCCACCAATGACTTTTCTTCATTTTCATTTCTATCTGGACCACATTCTTAATGTCATTGACTTGGGTAAACTCAGCTGACTGCTATATATTGATACGTTAATCACTGAGCAACCTCCAACATCACTCTAATGCAACCAGTCTTGGAACATTTTGTTTTTGTAGGTGACAACTTCGTATTTATTTCCTTCTCTTCTTTTATGATGGCTGTGATGCCATTTGGACTTTTGAAGTAATTTATATGTACCTTGTAAAACTTTAGGATTTTGCTTTCTGGGTGGGGTTTTGGTAGGATCACCATCCTGAGAGCAACTGGAACTAAATTGAAAGTTCAAAGTGAATTTATTATCAATGTCTGCATATGTCAACATATACAACCCTGGAATTGATTTTCTTTCAGGCGTTCACAGTAGAACAAAGAAATACAATAGAATCAATGAACAATTGCACACAAAGACTGACAAGCAAACAATGTAGAAAAGAAGACAATCTGTGCAAATACAAAGAAACAATTCCATCTCAAATCTTCTTTACCACCAAAAATGCAAACTTTCCCTTGTACAGACAACAGTGCCCAAGAGACAATCCCAAATGCAAAGAGTACCAAATATCTGAGATGTAAAATTGCAAATTAATCCAAATTTGATGGACTAGGTTAAAACATTAATCTTGTAAACTAGAATCAAAATTGCAAAAAAAAAGAAAATGGTATTCTCCTCCATTATTATGCACCAAAAGCTTCAAAATATATTAGGAATAGTTTGTTCTACATTACTTTATACAGTATATAATATTGTCAGTACGTCCTAAGTAGTAATGGTATATCAGGATTTTACACTCAGTGACAATTTAGATTTGGTACACCTGTACACCTGCTTGCTAATGCAAATATCTAATCAGCCAATCTGTGGCAGCAACTCTAGGCATTATAAACATGCAGACATGGTCAAGAAAGTTCAGAAGTTGTTCAGACCAAACATCAGAATGGAGAAGAAAGGTGATCTAAGTGCCTTTGACCATGGAATGATTGTTGGTGCCAGATGGGGTGGTTTGAGTATCTCAGAAGCTACTGATCTCCTGGGATTTCCATGCATAACATTCTCTAGAGTTGACAGGAAATGGTGCAAAGAAACAAAGAAGAAACATCCAGTGAGCAGCAGTTCTGTGGGCAAAAAAAAAGCCTTATTAATGAGAGAGGTTAGCAGAGAATGGCCAGAATGGTTCACGTTGGCAGGAAGGCAGCAGGAACTCAAATAACCATGCATTAGAACAATGGTGTGCAGAAGATTCTCTCCAAATACACAACATGTTGAACTTTGAAGTGGGTGGGCTAGAGTAGCAGAAGACCACATTGGTTTCTACTCCTGTACCGAATAAAGTGGCCACTCGGGTCTGTTTTTCCTTAATTCATACAGATATGTTTATGTGTACATTGTAACAATCTGTTATACATAGTTAAAATGTTAAGCGTAACCTACACGGACCAATATGGCGTAGCACTAGATCAACAGCACAAAATAAAAACAAAAAACAATGTAAATGATCAAAAATAATGCCTGTAACCCAGCATCTAGAAACTAATAAGAGTTGTAAATTAAGAAAGATGACAACAAGTCTAACAATCACAGACCAAATCAATGTAACCTTGATGAACAGAAAGACAATGAATAAGACTCGGAATGTCTCATTTGTTAACATCTTATTTTGTTGAAGGCCTAAGGCAATTTGAAACAATTAATACAATTGAAATCATTGTGTTTCAGAAAGCTATTTAAATACTTCAATCACTTTTTTTTTGCATTTACTCTCTGTGTAGATCATAAAATGAATACACCATTTGACGACTCTGTCTGGAACAGTTTGTCAGATGACCTACCCCTAACCATGCCAATTTGTTCAATGCTTTTCACACGTGTTAGAAATGTGATGAAATATGCCCAGAAAGGAAATTATCATTGTGGAAATGATACCTTGGCAAATAAGGCCCCCAAGTTACAGAATTTTGACATTTGAAATAAATCCTAATTTTGCAAGACAGTTACAAAAGAATAACTTCAACACTCTTGATGCAACTGTATTGGCGCTAATGCAACATTCATTTTTATAGAGGTCTAGATTAAAGGCATGACCTGCGGTGAAGCATTGATGTTCAGGAATGAATGTAAGAGAGCAAGAGCTAACTCAGCAGTTATTAGGCAATGCTGAACTTTGTTTTTGACCGTCTGAAGATTGGAGTTAAAAGCAAAAGGTAAAGAATTCCACACTTTGAAGGAAATGATGAGCTGGAGGACTCAATTTCAATCCTGTAGGGAGGTTGATCTGTGTGTAGATCAAAACTTTTAACAGTTTAGGAAAATGAAGGTTGAAAAGTTCAGAGGAGCCGTAACTTAAGACTGTCTCACTAGGCAACTGGATAAAAAAAAGTATAGTTACTGCATTCAAAGAGCAGATGGATGGAAAATGATTTTAACGGAATGATATTGGAAAGAATATCAGTACTAGGCTCTGATACTCTTGGTTATGGGATTACTGTGTGTATTCCCATAACCAAAATGTGCTGTGCAAAAACCTGTCAAAGAAAAGATTATTTTACCAACAGAAGAGGATAACGATAATGATAAAGAAAAGCATGCAACACTTCAGTCTATCATTAAAAAATTCTTTGTAAACATCCCAGCTATTACATCTATCAGAGTGAAAGTTGTATTCACAGCCTCTGCACAAACAATGTTTTGTGTTTTTTCCCCTTACTCAAAATTACGAAACGTCATGTATGAATAATTTTACTTTAAAGTGCGTTCCAAATTTCAGTTAAGTGTATTGTCTGCAAACTTAACTATTTGGATAGATATGGTACAGACTGTCAGTTTAATTTCACTTGCAGGTACACCTAATATTATCAGAAGGGTTTCATTCATATTTTCAAATGTTAACCAGCAAAATTCTAATTAAACCATGAACAAACATGAATGTGAAGGAAATGGGCCAATATGGATATTATGTAGGCAGAAGGGATTAGTTTAGTTGGCCATTTGATTACTAATTTATTTGGTTTGACACAACATTGTGGGCCGAAGAGCTTATTCCTGTGCTATACTGTTCTATGTTCTAAACTACAAGAAGTCTGGGGGAAAAAAATTGAAGCATCATTTTTAAATTTAATAAATGAAGTAAAATTAAGTAAAAATCAGAGGAAATGATGAATCACCAGATTGTCTCCAATTTTTCCTATTTATAAATAACAAAACGGCTGCTAAGCTTGTTCACAAACAGGAGAAAATCTGCAGATGCTGTAAATCCAAGCAACACACACAAAACGCTGGAGGAACTCAGCAGTCCAGGCAGCATCTATGGAAAAATGTACAGTCGACGTTTCGGGCCGAAACCCTTCAGCAGGACTAAGCGTGTTCATTCACTTCAAAACAATTAACTCTTGTATATTTCTCTTGTTCTTTCTCTGTCACAGATTTTCTCTGTGGGGCATCAGATTGTCTCCAGTTTTTCCTATTTATAAATAACACGGTAGTGTAGCAGTCCAGAATTTGGAGTTCTTTAAGGAGTCTCTGTACCTCCTCCCTGTGGAATGCCTGGGTTTTCTCCGGGTGCTCAGTTCCCTCCCACAGTCCAAAGGTAGGTTAATCGGACTTTGCAAATTATCCTATGATCAGGTTAGGGTTAATCAGGGTTGCAGGGTTGCTGGGGCCGGGAGGGCCTACTCCACACTGTATCGATAAAGAAATAAATAAAATGAAAAATAAACAAGTCAGGAAAACTGTCTCCAATTGCACTGCAATAACTAAATCAGCAGCCCTTTTTCAAAAATAACAACATGTAGAATTTTACTTCAAAAATTTACCTGGAAACAGCAAAGAATCAGTGAGGAAAGGGATTGTTCTTCATGAACCAGCACCAACCTGATGGCCCAAGATGATCTCCTGCACCATAACAATTCCATAAATCAACAGATTTACATCTCATTACATTACAAAAATAAGGATTTATTAAGAGGTCCAACTACAGTCAATGCAGTTAGCCAATAAAGGAATAGTAAATTTGTGTACATTGATTTTAACTTCAATACAGAAATAAAACTCTTTTTCCAATGGCCTACAGTTGATAGCTTAGCACTCAACTGCGAAAAGCAATGGATGGGGTATATATAAACTGAGGTAGTTCTGCTGTACATTGTTTATGTGGCAAAGGTATCCTAAAATACTTTCCCAAAGCAGTAACAAGAAAGGAAGTCACATCTAACATCAGAAAAACGGAACAATAAAAGTCAATACTGTTAACGGGAACAAAGTTGACAATTCTTCCCACTGTTTCGAAGGTCACAAAGAATAAACTAAATGCTATTATTTTGTAATAGCACAGATTTCATCAATCCATCATTTTGTAAAGAGCTTATTTGCAAGATAAAACAAGCACATAAACAAAATCCATCAATGCCTCTGACTTCATTGTGGTTGCACTATAAAGTGAAACACCTGCAGTTTTCTAAGCTCTTCTCGGTCCGTTCCCATGATGCATTTTGTGTCTGATCACAGCACGAAGGTCAAACTCCACATCTGGAAGCCTTCTCATCATCTCCTTCTGTGGAAGCACTCAAATGTAGGCTGTCAGTTACACCTGTTCTGACAGGTTTAACCTGCCTGACCCAAAGATACCCTCAGGGACATTAATTATAGAAAAGCACGGGATGTTGGAGAAAGAGAGCCAGACTGGATGTTGTTACAGTCCTTGTCACCTACTAATCATGTCTTATGACATGGGGCTTTGGATGGTCAGATGCCCATTAATCATCTGGCCTTAAACTTAAACTCTTTATGAAAGATTAAAGCCTTAGACCACTTCTGTCCACTCCACCTGGCATTTGGATTCTCGTAAGTTCTCTGCACTATAATTTAGTCCCCTGGAGACCCGTAAAACCTATTCATTTACAATGGCCTTGATTTTGAATAGTTTGCTGCACTCAAGGCACTTTGAAGCTCTACAAATAAAATTTTTCAAGGTCTTCAAAGAAAGTGACTGATGGAGTTGTTTGCGTTTGGTAACTGGATTTGAAAGCAAACTGTTTAGTTTTATTCTGCAGAGCAATTATGGAAAACAAATTTAATATTTACACTTATAACCATGAAACGCAAATATTTCATCGGCAAGAAAATCATCTGTCATCCTGTCAGGCAAGAGCTGAGGCTTTCAGTAGTCGAGTCCAGACTGGTATCTGCTAGAACTTGACCTGTTACATGAGACCAAACAAGTTAAAACAGTGGCTTAAATCTTGCCAATAACTTGTTACCAGGTTACCAAACAATAAGTTCTTGTTAACTGCGTCAGAACCGAGCCACAACAATGTCTGTGGCTGTACACAAAGACCAGCGCAGGGCTACTTTTACTGTTGGCTGTATTTATTTCTATTCACAGATACTCTGTTGTTGGCCTGGACTGACAGTAGGTGGAAATGCTATCTTTCATTACACAAAGTATAAATAGTGTAATCTATCAACACTGTCAATCAAGATGATTGATTACATGCTGTCATGAACGAGAGTGACATATTAGAAAAGTTTTGTTAACAATGCCTATTGCTAGTCCTCCTGCCACAGAAGCTGGTGATTAATGTGTTGTCAGCCTGTAATCCTACACCTCTGGCTAATGAGGCAGGAATTTATCATCTTTACAGAGTGGCAGATGTCAGAAGGAAAGGAATCCAAGTGTTGGAAACAATATACTTTTTCTTACCATGTCTGACAAGTCTGACAGGCCCAAACCACAAAGAACCTTTGTGTAAGCACATACTCAATGAGGGACTTTCAGCTTTGTCATTTTTTTTGTAGTGTACCGCAAACCAACAACTATTCCTCAAACAACACATAATAAGGAAGCACTATGAACTGTGAACTCCCTTCTCCCAAATTCAGAAGGGAAGAAAGGGGGAAAAAAAATTACACAAAGCCACTTAGAAAGAATCATATGACCTGGATCTGTCAAGCAAGCAAATATCTTCAAAAGGTTTGGGGTGTAACAGCAATTGCTAAAAGCAGGAGCCGAGAGGCAATGGATGCAGATGTTGCTCCCTGTCAACAGTGCTCTGGGGCAAAATAACAAAGCAATTTAATATGAGCAGTGCTGGCATTCCAGAGTTAAAGGTTCCTGTTTATGAGCAGCTGGAACTTTCCAGATCGTGAACGCTGAGAGATGGAGTTACAGTGTGGGCTTGAGGGCTAAAGCAGGCGCAGTGAGTAATGATGTGTGAAGTGCTCGCGCAACGCTCCCCCTGTTGCCAACAGTCACATGATATTTCACAGGGACCGGATCTCCACGTCAAAAATAAAACTAGCGCAACTGCAAAAATTTCAGATGTACAGAGTATCGGCAGTCCCTCCACGCCTTGCGAGAAGACGATCAACCAGAATATAAATCAGATTTAATATCACTGGCCTAAATCAAGAAATCTGTCGTTTTGCAGCAGCAGTACAGTGTAATAAAAAAACTACAAATTACAATAAGAAAATACCATGTATATTTTTAAAAATAAATTAAATAAGTAGAGCAAACAGAGAGCAAAAAGAAAAAATAGATATTGAGGCAGTTTACATGGGTTCATTGTCCAGTACCTCCTCCTTGATGGTAGCAATGAGAAAAGGGCATGTCCAGGGTGACGGAAGTCCTTAATGATGGATGCAGCCTTTTTGAGGCACCGGATTTTGAAGATGTCCTCATTGCTGGGGAGGCTGGTGCCCATGATGGAGCTGGCTGAGCTTGCAACTTTCTGCAGCTTTTTCTGATCCTGTACCTTGGCCCCTCCACACCACATGGTGATGCAACCAGTTAGAATGCTCTGCACAGTACATCTGTAGAAATTTGCTAGAGTCTTTGGTAATCTAATTTAGATTAATGGCTGTTTGAAAGGACTCCTTATATGACCATTGCAGATTGGTGTAGCTCTTCAGAAACAAAGGCAATGGATAAGAACATTTTCCATAGAAGAGATAATTGCTGATTTGGACTATCATTTGGATGTCACGAATTAACACTTTCTGTCTATGTCGACTATCTTGGATATGGCCCAGTTGAAAATTAAAGAGAAACATAAGAGACTGCCCTTCAAGAGGGCCACAACCTTGTCGTTGGAGATGGAGACTTGCATGCCTTAATGACCCAGAGAACTATGTTAGCTGGAGTCAGGGCTTTATGCTTTGGCTCATGGTAGGGTCACCCATGCCAAACAGGTCAAAGGATAGAGGCCAGACTGAAAGTGGTCTAACAGTCCTTCAGCTCAGGACAACTTGACTGGTCAAACAAAATAGTTATGGAAACAGGAATGAAGAATCCTTCTACATCTTTGTGCAACAGTATTCCTGGGCCTCCACCCAGGGCTTGCTTGACTGACAGTAAACTGAGAGGAAGCTACTGACATGATGAAGGTAGCCTGAACAATGGCAGAGGTGGAGGACCTTCTTTGCTGCCCTAAACACCAGCCGTAGGCATAAGAGACTGCAGATGCTATAAATCTGGAGTAACACACAAACAGCAGAGGAACAAGTTCTTCGGCCTATGAGGATGTACTATACCGAATAAATCAGTAATTAAAAGACTAAGCTAAGTCCTTTCCACCAGAACAGTATGCCCATTGCTCCATTCTGTGTGTATTCATGTTCCTATCTAATGACTTCTTAAATGTCTCCATCATACTTGCTTACAGCCCACCCCCACAGTACATTCCAGGTACCCACCGCTTTGTGTTTTAAAAAAAAAATTGCCCCTCACACCTCCTTTGAACCTACCCTCAAAGTATGCCCTGTGGTATTAGACATTACACTTAAGATAGGGATAGTGGCTGTCTGCTCTATCTGCACACATCATAACCTTCTATTAGGTTTCCCCTCAGCCTTTGCTTCTCCAGAGAAAACAATCCAAGTTTGTCCAATCTCTCCCCTCTAATCCAGGTGGCATCCTGGTAAAACTCTTCTTCATGTTTTCCAAAGCCTCTGCATCTTTCTTATAATGGGGAGTTGGGGGGGTGGGGGGGGAACACAACAAGTATTGGGATTTTGACAGAAAGTCAAGCTGTTGGAGCATATTACATCAAATTGGCCGGCTTCATTTTCATCCAGAGTATTCTGCAAACTAATCAGGACGGTGCCATTATAAAACACAATGGCTAGTACATTGAAAGGTCTTGCAGTAAATCATATGATCTGAGGATTTATTAATCAGTTCAGATGCATAAAATTCTAAATCTCTGGTGGGTTACTGGCTGAAGATTCAGAAGTGCGTGTTCTCACAGAAATTAGTCAATATTCAGCTATTTTAACAGAATTGCAATATATGCAAGTCAAATTTGTAGAGGATGTGGCAAAAAGCTGCTCAGTTTAATACTGAATTATTAAATGCATTAGCCTAACAAAGGCCAAATTAATAAATCATTGCCATCCTGTAATATATAAACAGTGCAGTGATTTAACATACCACCCAGTATATATAATAAATGATCACATTCCCAACCACCTTTAGTTGAGAATGAGTCTGATAGTAGGACAAGCTCACAAGGTATATTACAAGAGTCAAGGTCAAGCACTGGTATACTCCAAGATGGAATAGAATTAGTTTGTTTATTACACAGTGAAGAATTTTTCAAGGTGAATTAATATGATCACATATCGTGGGATGCATTGAATATTTTAGTATGAGTCTCATTCCTGATCCTTGAAGCTGAATTTTAAGTTCTTGGGTGTTAATATATCTAAGGATCTAGCCTGATCTCAACATATTGTTGCAGTTATAGAGAAGGCAATACAGTGGCTATATTTCATTAGGAGTTTGAGGAGATTTGGTCACCTAAAACATTCACAAATATCTACAGATGTACCACGAGGAACATTCTAACTGGATGCACTACCATCTGGTATGGGGGGCGGGGGGGGGGCAGCTACAGCACAGGATCAAAGTAAGCTACAGAGAGATGTAAAATTAGTCACCTTCATCATGGGCACTAACCCCCATAGTATACAAGACATCTTCAAGGAGCGCTGCCTCAGAAAGGCGGCATGCAACATCATGGACCTCCACCACACAGGGCATGCTCTCTTTTCATTGTTTCCATCAGGAAGGAAGTACGGAAGCCTGAAGGTACAGATTTGGTGATTCTGGAACAGTTTCTTCCCCTCAGCCATCTGATTTCAAAATGGATATTGAACCCATGTAAACTAAAAACTCCCCCAGTACTTTTTTATTTCTGTTTTTGCACTACCTATTTAAATTAACCCCTATATATATATATATATATATTTCATGACAAATGCCAGTGCTATTAAACCTGATTCTGATTCATAGACACTAAAGGGATTAAGGGCTAATTCCTAGTTGAAAGATGAGTGTTGTCTCAGTATCTCATTATTTACTCTCAAAAAGACATGAGGCATAGGATCCAGGGTGACTTGGCGTGGCGGATTCAAATTTGTTTTTCCCCTGAAGGCAAAGTGTGGTAGCAGATGGAACATACTCTGCTGGGACGTTGGTGACTAGTGGTTTTCCATGAGGATCTGTTCTGGAACCCCTGCTCTTTGTGATACCTATAGAAGATTTGGATAAGGAAGCAGAGGGGAGGGTTAGTAAGTCTGCAGATGACACAAAGGTTTAATGTGTTGTGGATAGTGTGGAAGGCAGTGTTAGGATATAGATAGGATATAGCGTTGGCTGGAGAAATGGCAGAGGAGTTGTATCTGTAAAAGTGTGAAGAAATACATTTTGGAGGATTGAACTTGAAGGCACAGTACAACGTTAATGGTAGGATATTTAAATGTGTGGAGGAACAAATTGACTTGGGATCCAAGTCCAAGTATCCCTTAAAGTTGCAGTGCTGGTTAGTCAGGAAACTAAGTACAAAGGCTGCAAGGTAATGTCACAAGTTTAAAACTCTGGTTAGATCACACTTAGAGATTGTGTTTAGTTCTGGTTGCCTCCTTATACGAAGGATATGATAGCTTTAGGGAAGGTGCAGAGGAGATTTACCAAGATGCCACATGGATTCGAGATCATGTCTTATGAAGAAAGGTAGACAAGCTAGGGCTTTTCACTTTGGACTGAAGAAGGATGAAAGATTAAAAGTGTACAAGATTATGACAGACAGAGAGTGAGTACTGAGCCAGCACCTTTTTTTTCCAGGGTGGTAATGCCCAATACCAGAGGACATCTGTTTAAGCTGAGTGGAGGAAAGCTTAAGGGAGGTGTCAGAGGTATTTTTTCCCCCACAGAGAG
This sequence comes from Hemitrygon akajei, assembly GCF_048418815.1. Classification (NCBI taxonomy): domain Eukaryota; kingdom Metazoa; phylum Chordata; class Chondrichthyes; order Myliobatiformes; family Dasyatidae; genus Hemitrygon; species Hemitrygon akajei. Next base: position 53,842,698 of record NC_133144.1, on the reverse strand, counting down.
CAGTGGATGCCTAGAGCACTCTGGATAAAATAGTGCTGGTTGAGGCAGATACAACAAGGACATTTAAGAGACTCCTCGTTAAGCAAATGGACGAAAGAAGAATGGAAGTTCATGGATTGTGTAGGAGGGAGGGATTAGGCTAATTGAGAGAGGTTATTATATGGGTCAACACAACACAACATCATGGCTGAAGGGCCCACATTGTCCTGTACTGTTTCTATGTTTTCTGTTCAAATCTACTGGAAATAGGTGGGATATAATGGACAGAGCCAGCAGCGTCTTTACAGTTACGTTCTTTCCAACAAAACCCTGTTGCACTAGCTAAAATTTGCCACATGAAAAAAAAACTTCCTTTTGGCTGCCTCAAGTTCTTCTCCTCCACGTTATGTTTTTCACATCTGGTTCCAGCAACTTTTCTGTTGTTGGCAGTAGATATTTGGTAGTCTGCCAATTAATCCCTGCAGGAGACTGGTGTCACCCCTTAGGCTGAGGCATTTCAGCAGGCTAGGTAACTCCATTGTGGTCGGTCTGCAATGATTTCACTTCTTCGGCAGTTTCCTGCCACACTCCCAGCAATACTGGGTGGAAAGTCAGGTGATATCTGATGATCAAACTGCCAGTCCTTCAAAAACCTATTCCATGTTGAATTGTTGTACTTTTCTCTGTGCTCAGCATCTGGAGGATGGCAAACCTAGCAAACTTTCCTGCGAGTTTGTAAATGATCATTGAAGAACAAATGTTTTCAAAGAACATTATCAGCTCGACTCACATCTCTGCAGAGGTTCCCAATCTCCCCGTTCATCATACAATACCTTCATTCAATCTGCAGAGGCAATCAATGATTCTCATGTGCAAGGACTGACCGTATCTGATCACAAATGCTTAGGAATTTGGGAACAAGCACCCTTTTGCATCTAGAGAGCACAATACCTTGATCTCGATAAAGATGCACTACATGAAGTTCAACTCTCACATGGAAGAATGGAATGCAATTATGTTTAACTTCAAACTGTATCTCTTTCCATCCCATCCAAATTACTCATTTCAGCTGCTACATTCTATTAGAACATCAGTTAAAAAAGATGAGGATTAGGACACTTAGGCTCTCAAACCTGTCCTACCATCGAAAATGGCAGTTCAATCTATCTCCACTTGCTTGCTAACTTCTCTTGGCTTTTGCACAGGAGTAATGAGAAAACCTATTCACTTAGTTCCTCTCCAACCTTCATTTACTGTTTACCTTTAAATTCCTCTCACTGATGGCCACAATCTCACACATGCTCATATTCTATTTGCTAGGTTTTCACCCATTCATTCAACCTATTAATATCCAATTGCAGAGTCCTAATATCCTCATCAATGTTGTCCTTAACATTTTGACACTTTCTAATGTGAAGGGAAAGGAAGAAGTGTTTCAAGAGATGCTTTCAGGAACAAAAAAAAGCCTTGATTTGGAGATGATCCCTGAACAGTGAGCAACTTTAGCAGACAAGATCTAGTTAGGGACAGTCCTGTGGAATGAATGCATGACCAAGACCGTTCTGCAGCCCAACTACTAAAGTCTGCACTGAAAGGCTCCAGTAAGAGCAATGGTTAAGGTGCATAGGATTCCTTTTGGATTCAGAATCAGAATCAGGTTTATTAACACCGTCATGTGTTGTGAAAATGGTTAACTTAGCAGTAGCAGTTCAAAGCAATACATAATATAGAAGAAAATAATAATAAGTAAATCAATTACAGTGTACATATATTGAATAGTTTAAAAATCATGCGAAAAACAGAAATAATATGTATTTAAAAAGTAAGTGTTCAAGGGTTCTATGCCCATTTAGGTATTGGATGGCAGAGGGGAAGAAGCTGTTCCTGAATTGCGAAGTGTGTGTCTTCAGGTTTCTCTACCTCCTACCTGATGGTAACAGTGAGAAAAGGGCATGCCCTGGGTGCTGGAGGTCCTTAATAATGGACGCTGCCTTTCTGAGGCACCACTCTTTGAAGATGTTCTGGGTACTTTGTAGGCTAGTAACCAAGATGGAGCTGACTAAATTTACAGTCCTCTGCAGTTTCTTTCCTGTGATGAAATTCCAACTATCACTCACTGGACAAGTGGTGAATGTGGCCTGGTCTTAATCTCAATGTTTGGAATGTCTTCTGAAGTATAGCTTCATTACAATTGTCAGGAAGTTCCTGACTGCACCTTTCCACTTTTGGTTTTTGTGCAGGTTCATGCTGTCATGATGGCACCATTGAACAATGCAACCAATGGTGATGTACTGTTGACAGTTCACAAATCCACTTCTTTTACATTTTCTTCTTTCAAATATGATTTGAGTACTAAGCCGTGTGTGATTGGAACCTATGATTTACATTTTGATGACGTGTTCTGGGGCCGATCGTATGATCTGGCACTTTGGTGTCTCCGAGGGAGTTTGGTGAGGTTTGGAGTGGAGTGTGCGGTCAATAGTTCTGGTAGCCTGGAAACAGGGCGTGACCCCCATGATCAACGCCATTGCTTCTCTCTGAATGAGGTGCTGAGGAAGATTAAGTCAATGAGGACGAGAGCCAAGACTGCTTACTCTTTTCCATAGATGTTGTCTGGCTTGCTGAGTTCTCCAGCATTTTGCAGACGATGGCTGAGGGCTCGGCGCCGTCTGCCTGCATTGGACTGGTCTTCCTCTCCTTCTCATTAGATGCCATTGGAGAAAAGTGCAGGGGCCTTGGAGTCCATGCTGTCAGGATTGATTGGCGAGCCTGTGGACCGGCTTGGGAGGGCTTTAATTTTCATGTTGCATGACTTTAAGGATTCTGGCTGCTCTTTTATTTGCTGTTTCTGAGTGGTTTGATCAGGGCGACCAATGTGGACTGGGGTTCTTCGGCGAAGAAAGGCCCTGCAGCCTGCATTGGATAACAGTGTAGCACTGAACGGAACTAAACTAAATACTACTGGTTTGATGTTAGATATTCCGTGTTGCTCGCTCACATTTTGCCGCCTGCACAATTTGTTCTTTTTTCTGCGCGTTGGGTGTTTGATGTTCTTTTGAATGGGTTCCAAGGTGTTTCTTTGCTTCATGGCTGCTTGTGGGAGGATGATTCTCAGAACTGCGTTCTGTGTACATTCTTTGATAATAAATGTCCTGTGAACCTTTGGTTGGTTGCTGCAAAAGCATTGACATGCAGTTCAAGAGAGGATATGGTGGTCATCAAGATAGTGAGTCAAGAGCAATGAGTAAAAGTGTTTCTGGATTGCAATCAGAACCTCAATGTTCCTTAACATCCCCGTTTGTACAGTAACTTTCACTTTCTTGGGTCATGGAGCTGGTACCTGAGGTCTGATGAAGGGTCTCAGCCCTAAACATCCTCTCCATAGCTGCTGCCTGATCTGCTGAGTTCTTCCAATATCTTGTGTGTGTTACTCTGGATTTCCAGAATCTACAGAATCTCTTGTGTTACTGTCTACATCTTCACTTTAAACCAAACAACCAGCATCACTCTCAGATGGCCAGCCAACCCAGCAGATATGTCCTCCATGTCTTCCCAGAAACTCCTGCATGGGCTTATCAGATACTGTGGGGCTTCTTCCGACTGTTCCAAGACCAACACACAAAAACATGCTATTTAGCACTTAAAATTTTCTGTGTGTTGTTTTGCATTTTCTGCATTTGAAGAATCTCTTGTGTTAATGTTACATCGCCTGGGTCAGGTTGAGTCCGTTGGGCTTCTTTAACTATGGACTCGATCTTCTGGGTGAAGGCAGCCACAACACAGGATGGTGGAAGGATGGAATCAGGGTTGGAAGGGTCCTCGTTGGAGACATATTGACGAGAGAGAGCATCTGGCTTCACATTCTTGGAACCAGGATGGTAGATGAGAGTGAAATTGAAGCAGCCAAATATCAGTGCCCAACGGGCTTGGCGGGAACAAAGGTGTTTAGCTGTCTGGATGTATGCCAGGCTCTTATGGTCTGTCCAGATGATGAATGGATGTTCTGCTCCTTCCAGCCAGTGCCTCCACTCCTCCAAGGCGAGTTTGACATCCAGCAACTCCCGGTTCCCAACGTTGTAGTTCTGTTCAGGGGGGGAATAGATGGCAAGAGAATAAGGTGCAGGGATGGAGCTTTTGGTCTGGGACGGAGCATTGAGAGAGGATCGCCCCACCCCAGAGTCGGAGGTGTCTACTTCCACAATGAACTGGTGAGAGGGGTCAGGTTGGACCAGGATGGGAGAGGAGGTGAAACACCTCTTCAGCTCCAAGACTGCTGAGTCTGTTTCGGGGGTCCAGTGGAAGGGGGTTGCAGGAGAGGTGAGTTGAATAAGGGGTGCTGCCACCCGGCTGTAGTCCCTAATGAAGCGACGGTAGAAGTTGGCGAACCCCAGAAATCGCTGGAGTTGTTTAAGCGTCGTGGGTTTGGGCCACTCTGCCACCGCCCGGATCTTTTCGGGATCCGCCCTCGCCTGCCCGGTCTCAGTGATGTACCCCAGGAAACTGACGGAACGGGCATGGAACTCTCACTTCTCTGCCTTAACAAATAGCTTGTTCTCCAAAAGCCTCTGAAGAACCTGGCGGACATGGTGGGTGTGCTGCTGGAGATTACAGGAGAAGATTAGGATATCGTCCAAATAAACGAAAACAAAACGGTTAATAAAGTCCCTAAGGACGTCGTTGACCAGAGCCTGGAACACTACAGGAGCATTGGTCAGGCCGAAAGGCATCACCAGTTATTCAAAATGACCGTGGGGGATGTTAATAGCTGCCTTCCATTCATCTGCCTTCCTTATTCTGACCAGGCGATAGGCATTCAGCAAGTCCAATTTAGAGAAAACTGTGGCTCCGTGAAGGGGCTCGAATGCTGAGTTGATCAGGGGCAAAGGGATACTTCTTCTTTATGGCAATGATGTTCAGGCCATGGATGTCGATGCATGAACGTAGTGAGTCATGTTTCTTCCCCACAAAGAAGAAACCAGCGCCTACAGGGGATGATGAGGGTCGGATAATGCCAGCCGCGAGGGAGTCATTTACGTACGTCTCCATAGCTTCTCTTTCTGGTCGGGACAGGTTGTACAGCCGACTGGTGGGTAAAGAGGCTCCGGGGTGAAGGTCAATTGCACAATCGTAAGGGCAATGTGGAGGCAGAGAAAGGGCCCGTTGTTTGCTAAACACTTTTCCCAGATCGTGATACTCTACAGGAATTGTGGACAAGTCAGGGGGCTCAGAGGCCGACGAGGTCGCAGTGAACTCCACTGGGGGAAGGGCTGATTGCTGGCAAGAGGAATGGCAGAGCGAGCTCCAGCTGACCATCTTCCCAGAGGGCCAGTCGATGTGGGGGTTATGATGGCTTAACCAGTGGTGGCTGAGAACTATACGGGCTTGAGGAGTGGTAATTAAATTGAATCGTACTTGTTCCTGATGGTTTCTGGAGAGCAGGAGAAGCAGGGGTTCCGTGCAGTGCATGACTCGGGCCAGGAGTCTACCGTCCAGTGCCCAGATGTCCGGGGGGTACACAAAGGCTCATGGGGAATTCCGGCTAAGCAGGCTAAGTTCTCATCCATGAAGCTTCCCCCTGTGCCGGAGTCCACTAGTGCTAGCAGAGGCAAGGACTGTTGGTTGTAACACAGAGCGGCTTGAAGCTGCATCCAGGGTCAGGGGATGAAGGGGAATGTTGTCTGACTCACCAGGGTCCCTCCTGCTACTAGTAAGACCTCCCTTTTTGGTCGAAGGGGACAGGTGGCAAGGGAGTGGCTGGACTGGCCGCAATATAGACACTCGCCCGCTCTCAGTCTCCGGAGTTGTTCAGCTGGAGAAAGGCAGTTCCAACACAGCTGCATGGGTTCCTCTCCCAGGGCGGTGGAAACGGCTGGGCTGGGAGCTACTCGGGGTGCAGAAGGAGGAGAGAAGCTTGTTCTGGAGAGAGGCGTGTTCTGGCGAGAGGCGGCAATGAGTACCATGAAGTGGCCAAAGGTGGTGGACGACCAGTTCTTTCTCTATGGCGCTCTCGGAGATAATTGTCCAACCTGCTGGCTAGGGAGATCAAGGAATCCAGGCTGTTGGTGTCATTTCTCGCTGCCAAATCGTCTTTCACCATGTCGCTAAGTCCCGCTGGAGTGACTCATCGTTCCACCCCGAGTCGACTGCTAACGTCCAGAACTCCACCGAATGTTCAGCAACACTGCGGGAGCCCTGGCGGAGAATGAGTAGATGCTTGCGGTGTCTTTATCATGGACGGAGTGGTCAAAGATCTTTCTCATCTCCGCGATAAAGGCAGTGAAAGAAGAACCGATATCCGGTTGGTTGTCCCAAACTGCTGTGGCCCTTGCTAATGCACTTCCCCGCAGCAACCCCATGACAAGCAATCTTTGACTTATCTGTGGAGTAAGTTGACGACTGCTGTTCAAGCACCAGGGAGCACTGAAGGAGGAAGGCCCGGTACCTCCCACATCTCCAGTGTAGATACGTCAGGCTCTCTGGATGAGGGTGTTGGTGACACGTGGGGGTTTGCCGCTACAGGCTGTCTGGGCTGGCTAGGCTGGGTTCCAGGAGTGGGTTGAGTGATATGAGTGGAGACACGGTCCATCTGGTCACCGATCTGCGCGACGTGAGCAGACAGGGAACGGAGGTTCTCCATGACCTCTCGGAGGAGCCGGTCGTGCTGTCCCAGGAGGGTACCCTGGCTGGTGAGGGCTCGTTGAAGGGTGTTTGCGTCCGCTGGGTCCGTGGTGGCCAGATCGTTCTGTTGCAAAGAACGGGCGAACCCAAACTCAGGACACTGGCACGGAGATACAGTCAGGATGCGGACGAGGGTGGGAGCATGGCTGGAGCTGAACGGCAAACAGGAGGGTGAATGGAAAGGCAGGAGGCAGACAAAACTTATCTTGACACAGGGCGTTGCTGAGCTGAATGGCAAACAGGAGACAGGTGGCAGGCAACACTTATCTTGACACGGAGAGACAGAGTTACACAGGTAAACCTCGGTACTGAAGTAAAACTTAGAATACACAATCCTAAGCGGCCAGGAACATGAATTACCACACTGGCTAAAACAATGATCTGGTGATGAGTGGATGCAAAGCCGGGATATTTATGCCGCAGGTTCAGATGAGAATCAGGTGTGCCACAATCAAAGGGAATTAGGAGAATATGGGGAAGTAACGGTCGGGACCGTGACAGAACATGAATTGGAGAGTCCTTGCAAGTGAATCTATAGGTTGTGGAATAAGTTCAGCGTTGAGGTGAGTGAAGTTATCCACAATGGTTCAGGAGCCTGATAGTTGAAGGATAGTTGAAAAGTTGAACTTTTCCTGAACCTGGTGGTGTGGGACCAAAGGCTCCTCTACCTCCATCCGGATTGCAGCAGTGAAAAGAGAGCATGGCCTGAATCAAGGTCAGGGTCCTTGATGATGAATAGTGTTTTCTTGTGGCAGTGCTCCTTGTAGATGTGCTCTGTGGTGGGGAGAACTTACTGTGATGGGCTGACTCCGTCCATAACTTTTTGAAGGCCTTTCCATTCTGGATCAGAAGAATATTGTAGTAAGTGTAATAAATGCTTAGTATTGGTTGGTATTACAACCATCATGGCACAGTTTCACCAAGTTAGGAATAGTATTTTTAATGATATTACCTGTGATAAACATTGGGAACCGTTACTGTCTAAATCCCTTGCAGGTGGTTATATAAAGCATAGGTCACTGCCCTGTGAAGAAATGCAGAATTTTTCCCCTAGTATTTTTGCCATTACTTTTGCTTCAACCAATTCCAACAAAGAAAAACAATGATTCTTTCATCTGTTTGTTTATTGAACATTAGACACACTAAATTGCTGCCACATTTACTTAAGTAACAGGAGTCACTACACTCCAAAAGCAATTCTCTGTGTGTGGCGCTCAGACAATTCAATAAGATGAGGCAATAAAGACCTACAATTGTTATATTTGTCAAAGGCAAATTTTCTGTTTACAAGTCTTTGGCAAACAAATCAAATTTTCATCAAATATATATTTATATGTACTTAACCAGATTCAAACTGTTTGGTGTTATCTTACCTCTGGTTTGTCATTTGATTTCTAAATAGGTTCATGAAAATGCTGAACATTCCAAAGGAGAATAATAAGTGATTCCAGACTTTTCAACAGGCACAGGCAAATGCGGAGTGATATAACTGATGTGTAGTATAATACTATACAGACCTGTCATCTCACTCATTTTGGTATAAAAATATAATCTATTTGGATGTATCGCATACTAAAACATAAATACACAATGATTTGTTTAAATGGATTGCGATTTGTCACGCTCCTTTCGGATATTAATCTAAATCTGAGCAAAGGAAACTCGTTCACATGTCTGACTAACATCAGTTATGCAAAGAAAATCTGTCAACACACAGATATATTGCAAATAATTTAGGCAAATATCGATTGCAAACTATTAGGATAGATGCATCCCCAAGTTTTAGCCCTGTGATTCATTGCTATTTACCACCTTCAGCAACACACACAAAATGCTGGAGGAACTCAGCAGGTCACGCAGCATCTATGGAAAAGAATAAATAGTCAATGTTTTGGGCCGAGACTCATCAGCAGGACTTATCTGGCATTTTGTTTGTGTTGCCTTGGATTTCCTACATCTGCAGATTTCCTCATCGTCGTTACCTACAAAATTCTTAATACAACTATTAAGTCATAAAAATAATCTCAGATCATATTTGATTATCATAAGTTCATCAACAAGTGTGCTAAGGATGGAACTCAACATTGATAAGCACAAGAGAGTCTGCAGATGCTGGATATCTTGAGAAAATCACACAAACCATTAGATTGGAGGAATTCAGCAAGTCAGGTGGCATCAATGGAGGGGAATAAACATACAAAATGCTGGAGGAACTGATGTAGGGGCTCAGCCCAACATGTTAACTGTTTATTCCCCTCCATAGATGCCGCCTCACCTGCTGAGTTCCTCCAGCATTTTGTGTCTGCAACCCAACACTGAAACCTCTATTACAATTTCTGGACAACCTTCTTGAGTTGTCTGGTTGAGTATGGGCACAAGAACTGTTCCAAAAATCTTCAAGTCCCAATCAGGTAAAATTTAATAAAAGGATTTAGCTGGGTGGTGTTGATTCTTATAAATATTCATCCACACACTATCTGTTGTAGCTAAAGATAAAGATGAGCTTTATTTGTCACATGTATATCAAAACATGTAGTGAAGTGCATCGTTTGCATCAGATTAAATTAGCGAGGAGTGAACTAGGCAAGTGTTGCCATGTTTCTTGCACCAATATGGCATATCCACAACTCACTAACACTAATCGTAAGTCTTTAGCACGTGGGAGGAAAGCAGAGCACCCAGAGGAAACCTATATGAGCACAGTGAGAATGTAAAAACTCCTTACAAGCAGTGACAGGAATTGAACCCCAGTCATCAATCTCTGGTAGGTGCTGTAAAGCCATGTGCTAACCGTTTTGCTACCATGCCATCCAATGAAGGACAAATTTATTTAAAGTTCAATGCAAATCAAGAGGTCAATTGTCAAGGCACAATTTGAAGCGTGAGATATAATACAAAACTGCACATGTGCAAAGTTATCGGACTGAATGGTGCCCTCATAAACAAAATATGACAATTGAATCTGTTGGGGCATATAGCAAACACACTTACATCTCCCTTCTTACCCAATTACCTATGCACCAACTCTCCCAAGAAAACCAAGAAATAAAAACCAGCAACAAGCATGCAGCCTTAATTTCCATTTTCTGCACTAATGTTATATGGGGGCTGATTGTAATCAACTGCTTCAAAAAAACACGTTGGAGTGTAGTTAGTTTAAAATGCATATTTTCTCCCACCAAGGCACAAGCAGCCTCAGAATAAAGTATTGGAACATTAAAAAGGGGGATTTTATTAATGTTTCCTTTAGTTTCATACACGAAGAAATGAAAGAATAAGCTAAGGGAGTATATTTGAAATGTAATCACTTTTGCAATATTCTGCAATGTTGCCTTTTTCTTTCTGCACATTAAAAAATGGATATGCAACATTTAATTTTGTAGCAGAAAGAAATACACAGGCACTGGGTCCTGCATTAACTTTTCTCCAGTTGGAAAGCAATGAGATATTTCAGTTGAGATGCTGAACAACAGTACTTCACCAGCCAATTTACTGCTGGTGAAATGATGAACCATGCACCCAGATCTTGCTACTCCAATTCACCATGACAATGCATTGAAAATAACGGGCTTCATTTTACAATCTTCACTCAGCTGAATGCTGATTCTGACAACCCCTGCCACCAACATCACATTGCTCATTGCTAGACTCTCTGTTTTTGATCCATATGCAAGGACTAACCACAAAGCATCTTCAGGCCAGAAAAGGGAAAAAGGTCAGGTATCTGAGTACAAACCTTGGGACCTTAGGCAATAACAAGATTGGGTTTGATCAAATGAAAAGTGCATTGCCATCCAGGTAGATCAGTAAAGTTAAAGATAACGATAACCTCTATTGTCACACTCAAGAAGTTTGGAAGAACGAGACCTTGGAGTTCAGACTGGGAACATGAAGAGGGAATGAGGATAAGGGTGAGTTTTGAAGAGGAGTGAGATAAGGGTGAGTTTTGAGGAAGGGTGCGACAAGGGTGAGTTTTGAGGAGGAGTGGGATAAGGGTGAGTTTTGAGGAAGTGTGTGAAGGGTGAGTTTTGAAGAGGAGTGAGATAAGGGTGAGTTTTGAGGAAGTGGCGACAAGGGTGAGTTTTGAAGAGGAGTGAGATAAGGGTGAGTTTTGAGGAAGGGTGCGACAAGGGTGAGTTTTGAGGAGGAGTGGGATAAGGGTGAGTTTTGAGGAAGTGTGGGACAAGGGTGAGTTTTGAGGAGGAGTGGGATAAGGGTGAGTTTTGAGGAAGGGTGCGACAAGGGTGAGTTTTGAGGAGGAGTGGGATAAGGGTGAGTTTTGAAGAGGAGTGGGATAAGGGTGAGTTTTGAAGAGGATTGAGATAAGGGTGAGTTTTGAGGAAGGGTGCGACAAGGGTGAGTTTGAGGAAGGGTGTGACAATGATATTATGGAGAAGACTATGGCAATCTGTGAGCAGAGAAAACCATTATCAATATTAGCTGACAAAAGTCAGGCAGAATCTATGGAAATGAATAAACAGTCAATGTTTCAGGCCAAGACCCTTCATCAGGACTGGAAAGGAAAGGGGAAGACACCAAAATAATAAGGAGGGAGTGGAAAGAGGATAGCTAAAAAGGTGATAGGTGAAGCCAGATGAGTGGAAAAATAAAAGACTGGAGAGAAAGAAATCTGATAGGAAAGGAGAGTGGACCATAGAACAAAGGGAAGGAAAAGGGAACCCGGGGGAGGTGATAGACTGATGAGAAGAGGTAAGAGGACAGAGTAGAGAAAAGAAGAAGAGAGGAGAGGGTGGTGTTGTTTCTCCACCCTGGCCCAAGCAGAGACCATGGACCAACGTGTTGAAACAGGAACAGGAATGGGAATTAAAATGTTTAGCCACAGGAAAGTTTTGCTTTTGGCAGATGGAGCACAGGTGCTTGACAATGCGGTCCTTTGATATATGACGGGTCTCTCCAATATAGAGACTTAACCAGGAGCACCAGGCGCAATAGAAAACCTTTATTATTTTCAACAAGCAAGTCATTGTAAACATTTTCAAATCTTTCAAATAATGATGTTGCTCCTCATCTAAGTCTTAGAAGGAAGAGCGCTTTCCTTGGGATAGGCCCTTTAGTCCAGACTCTGCAGAATGAAGAAACAGTCTCTCCATATCTACCCCATAAGTTCTGCAGTTGCACTGGATGAGGTTTAAGCAATGAAGCAATGGGACAGGAAGAGTCTCAGAGGAAACTTGTCCTGATACACTTGGGGAAGCTGGGATAGTAATCAGTTCATCTCAACCCGAAAGGCAACCCATGGTATCCATCAGTACCATGGAAGGGGGAAGTAAATTTGGATAGAAACTCTGCGAGAAGAGAAGCCTTGGATGGAATTGATTGGACTTAGTGGTCAAGAACATAAAACAGAGTGAAGACTGAGGGAGGAACATAGTATAGCAGCCTCTGTGAAAAATGCATATATTATCTGGATGCATAGTATAAATTCAAAGATTTAAAATGAGAGGCTGAAGACAACTGTAAATGTTTCAGCATTGACTTTAGCACTCATATCCCAGGGATCATGGACTGTCATGTCAAAATAGCATTCCCCATCAAAACCCAAGAATGGTCACTCAAGTTAGATAAGAAATGTTTGGACATCTAATTAACACAACCTGACAGGAATCAATGGCTTCAAGGGACGAGAGGAGAAAAGGAGCTTTAAACAATGGAAAATAATTGACAAAGTACTTGAACTTCATACTAAAATAATATTAAAAAGGTAACCAACACTTAAGAATGCCAGAGATTCATCAGATGCTGGAAACCCAGACTGATTAAGTGTCTTGGCCTGAAATATTGACTCTTTATTCCTTTCCATAAATACTGCCTGAGCTGCTGAGTTCCCCAGCATTTTTGTGTGTGTTACCATTACAAGCTTGCATTGCACACTGTTCAAAATTACACTTCGTTTTCCATTACATGGATTGACCAATTATGTGCCTTCACGTAAGACCGGTAGCAATGTAAACATGCTGCTCGTCTACCGAAGGCATTGGAATTGAGTGGACCCTATACACATGCGCACACGCTCCTCAGCTGATCAGAAGAAACTACTGCAAACTTTCCCCTCCAGACCAAGGAAAGTGATACCTACTAGTTCAGTTAGTGAAACCAATTAACTGAGCCCATAACATGCATTACAGTGTATTTCCTAATCTGTACAATGCTGACAATGTGTCAACAGCTAGCACGGGTAAAACAGACCCTATTTTGGAATATTGCAACATTTTCTCCAGAACAGAGCTGTTTCATTTTGTGTCATTTGCCAAATATGAAGCTGTCATTGTTTTATCCAATTTCTGTCTGCACTATTGTCCTAACGGTGCAAAAGAAATAAAACTTAAAGGTGGTTGGTGTAAGTTTATGTTTTTCTCCTATTACTTTGATGGTCATCTTGTCCGGAGGACAGAGGCCCTATTTCTGCCAGACTGTGAATCCAACCAGATCTGCAGGTTGGAAACTCTGGGTCAATGAGTCTTTGAGGCCAGGGCCAAGGGTCAGAGATGGCCTTTCCTGGGGCTGGAGGCTTGTCAGTGTGTGAGAGTGATGGGTAGGTGGGATGGTGAGAAAACGGCAAGTTTTGCTGACGTTGGCTTATTTTGATTTGTTGTTGCTGTCATCACTGCTTATGTTGTTCTGTCGAGCATCGTAGGCATGCTATGTTGGGTGTGTTGGTTTTTAATGCAAACAAAACATTTCACTGTATGTTTCGATCTACTGTACTTGCGATAAATAACTCTGAATCATAAGTTTGTGCTTTTTCTCCTTATACTTTGATGGATACGCAAATTTTTGGTTATGCTTAAAAATAAGATATTTCAGTAAAAAGTATATGAGCACTTCTTATCCAAAACTGAAATTCCAAAATCTGCAAACCTTCAAAATCCAAAGTTATTTTTGAGTGCTGACATGACATCACAAATGGAAAATTCCAAAAGGCGCTGGGATGGTTCCCAGCCAATGTGTAGGCCTTTGTACACCACTGACAGTTCTGAAAAGTGATCTCACATACGTAATGAACAGAAGTTAATGAAAAATAGCAAAACATTGCATAAAGCAAAAAATAAAGATCTCGATCGTGTATTGAATGAGTGGATTCGTCAGTGTTGGAGTAGACATATGCCACTTAACGGTATGCTGATCATGAAATAAGCAAAGATCTAGCACAACAAAAATTGAAGGTAACTGAATATTCAGTAGGCTGGTTGCAGAAATATGAGAAAATTGAGAAAAGGCATAGCATTAATTTTTTAAAATTGTGGTAATAGAGCGTCTGTTGTTCACAAAGCAGCAGAGAAATTCATTGATGAGTTTGCCAGTATCATCATTGATGAAAATCTAAAACACTGAACAACTAGATCAGTATATATGTTTGATGAACATGTTTAAGAAAAAGACTCCCTACCAATAGCACATAAGTTCAAAGTCGGAAATAATAGCAATGCCAAAAAGCCATTCTCTGTCCACCTGGGCAGCCAAGGTAGTGATGGCTTATGTTTCTAATGGTTCAATGTACACGTTATTGCTCCATGCAGAAAATTACTAAAAATATTATATAAAACTATTTTCAAGGCATACGCATAAACTATGTATGTAATGTAAATGAATCTCATATATAGACTTGGGTCCCATCCCCAAGTATTTCATTATATGGATGCAAATATTCCAAATTCTGAAAAAAAAAAGAAATCTGAACACTTCCAGCCCCAGGGATTTCGGATAAGGGGCTCTACCTGTATGTATGTGTAGGAGTCTTGAGAAGACAATTATAACACGGGCAGCTTCTACCATTTCTGCATTATTGAACTTCTTGTTTTCCGTATTTGAATATTTGTTGGACAATGACATTCTTCACAAATCCCATATCATATTAAGATAACAACATTACTGCTTTTGATTGCATGTAGTAAAATTTTATGACTTACTAATTTACTGCCCTTTACGCCACTAGCACTTAGGAAAGCAATGAGGGTCCTCCATCTCTGAAAAATTTATTAGACCCCATGTAATTGTTAAAATATCTAAAAACTTTACATTCATCCATTAAGACATGTAATCACCAAACTTCAGGCTGAATACCCTTCCAAAATAGTTTTCTTACACTATTTGAAAATAAAGTTATCTACATTATGTCCCATGCTATACTTAGCATTTTGTCAGTAGCTATTCAACAGCATTTCAAACTATAACACACATTGCTTAGGGCTGGATATTAAAATGCATGTATAATCATATTTTACCTATTACAATTAGTTTTCAAGTCATTAGCTTGGATGATTTTGGCTGCAACCTGATATGAAATCTATCCTTAATTCTTTTAATGGGACTTCTTTGCATTTGATGTTGTTTTGATTTTGATCTTCAATAATGCCAATAATACACAGAATAATTGCTATAAAAAGACTACTTGAAGAAATAGTTAAAAGTCTATAAAGATTAAGAAAAACTTTTGGAAACCACTTTTGTTTAGAAAGTTTGATAACCAGATGCCAAAAGAGCATTCTTCACATTGGTTGGTAACTTATGATGAAATAATCTTTATAAAAGTAAATGCTTGGATTAAATAAAGTGTACTGCTGTTATGGTAATATTCACATCGGAAGTGAGGAAGAATCTGCAAATAATTCAAGATTCATGTTTATTTCTCATGTGTACATCAAAACATGCAGTGAAATGTATCATTTGTGTTAACAACCAACACACCCAAGATTGTGCTGGGGGCAGCCTACAAGTGTTGCCGCATAGTCCGGCACCACAATGCTTGGCAGAACAACACAGAACATAACAAACAAGAAAACAACAGCAGGAAAACAAGTCCCAATCCTCCTTTCCACATTTCTCACATAATCAGCTGAGAATTGTTATAAATGAAAAATACTATGCATTAAACTTCTTTGAAGTTGTTGACGTATTGCATAAGATTATTAGCAAAGAAAATTGAAGTTATATCATGCATGTTTATCTACACAATGGGCACAGAGAAGGAGATAACAATATTGCAAGATCATCAGCGAGACTCAGTAATCAACCGCTACATCTGTAGTGAACCAAACTAATCACCTTCCTGGAACAAGTATAGAGCTAAATGGTGGTGACAGGATTTGAGAGCAGATCAATGAATTCAGTTCTAATGTACAGTACATCTGGTGAATAACCTGCCATCACTCGTTCAGACACAACAAATAACCGCTTGAGTGAGATACAAGAAGTTCAAAGTTCAAAGTAAATTCATTATGGATGTATACATACGTCACCATATTATCTTGCAGGCATTCACAGTAACTACAGAGAAACACCAACCAATATAATTAATGTAAATCCACTCATAATGGCAAATAGCCAATGTGCAAAAGAAAGCAAACTGTACAAATACAAATAAAGAAGAAAAAACAAATAAATATTGAGAATACGAGTGCTAGTGTTCCTAAAAGTGAGTCCATAGGTTGTGGTATCAGTTCAGTGCTGAGGTGAGTGAAGTTATCCCCTCTGATTCAAGAGTCTGTTGGTTTAGGGTAATACCTGTTCTTGAACCTGACGGTGTAGGACTCGAGGCTCCTCTACCTCCTTCCTGATGGCAGCAGTGAGAAGAGAGCATGGCCTGGATGGTGGGGGTCCTTGAAGAGTTATGCTGCTTTCCTGCAACAGCGCTCCTTGTAAATGTGCTCACTGGTGGGGAGGGTTTTATCGATGATGGACTGAGTTGTATCCACCACCTTTTGTAGGTTTTACTGTTCAAGGACATTAGTGTTCCCACACTGGGCTGTGATGTGTCCAGTAAGTATACTCTCCACCGGGCATCTACATAAATTTATCAAAGGTTATGGGTATTTAGGGAAATTTGAACATCAATGCAATAAAGGGATAAGGAAATTAACACTTTAAAGATATCTGAAATGTTGTCCACCAACAATGGTTTTCACTTGCCTCTCTCTCATTAAAGAAAGCTGCTTTCCCAATGCAAGCACTTCATTTAGATTTCTGATCATGAAATAATCTTACTACAACCGCTTCCAAAGATGTTAAAAAATAAATAATTTTTTACTACTTGAGTCACAGTTCTGCTGGAGTTAATTTTATAATGAATTACATTGTAGTTACATTTGGACATCAGACTAACAGGTGAGCAGTTGAATTGAATGCAAGGAAACTTCCAGAGTGCAAACATTGGAATGACTTTCAGAGACACATGGGTTTATTTTGACAATGTCTTCTCTCAGCAACATTCCTATATATATATATATAAATCATTGTTGTGTACTAATGCAGTGCTGTGATTAGAATTATATTCAGACTAAGTGCATCAACGGTGACAGGATGCAGAAGGACTAGGGCAGAGGTTAGAGATAAGAGGAGAAAGATTTTACAGGAACCTGAGGGGCAACTTTTTCAGCCAGAGTAAGCTACCAGAGGAAGTGGTTGAGACAGGTACATTGGCAATATTGAAAAAGGCAGCTGGACAGGTACATGGAGTGGAAAGGTAATTGAAGGAAAGTACAGCAGGGATGTCAGAAGTAGATTTTTTTTACACAAAGTGGTAGGAGCATGAAACGTGCTGCCAGGGGTGTTGGAGAGGCAGATGCATTAGAGACATTTAAGAGGCTCTTAGATAAGCACATAGATAAAAGAAAAAAATAGAGGGCTGTGAGGAAGGGAAGGGTTAGATCAATCTTAGAACAGGTTAAAAGGCTGGCACAATATCATGGGCTGAAGGGTCTGTACTGTGCTAACCCATGTTCTACGTAAAATATATTTGATTCAAGCAGTTTCTAATATCATAGAAAAGTGAGGAAATCCCAAATTCCTTAGAAACAAAACAGTGATCGACACAAACAAGAGAAAATCTGCAGATGCTGTAATCGACACAAATCATTTCAATCATCTATGTTTGATTGATGGATGTACTCTTACATGACTACCACCCATACAGATGTGGCAATCCCGTCTTCCTTCTAAACATCTTGAGAGTGTTGTTTAACTTAAGCACATATTGGACAAACCAATAGGTGGTTGGTTCATCTGTTACATTCTTTTTCCGCACTATACAGTCAAATCCACCTACATGCTTTTAAAACAAAAATGGTCAGAAACAGCAGATATGACTCAGCCATAATAAAGATGTGCCATACAGAGTCACAGTACAAAGCCATCAGAGACACAATAATATAACATTATTCAGCGTGCAGTCATTTACAATGCATCTGCTTTAAAAGGTTGTAGTAAGCATGCTGCCTCCCTGCATGGTACGGAATGCACTGCAGCGAACAGGGAGGCTCAACAATTGGTAGTCAAAACTGCCCAAAGCTTCATGGTACCAGTCTACCCACCATCGAGGACATATATATAAAGGTGCTGGAAAAAGGCCAGCAATATCATAAAGGATCCCACCCACCCTACTGCTTGTCCCACTCCCCTCGGGGAGGAGGCTACGTAGCATCCATGCCAGGACCACCAGACCAAAAACAGTTACTTTCCCCGAACAGTAAGGCTGATCAACACCTCAACCCACTAACCCCTCCCATGCCCCCCACCATCACTACTTTATCATTTGCTATCAGGGTTGCCTGATGCACAGACACTGCTCTGCCTAACATCATTTTATGTACAAACAAATAATCTATGTATCACATACTTAGCGATTCAGGAACAGCTTCTTCTCCTCTGCCATCCAATTTCTAAACAGACATTGAACTCACACGGCCTCACTTTTTTTGTATTATTTCTGTCTTTGCACTACTATTTTTAATTTAACTATTTAATATGCACATAAATACTTACTGTAATTCATTTATTTTTTTCTATATTTATCATGTATTGCATTGTACTGCTGCTGCTAATTTGAATACACATGCCAATGAAACTAAACCTGATTCTGATCCTTCTGATTCATATATATTTATATTTATTATCATGTTATTATCATTTATTATCATGTTCTTTATCTTATTGAATTTTTATTGTGTTGCATCAGATGCAGAATATCTATTATTTCATTCTCCTTTACACTTGTACTGGAAATGACGACCTTGAATCCTTGATCGATCCCACCATAAGTCTACCTTCCAATAGTTTAGGGAGTAAACAGTTAACAGCTCACATGTGCGGCCCAGATACTTCGAGTGAACATTGTTACATGCATTGTAATGAGTCATAGCATATAAAGACAATCGTCTTGAATTACTCTCACTTCATAACTTTCTACATTCTCATGCCTCATATAACTTTCAATTGATTCTTTTAAAACGGTAAGAATCGGTGTTCCTGGGGATCTGGCTGATCCTCTGTACGCTGGCCTTCATTGTAAGAGGATTTGAAGGAAGGCGCAGAGGTGAATAGTCACAATTAAGTGGGGCCCTGGTGGAAGTGTGCCTGGAACATGGCGCACCGTTCTGGTCACCCTACTCGTCATGACTCTCCAAGACCCAGGCGTCACTATCTCCTTGTTTAACTGGATCCTTGGTTCCTCACTGTCAGACACCAGTTGGTAACAGCATCTCCTCCCCAATCACTATCAGCAGAGATGCACTGCAGGCCAATGTGCTTAGATACCACCGCCCCCCCCCCCCCCCCCCACCCTCACTCTACTCACTTTACACTTATGACTGTGAGGCTAAGCATAGCTCCAATGCAGTATTTAAGTTTGCTGATGACACCACTGTTGATGGCTGAATCAAAGGTGGTGATGAATCTTTTTTCCCTTTTCAAGGTGGATGGTGTTCTGTCAGTGCTCTTGACCTCCAGGTGCACTCAGACTGCAGTTCTTTACGGCAATGCTTCCTGCTCCCAGGGCTCTCCAAAGAGCTGTTTCTCGATATCCCAAGGGCGCGGCCTAGAAAACGAGCATGCCTACCAGGTTCTGAGGCTTTGCGACCCTGTGGACGGTCGGATTCTATGCCGGTGTCGCCGACCGAAGTGTCGCGGGAGAAAATGGGATACTGGGAACGGCGAGGTAGCTGTCATAGGTCTCTGTACTCGGTAAACTGCTCTTTCTCTCATCGGTGGGGGAGAGTTTGCTGCCAGTTCTCAAATCAGACTCATAAAAAAATAAGCAATACAGCCAACTTCAACTTCATAATCAGCGAGTTGTTTTGTTTTGTGTGTCTGCCTCACGCTGGGTGACACCTCTCTGCTCCTTTATTAGGGAGAGGGAGAGGGGAAGGGGGAGAGGGAGAGGGAGAGAGAGGGAGGAGGAGAGAGGGAGGGGGGGAGAGAGAGAAAGAGGAAGGAGAGATTAAGACAAAAGAGCTGATTGTGGTCTTCAGGAAGGGTAAGACGAAGGAACACATACCTATCCTCATAGAGGGATCAGAAGTGGAGAGAGTGAGCAGTTTCAAGCTCCTGGGTGTCAAGATCTCTGGGGATCTAACCTGGTCCCAACACACTGATGTAGTCATAAAGAAGGCAAGACAGCGGCTATACTTTATTAGGAGTTTGAAGAGATTTAGCATGTCAACAAATATACTCAAAAACTTCTATAGTTGTACCGTGGAGAACATTCTGACAGGTTGCATCACCGTCTGGTATGGAGGGGCTACTGCACAGGACCGAAAGAAGCTGCAGAAGTTTGTAAACCTAGTCAGCTCCATCTTGGGCACCAGCCTACAAAGTACCCAGGACATCTTTAGGGAGCGGTGTCTCAGAAAGACAGCGTCCATTATTAAAGACCTCCAGCACCCAGGGCATGCCCTTTTCTCACTGTTACCATCAGGTAGGAGATATAGAAGCTTGAAGGCACACACTCAGTGATTCAGGAACAGCTTTTTCCTCTCTGCCATCCGATTCCTGAATGGACTTCGAAGCTTTGGGCACTACCTCACTTTTTTTAATATACAGTATTTCTGTTTTTGCACATTTTTTAATAGTCCATTCAATATAGGTTATTGATTTACCTGCTTATTTATTATTATGTTTTATTTTAATTATTATTATTTCTTTTCTCTCTCTGCTAGATTATGTATTGCATTGAACTGCTGCTGCTAAGTTAACAAATTTCATATCACATGCCGGTGATAATAAACCAGATTCTGATTCTGAGATTAGCATGTAAGTGCCATCACAAAGAAGGCACGACTGCACCTCTACTTCCTTAGAAATTTCTGCAGATTCAGCATGTCACAAAAACTTTGACAAACTTATACAGATGCACAATAGATAATATCCTAACTTATTCCATAATAGCCTGGTATTGAAACTCCAATGCCCAGGAATGGAAAATGCTACAGAAAGTCGAGGATACAGCCTGGTCCGACAGAGGCAAAGCCCACCCCATCATTGAGAGCATTTACATGGAGCATTGCCACAAGAAAGCAGTATTCATCATCAAAGATCCCCACCATCCAGGTTATGTCCTCTTCTTGCTACTGCCATTGGGCAGGAAATACAAAAGCCTTAGGTCCCACACCACCAGGTTCAGGAACAGTTATTACCCTAGAACTATCGGGCCAATAAACTTATGTGGATAACATCATTCATTACTAATCTGAACTGATTCTATGATGTACATTTTCAAGGACCTTTTACAACTTGTTATCAGTATTATTTTTATTTGTAGACAACGTCTTCTTTTCTACATTGGTTACTTGGCAGTCTTTGTCTGTTTCTGTGTACAGCTTTTCTGTAAATTCTATTATATTTCTTTTTCAAGTAAATGCCTGTAAGAAAATGAACCTCAACTTAGTACATGGTGACTTTGATAATGAATTTACTTTGAATTTTGAAGTGTCACCTGCACAGTTCAAAGGTTCACAAGATTGATTCCAGGATGATATGTCTGTTGTTTGAGGAGAGGTTAAGCAAACTGGACCTCTGCTCTCTAAAGTGTAAAATAACTCACTGAGTAATACAGTATCCTTAAGGGGCTGGACAGGCTAGATGCAGAGTTGATATTTCCCCTAGCTGTGGTGTTTACATTAAATTAGATTTCTACAGTGTGGGATGTATTCACCCAGTCTGGTAAGATACTGAGATACACTCTGCTTAGGTCCAGTCAGCAATCCAGGAACCAAGATAATAAATGTTCACTGCACTCATTCTATTGTAAGTATACCCTCCCTAAGCAGGGCCACTAGACCTGAACACAACATTCCAAATATAGTCTCTTGGGCCCTAGATAATTTGAGCAATGCATCTCCACTCTCGTCCTGAAATCCTTTATTAAAGGCTAACACGCCGTTTGCCTTCCTAATTGCTTGCTGCATTGCACGTTAATTCTCTGTGATTCATGTGCACAAGGACACCCAGGTCTCTCTGAACACCAGTCATAAAGCCACTCTGCCTTTCTATTCCCACTAACTCAATTGCTACCAAGACATCAGTGTCACAACATTACAACTCGGATAATGAACAAATATGGAAAGAGAGTAAAAAAAATGGCATGAAAACAGAAATCTAAGTTAGGTATCCAATTTCCTGTTCTGAACATAACATGCACTAATCTTGTTCCCGCTGCCACTTGATGAAAGCGATGGCCACTATCAATAGATCTCTTTAAAAATCATAGTCAATGGGCCAATCATTTCATGTTTCTTGTCTGGACAGCTTTAAATCTGAGCAAGTAGTTCTTTTCAAGAGATCAGGAGACCAGACAGAAAGGGCAAGGGAAGGGGCAGGGGCAGTAAACTTTGGCTATGACAGGGTGAAGATGATCCACTTCTACTCCTCATTTGCCAACAGAAACCATTATCACATTACTTAATTTTATATTTTCCTGCATATCAAGGCAAACAAAGTTGACTGTTCAAAGTAAGCTTATTATCACAGTACACATATGTCACCATATCTAACCCTGAGATTCATTTTCTTGTGGGCATACTCAGTAAATCCAGGAAACAATCAAATGAATGAAAGATTGCATCCAACAGGACTGACAAACAACCAATATGAAAAAAATAGTAACAATAAATAAATAAGTGATAATCAACGAGAGCATGAGGTGAAGAGTACTTGAAAATGAGTCCATAAGTTGTGGGAACAGTTCAGTGTAGGGTTGAGTGAAGTTATCCACATTGGTCCAAGAGCCAATGGCTGAGTGGTAATAACTGTTCTTGAACCTGGTGGTGTGGGTTCTGAGGCTCCTGTACCTTCTTCCTGATGGAAGCAGCAAAAGGAGAACATGACCTGGGTGCTGAGTATCCTTGATGATGGATGCGACAGACACTTCCCTGCAACAGTGCCCCATGGAGATGCACACAATGGTGGGGAAGGTTTTACCCTCAATGGACTGGGCTGTATCCACTATTTTTTGTAGGACTCTCCATTCAAGGGCGTTGGTTTTTCTATACCAGGCCATAAAGCAACCAGTCATCTACAGAAGTTTGTCAACGTTTCAGATGTCATGCCAAATCTTCACGAACTCCTAAGAAAGCAGATTGACTGCTATGCTTTCTTCGCAATTGCACTTACGTGCCGGGTCCAGGAAAGATCCTCTGTGATGATAACACTGAGGAATTTAAAGTTGCTGACCCTCTCCACCTCTGATCCTCCGATGAGGACTGGCTCATGGATTTCCGGTTTGAAGTCAATTATCAGCTCCTTGGTCTTACTGATATTGTGAGAGTTTGCTGTTGTGGCATCACTCAGCAAGATTTTTAATCTCCCTCCTATATGCTGATCAAATTGAACTTATTATCAAATGACATATATGTCAGCATATACTATGCTGGAATTCATTTTCTTTCAGGCATTCATAATAAACAAAGAAATACAATAGAAGGACTGAAAAACTACAAATATACAGATAGATAGATAGATAGATAGTACTGATAATATTGGTTGTAGAGTCCTTGAAAGTGAGTCTTTGGTTTGTGGAATCAGTTCAGTGCTGTGGTGAGTGACGGTATCTACACTGGTTCAGCAGCCTGATGTTTGAAGTGCCATAGCTGTTCCTGAACCTGGCGGTGTGATACCTAATGCTCCTGTACTTCCTTCCCGATGGCAGCAGTGAGAAGAAAGCATGACCTGGATGGTGAGCTTCCTTGATGATGGGTGCTGCTTTCTTGTAGATGAAGAAAAAAGTGATTCCTGCACTGGGCAACCTGGGAAGAATCATGGTCATTGACAGGAACGCTTTCAGTACAAAATTATCAGAAAACTCCAGATGACATTTGGGATTATTGGTTTAAAATGGCTAACTTCAAGGTTGTGTACCCATTTAGCAAAGGTACACAGAGGCATGCGTGGAAGTATAAATTTATAACATAGAACTGTACACAGCAGAACAGGCAATTCAGCCCATGATATTTGTTCCAAACCCGATGCCAACTGAATCTAAATCTGGTCTAAACAACAACTGAACCTCTTGACCATGTCTGCATACTTTTATGTATTGAATTGCTGCCAGATGATTGGCTGATTGGATATTTGCATTATGAGGAGGTGTCCAAGTGTACCTTATAAATTGGCCATTGCATGTATATTCCCTTTGTCTCTTGAATGCTATAATGTCACATGGAGGAAGAAACGGCAAGGTTTATAAACAAATAGCAAAATTATCCAATTATACTATCAACTCTTCTACAAAAATCAAATTACCCGCAGGTCTGGATGCAACTACAGTAATTGGTGATCTGCACTTTTGGTCAGCAGACAATTGGAATGATGAAGGCAATTAAATACATTGTCTATACATGCCCTCCAGAGGTTATTATGGCTGCTATATCAGAACCCATCAATCGCAAAATAAGAAGAATAGATGCTGCCTCCTTATCTCTTCATCCGCGGCGGCAACCAAAATATTAGTGAGGTAATCATGAGGTAAATTATGTCAATGGAATGACAAATGCAGGCTTTGCAACACAAAAAAATGGAGAGGAATAATTACAGGCCCGGAATATAATTGAGCAATTTGATGGTCCTGTACTTGAGCTGTCGTTTTGATGTGAAGTGCTGTCATACCCTGTAACACTACTGGAATCAGACAGGCCTCGTCCACTTTGATCTGTGCTTAGGCAAATGAAATGAGGTCAAAATCTGGTCATTAAAAACTCCCTCGTGTGATTAAAGTTTTCAACTTCACAGGAGATTTTTTTTTTAATCAGTTGTCATGAAGCATAAATTGTCAACACATAAAGAGACATAATAATAAACAGGAG
Organism: Hemitrygon akajei; assembly: GCF_048418815.1. Taxonomy (NCBI): domain Eukaryota; kingdom Metazoa; phylum Chordata; class Chondrichthyes; order Myliobatiformes; family Dasyatidae; genus Hemitrygon; species Hemitrygon akajei. The sequence goes on along the minus strand of NC_133144.1, from coordinate 53,817,952 downwards.
GCATCAAGCTGAAAAGGTGGTCTAAAGAGATAAAGGTGTTAACCCTGTTTCCTTAATGCTAGGCCTAATTCAACAAAAGGCCAATTCAGTTAAGGAGACACTAAATAAACACACATACAGGCCTCCCCGGTTACGAATGCCTGACTTATGAACACCTTTATATGTGAAAGAGCTCATGCAATATCATTAAATTCAAAAGCCCCACATTTATTCTATAAACAGCAGGTCTAATTTTCTGTCTCTCACTCTCTCCACTTTTGAAATTCTTTTCTTTTTGCCAGATGTAGGTGTATTTGATGCCGTTCATTACCATACTTTGAAGCTGCAGTTAGCACAGAGAGTGATATTTGGGGCATTTTCCACCCTTACAGACAAAATCAAATTACGGACGAGTAAAAAAATGAAAAGTGGTAGGTGGTGTAGCAGCATTCACACCAGGCTTTGAGGCGAGTGGTCCCGGACTTCAATCTAGCTGACTCCTTGCACACTTTCCATCCATGCTGGGTTGGGCATTGAGCTAGCAACTCGGCCTCATGAAAAACAGACAAAGTGCTAAAGAAATGGCAAGGTTGCCACCCGATGTGCCACAGGGTGCAGAAAAGAACAATTTAAAAAAACTGTCTGCTACCCAGAAGCTGGTATGTATTACTTGATAAAATACGTTCGTATATGTAGAGTGAATGTCGGAATCACAGATTAACAGAAGCATAAATAACATCTGTAGCAAGAAAAATAGCAATTTTCTTTCTTGGTTCTTTCATGCTCATAAGCAGTAATGAATAAAGACTACATTGTTTAATCACATGACTGGTACTTTACCAGATCTTTGGGTTTCACCACTTTCATGAAGGCACCACGAGTGCTTGCCTCTTGCTGTTCTTTTCTCGTAACCCTTCTGGCATCCAGGAACTTTAGATTTGGTAACTTATGAAGAACAAAGTACCTGGAAAGAGAAATATGAGAAAGGTCCTGGTGAATAATAATCTCACCATTCGCTAGAACTAGTCCAATGTGGAGATGCAAAGGACTAAAGAAAACAGAGGAAGCAAGTCCACATTGTTCTCTATAAAAGCCAGAAAAGCATCATAAGGTACAAAATAGAACTTGTAAAGAAACTTTTCATTTTAAGCCTCCTTAAGACATTATAAGGAGCCTGCACTGAAATATTGTCTTTTCCAATATCCAGATGTACCAAAGGACATCATTAGCAATCAAGAGTTTTTGAAGAATAGAAATTCAATAATGCAGAAACACTTTGACTAACCTAAACACAGCAAGAACCCGAAGCATTACAAAAAGATCAAATAATGGTTTCGATTAGGAGGAGAAAAAAAATTAGATGGAACAATGAAAATGTGTGAATTCTCCAAATAGCACCACAGGGTAATTACGACACCCTTGAGATGGGTAATTGGGAGGATCCGTTTTCGGACATCAGTCATAATCTTATTGAATGGTGGGTCAGGCTCGATGGGCTGGATGTCCTACTCCTGCTCCTATTTCTTAAGTTCTTATGACAAGGAGAAATATAGGGTGGCATTGTAGCAAAGTGGTTAGCAAAATTTCTTTCCAGTCACATCTATCACTCATCGGGGTTTGATTCCTGCCACTGTCTACAAAGAGTTTGTATGTTTCTCTGTGCCCATGTGAACATTGCAAAGATGTATAGTTAGGGTTGGTGAGCTTTGGGTCTGTTGATGCCAAAAGCATAGCAACACTTGTGGGCTGCCCCCAGGGTATCTCAGATTCGAGTTAGTCACTGACGCAAACAACACAATTCATTATATGTTTCAATGTATGCATGACAAGTAAAGCTTATATATAAAACAAAATTGCCCAACCTCTCCTAATAGTTAAACTCCCTAATCTATACTATTACAGAAAGGTATCAGCAGTTCAGATGACCAAATCCAGTTCTGATGAAAGTTTGGCTGAAAGGAGAATTCTATTGCAATATCCCCTGAACTTGTTACTGATATTGTCACCAAAGGTTGCTGAAAAGTCAGAGCAAGGGTAAAAGGGCATCTCAAACATGAAAGGACATGGAACATAACTGTCTCTCTTTAACCAGCATAGTACGTTCGGAAATTGATAACACAAAGACAAAGAAAGAAGAGGATTTAGAACAGGTATATTGCAACCAGAGAAACTGGACAGAGAGAATTAAAAGGAAGCTTGAAAGCAGGCCACTCAGCCCAACGAGCCCTTGCTGATTATCAAGTACCTATTACACCACAGGCAAAGGCTTCCCCAACATTGAGCACATCTACATGGAGCACTGCCCCGAGAAAGCAGCATCTGTCATCGAAAAGAAAAACCACCATCAAGGGTATGCTTGCTTTCCACTACTACCATCGGGAAGGAGGTATAGGAGCCTCAGGCGCCACACCACGAGGTTCAAGAACAGTTATTATCCTACAACCATCTGGCTCCTGAACTGGCTAGGATAACTTCACTCACCTCAACACTGAACTGATTGCACAATCTATGGACTCTCTTTCAAAGACTTTACAACTCAAGTTCATGATAATTGTTTCTAATTTGCATAATTTGTCTTCTTTTACACATTGGTTATTTGTCACTTTGTTTATCTATATTTTTCATAAATTCTATATATTTCATTATTTTCCTGCAAATGACTGCAAGAAAATGAATCTCAAAGTAGCATATGACAAGATACATTCAGTGACATTATTAAGTACATCAGTACATTGCTCATTAATGCAAAAAACTAATCAGCCAATCATGTAACAGCATTGACAGCAACTGAATACATAAAGACATGCGGACATGGTCATGAAGTTCAGTTGTTGCTCAGGCCAAATATTAGAATGTGCAAGAAATGTGACCTGAATAACTTTGACCATGGAGTGATTGTTGGTGCCAGAAGGGGTGGTTTGAGTATCTCAGAAATTACAGATCTCCTGGGATTTTCACGCACAACAGCCTCTTGAGTTTACAGAGAATGGTTTGAAAACAAAAACCATCCAGTGAGCATCAGTTCTGCGGGGGGAAAAAACACCTTGTTAATGAGAGAGGTCAGAGAAGAATGGCCAGACTGTTTCAAGCTGACAGGAAGGTGACCATGCAATGCAAAAGTGGGGTGCACAGGAGCGTCTCTGTATGCAAGACATGTTGATCCTTGAAGTGGATGAGCTACAGCAGCAAAAGATTCAACAATGCAGGGGGTACCTAATAAAGTGGCCATTGAGTGTATATGAACTATGATAATAAACCTACTTTGAATTATATGAAGCTTATTACACTCTCCACATTTTCACATCAACTCCCCCAGATTCAACCACCTATTGACCCACACAGGACTGATTACAGAGGCCAACTAATCCTCTTTGAGATACTGGAGGAAGCTGGTGAACCTAGAGAAAACCCACATCACGGAGGGAGACTGTTGAAACGCTGCAAAATCAGCACTCAGTATCAGAATTGAATCTAAGTTACTGTGAGGCAGCCATCTCTACTACTGCACCACAGAAATATATTTTTCTTCAGATTTAGCATTATATATACCTGCAGTGCATATACAATAGCAAAATGAGACTCATCCCATTATAGAAATGACTAGGCAGTAATTAATACTTTGCATGGTGAAAAGGGACCAGTGACTCTGATATAAAATATTGATATTCTATGATGAAATTAGATCATACATTACTCACAAGTAAATCAACTTCCCTTGGTTGAGACAGCAAGACTCTGTCTTTGAAATAAGTGGCACGGCGGTATTTCTTGGAGAGAAACTTGTAGATTTCTATGTCTCATCTCACCTTAAGTGCTGTAGCAATTGCACATAAATATTGGTGACTGCCATTAGCCTCACTAAGATCTTGACAGCAAATTATGGCCCTTTGCATTTGGTGCAGTCATTCACACTATGCCAAAGCCATCGATCTTCAACTACCATTTAGATATAATGGATGTCTTTTTAAAAGAAACCCAAGGAAAATTGTTTTCCCCTAAAAAAAAATAGAATAAATGCACTCAATGGATTTCCTGAACCCTTCACTTAAATTATAAAGGAATGAAAGTTGGGATTCATATAAAGTAATGGGATGGGGAGAAATCTGTTATCTGGAGCCCAACACTTCAATGACTCTCATTACTTAATATCTTTTATTTCCCCAGGAATCCCTCTTATTTATTTTATTTTGAGATACAGCACGGAACAGGCCCAACAGCACCCAACAAGACATGCCGCCCAGCAACCCACCTATTCAACACTAGCCAATCACACGATAATTTACAGTGCCCAATTAACCTATCAACCTACATGTCTTCAGACTGTGGGAGGAAACCTGAGCACCAGGAGGAAACGTGCGGTCATGGGGAGAACACACAAATTCCTAACAGATGGTGCCGGAATTAAACTCTAAACTCTAGTACCTTGAAGTGTAATAGCATTGTGTCAACCACTACACTAATGCAGGGCACTATCGTATCAATGAGGATTGTGCTGGGTAGCTCACAAGAGTCACCATGTTTCTGGTGCCAGCACAGCATGCCCACAGCTTACTAACCTTAACCTGTACATCTATGTAGTGTGGGAGGAAACTGGAACGCTGGAAGAAAACCCAAGTGGTCATGGGGAGAATGTAGAAACTCCCTACGGATGGACGTGAGAATTGAACTCTAATATTACAGCTGACCACTATGCTATCAGGCCACCATTTCAAACATCCTTTTAATCCCTCATGTCTTTTGCTGTCTTATTTGGACAAATGCTGGCTGCTAATAGACAATGCAAAGGCCAGCTGGCTGTAATGACTCATCATCACAGATATCAGTGTCTGGAAGTTTTCATTTCTGCCACTTCTTAATGAATGAATTAGGACACAGAAGCAAAAACAGTGAAGATGATGAGAAGGGAAAAAGAGGACATGGGGAGGATGTTTCTGTAGTGGGTGAGTCTAGGATCAGCGGGCACAGCCTCAGAATAGAAGGACATCCCTTCAGAATAGGGATGAGGAGGAATTTCGTTAGCCAGAGGACGGTGAATCTGTAGAATTCAATGCCACAGACATCTGTGGATCTAAGTCATTGGGCATATTTGAAGCAGAAGTTGATAGGTTCTTGATTAGTAAGAGTGTCAAAGATTATGGGGAGAAGGGTGAAGAATTTGGTTGAGAGGGATAATGAATCAGCCATGATGGAATAATAGAGCAGACTCTATGGACTGATTGGTCTAATTCTGCTCCTATGTCTTATGGTTTTTATGATGCTAACATGAGCTACCTTTGTTAGACCCATCTGATATATCCCACTGCTAAATATAGGTGTGGTATTTTGCTGGTTTATCATAATGAAATCCTTGTCTGAATTCTTGAGTTCAACACCTTCAAAGAGCTTCTCCCAGACAGCTTCTGAGTGAGATTCAATGGGTATTAAAAGGCATCACAGCCTGCTCACACAAAAAACTCATCTGACTGCATGTTGAATCAAAAGATGATGCCTCAAAAAGGCAGCATTGTTATTAAGGACCTCCCCATCAACCAAAACATGCCATCTTCCATCAAGAAGGAAGTACAGGAGCCCGAAGACACAGACTCAACATTTTTGAAATACCTTCTTCCCCACTGCCATCAGATTCCTGATTGGGTATATTTGAAGTGGAGGTTGATAGATTCTTGATTGGCAAGGGCGTCAAAGGTTATGGGGAGAAGGCAGGAGAACGCATCTAAGGACAGTCAATCAACCATGATGAAATGTCAGAGCAAAGTCAAGGAGCCAAATGGTCTACTTCTGCTCCTGTGTTTTATGGTCTAATCCTGTGTCTCTGTTCTAAACATTTACAAAAAGTAAATGTGGGAAGTTCTCAGATCAGGAAGCATCTGCAGACAGAGGGAAGAGTAGTGTCAATGTTTCAGGTCAATAACTACTTCTCAGGATGTAATGATAGCCCAAACCATTAACTCTGCTTCTCTCTCCACTGATGCTGAGCTTTTCTAGCATTTTTTCCTCTTGCACTTGTTGTCACGGATATGTCACAAATTAATATCAGGCAAACTGTCAATAAATCTTAGGTATTGTACTTGTTCACTGTCTTGAGTAAAATCCTTAGATAAAACTAAAGCCATTGTTGCCATGTTACAATGAGCTGTGAATAAAATTCCCAATTCTGGAAAGGTGATGGTTTGCAAAGACATTATTTTGAGAGATAATTAGGCCTTTCTGTCAAGACAGTCATTTCTATTTGGATGGGTGTGTTGCCACATACTTCTCCGCAGCTTAATTTTGTACTTTATGTGAGGAACACTTCTGAAGTAGTTGTCTGCTGTTGGCAGAATGCCAGACATTGAGACAACGATCTTGAAAAAATTCTGCTGATTCAAGCTGATGAGTGCATTTTCTTTAAAAACTCAGCAGTCCTCTCCAGAGCTTTGACCTACACAAGTTGTGTAAGAGGAGGAGAGTTTGGGAGTGGGGGGGGAGGGGGTGATTATCACTTTTGTGTTGACAGCACTGTCCAGCTGCTGTTTCGAAAACTTAACAAAAAAAAATCTAAACAGTAGAATAGCATTTCACAAACTTCACAACAGCATGAACCTTGAGCCAAAAAACGGGTTTCTGAAAATACTCGTGACTAGAAGTTTGGTTGAAACAGTTGGTTTTAATAAAGATTATAAAAAAGATATCTTCCCTCATTAATAGGAGTACCTCATAATTGGCAGCTCTAACTTCTGCAAACACTATGAGTTAGAAACCTAATAATGCACACTTGAAACCTGGCCTTTCTGACAAAGATTTTGGTGATTTGTTCCACATCTCATTCCATGGTACAGTCACCTTTGCCTGATTTCACTCTCTCGAATGATCTTGGGAAGCTCAACCATGACTAAAACGCTACACTCATAGAAACTGGATTTTGGAGATGCCAAAAGAAAACAAGTCTGAGAGCAGGCAAACAGTGACATTTAAAGAGAATAGAGAGATACTCTCAAAATGACACCCATTTGCCTGTGATATCAAAGGACTTGGGTGATCTGGTTCCTTCCAAATCCAGAGGCACCTTGTGGATACACCAATTCTTTTACCAAGGACTGTTGTAATGGAAGGATTGAGTTTACCCAGTGACATATTCTGGAGGAGAATACCAGAGATAGAGATAATTCAAATTAGATATAGAGGTGTTGGAATTCCCAGCAGCTCAGTGCTGCTGGGCATTTGGAGCATTTACTGTGTAAACTAATTTCAAAGGGATGATATGAAAGATCCTTCTGGTCTGAGTGAAGTGACAGAATAAGAATAAGACTTCCAACATTCTTGCTTCTCACCTAACTAGTATCCATCACCAAAACCAAAAACACGAGCTTCCTTTTTTTTTAATGATATTGTCTTGGCCAGAGGAAATATTCCCCCATAAGTGTTGAATACAGTGGCCCAAAATGATGCTCGCTGGGACTGGTGTTTCCAAACGGAACTGCCCGCATTCAGTGGCCTGCAGGTAAACAAGACCTGGACTTGTGTAGTTTATCACAAGAAGAGTTACAGTCCCAATCCATCTGTGATCTTGCACCATATAGACCACAGAGAGTATCCTTCCATTGGAATGGGAATGCCCAATAGGAAAGGAGGAAGAAAAAAACCCATGTTCAATTACTTATTTTTCAGTTTTGTAATAGTTTAATGCCTTTGACATGTCATTATGATTTTAATGCACTTTTAAAATGTTCTCATTGTTAAAGTCTCTGAATAGCAGGGGCTTCCTAACTTTGAAAGGAGAAGATGATTAAGACACATAGACAGTTGGTAGAGAGGAGTCAAAATATGCTTCTCCATAGAAGACAAAGGGTAGCGGTGGAGGTCTTTTACTAGGGGTATCCTGCAGGGATCAGTGCTGTGATTTAAACGGTTTGGATGAAAATGTAGATGGAATGTTCAGCACATTTGTAGATGCACAGAAATTGGCAGAGCTGTGGATTACGAAGAGATTTGTCAAAGGACACAGCCAGAAAGTGATCAGTTGGAAATTGAATTGGAAGCGTTTAAACTGATGTGTTCAAAGTGATGTATTGCACTTTGGAAGGTCAAATGTAGGGAGAAAGTACACAGTAAATGGCAGGGCCCTTTAGGAGCACTGATGTATGGAGGGATCATGCGGTGCAAGTTCATAGCTCTCTGAAAGTGGCAAGTAGCAGTAAAGAAGGTTTATGGCAGGTTTGCCTTTATTGGTTGGGGTATTGAACTTAGAAGTCTGAAAGCCACATTGCAGCTATATAACGCTTTGGTTAGGTCAAATTCAAAGGATTCAAAGTACATTTATTATCAAAGTATGTATGCAGTATAGACTCATCTTCTCCACGGACAGCCACAAAACAAAGAAAACCATTGGACCCATTCAAAGAAAAACATCAACCAACTCCCCCATGCAAAAATACAAATTGTGCAAACAGCACCAAGAACATCAAACCCCACCGAGTAAAAAAATCAACAAGAAAGAATGAGTGAAAACACAGAAAATAAAACAAGAATTGAAAGAGTCCATACTCAGTTCAGCTCAGCATTCATCAGTCCAATCCACAAACCACAGAACCAGAACTTCAGTACCATCCTCCAACAGCATCAAAAGAGAAAGAGAGACCATTCCGACACAGGAGCCTTCCCTTGGGAGCAGCCCAAAATCTGGAGTATTGTGTAGATACATGGGATTCCAGAGATTGCAATCTGGTCCATCAAGCAAAATGCTGGAGGTTTCAGCTGGTCTGGCTGGATCCGCAGAGGAAAAATGGACAGTCAATGTTTTGTGATAAGACCCCCCATTTGGACTCTACCGTCGGGAGTATCCAATGAAGCACTAGTTCAGGAAGGCAACATCTATTATCAAAGATCCCCACCATCCAGACCATGCCATCTTCTCACATCCATCTTCAGGCTGAAGTACAGAATCCTAAAGTCACACACCTCCATGTTCAAGAAGAGCTACTTCCCTTCAACCATTTGTTTCTTAAACCAACTGGCACCACTCTAATGATTACCTCAATTTGACAACAGTGTGACCACTGTGCATTCCAATAGATCTGTTCGTTGTGAGAATTATGGTATTTCTTGTCTAATTTTGTACAATTTATGTTTAATTGAAGTTTTTCTTGTGAATGTTGCATCCCAAATGCTATGTGCCTGAGATATTGCTGCAAGCAAGCTTATCACTGCGCCTGCGCATGCATGCATTTATGCATGCGACAATAAGATCGACTTTGGCTTTCCCATATTGCTTTGTGGAGTACTGAGCAATAAATGCTGAAAGTGAAACCACACATTACATGAAAGAAATAAATTGAGTCAACAGGCTCTGAGTTTTGACTTTTCATCAAGGATTAATTACAGTATGAGGTAGTTAAGGGAGTGTTATTATTGCTCTCCACTTCAGTTAAAAATCTGGCAAAATTGCTGCAGCTCCTATCCAATGGTAGCTGGTGAGAGTGTTTATTATCTCTCTTTTCCCATAAAGGAATTGCAAGTCCACATTCAAATACATCATTACCACTGGAAGAAATAATGGAAGAAAAGAGAGAGGTGAGTAATTTTGAAAGGTAATAAAGATGATGTTAAGGATGAATATCTTATAAGGAAAGGACTAATATTTTCGTTGTTCATAATGCCATGGTGTCATAGACAAAATCACATACCTATCTCCTCGCACATATTCTTCTCCTCCCACCCCAGCAACCATTCAAATCCCAATAATTATTATTTTTGGCACAAAGATTGTGGGCCAAATGGCCTCCTCTGTACCTTAAAGCTCTAAGATTCTGTTAAGAAGGACATTGGATAAATAGAGTCAATATTGCTTGGGAAAACAAGCAAAAAATAAACTTCAATTTACATTAGCACACAGCTTGCTACTGCATTGTCACACAAAGCAATACTTGATAAATCATTCTTGTATTCAATTGCTTTAAGTTTCATGGGGCAAAAACTTAAATTAATTGGGATTAAAACAATGAAAATGTGGCATTTTATTAAATACACTTATCTCAAACATTCATGGGATGACCACTCCCCAGATGTCAGAGCAAGAGATTTGAAATAGGTGCCATCTTATAAGACAAACTTTCCTTAGCAACAACAAGTAGCAATAAACAAATTCAGGAAGTATCTGTTTACAACAATTCCCAACCTTAATTATGTAACAGTACTTCACGTATTCCATCATACAAAATAACTGCTCTTAAAAAAATAGCATATCCTCCCAATTTACTGTGAGCAATGCCAGAGGAGATGGGCTAATTTTAAATAAATATAGAATTAATTAAATGCTCCATTAGTTTTCCTTCCAACAAAAAATGTCAGCATCATATACAAAATAAGTAGCAGCCAGGAAGGCAATAATATATTTCATCTTTATTGCTACGGCTCCAAGGTAAATCAATTTGAGTTAAGCATTTGGAACTAATTTGAATCCCAATATTTTTTCAGTCTTAACAGCACTAGGCAAACCATGTTCTCAGCAACAATCTGAATCTACCCACCCATATTGTGATATTTTTGGTCAAAGTACAAGTTAAACACTAAAATATTCTAATTTTGAACTCACTTCTAAATAAAAATTTAATAAAGAATAATCTTCTGATAATATATTACTTCTAACACAAGGGGAAAAAACCTAACAAAGTGCCAGAGAACTACAAGAGAAGGGTTCCAAATCTTCGATGGAGGGAGAGAGTTTCAAGTTGCATGGGATCGATATTTTTAGTCATAGCTATCAGGGGCAAGAAAGGGGGGATCATGAATATATCAATAAAGCAAGAGAATGATGAGGCTTTCACAAGATATTTGAGACAGACGGTGCCTAATGTACTAAGGTCTCGAAGAATGAGGGTGAGTTATTTGGACCTGTGCAAGACGGTAGTTATAGGAAAAGGAGATCTATAGAATTTGAATAATGATAGGATATTTATCTTGAGGCTTTTTATGGCATTGATCAGACTGCAGCTGGAGTATTGTGAGAATTTTTGGGCCTCTTATCTAAAGGGTGTGCTGGAGTTGGAGAGGATGCAGATGAAGTTCACAAGAATGATCTTGGGAATGAATGGTTGAATGTATGAGGAGCATATAATGGCTCAGGGCCTGAACTATCTGGAGTTTAGAAGAATAAGGGGGATCTCACTGAAATCTATCAATGATTGAAAGGCCCAGACAGTGTGAAAGTGGAGGGTATGTTTCCAATAATGGGTGAGGCTACGACAAAAGGGCGTATTCTCAAAATGCAATGATGTCCTATGAGAAAGAGATGAGGAATATTTGTTTTAGCCAAAAGGTGGTGAATCTATGGAATTCATTGCCACAGATGACTGCGAAGGCCAAGACATTGGGTATTTTTATAGTGGAATTTGATTTTTAAGGGCACCAAAGGTTACAGGGAGAAGGCAGGAAAATGGATTGAGGATAACAAACCAGCCATGATGGAATGTCAGAGCAGACTCGATGGACTGAATGGCTTATTCTGCTCCTATGTCTTATGAATGATGGAGGAAACCCAAACCTGAATGAAAATGTTCAGAATTAAGAAATGTTGAGATTTCAGCAACTTTCTTAATACAAAATTTATCTACGTCCCTGAGGTCAAATAAAGAGGCAGCAAGTGAGAGCAGCTACAAGTATATATACTCTCTATAAATATACCGGCAACACCTGATTTGCATTCCTTGTCATTTTTGGTTATTTTGTGGTTTTGCCAATAGCCTGGAACCTTGCAGTAAACTAATGATTAGGCTATCAATGGTCACTGATATTACAGGTCCAAGGTACAGTTAGAAACAGGAATCTACAAATTCTAGTATGATTTACCCTGCAGTTCCTATAAACTTCAATAGACTAGTAGCTTGCTAAGAGATTAGTTATTCAAACATATGAATGGATGCCCAAGAAGCATTAAAGTAGTTCTTCAAGATATTTTTAAACAGTGCTCCCAAACACAAAACCTTTGCCTTTTGAAAGACAAGGGAAGACATAAGGGAGGATTAATGAGAGATTAGTGGTATTTGTTCTGGTTTAAGAATTCACTGGTAAAATACAGTGACAACTTTCTGTCAGCAAACAAAACTGTTAACAAGTTTGTTAATCATACTTTTTTTTATCAGAAATTAGAGAATATCTGCAGATGTTGGAAATCCAAACAATACACACAAAATACTGGAGACCAGGCAGCATCTATGGAAAAGAGGACAGTCGACATTTCGGATCAACATCCTTCATCAGGTCTCAGAAATGATCACCACAATCAATAGTCTGTAACTTTCCTTTCTGAGTTGAGCTTTTCAACTGCCTTTACAACCTGGTAGTTTTGCAGTGTGAATTGAAGTCTCGACGGTGCAGGATGGTTCCGGTGTGGTGGAAACAGGCTGATTCAAGGTGGCAGGAGCTGTGCTGAAGAGCAGGGAATGAGCCAATGCTTTGCCATTGCTGGAATAGACTCGGAAGCAATTCAAAGCGGCTGAGCCGAGGTGAAGCAAAGTCGAGGTGGCAGGGCCTGGGCCCAAGGGTGAGGAATAAGCCAATGTTTGATCGATCTAAGCGCTGGGCCAGATCGAAAAGATCGGGTATGGGCTGAATCGAGCCGACGGGACCCAGGCCCAAGAGTGTTTCGAAGCAGCAGGGCCCGGGTCCAAGAACGAGAAAAGACCTGCTGTTTAGCTGATTTAAGTGCCAGAAAGAGAAGGATGGGCCAGTTTTTAGCTCGTTGCTGGTGAGGTTTACTTGTCCCTGCGCTGAACTGCAATCGTGGTCTGCAACTAATTGATTCCTGGATTGGCTGTGACTGACTTCGTGGCTGAGGACTCCCTTTCAAGAACTTCAGTTCCAAATGTTATTTGCTTACTTTTATTGTTTGCTTAATTCATCTTTTTCTTCAGTACATTGGGTGTTTGACAGTCTTCTTGTTTTAATGGGTTCTATTGGGATTTTTTGTTTTGTGGCTGCCTGTAAGGAGATGAATCCCAGGGTTGCATATAGTATATATACTTTGATAATAAATGTGCTTTGAACTTGTCACATGTATATCATAGTTTACAGTGAAGCACATTGTTTGTGTCAAATCAAATCAGCGTCACCACACTTCTGGCACCAATTTAGCACACCCACAACTCACTAACACTAACTGAACCCCATACGGTCATAGAGAGAACATACAAATTCCTATTACAGCAGTGGCAATTGAATCCTGATCTTATATGACTGTGCTGCCATAAATTGACTGCGCCCCAGAGTCACAAATAATCTTGACCTTGGAAACACTCTATCTCTCCTTCTTCGTTTTATGGCCTAATTCCTGGAATATCAAACCAAATATGGAAGCATTTAACATATGCATTGAAATATATCAAGAAAGTGGCTTAAGAGAACTGAATGAAGGGTAATAAATGTTGGTCACAACAATGGTAATCACTCAAAACTAAATCAATAAGCTCTGAAACTTAAGCCACCATACTTCCCTGTGCAACTGGATCCTTGATTTCTTCACTTGCAGGCCCCAGTCAGTTTGGATTGCCAACAACATCTCCTCCACAATCTCCATCAGTACAGATGCACCCCAAGGCGGTGTGATTAGCCCCCTGTTCTACTCACTTTGCACTTATGACTGCGTGGCTGAGCACAGCTCTAATGCCATGTTTAAGTTTGCTGACAACACCACCATCGCAGGCCAAATCAGCATGTAGGAGGGAGACTGAAAATCTGGCTGAGCAGTGGCACAATAATAAACTCTCACTCAATATCAACAAGATCAAGGAAATGATTATTGACTTCAGGCGGAGGAGTCCAGAGGTCCACGAGTGAATCTTCATTGGGGTCTCAGAGGTGGAGAGGGTCAGCAACTTGATCACTTCCTCGGTGTTACCATTTCAGAGGGTCTGTCTTGAGTCTAGAACATAAGTGCCATTACAAAGAAGGTAGGGCAGTGCTTCTAATTTCTAGGAAGTCTGCGAAGATTTGACCTGTAAACTAAAACTTTGTCAAAAGTCTATACGTGTACACTGGAGAGTATATTGACTGGTTGCATCACAGCCTGGTATTGAAACACTAATGCCCTCGAATGGGAAAAGCTTGCAAAAAATAGTGGATGCAGACCAGACCATCACAGCTCAAGCCCTCCACACCATTGAGCACATTTACACAGAGCGCTACTGCAGGAAAGCAGCATCGATCATTAAGAACTCCCATGCTCAACTCTTGCCGCTGCCATTGGGAAGGAGGTACATGCACACAGCACCAGGTTCAGAAACAATTATTACTGCTCAACCATCAGACTCTTGGACCAGACTGGATAACTTTACTCAACTTAACAATGAACTGATTCCACAACCTAAGGAACACACAAACAAAATGCTGGATGAACTCAGCAGGCCAGGCAGCATCTGTGGAAAAAAAGTACAGTCGACGTTTCGGGTCAAGACCCTTCGGCAGAAACCCTTCGACTCACAACCTATGGGCTCACTTTCAAGGACTCCACAACTCATGTTCTCAACATTTGTGACCTGTTTATTTATTATTTTTTTCTTCTTTTTGTATTTCCGCAATTTGTCCCATTTTGCACATTGTTTGTTCATCTGTTTGTCCAAGATTCAAGATTGTTTAATGTCATTTCCGGAACACAAGTGTAATGGAGAATGAAATAATTGTTACTCGAGATATGATGCAGATAGTACAAAGATACTAAAAAAGGCAAAGAACACAATAATTATAATAAAATTAACACAATAAATATAAACTCATAATTGAGTCTATATAAATAGATTAATTGTATGTCCATAAAGTGACACTAGGCACAGGAATGTCTGTAAATGGGTGACAGGAATTGATAAAGTAGTGGTGGTTGAGGGTGTGGAGAGTTAGTGGGTGGAGGTGTTGATCACCCTTACTGCTTGGGGAAAGAGCTGTTTTTGAGGCTGGTGGTCTTAGCATGGATGCTATGCAGCCTGCACCCTGATGCAAGTGGGGCAAACAGCCCATGAGCAGGGTGGATCGGTCTTTCATGATGTTACCAGCCCTTTTCTGGCACCTTTCTGTATGTACAGTATGTCCTTAATGGGGATAGTCTGGTGCCAGTAATGCATTGGGCAGTTTTGACTACCCATTGTAGAGCCTTCCTATTCACCCTAGTGCAGTTTCCATACCAAGCAGTGATATAGCTTGCCAGGATTCTTTCCACTGCCCTTCCTGGTATATATGTCCAAAGTCCAGCTCTCATTAGCTTCCTCAGAAAGTGTCACAACCACGGATTCGGCAACGCAGCAGATTCGGCAATTGCGCTTGTGAATGTGTCAGCTAATGGTTATTTCATTTTGATAATATTTAACTCCACTCATTGCATCATAGTATTTGTTGAGACTTGAACACAGCCACACTTCACTTCCTGCGTTCTGCCTTGCCTGAGAAATTGGACTGTTGAGTCAACTGAATCTGAAGGCTACCCGTATTCATTTAATTCTTAGTTGTTCCTTTCAGCCGCCGTGTAGGCTTCATTTTCCATTTGAGAGTTTTAGTTAACAGCCCTGTTTGGTCTAGTGTTTATTGTTTCCTTTCCCTTTAACACTGTTCACATTGAAGTCTGTGATCTATTGACCCTGCTTCAGTGTCTCTCACTCCGCACTTGGGCCATATCAGAACCTCTGTGACATAAAGGCATTGATGAGCATTTTTGAAAGTACAGACGGGGTTTTGGGATCATGAGAGGATGGGTGAGATGAGTTTGAAACTGTTTGCTGTGCCACTGACCTAAAGGAGAGTGAGAGTGGTGCTAGATCTCCTGAAGTTGATAACTGTCTCCAGTAAGAGGTGATTTGCCTGGCACCAGACCTTGAGCTCTTCCATGTCTTCTCTGTAGGCAGTCTCGTCAATGTTGGGGATGAACCCCACCATTGTCCTATGATCGGTGAACATGATGACGTGATTGTTGGCCGTGCAGTCACGTGTGAGCAGAGTTTCCTGCAATGGGCTTAAGTGCACAGGCATAGGAGGCACCAATGTTGAGGATGATGAAGAGGGGGGAGCCTTTGTGCAACCTTACTGGCCTGAGGTCTGTTCATTAGGAAGTCAACACCCAGTTGCACTGTGGTGCATTTCCACCGAGAAGTAGAAGTTTGGTCACCAAGGTCTGTGGGACAACAGTGTTGAATGCCAAACTGAAATCCAGAAACAGCATTCCGACATAAGTATCCTTGGTTTCCAGGTGTTTCAGGGCCAGGTGAATGAGAGATGCTGTCAGTAAGCATATTGATGAGTGTCCAATGTGGCAGAAATTGAATATTTTAGATATGCCATTATCAGCTGTACCAAGGCATTTCATAATGATTGGCATCAGTGCCACTGAGTATAGAGAGTGCTGATGAACACTACAGAAAACTCCCTGAGCAGGTATTGCAGATGGCATTTAATTGTAAGATGTTCAGTTGGCCCAGAAAATAGTGATTGCTAACTACAGATGAGTTTGTGCACCATCCTTTGTTAATGAATACACAGATTCCACCTCATGTGGATTTCTCTGACAAGGTGCTTCTGTCAGTGTGGAACAGTGTTGTCCCAATGAGTTGAAACTTTGAATCCGGTATGTTGCTGTTTAACCATGTTTCAGTGAAAACCAGAATGCAGCAGTTTCTCATCTCTTTCCGTGGGTTCATTCTCAGTCTCTGTGAGCCCATTTAATTTTCTAGTGAGCGGAAAGGTGACAGAACCACCAGCCTGGTCAGGTAGCTTTTAGCCCTGCTAGCGTCCCAGCTGTCTTGCCATGTTACTGCTTCCTCTTGCACTACCTCTGTCTACAGCTTCCTTCACTAAACCTCTTAGGCCAGGTCGCCGTTCCTCACCCATTGAGCACCGCTATTAACTCTGTAGTAGGTGGATTAAATGTATTTTGACTAAGAGTTCAGTGGTGTTGTATTTGCAGAGCTTTGGATGACTGAGATCCTTGACTAGAGACTTTGAAACATTATCTAACATTATCTAAAAATTTAAAGCTAGTGCCATTATTAGTAGCTGGAATAGCCAGTGTGTCTCTGCATGCAGCCATCTTCTTGACAACATTTTGTGTGCAGATCTTCACTGATGCTATTGTGTTCTTTGTATTTACTGTGAATGCCCTCAAGAAAATGAATCTCATGGTGACATATATGCACTTTGGTAATAAATTTACTTTGAACTTTGAACCAAACCCTATTTATAAATGTAGAAACACACCTCAAATAGTTTGATCTTCCTGGTCAGTTGAACCAGCCGTAAAGGGCAGCTTTAATCCCAGCATTATCAGACACTTGAACGGACTT
This sequence comes from Hemitrygon akajei, assembly GCF_048418815.1. Classification (NCBI taxonomy): domain Eukaryota; kingdom Metazoa; phylum Chordata; class Chondrichthyes; order Myliobatiformes; family Dasyatidae; genus Hemitrygon; species Hemitrygon akajei. Next base: position 53,800,682 of record NC_133144.1, on the reverse strand, counting down.
CTCAAATGCTCGGAGATGAACTCTTGATCTCCCAGCCCACCTCACTGTGGCCCTTGAATTTTTATTTCTCTGCTTGCATTGCACTTTCTCTGTAACTGCAACACTATAATCTGCATTCCTCAATGTACTTTTGCATTGCAATGATCTGTCTGGATGGAAGGCAAACCAAAACCTTTTCGATGTTTTGTGGTAACAATATAAAGCAACACCAATAGAATCTTGCGGGTTGCCCCGGAACATCTCGAGGTTAACACAGATGACACTTTTCACTGTGTGTTTTGATGCACATGTGATAAAAAAAAATCAATCTGAACATAGCATTAAATCTTAAAACCTATCAAATATCTACCAGGCAATGAACATTTACAATATTTATATTTTATTAACTGGACATTTTAAAAACATTTATGCTAAAGTGTTTTAGTTGTTTCCTTCTTTTTTTCTCTTAACCCCACATTTCTTTCTCACTTTCTATTTCACTTTCTTAACCAATCTAATACAAATAAGTAAAACAGAGAGCTTGCCGCAAGACAAGGCTGAAAATTGAAATTTTGCTTCTTCACTTGTCTAAAATTATTTATGAAATACAATAAATCATGTAGAGCTTCTGATTCCAATTTGGCTAAATGTTCATGGTAACATCGGACTGACAGAGATAAAGAACTTGGATTGAATAGGCTTATAATCACTCGACTTTAGAATGAGAGGGGGTTTCATTGAACTCTACAAAAACGTCACAGAAATGGACATTATGGATACAGGACGGATGTTCCAACAGTCACAAAATCCAGGATCATGGAGTCATGGTTAGAGGATAATGGGTAAGTCAAGAGGAAAAATTTCTTCCTTCAGAGAGAGGTGGACCTGTGGAATTCTTGAACACAAAACAGTTGATGTCATTAAATATATCAAGAACCAGTTAGATATTTTTCTCAAGGCTAGTAGGATTAATGTTTATGCGGAGGAAGCTGGAACAAATCACTGAATTTGGATGAGCAACTTTATGGTTTATTGCTATTTTTGCTTCCTGTCTCTACTGTATGTTCCAGTGTTTCATCAGCTGCAGTAACATATCAATTTGATAGATGGCCATAAAAGGGTCAAGGTATTTTTGTAAAGACACTGACGACAAAAAAGTATCAAACATACTCCCCAAGTCAGAGTCTGGCTAGGAACTCAATCTGTGACTAGAATAGTTCATTAAACAGTTATGGAGCCAAGACCAATTACACAAGGTAAGACCTCTTCTTTGTTTGCTGTACCACATTAGACCACAGAGTCAAACAGCACAGGAAGCAGATCCTTCAATCCAACTGGTCCACACCAACAAGATTACTATTGAAACTTGTCCAGTTTGGCTCCATATGTCTCGAAACATTTCAAATCCGTGTCCATGTCAAAGTACCTTTAAAGTGTTCCTAATGTACAGTATCTGCCTCAACCCTTTCTCTGGCAACTTTTTCCATTCACTGACCAGTCTATGAGTGAAAAGGTTTCGCCTCAGGTCCCTAGTCAATCTCTCATCTCTCACTTTAAACTCTTGCCATCTAGTTCTTGATTCCCCAGTTCCGGGAAAATATATATGGCATACTAAGCAACTACAAGAATTAGTTCTCCTTACCAAACTAATAATCTTTCATTGCTCTTTGCCTCTGTAAATCTTGAACAAATGAGTACAGTGTAATTAACAATAATTTTTAAAAGCAGAGAATGCTGTGAAAACTTGGCAGGTGAGGCAGTATCTGCGGAAAGAGAAATGGTCGATGTTTTAGGATGGTGACTCAGTTTGTCAGAATGCCAGATGTTTCACTTTCTACAGATGCTGCCTGACCTGCTGTTTTTTCGGCATTTTTCATCTTTGATTCATAATTCCAGCATCTGCTTTATTTTTTAATTTTGATTAGCAATAATGTTTCCTTTCTCAATCCAATGTATTACTTATAAATCAAAGCTCCAGCCTAGAGCCATTGGGAATCTCTCTAATTGTACGTCTAAATTAAAATATTTCATACCATATTGCAGTGGAGTGCTCTGCTACCATTCTGTAAAGCATAAGGCAGATTTCTATTTCAAAGTTTATCTATCAGATACAGATAGAATTAGGTTAATTATACACTATTTTATTTATAGTTTTTTTTATTTAGTCACAGCACAGTAAAAGGCCCTTCCAGCTCAACAAGCCCAGGCTGTCCAATTACACCCATATGACCAATTCATTTTATAACCTATACAACTGAGGAATGTAGGAGAAACTCACACAGTCACAGGGAGCACGTACAAACTCCTTACAGGCAGCAGCGGGAATTGAACCTGGTTCGAGGGCACTGTAGGCTCACGAGCATGTTTGGTGACATTGCCAAATCACTGTAAGTTTTCTCAGCGATCATTGAAGTGTTGAGCAATCGTCAGCTGTGAAATTGACTTTGAAGCCTAAAAATCTATGAGTTCTTCTCAAATGACGACAGTTTTCACAGGAATAGGACCTTCAATCCACGATGCTATGCCAAATTAAGTAAGTGAAAGACACCTAATGCCTTCTGCCAGAAGATGGTCCATATCCCTCCATTCTCTGCACACTCATGTGCTTTTCTAAAATCGCTTAAATGCTGCTATCATACCAGCCTCCACCACCACCCCTGGCATCTTGCCCTGTACATCTTCTTTGAACTTATCCCCTTTCACCTTAATGTAGATGCCTTTCAGTATTTGACATTTTGACAACACTGGGGAAAAATAACAGCTGTCTTACCTTGTCTATGCCTCTCATAATTTTATAAACTATCTGGTCGGCCCTCAGCCTCTGTCACTCCAAAGAAAACATGCAGAACAAAGCATTTTGCTATATCTTGGGACATGTGACCATCTTATTTTAACATATTTAAACAGGTAGCGAGGTGGAGATATGTCTCCACCAAAGGAGGTGTAAGGTGCTCTTTCCCTCTGCTAGCCTGCAGGTCATCCTTGAGCAAGGTGTAGCACCAGCTTACCCCCTGATCAGTGCCATGTGAAACCATGGGAGCAGGTGGTGGATGGTCATATGAGCAGCTGGTGCATATCACAAGTCTTGGTTATGTGACCACTGACACCAGACAAACCGTCACTGAAGAGTGAACAAGGAACTAGTGCTTCAATCTCTGAAGAGTATTGAAAGCGGCTGGGGTCACCCATCTTGTAAAGGCATAGCCCAGAAGAAGGCAATGGCAAACCACCTCTGTAGAACAACTTGCCAAAAACAGTCATGGTCATTGGACTATGATCACCTATGTCATACAACACGGCACATAATGGTGATGATGACGATGATGATATTTTATTGATTTTATTTAGAGATACAGAGCAGAACAGGCTTTTCCAGCTTAACAAGCCCCACCTCCCAACAGTCCACCTATTCAATGCTACCCTAATCACAGGACGATTTATAATGACCAATTAACCTACTAACCGGTATGTCTTTGGTCTGAGGGAGGAAACTGGAGCAGCTGGAAGAAACTCACAGACTCACAGGGAGAACATACAAACTCCACCAGTTTACCTTGTCCAACCTTCCCTTTACAGTACAAGCTCTTCAATACTGGTCAGCCTCTTCTGCACCCTCTCCCTGGACACCATGTCCTTTCTATAATGGGCCGACCAGATGTGAATGCAATAGGCGCTCCTGTTTGTGGCTCCTTGTCCAGTTTCACATGCCTCAGTGCTGAACTGACTCTGGCACCTGTGAACTCACTTTCAGGGATTCTGCATTCTCAATATCATTTGCTTACTTCTTAAAATGATTATTTTCACGATTTGTCCTCTTTTGCACATTGGATATTTGCCAGATTTTGTTATATGTAGTTTCTCGTGGATTCTATTGTCTTTCTTTGTTTTCCTGTGGTTGCCTGCAAGAAATTAATCTCAAGATTGTTTATTAAATATATACTTTGTATATATTGATAATAAATTGACTTTGAACTTTAGGTGGCAAACCAAATCTCCTCAAACTCCTAATGCAGTATAGTCATTGTCTTGCCTTCTTTATAGCTGCATCGATATTTTGGGACCAGGTTAGGTCCTCAGAGATGTTGAACTGGAGAGTGAAGGAAAAGGGGACGATGATGTTTACTGTGATGGAAGGTAAGAACAGTGTTTAGATGTATTCAACAAAATGCTCACAGCTCTCCAGGTATGACTCTACCAGGACTTTATACAGTACTAGCACAACCTCTCTTCCTTGAGTTCTTATTCTCTTCAGAGGTTAGCATTCAATTAACACTTTTAATTAATTTCTACACCTGCCTATAATCAAGGTACATGAGCCCTTAACTCACTTTGGACCTTAACTGCTATGAGGAGATTTGCTTTGTCATCTAAGACACTCGAAAACTTTTACAGATGTACTACGGAGAGCATTCTAACTGGCTGTATCGCCATCTGGTATCGGTGAGGTGGGGGGGGGGGGGGTTGCATGGTACTGCTCCACAGGTAAGTTGCAGAAAGTTGTGCAATTAGTCATCTCGATCATGGGTACTAGCCTACATGGTATCTAAGACATCTTCAAGGAGTGGTGCCTCAGGAAAGCGACGTCCATCGTTAAGGATCCCCACCACCCAGGACACGTCCATTTCTCATTGCTACAGTCAGGAAGGAGATACAGAAGCCCGAGGACACACACTCAGTGATTCAGGAACAGCTTCTTCCCCTTTGCCATCCAATTCCTAAATGGACAGTGAACCCGTGAACACTATCTCACTACTTTTTAAAAATCTCTGTTTTGATACTACTTATTTTAACTTAACGATTTAATAAACAGTACATATAAATGATTACAATGATTCAGTTTATCATGTATTGCTTTCTGCTGCTGCCCCAAAGTTAACAAATTTCATGACAAATGCTGTTGATACTAAACCTGATTCTGTTTCTAACATTTAATTTCTTGGAAAGTAGACTCTCATTGTTCAATAAGACAACCTCATACCTCCAGTCATAAAATCAACAAGTTATTCTTTTGCTCAATTAGTCTGTTTATTAATAACTTTAAATTAGGATTTCCATCAGAGCCACATGCCATGTTGTCTCTGTTTTATCAGTGATCCCACCACCTGAGTTAATATTATCAGTGAATCCGTGCAAAATGTCCTTACAGAGCCCCTGCCAAATGATCAACCCACCCATTATCCTTGCACTCACTTTCTCCGACACCCAGCCAATTTCAAACTGAAGTTCAAAGTTCAAAGTAAATTTATTATCAAAGGACCTGCAGTACTGTGTGAAAGTTTTAGACACATGTATGTATGTATATATCTAGGGTGCCTAATATTACTGAGCAACACACCCAAAAATGCTGGAGGAACTCAGCAGTCCAGACAGCATCTATGGAAATGAATACACAGCTGACGTTTCAGACCAAGGTCATTTTCCAGGATGGGAAAGGAAGGGGGAAGAGGCCAGAATAAACAGATGGCGGAGGGTAAGGAGAAGGACGAGCTGGAACGTGATAGGTTAGGCCAGGTGGGTGGGACAGGTAAATGGCTAGAGAGAAGGAATCTGATTGGAGAGGAGAGTGGACCATGGGAGAAATGTAAGAAGGAAAGGTACCATGGGTAGGTGATAGGCAGGTGAGGAGAAGATGTAAGAGACCAGAGTGCGGAATAGAAAAAGAGGGTGGGGGGGAGGAAAAATAAATTGCCAGAAGGAGTAATCAAGGTTCATACTATCAGGGGGAAGGTATCTAGATGGAATATGAGGTGCTGTTCCTCCACCATGAGAGTGGCCACCTCATGGCAAAAGAGGCGATGGACCGATACGTTGTAACGGAAATGGAGATAGAGGTTAAAATTGTCGGCCATCAGGACATTATGTGGGTTCTGTATTCTACTCCATAGATGCTTCCAGACCTGCTGGGCTCCTCCAGCATTCTGCATGTGTTACTGTGGCTCATGACTAAATCTAATAAGGATTGTCCATTTTTTTGCATAAATATCAAGGCAGCGCGACTTCTTATTGCTTCAAAAAGGAAGTACATTTTGGAAACTACTGTTTAACTAGAGCATGAGCATTTCTGAGTGCCTTAAGCTTTGTCCAATTAAAAGACATCATTCTCTTCAGAGGTTTATTACTTTTTCATGCAGCGTATTGCAGCATAATTCCAGGTTCTGTGCAACCCGTACACTGCACAGCATAATCCTTTTAATTAAGGCCCCCAGTGCAAATGAAATAATACCATTTAACAGATCATTCCCCATCAAGCACAGCCCATCAGTACTGCTTTATGTATTTGGGGAATCAATTAGAGCCAACAAAAACGTCTTCTTTAACTGATATCAAGAGGCTTCTTACGACGTGCATCTGCTGTGGCAAAACCAAGCCTGTGTTCAGTTACAAATTGTGTATGGGACTGATATGGTGGGGTTCATATTGTTTGCACAACTCATTTGTGGCTACAAATATTGGGGAAAATGATTTATCAATGAGAAAACTGAAATCACTTGAATAAACAGTTGAGAAGGTAATTTACAAAATATGATGGTAAGGCAGTGAGGTGGACATATACATGGTAAAGCGCCTTTTGGGTCATCCAATTGCAGTTAAAGGATTTTTAAAATTTAATATGTATGTGCAAACAGCATAAAATAGTTAAGATATTTACAAACATTGTTCCATGCTCATTCAGTTGCTGATTACAGATGTGGGGCGACAAGGTATTATCCAGTACCAGCGTTCAGGCCCCTTACCCCAAGGCTAGACCAGAGACAAACTAGGTACTGATTTATCAGTGTAGACACTCAGATTTTACACAGTAATGTAGCAGTTAGTGTAACAGTTTACAGCACCAGTAATAGGGGTTCAATTCACGCCACTGTCTGTAAGGAGTTCGTGTGTTCTCCCCGTGACCACAAGAGCTTCCACATACGTTCCAAAGACATACGGTTAGCGTTTGTAAGTTGTAGGCATGCTGTGCTGGCACCGAGAGCCTGGCAACGCTTGTGGGCAGACACCAGCATGATCCTCAGACTGTGTTGGTCATTGAGGCAAAAGTAACACACTTCACTGAATGTTTCGATGCTTCGATATACATGTGACAGACAAAGCTAATCTTTAGAAGATGGAATTTAATCCGGGTAACTGCAGATTGGGAGTTCAGATGTAAGTGAACAGAGTACAGCTAATGGCAGGACTCATAACAGCCGTGATAAACACGGGGATCTTGGAATCCATTAAGTAGACGGAGGGGTAAAGAAGGTTATGGCACACTTCCTTTCATTGGAAGGGGTATTGGGTACAAGAGTAAAGAAGAAATGTTGCAGCCAGACAAAGCCCTGGTTAGGTCACACTCGAAGTACTGTGTGCAGTTCTGGTCACCCCATTACAGAAAGTATGAAGAGGCTTTGGAAATGATACAGAAGTGGTTGACCAGGATGCTGCCTGGATTACAGGGAATTAGCTAGAAGAGTTTGTATCAACTTGGATTGTTTTCTCAGCAGTGTTGGAGGCTGAGAGGAAACCTGACAGAAGTTGATAGAATTATGAGGGACATAGATAGGGTCAAACCTTTCCCAGGGTCAAAATGACAATTACTGGAGGACATGAATTTAAGATGGAGCACAGTTTAAAGGAGATGCATGGGGCAAATTTTTACTTTACACAGAGTGGTAGCTGTCAGAAATATATTTCCAGGGATTGTGGTAGAAAGAGATGTGATAATAAACAGAAGACATAGGAGCAGCATTAAGCCATTCAGCCCATTGGGTCTGCTCTGCCATTCCAATATGGCTGATTTATTATCCCTCTCAACCCTGTTTTCCTGCCTTTTCCCCAACACCTCTGATGCACTTGCTAATCAAGGACTTATCAACCTCAGCTTTAAATATACCCAATGAATTGTCCTCTACAGTTGTCTGTACAAATAAATTCCATAGATCCACCACTCTCCGGCTAAAGAAATTCCTCCTCATCTCTGTTTTAAAGGGACATCCCTCTACGTGATATTTAAAATACTATTCAGAAACACATATAAACATCTAGTGAACTTAAGGATATGGATCACATACAGGCAGAAGAGATTTAGTTTAATTTGCATTTACGGTCAGCATGGACATTGTGGGCTGAAGGGCTGCCCTGTACTGTCACGTTGTATGGTTGTAATTTCCTTTGGAACTAAAACCCAAAACTTCATCTTTTCTCATTCACATACAGTATATTTACTGGTTTTTATTTGCTGAAGTACTCCAGCTCATATTTAATAACAGAATTCCATCTGCCTTTTATTTCAAGACTCTTTTGGTCCTTATTAAGCTTCCTGTTGTGGTATTGGCTGAAAATTTGTACACTGCTGTTAAATCAGTCATGCTCTTAATGAACAGAAGTGGTCTCCGAATTGGGCAACTATAGACAAAATTTACAATAACAAATTTCAGTGAAAAAAATGTCCTCAACTTTGCGTTTCTTTTTGTCTTTCCAGTTTATAGATGCAACATATAATTGACAGCTTAATTTATTATATTTTATATCTTCTAAGTATCCGGTAGGCAAGGATTTTGGCAAAATTGCGCAGACTTTTGGACTGGTACGTGGTCAGAAAGGTATTAGTAAGACACGGGACAAACGTTGGAACTGGGACTTGCCCACTATCGGAAAGCTGGCTGGTGGTGCAGTGGGATCCACACCAGACTTCAAGGCAAGTGGTCCCTGGTTCAAAACCAGCTGGTTCCTTGCATGCTTTCCATCCGTGCTGGGTTGAGAGTTCAGCAACTCAGCCTCGTTAAAAAAAAGACAAATGCTAAAGAAGTGGCAAGGTTGCTGCCCAATGTTACCACAATGCATGGAGAGGAACAACGTATATACTTGGTCAGCACGGATGGACTGGGCCGAAGGGCCAGTCTTTTGTGTAGAAAAACTCTATGGCTCTACAACTGAGAGTTCACATGGACCTGATCCACTACTTCACATTTAGAGTATTTAATTCAGCTGGAGCAAAGGCTTTGGGATGTCAGATTCTATTTCCCCTCTTGTCATGTGGAACATTTTTTAAAAAATCTTTCCATTCATACTTTCCTCTGCTTGCAGTTTCTCTCCCACACTCACTCCATCTCTGCAGGTGCGGGATATCATTCAGGGTTTACCATGTTGTCCATTACTCAAGTGGCAGCCAAGACTACATCAGCAAGCTATTCACCCACAAACAGATGGTGCACCCCTGGTCTCGCCTAGCAACCACTAGCACAGGAGTTGGCACGGATTTCAAACAGTGATCAAAATAAGGAATCCTGGCCAACTTCCCTGGACTAAACAGTGGGAATTCTGAGACCAATTTTTAATATTCTACCATTAAGATGAGCTAACTGAGCAGAAATTCAAACAGTCTGTACTTTGGATTTTGCTTGTTTCAGCAGCTTACAACTAGAACTAGCCAAGATCTTGGGCAGTTTATTTTTGTTGATTAAGAAAATCCAAGCCTCCTAATGATCATAAACAGGGTGAAAAAGCACTCTTAAAGTCATCCAAGCAAGACACTCTCTGGGACTTTAATCCTGTTGAGGGCTAAAAGAGTGGGACCTTGGAATGATCAATGATATTTGGTTAAAAAAGATGGCCATTTGGTAATCACATACCAAAATAAAACTAACTATTCTGCGTGGGCAAGTACTATAATCAAAGGAAAACAATGTTACTTTGGAATCTCATCCCAGAATATCTTTTCTTTGAGAATTCAGATTGTGATCACGCAGATGACAAAAAAAAATTCACATTGATTGGATAAGCATCACTGGTGCTGTCGTTTGTGATATAGGCCACGACGGCGTAGTGGTTAGCGCGACACTATTACGGCTCAGGACGCAGCAGCTTGGAGTTCATTTCCGATGCTGTTTGGAAGTCCTTCCTGTGAGAACGTGGGTTTCCTCTGGGTGCTCCAGTTTCCTCCCATACTCTAAAGATGTGCCGGGTAGTAGGTTAATTGGTCAATGTAAATTAGGTTATGGCTAAATAAGTGGGTTGCTGGGGGGTTGTGGCTCATTGGACTGGAAGGGCCCGTCCTGCAATGTGTCTCTAAAGAAAATAAAACCGGTGGTAAGATCAGGATTCAATTCCCGCCACTGTCTGGCAGGAGTTTGTATGTTCTCCCCATGACTGCGTGGGTTTCCTTCAGGTGATCTGGTTTCCTCTCACAGTCCAAAGACATACTGGTTAGGATAAGTAAGTTGTGGACATGCTATGTTAGTGGCAGGAGCACGGCAACAGCATGTCCACCAGCACAATGTGTCTCGGTTGTTAATACAAGTAATGCTTTTCACCCTATGTTTCGATGTTTCGACGTACATTTGACAAGTAAAACTAATATTTACCTTCATAACTTATGAAGCAGATGCTCTGATTAAATTGCATTATACCATAAATGCTTCCTGTCAACAACTTTAAAATTCAACTTTTCAAACTCATTATTTTACCTCCTGCTTTAAAACATATACCAAAGTCCAACTGTAATTTTGGCACATTTTATATATTTCAAGCAAGACCAAAATATGAAGTTTATTATTAAAAGCAATGTGTTAGATGCATTTCTGATCTATGGTTGCATGACATTCTATAAATATTATATCACATACTGTAAAGGTTGTCAGTCATATATGTCTTTCTGACAGTTCTAAATGAACCATGCTGAATGACTGCTGAATAACTTCCTTAAGTTACTCCTATCATTTATATGATTAATAACCAGTGCATTATGAATACATGTGCCTGATATTTAAGAAACATCAAACCAATAAGAGTCAGCATTTTTAAGGTATTTCTAGTGCAATTCAGTAAAAGACATTTCACTAAAGGTAGTAACTATACCAAATTTCTTAGGAACAAGTACAACTAACCTGTATCTTTGATAGTCACTTTCATCATTGTCCAAGCTAACAAGTTCATTAGGACAGGCTTCATTCCCTAGGAGGCTGAGGTACTTAAGTAAAGGGACCACTTCAGCTAAATGATCCAAAAGACTGTCTAATTCAGTGATGTGTCAAAGGTTATGGTTAAGGATTCAATCACGTTAATGAAAAAGCATTTGTACAGAAGCAGTCATAAGTAAAAAATAATTTACATCAGAAACTGACAATCAAATTTAGTGCTGCACTCACGACTTGTCAAAGTTATTGTTGAAGGGGCAATTCACAGCTAACATGTGTCAGAATTTTGGCATATATTGAAAGAATCTGCCTCTTTTTAGTTCACTTTCTTTCAAAGGTGGTTCAGTGTGAAACATTTAAAACATTGACAAAATGATGGATGTTGTGTGGCCAAATGGTAAGCAATTGTTGAAACTGAAACTTTTCCAACAAGGAAACAAACAGCTACTTCACACTACATCCATCAGGAATATATTCAACCAATTGTGAAACGAGTCTACAGTGGCAAACAATAACAGCCATTTTACCCCAGGAATGTAAAAGTTGGATTAATATGTTAGCACAGTCAGAATTATGTCCCCAGTCAATTTTAAGACATAGTGTTTCCGCACTATCACTCTAAAATCTTGATTTAAAAACTTGCCAATACTCATACTCTCTTTGCAGATATCATAGCAGCTGGTACAAAAAAACCCACACATGCTGTTAAATACTATTTATCGTCTTGAAGAAGGCTGCACTAAAAGTGTTTGGTTAACATGAATATATCCTAAAACTTTATTTGTCTCAATTTTAAAATTATTCATTGGATGCTGCACTTGGGTAGTTTAGGTCATCATTAGAAAATGTATTTATCTCGCTTTGATTAATAGTGCATTGAAATGAGCAGCATTTATATCCAGCCATGTCTGTTTTTGACTATTTTCCTTGTTTAACATTTTCCAAGGGCCTGATTTTATCGCAGTCAATAATTATTCCAGCAGAGGGCCCCCTTCCATCCAAGACGAACCCGTCCCCATCTTCTTTCAAGATCAGATTTTCTTCCCCCCCCATCTCCCTTTCCCTCAGCAACAACACCCCCCCCCCCCCCACCCAACCATCCTTAATGCTTTCACGACAATTTCAAACAGGATTTGGATTGGTGAAATAAAGTGCTGTGATATAAACTAACTTCTGGTCTTCCCCTCACTGAAGGGAGCAGAGTCGTGCATGAACAAAATTTCAAGTGATTTCCTTCGAATGAGATGCCACATAATTTACAACACTGCTGTGCAAAGGATATTTGGTTCTTGTTGATCATCAGAGTATGAAGGTGTGGTAACCTAGGCAACTGTAGGTCACTTCTGAGAAGATTGTTGTCCAGGATTAGTTCTTCCAGGCAGACAAATTCTTCTAGCCCTTCTAGTGACCTGCAACAATAAGGGAACAGGAAAAATGATATGCTACTAAATCAGGAAGGCCATTATCCACGGAAATAAATATTTCAGCCTTCCCTTTCACAAGCTGGAAAGTTTAGGTTTGGGCCTGACAGGCCAGTGAATGACAAGAATTAGTGGCACAGGGAAGACTAGCACAGGCTCACATTTTTCACACTTTGGCAGAATGAAGGATGGGGGTCACTTAGTGAGTAGCCAGGATCTAAAACAAAAGACTTCAGAGATGGGGCCTAGAGGATGAATTTGTCAATGTCTTGTGCCTTGAGGCACCCAGTCTCTCCTGACCCAAACCTTCATTCCCAAGATAAATAACTCTGTCACAGTTCACCTTCATTCCCTGAACACAAATTTCAGTTGTCATCCATCATTCAGTCCAAATATCATATTCTTGCGCGGCTAATGAATGTGGGTGTATCATCACTCTCAGATGTGACCACTGTGCAGTCTGAAGGGATGAAGGAATAAAATTAAATGTGATATTTATCATACGGGGCATGAGCTTCCCACAGTGAGCATATATAAAAAAATTCAGCTGCCAACTGACCCTACTATCCCTCGTAAACCCTGCGTTACTTCTCTGCACCTGGAAACCTATCGGGGTACTAATAAACAAGTAACTGTGGTTCGGTGTACTCCACAATGTAAATTGCTGTTTTTGAATGGTATGTAAATAGAAAATTCTCATCATGAGAATCAGCAAATGGATTGTAACTGGCTAACAGGGAAAACACACACACACACACACACACACACACACACACACACACACACACACACACACACACACACACACACACACACACACACACACACACACACACACACACACACACACACATCTAAATGCTTCAGGGGAAGCATAAAGCAAAATGACAGGGCATGAAGAGGGACAAAGAACCTGGAACACTAGAGGGAGTTGCCCATTGAAACAGCCGGCCTCACTACTAAAGCCTGGTTTAGTTTCTCAAACAGGCAGAGAGAATTCTGCACAAATCCCCTTACACCTGTCTGATTTTGATAATTTTGCCATGTAATGTTATTAACTGCTCAGTTAAAAAGGGGCTCCACTACACAAGGACTTGCTTATTAACTGTTGTTTTCTTGTCATCGGCACAATGTGCATTATAGTGATTTAATCAGTGAAATTTACAACTGCAAGGGGATGGTTGCGGGGAGGTGGAGGGGGGGAAGGGGGATCGAGGGAGTGAGGAGGAAGGGAAAGAGGGTGTTGAAAAGTGTTTTTTATTTAAATGCCTCCTGCTTCTTCCTTGATGCTTTATTTTACACTTTCCCACCCCGTGCTTGAAACAAATAGCAAATTAAATAGTAATGACTGGTAGTTGTTTTTGCACAGTTTTGTTTAAAGCTGATGAAGGATGTTATGATGCCTACTGTGTTTTTCTACTCACACAGCTCTAATGACCTGAAAGCTGCCTATTATCTCACCCACAGGTACCATCTCCTTCAGCTCACTGCAGGGCTCGAACACGCTCCCAGAGGAACCCCAGCACAGCCCAGAGATTTACATCGCAATTTCCAAAGTCACATCAAGATGACAAAACATCAAAATGCATTTCATTCTGCCCGACTCAAACGGAAAGAACTTTAAGTTTCCACTGTAATTAACCCTATCCTCGTTAAGATAATTATGATCAAGCTCTCTGTCATAGCTAATATTCCAGAATCATTGCCCATGGCTCACACTTCACCCTCATTATCTTACAAAAATGTTGCACAAAAACATGCAGTGGCAACTGGCTCCCCTGCTGAGAACCAAGGCGGCTTTCTTTTGAAGGGAGTTGGGGAGGAGTGGGGGTGGTGTTGGTGGTGGGGGCTGTGTTATAAGGATAGGTCTACAACACCAGTGTGAAAAAGCAATGTTTAGATTCAAACAAAGCAGCACAGACTAGGGAGTGACAGGCAAATTGACATGCTGTTCAGAGGGCAAATGATAAATGTTTGATGAATTGGCAAATACTGAGGGAGTGATGGGCTTCATATGTGCATAATGGACTAGCTGCCTTTCAGTTCTGATTGCCTGCCAAGATAAGAGACCGTAATGAATGAGCGAACAGAACCCTGCTATAAAAAAAGTGGGATTCAACTGGTTTTAATAAACTTAATAAAAGTGCAAAAGCAAAGAGACCGGCAGTTGAAATGAGATGTGAGAAACGAGTGAGATTAGATCAACTTTAAAATCTTGCTGGAGCAAAGTTGCAGGAGGAGAAGGAAGTAGGAATAAAAAAAAACAAAGTTCTGTCACCGAGGCTGCGAGACAGAGTGCCTCCGGTGCACTGGGTGAATTATAGACTGCCTCTCAAGATTCACAGCCCTCCGTGGTAGGAGGTTAATATTCTCACATGTCATTAGGTCTGCTGGCTCCTCTGATGGCTCATTGAATCAGGCAGCAAATTATTTCCTCATGCTGGAGAGGACACCACACTTCAAAGGGAAGGGGCGCGGGTCAGGCTGGCTCTGCAGTTTGATTAATGACTCAGGATCAGCAGAGGTTGCCTGTAGGTATGAATGTGACTGAGTCTTTTGACAAGGCTGACTTTAGAGCACGGCTTGACCCAGGCTCTCTCCAACTTTGTTTGGAACATTGCTTTCGACCAACCTGATGGGGACTGTCAGTTAAGTTTTTCACCTTTTACACCGTGCTTACCAAGGATGGGAGTCATTGCCGCACAGCTTGGCAACCGTATTTTTTTTAAAGAGTAATTTCCTTACTAAGCTAGTCTTTATTTTAGTGATTTGACTCAAAACTGTGGATGTACTCCATTTCATAAATTATAGCTGGTTTCCTCGGATATAACAGCATAAATATTGACAGCTTGTTTGAATGTAGAAATAACACACTGAATTATCACTAAGCAACTGTCACTTCTATTCCATCTGATCAATCACATTTGATGGATGTCATTGATGCAACTGTGTTAAGCAACTCCCTGCATCCAACCACATCAAAGCACTCTAACTCGCCAACAGCTGACCCATTCCCCTGCCCCCCCACACACCCCAGAGATAAGAATTTTAAACGAACCAAGCAGAAATTCAGAAGATAGCCTTTAAAGCCAAGTCAAAGACAAAATGTTTTTCCTATCACCAACTGTATGCACACTCCTTCAGGCAAGAAACAGTCTCAATATTTGAACACGGAGTCGAAACAAAATGGCCGATTATATAATTGTGAGTAGGTTGGGGGCCTCAACAGCAAATAAGGGATTAAAGTCTCTGCCACCTGTGTTGTCAATCTCATGGGCACCATTATCACCACGCTATTCAATTTTTTAGCTAACAGATTAAAATGCTTGTTCTACAGTCTTTGATCTTTCATTCAATGATCATCTGAAGTCTCCAATAATTTCTGCTGAAGTAATTAGTACAGGCTGAGTACCCCTTATCTGAAATGCTTGGGGCCTGAAGTGTTTCAAATTTCGGATTTTTTCAGATATTTGGAATGAGATAGTCTGGGATTGCTGTCATTTCTGACCCTGAATTTATGTGCTACTGGGAAGCAGACTTCATCTTATGCATATTCATCACAAATATGTACTGATGCAGCCATTCTGGATTTTAGATTTTCATCAGCGACAACCTTGGCAAACTCATCAATTAATTTCTTTATCACCACAAATCTTTATAAATTTAACACCATGACTTTTCTTAAATTTCTTCAACCAGATTGCCAAGTCTTCACAATTATCTTCAGTTTTCAGTTCATGATAGATCTTTGCTTGTTTCATAATCAGCGTACTGTTAAGAGGCATATGTTTGCTCTGATGCTGATGAATCCACTCTATCAATATACAACCAAGATCTTCATTTTTCCCTTTATGCTATGTTTTCTATTTTTCAATACCCTCTGTTCATTAGATATGTGAAGTCACTTCTCAGAACCGCCTGTGGTGCACAGAGACATGGACATCACCTGGGAGCCTCCCCAGCGCCTTGTGGAATTTTCTATTTGGACTTTGCGTCAGAGCTCAAAATCTTTTGGACTTCAGAGGTTTTCAGACTTTGGATCGGGGTACTCGTCTTGTACTTGTGAAAAGTTTTCAGCAGCCCCCGCAGTATTTTCCCCATCCAAGGAAATTACTTATATAAGAACCTTCCATCTTCAAAATGTACACATGACCAGCTCGCTTCATAAACAAATCCATGTAGATCATGTATATTATTATTGCAAAGACAAAGGAAATCAATTGGGTTTCTTTATAATCTAGCTGACCCCAAGGTGGTAAAGTTCTGGTAAGGATTTAAATTCAAGAATATTTAATGTCATTTCCAGTACACAAGTGTAAAGGAGAACAACATAAATTGTTACTCTGGATCTGATGCAGCACAAAAAAATACAATAAAGAACACAATAATAAAAAGATCAATAAATATAAAGGCATAAAATGTTTATATACATAGATTGGTTATATGTCCATATAATGACCAAGGTATAGGAATATCTGTCATAAGGTGACTGATGGGAAATGACAAAGTAGTGGTGGGGTGGTTACTGGATCGAGGTGTTGATCAGCCATATTGTTTGGGGAAAGTAACTGTTTATGTGTCTGGTGGTGTTGTGAATGCTATGTAGCCTCCCCCTGATGGGAGTGAGACTAATAGTCCATGAGCAGGGTGGGTGAGATATTTCATGATGTTACTGGCCCTTTTCCAGCGCCTTTCTGTATATATGTCCTTGATGGTCGGTAGGCGGGCGCCGGTGATGCGTCGAGCAGTTTTGACTATTCCCTATAGAGTTCTTCTGTCCACCACAGTGCATTACATAATCTCTGAATGACTGGGCATTTAATTCAGAATTTGAACTAAGTTTTCATAAGCCTTAGAGAAACCATCAATTTGTACCCATTGCCATTTGTTATAATAACATTTAAAATTGGTTGTATATTTTAAATTATTTAGTTGACATCTCACTCATGAGTATTCCAGTACACATAAGCTATAAATACTTTCACATTTAACAATTTTTGTTTGAGCTGCTGAGTGAATAATATGAAGATGGTTATTTATTGGTTGCTTATTGCATTACTTTCCTTTTATTTCCTAAAGTATATCAAGAGCAATGATTATACACGTAAGTAAATTCACATCACTAAACTTATGAAACTGGTAAATCAAACACGGCATACGTATTGGGCAACAAACCACCACTGTGTATTTAAAATGAATACTTCCACGCTTTTCCCTTTATATTCAAACTAAAAGTTTCACAAATTCAACAACAAATTAGTTTTGCGAGTACAACAAAAACTTCAGTTATCACGTTTTTATCATAATGTGTTTTGTTTTGCGCTGCATTGAATCCAGAGTACCAATTATTTCATTATCCTTTACACTTGTGTACTGGAAATAACATTAAACGATAATGATTCTTGAGTCTTGAAAAGCACGTAACTTTATTTCTAGAATTAAGATATTAGGTATCAGAATCTGAATCAGGTTTAATAGCACTGACATATGTCATAAAATATGTTGCTTTGCAGCAACATTATACTTCAAAAAACACAATGAAAACACTGCTTATAATATAAATGACTAATTTTGAGTGTTGCAAGTTTCACACATTTCTGAAATTTACATTCTGACATGAATAAATTTTATGGGACATGATTATCTCAGGCAAGGCCATCATTTTTGTAGGGGAAGGTTGAAAAGGTAAGGACTTTATTCTCTAGAAAGTAGGAGAATGAGTGGAGATTTGATAGAGGTGTGCAAAATGATGAGGGGCATAGATAGGGTTAGAGTGAGCAGGCTGTTTCCTGTGAGATTGGGTGAGACTAAAAGTAGAGGTCATGCGTTAAGGGTGATAGATGAAATGTTTAAAGGGATCATGAGGGGAACCTTTTAACTCAGAGGGTGGTAAGAGCGTGGAACAAGCTGCCAATGGAAGTGGTGGAAGCAGGTTTGATTTCAACATTTAAAATAAAATTGGACAGGCACATAGATGGGAGGGGTACGGAGGGCTACTGTCCGGGTTCAGGTCAAATAATAGTTTGGCATGGACAAGATGGGACAAAGGGTCTTCTTCTGTACCATAGTTTTCTATGACTCTATTTATTTCCCAGCCCTAAGGGACCTTGAGATGATGATGGTGAACCATCATCACAAACCATTCCGTTGCCTTATGGTGAAGAGAGTCTCCTGGAACAATTAGTGAGCAATTTTGGGGATTAAAACCGGTGACAAGGAACAGTTATTTATTTCTGTGTCAGGATAAAATGAGACTTGGAGGGAATGTGCAGTTGGTGATGATCCAAATTTCCTGCTGTCACTGCACTTTTGATGGTGCATGTTATGAGTTTGACAGGTACTATTAGAGTCACCCAAGGAAGTATCTGTAAATCACTAAGTGTGTTTTAGGAACAGCTTCTTCCCCTCCGCCATTAGATTTCTGAATGGACAATGCACCAACCCATGAACACTACCTCACTACTTTTCCTCTTTTTGCAATACTTATTTTTTATATATACTTCTTGTAATTTATAATATTTTTATGCATTGCACTGCACTGCTGCCACAAAACAACATTTCATGACATATGTCAGTGATATTAAACCTGATTCTGATTCCATTGAGAAATGTAATGATGGTGGGGAGAATCAAAGTTTAGGCTGGTGTATTACATACTGATGAAGTGAACTGACTTGCTCTGGTGTAATGCTTCTTGATATTGATGGTCCAATGCTTATTTTGCCAAGTGAAGAACATTCTATAACAGACTTGAATGGGACACATTTTTCACAAACAGCACCACTGACTAGATATGTTTCAAATATTCTTCCTTCTTAGCATACAAAGTACTAATACAGCCTTTTGCCTTCATGAGATTTATTTGTATTATTTACATGAAAAATAACAAGTTTAACATGTTATATCTGGGTTTCACAGATATTTCCACATACATTTAAGACATGAGGAAATTAACAAAATATACCCTTATAATCATTGTATTAACAATAAGTTTATGAGGTTCCACAATTGATTATCCTCCCTCTTTGAATAAAAAAGATCAGAAAGTTCCCATAATTGATCCTTTATCTGTACTAAGTTATCCAATATCAAATGATGGAAGTCAATTAACCAAACCTGGGCCTCTGTACCTCTCTCTGCAACTGGATTGCCGACCTCCTCATTGGCAGATCAGGATCATTGTGAGAAGGTAATAACATCCATGCTGACTTTCAACATAGTGCACCTCAAGGACGTGTGCTTGGCCCACTGTTCCACTCTCTCTACACTTTTTACTGGTGTGGCTATGTAGCTTAAACAGTGTTTATTAATTTGCTGATGACACCACTGTTGTTGGTGGAATCTCAGGTGGTGATGAAGAAGCTTCTAGGAGTGAGTTAGATTGTCAGGCTGAGTGGAGTTGCAACAACAACCTCGCACTCAGTGTCAGCAAGACAAAGAAAATGATTTTGGACTTCAGGAAGGGGAGGTTGGGAGAACACACACCAATCCTCATTGAGTGGTCAGCAGTGGAAAGGGTGAGCGGCTTTAAGTTCCTGGGTGTCAACATCTCAGAGGGTCGATTCGGGGTCCAGTACAAAGTGATCGTGCCAGTGGCTTAACTTCATTAGGACTTTGAGGAGATTTGGTATGTTACCAAAGACTCTTGCACATTTATATAGATGTATGTTGAACAGCATTCTGACTGGTTCCATCACAGCCTGATAGCCTAACGCACAGGGTCACATGAGGCTGCAGAGGGATGCTGACTCAGCCAGCTCCAGAAACGGCATAATCCTCCTCACCATCAGTATCATCTTCACGAGGTGGTGCGATAAGAAGGTGGCATCCATCACTGCGGGCCCTTGCCATCCGAGACATACCCTCTTCTTGTTACTACCATTGCAGAGCTAGAAGGGAGCCTAAAGAACTATACTCACTAATTTAGGAACAGCTCCTTCCCCTCCACCATCAGTCTTATGAATGGTCCTTGAACTCTACCCCTTATTCCTACTTTTTTAAACATTTAATTTTATAATTACAGATTTTTATGCATAGCAATGCTGCCAGAAAACAAAAATATCGCATCATATAAGAACAAAACTCATATCATATCATCTTCCAGTCAAGATGGCACCTGTGTGAGATGTTCCCATGGTCGACAACTTCTGGACAGACCATGAAACCATATACTTCACTTCTTTTATGTCTTTTAGATTTGTTTTCATCTCAGAAACAGAATCAGAATCAAGTTTATTACCACCGGCATGTGATGTGAAATTTTTTAACGTAGCAGCAGCAGTTCAATGCAATACATAATCTAGCAGTGAAAAAATTAAAAAATGTAAAATAATAATTTAAAAAATCAATTATGTATATTGAATAGATTAAAGATAAAGTGCAAAAACAGAAATACTGCATATTTTAAAAACCGTGAGGTGGTGTCCAAAGATTCGACGTCCATTCAGGAATCGGATGGTGGGGGGGAAGAAGCTGTTCCTGAATCGCTGAGTGTGTGCCTTCAGGCTTCAGTACCTCCCACCTGATGGTAACAGTGAGTTACCATCTCCAATGCGATTCTAGAAATGTTGGAGCCAGTTATTTGAAACTTGGAGATCATTTGGGTGTTCCAGCACTCTGCAGCCTCTGACAGGATTCCAGGAGACGAACCTGCGAACCTAGTGGCGAGAAGGCTGTGGTGGGCGCGAGCCAGCGTTCGAATCTATTTCACCGACTAAAGCTTTCATTGTTCATGGATTAAGCGATAGAGGAGACTGAAACATTGAGGCAAATGCAGAAGGTGACTGCTAGCTGCCTGCCTTTTAATCGCTGGTGATTTGCCGTTAACCAGGTTTTCTGTGTTTTGGATATTGACTTGCACTATAGACTTTTTTCAGACTTATAGTTCTTTATATTCTGTATTTTTCACTGATCTTTCTTGTTTTTTGTGTGCGGGTGAGGGGGATCAATTTAATTTTTGTTTTTTTTTATTTTTTGCAGGGCGGGGGGATTTGGGGGTTGATGATCATACTGCCATTCCTTTCTTTCTTGGATTGTGGCTATCTGAAGAAGAAGAATTTCAGAGTTGTATACTTAGATACAGAATGAACCTTTGATATACCAGTGGTAATATATCTGATTCTGACTGAGACAGCACACTAACAGGCTCTTCGGCCCACAGTGTCCCTGCTAGGCAGTGAGTACCAAAATATACCAAACCTATTCAAAATAGTTCCAAGTTCAAAAGTAATTTTGTTATTGAAATACATATATGTCACCATATGCAACCCTGAGATTCATTGATTTGCAGGCATACTCAATAAACTGTAGTGTAGGAGCCATGTATCTAATTCATGTCTGTATTGTATTTTGTGTTGTGGATTCATTATGGGTAATTTGTCATGTGGGTTGGGGTGTGGTAGAAATGAAGAGAATAGTTACATATTCATGCTTTGGCTTTAGTCTGGTCAGAGCAGGGGGTAGGTTGGGGGAATTACATTTTTTTGTTGAACACTTGGTTTAGTAACATTTAGTGCTAGTCTTCAAGTACGTTTGAATATAGTAAGACTGATTATTTCATTATATTGCTGGTTTTAGTTTCATTAGTTTTTTATTGTTACAAAACAGTTTGTTTTGCTGGCTTCTTAATAAAGTGTCGAACATACTTTCTTTGACTTAGAACTCTGTCTCTTTGGAGTGCGTAACCCAGTGTCAACTCCCCGTGCTTCATTTCTGAGTTGTTTTGCTTCGTTTTATGGTAACCGTTACACATTGAATAGTAACCATAACAGAATCAGTGAAAGACTGCACCAATTTGGGTGTTCAGCTAGTGTGCAAAAGACAACAAACTGCAAATACAGAAAGAAAAAAAAATAACAATAATAAATAGATAAGCAACAAGTTTCAAGAGCATGAGATGAAGAGTCCTTGAAAGTGAGTCCATAGGTTGTGGGAACATTTCAGTGATGGGGCAAGTGAAGTTCAGAGAAGTTACGGCCTTTGGTTCAAGAGCCTGAGGGTTGAGGGGTATTAACTGTCCCTGAACCAGGAGGTGTGAGCCCTGAGCCCCCTATATCTTCTTCCTGATGGCATTAGTGAAAGAGAGCACTGGGTGGTGGTGGGGAGCAATTCCTTATAATGGATGCTGCTTTCCTGTGACAGTGTTTCGTGTAGATGTGCTCAGTGGTGGGGAGGGCTTTACCAGTGATGGACTGGGCTGTATCTATTACTTTATGTAGGACTTTCTGTTCAAGGGCATTGGCTGTGAATGGAACCAGGCTGTGATACAGCCAGTCAATACACTCTCCACTGCATGGAGATAGAAGTTTGTCAAAGTTTTAGATAACATGCTGAATCTTCACAAACCTTGAAGAAAGTAAAGGCACTGCTATGATTTCTCTGTAATTACACTTACATGCTGGGTCCAGGACGGGTCTAAGAAATAATAGCATAGAGGAATTTAAAGTTGCTGACCCTCTCCACCTCTGATCCTCCGATGAGGACCTCTGGCTTCCTCAATAATCGGCTCTTTGGTCTTGCTGACTATCAGTGGGAGGTTGTTTTTGTGGCACCACTCAGCCTGATTTTCAATCACCCTCCTACATGCTGATTCATCACCACCTTCGATTCGGCCTGCGGCAGCAGTGTTCTCAACAAACTTGAACATGGCTTTGGAGTTCCCAGGCACTCTTCCCTTTCTCTCCTTTGCCATGGTGTTTCAAGTACTCAACTACTGCTGTGGGAATTTCTCCCTCCTCCACACCCTTAAGCAGCAGTTTCAAGCAATATCCTCAAATTTCCAGTCCCTTAACCCTATGCCCTCTGGGCGTAACACCTCTGCCAAGAGGAGAAGTTTGAATAGCTTGGTAAGCTCTCCCCTCCATGTCCTTAGCTCTCAAGGAAACAGACCAAGTCTATTCATACTGTCACAGCTGAAACATTCTATCCCATGCCACGTTTAACTACCAGGCCACCCAGCAACCCCCAATTTAACCCTAGCCTAGCCTAGCCATGGGACAATTTACAACGACCAATTAGCCTACCAACTAGTACATCTTTGGACCGTAGTAGGAGACTGAAGCACAGGGAGGAAACTGCACAGGGAGAATGTACAATCTCCTCATGTAATGACCAGATCGGGCCAAGAATTGAAGATTGGAGCCCGATGTCTGCGAGTCTGGTGCCAAGCAATGGAAGCTCACAGGCACCCTGTCCTGGGGTTCGCGGCCCACCTGTGTGTGTGGGGGGTAGTAAACAGGTGGGAGGGTGGAAAAGGGGGCTTGTTTTGCTGTTGTTGTAGCTGCTGCTTGTACAGTTTGGCTGAACATTGTGGCATTCTATTTTGG
The DNA here is from genome assembly GCF_048418815.1 of Hemitrygon akajei. NCBI lineage: Eukaryota > Metazoa > Chordata > Chondrichthyes > Myliobatiformes > Dasyatidae > Hemitrygon > Hemitrygon akajei. Next base: position 53,777,063 of record NC_133144.1, on the reverse strand, counting down.
CACTAGATTTGTGGCAACACTGCGAATTGCCTCCCCCCCAACATACATGGGTGTGTTGGTTGTTAATGCAAATGAAGCATTTCACTGTATATTTCAATATACATGTGATAATGTCTGAATTTGACACTGTTCCCCAGATGTGGCCTAACTAATATTTTATACTTTTTACCTCACTCTTATATTTTATGCACTGTTTTATGAAGACAACATCCCAAAAGTCTTTTTGACACCCATTTCTGCTGTTGCTTTCAGGGATCCTAGAATGTGTACACTAAGGACATCTATTATTTTCGTGGTTTCTACCATATAGTATATCCAAGGTTCATGAATCCCTCCCAAAATTCACCACCTCAGAATTTTTCAGGGTAATATTTTATCTGCCATTGCTTTGAACATCCTACCAATTTAACGGTACTGTTCTTTAGCCATAGGTCGACCACCACACTGTCAACACCACCACATATTTCCGTGGCCTCCACCAAATTATTAATCGTACCCCCTACGTCCACAAGCTGCAATTAGCTTCATTGCCCTTCGGTTAAGGAGGCGAACGTTCCAGGGCACTTCCTTCTGATCATAATCCGGTGACTACCCCCTGCTGGTGCTGTACATCTGCACTTTGGTTAAGGACAATATCGTATTCAACTACGCGGCCTCAGTGATCAAATAACCTGCTGACACCTGCTCTCAGCTCTCCTACCACTGAGCAATCCCGCCTCGGAAGGAGATGGAAGCTTGGTGGCAGAGAATAAGTCAAAGAGGTTAGAGGTAAGTGAATTTAAAACAATGCAATTCATCTTAAAGATGAACAAGGGTTTTGCTCAATTAATGGCAACAGAATGTATAGAATTGTGAGGAATATACAACACACAACACACATTACGTCCATACAATGTAGTTATTCACACTCCACTTCTCTGTTTGGCTCAGCCAGTCACTGTCATAGTGGAAACCACACTGCTCTTAAACTAAAGAGCTTTCAAATCGTGCAGTCAAAATCAGAGCTGATTCTGATGCTGTTTGTAGTCAAACCAAGGGAAATACACTGTAAACCCACTGCCATAACAGAAAGTAATTTCAACAAAGAATTTTTTTGAGAAGTCTGAAAAAATGCAAGCACTGAGCTTTAAATGAGGGTAAGTACTTAGTATTCCCTAAATAATTCTTCATAAATAGTGATTAGATTATGATATGAAAAAATATAAAAATGTCATTAACAAATAACAGTCTTATTTTTACCTAAACAGTTGAGGTATTTTTCCACTGTGTGATAGTATTACTTAAACCCAACCACTGTAATTTAGCAAATTAAAATAGTTCACAAGGTTGGATTTCTTTAATAAGCTGTGGTTATTGGTAGTAGAGGAGCAAATCTCACAAGACCCAGCATGTCTAAGACACCCTTTTACATTCAAGCAGTCCAAACCGCTGTCAACATCATTAAGTGTTATTCTGAAGTCAATCCATTCAATTAACATTTTTCTTTATGGTGTAATCAACCAAAACTTTTAAGATTGCCACATCAAAGATTTGTTTTGGAGCCTGCGCTCCCAAATGGCTCTCTGATCTTTCCTATAAAAATGACATACCCTCTATAATTAATTTTGTTGTGAAATGGATGTATTGTAGCACTTAACAATGCTGTTGCTTTGTCAACTGTTCTACAGGGTATACGCTGAGGTATCAACAGGGAAAAAAATCCTTTAACGTCAATACTAGTGATAGAGAGGGTGGAAGTTGATTAGGATGGGGGGCTGGGGTTGATTCAGCAGTGTCAGAGTACAAAAGACAGACTTGTCTTTTGTTTATACAACAGGCCCATCCCAAGGTTACTCTTGTGTTAACTCACCATAAGATTCAAGATTGTTTAATGTCATTTCCAGTACACAAGTGTAAAGGAGAACAAAATCGTTGTTATTCCAGATCCCATGCAGTACAAAAAGAACACAATAAGATAAAGAACACAATAATACAAAACCTCAATAAGTAGAAATGCATTAAGTAGCTTATAGACATAGATTGGCTGTATGTGCCGCTAGGTACAAGAAGTCTGTACCTAAGATGATTCTGACAGGAAATGTTAAAGTAGTAGTGGGTGGGGGTGTAGTGGGGTAGATTAGTGAGTGGGGGTGTAGTGGGGTAGATTAGTGAGTGGGGGTGTAGTGGGGTAGATTAGTGGGTGGGGGTGTAGTGGGGTAGATTAATGGGTGGGGGTGTTGATCAGCCTTACTGCTTGGGGACAGTGACAGTTTTTGAGCCTAGTGGTCCTGGCATGGATGCTACTTGGAAAATACTGTTTACCATTATACAAGGCGCACCAGGGGAAAATGGCAAAACAGCATTCCGTCCAAGCCTGTACATACTTAAGAACAAAATATGATATAATTTATCAATAATAAACACGCAGGCAGATGCCTGCCATCTGTACTTACTTAACTAGCACAAGATGTCACCTATTGCCAACATCCTAACTACTTCATAAAGACTGTCAGAGAGAAAAATACAGATATATTCCAAGCAAAATAAATCCAAGCCCTGCTGTACAAGACTCAAGATTGCTTATTGTCATTCTTCAGTACAAGGTAACTAAAGCTAGTTACAAACAGTTCTTGTAATAAGGGTATTTTAAAGGGCTCATTATAATCATGCATCACAAAATTGCCTTCGGATTTTTTTTAAAAGCACAATTATTTTTGCATTATAGTAAAATGAAGTAGTTACAAATGGAATGGATCTTTTCTCTGGAACGTTAAGGTTTATCAGGTTAATACTTTCCAAAAATTTACATTAACCTAATTTTCAAATGGCGCCTTTTCCCACCATCAGCACTAAAGTGTGTAATGATCCAAAATAGAATGTATTAAGCTTTTAGAATAACTTCATGGTATCAATTTTGGACATGCACTTTTTTTATGATGTACTATTATTTGTAATTTGAGCTATGATTTATACCAAGCTTACATTTTATCGTTAAGAAGTGTTTTGGAATATTTTAACCAATTAACATTGTTATAACATCATTTAAATGGCTTTGCAAATTAATTTCATAGTAAATTAGTTTGGAAATTGCTCTAATTGTTACGCTAGAAGATGTCCCCTACATCTTGTCTGGAGAAAGATTTTTTTTGTCTAGTGCCATTATGTGTCATCTTGGCTGAGATTTCTGCCTACCAGGGGCATTTAAACTGTGCAGCGGGAACAACAGTAAGGATTAACTAGAGCTGTTTCTCAGGCTTTGAGAACTACAGTAAATCTTCAAACAATTTATCCAAACAAAACGCAATGTGTGGAAAAAGACAGTGGAAACAGATGAATAAGCAACATCAATTACCAGGGGTTTGACCTTCGTGGCCCACACCAAGGCACGGATTTCACACCAAATCGGTGCAGATTGAAGTTGACATGCCTGCAGTGAAAACACTGGCCCTCACAAGGTTCCTCTCTGCAATCACACAGCTAGGCGAGGGGCCTGCAAGCAGGCTGGGTGAATAAGAAATCACGCATAATGCGCCTGGGTTTATTTTAAAGTGAACAAAATGGCTCAATTTGAGCACTTAGTCTGCAGAAATTGACCAGTCTGAGATACAAGAAGAACACCCGACAGGACAGCAGGAACTGCCTGCAGATAACTACACTGGAAGGATGTACAATGGCTGCCTTCCATTGAGTTTTAATGATTCTAACCCCACCTCTATCACTTCTTATTTATATCAATTAGTCTAATTTGAAAATAGCAATGAGGACCCTTTCAATATTGAACATTGCAGTCTTGTATATTCTGTTAGCAAAATCTGCGACGATGGCAGGACACGCACTGCAAAAATAATCTATCTAATGTCCACCTTAGAGCAGGAGTTCCCAACCTGGGGTCCACAAAACCCTTGCTAATGGTATTGGTCCACAGCATAAAAACAGACCCAAGGAAAGTGAGCATATTTTTTCAAATAATACGTCAAAATATTTTTTATCAGTGACATCAGCAGTTTTTATGACATTTCTAAGACCATGCTCGGGTTGGAATTAGCACTTGTTTCCATCACCGAAGGCCAGCACTTCCTACCTGTGGCGTGCTGCCCACACTCATCATTGAACTCTGTGTGAGGCACAAGCCTACTGTTTGTGGGTTTCAGCTGGGAATCAGAGTCAGGCTCATCGTGACTGACAAATGTTGTGAAATGTGTTGTTTTGCGACAGCAATACATAAGGAGTGCTGTAAGTTACAGTAAGAAATGTATGTATGCTCACATGGCTTATGAGGAAAGGCTGGACAGAGTGGGAGGGAGCTTGACTGCAATGGCCTCAATGGTGTTGTTGTGGAGATAATGTTTCATCTTGGAGGAGGATCTAGAACCAGGACTCACAGTTTAAAAATAAGACCTGGCCCATTTAGAACTCAGTTTATGTGTAGAACCTATGATTTGGGCCCAACTAATGTAGTTAGTGATAGCTATTCTCTTCTGCCTGCACAGGGTCTACATCCCTCATTTTTCTGCATAATCATGTGCCTATACAGGAATCTCTTAAATGCCTCTGTTGTATTTGCCTCCACCTCCACCAGAGGCAGCTCACTCCAGCACCCACCACTCTCTGCATGAACATTTACCTTCTCATCCTAATTGCATCCCCGTTAGTATTAGGTGCTTCAACCATGGGAAGCCCATACTGGCTTTCTACTCCATCTACACCTCTCCTAATTTTATAAACTGCAGTCAGGTATCCCCTCAGCTTCTCCACTGTGGAAAGATAACCCAAGTTTGTCCAGCCTCTCTTTATGGCACATGCAACTTTATCCAGGCAGGATCCTGGTATATCCCTTCTATATCCTTTCCATAGCTTCCTCATACCTCCCATAATGAGATATCTATAGGACTGAATGAAATTCTCCAGATGCAGCCTAACTCAAGTTTTATAAACCTTCAACAAAACTCTTGAACACAGTGCCTCGACACAGAACGGCAAGCATAAGTCATAGGTGCAGAAATTGAAGAAATGGGCCATTCAGCCCATTGAGTCTGCTGCACTATTCCATCATGTCTGATTTACTATTTCTCACAATGCTGTTCTTCTGCCTTTATTTTTATTTTGTGATGCAGTGCAGAATAGGCTCTTCTCCCCATAACCTTTGACAGCCATATAATCAAGAATCCTTTAACCTCCACTATAAATATTCTCAAAACTAGGCCTCCACGGCCATCTGTGGCAATGAATTCCACAGATTCACCACCCTCTGGCTAAAGAAGTTCATCATCATCTCTGTTCCAAACAGCCGTCCTTCTATTTTGGGGCTGTGCTCTCTGATCCGAGACTCCTCCACTACAGGGAACATCCTCTCCACATCCATTCTATCTAGGCCTTTCAATATTCGAAAGGTTTCAATGAGATGCCCCCTCGTTCTAGTATGCCATAAGCATTCTTTACCACCCCATCAGTTTGTGCAGCCACTTTCAGGCAAATAAAAGGGATTGTTTTCAGATACTTCTGGCAGTTGCAACAGGAATACAGAAATATGAAAAATCTCTTTTCTTTCCTCAGACGCTTGTGCGTTTTTGGAGCTTTTTTCCTCAAAGGAAGCAAAACATTTTTAATATTTTTAAGGCCACGGTAGACAGATTCTCAATATCCAACAGGCAAAATATCACAATGGGTAGACTGGAACACAGAGACAAGCTTACAATCAGATGAGAAATAACCTTATGAAATCATAGACCAGCCTACTCCTACTCATAAGTCATATATCTATAAGTATTTGGATCTACAAGTATTTATATATACAGGGACTTATTAGGGAGAGTCAACATGGCTTTGTGCGTGGTAGGTCATGTTTAACAAATCTATTAGTTTTTCAAGGAGGTTACAAGGAAAGTGGATGAAGGGCAGGCAGTGGATGTTGTCTACATGGACTTCAGTAAGGCCTTTGACAAGGTCCCGCATGAGAAGTTAGTTAGGAAGATTCAGTCGCGAGGTATCCATGGTGAGGTAGTAAATTGGATTAGACATGGTTCAATGGGAGAAGTCAGAGAGTGGTAGTGGAGGATTGCTTCTCTGAGTGGAGGCCTGTGATTAATGATGTGCCACAGGGATCAGTGCTGGGTCCATTGTTATTTGTCATCTATATCAATGATCTGGATGATAATGTGGTAAATTGGATCAGAAAATTTGCTGATGATACAAAGATTGGAGGTGTAGTGGACAGTGAGGAAGGTTTTCAAAGCTTGCAGAGGGATTTGGACCAGCTGGAAAAATGAGCTGAAAAATGGCAGATGGAGTTTAATACAGACACATGTGAGGTATTGCACTTTGGAAAGAACAACCAAGGTAGAACATACAAGGTAGATGGTAGGGCACTGAAGAGTGCAGTAGAACAGAGGGATCTGGGAATACAGATACAAAATACCCTAAAAATGGCGTCACAGATAGATAGGGTAGTAAAGAGAGCTTTTGGTACATTGGCCCTTATAAATCAAAGTATTGACTGTAAGAGCTGGAATGTTATGGTGAGGTTGTATGAGGCATTGATGAGGCCAAATTTGGAGTATTGTGTGCAGCTTTGGTCACCGAATTACAGGAAGGATATTATTAAGGTTGAAAGAGTGCAGAGAAGGTTTACAAGGACGTTGCCAGGACTTGAGAAACTGAGTTACAGAGGAGGGTCGAAAAGGTTAGGACTTTATTCCCTGGAACATAGAAGAATGAGGGGAGATTTGATAGAGGTATAAAAAATTATGATGGGTAAAAATAGAGTGAATGCAAGCAGGCTTTTTCCACTGAGGCTAGGGGGAAAAAAAACAGAGGACATGGTTAAGGGTGAAGGGGGAAAAGTTTAAAGGGAACATGGGGGGGGGGGGCTTCTTCACACAGAGAGTGGTGGGAGTGTGGAATGAGCTGCCAGATGAAGTGGTAAATGTGGGCTCACTTTTAACATTTAAGAAAAGCTTGGACAGGTACATGGATGAGAGGTGTATGGAGGGATATGGCCCAGGTGTAGGTCAGTGGGACTAGGCAGAAAAATGGTTTGGCACAGCCAAGAAGGGCCAAAAGGCCTGTTTCTGTGCTGTAATGTTTTAAGGTTCTATGTCCATTATGTAACGTTAGCAACACAACACCGTTTCTGAGGAGAGTGAGGTGTTAAAGACTACCCAACCCCATTCTAACAACTTTCTACAGGAGCACCATCGAGACTGTAATGTCTGGCTGTATCATTGTGTGGTCTGGAAGCTGTACAGCATTGAACTGCAAGACCCAACATAGGCTAGTAAAATCTGTTGGGTGGATTACCAAGGTCTCCCTTCCCCTCCTATTTATGACATTTATCAGAAGCGTTGCAGATGAAGAGCCCAAGGCATTGTTGAGGAGCCCTACCATCCATCCAACAATCCCTCTAACCCACTACTGTCAGGAAGGAGATACAGAAGCACCAGGACTAGGACTACCAGACTGGGTAACTGCTACTTCCCTTGGGCTGTGAGACTAATAAATACTCTGCCACCACCATAGTCTCGTTACTAGGTCAACGAGTTGTTTACTCTTTACTGTACTGTCTACTGTTTACCTGTGCTGCGCACTACATGCATTGTGAATTATATTTTATTTCAAAGGATTTGAACAGAAGAATAAAGATACTTTGCTCCAATTATATTGGTCTCTGCGAGACAGCATCTGGAATATTGTATATGGTCCTGTCTCCTGCCTAGGAAATGATACGCCTGTGATGGAAGGACTGCAATAAATGTTCATCAGATTGATTCCTGAGATGGCAGGTTTGCAGTACAAGGAGGGATTAAGCAGACTAGGCCTGCACTCTCTTGGGTTTCGAAGAATGAGCATGTTTTTGTTGAAATGTACGGAATTTTAAGGGACTTGTCAAGAAAGATGAGGATTTGATGATCCCCCAGGCTGGGGTGTCTTGAAAAAAGGGCATTAAAATAAGCACTTGGCCATCCAAGACAAAAAGGTGGAGAAATTTCTTTTCTTAGAAAGTGGTGAATCTTTGATATTCTTTACCCAGGAGAGTTGTGGAGGCTCAGTCACTGACTATATTCAAGAGCAAGATAGATAGATTTGTTTGGATATTAAGAGAATCAGGGGATATGAGGTTAGTACAGGGAAGAAGTGCTGAGGTAAAAGATCAGCCACGATGCCAGTGAATTGTTGAGGAGCCACCAGTGGCCAAATGGCCTACTACCGCTTATATTTTCTCACGTCTATGCTTTTCACCATATAAATTCCTCCATCAGAATCTCTCGTCATCTCTGTTTCAAGAATAATCTCAGCTTCCTCATCCTTGAATCACACACCAGTCTTCACTGAGGGGATCATTTGGAGTCTGCGGAGATTTGATGTGTCACCAAAGACTCAGGCAAATTTCACTGCAAGTTTCAACAAATTTCACAACGTGAACCTCTGAAGCAAGTTCCGACACATGTTCCATGGACAGCATTCTAACTGGTTTCGTCACTGTCTGGTATGGAGGAGCCCACACACAGGATCGGAAAACGCTACCGAGGTTTGTAAACTCAGCCATCTGCATCAAGGGCACCAGCCTCCCCACCATTCTGATTCTGATTCTGTTAATATGCCGGATTCTAATTCATTTTAAGAACTTCTTTCTGCATCTGAGCCAAGACCTTCCTAGTCTTCCTCACGTGCAGCATCTAGAACTAGACATGAAACTTGGTTGTGGGTAAGCTAACATTTTAAATTTAGCACAATGCAAGGGCACAATAAAATAGGAGCAGGAGTAGGCCAGCACTTCAATTCTGCCTTGCCATTTAGTATGATCATGTCTGATCTGTGCTGGCCTCAACTCTTCTATGTCATTTCCCCATATCTCCCTATTGCACGATCTCTACTTTACCGCAGCCTCAGAATAGAAGGACGTCCATTTAGAATGGAGATGAGGAGGAATTTCTTCAGCCCAAGCGTAGTGAATCTGTGTAATTCATTGCCACAGGCAGCTGTGGAGGGCAGGTCATTAGGTATATTTAAGACAGAGGTTGATAGAGCCTTGATTAGTCAGAACATGAAGCGATACAGGGAGAAGGCAGGAGATTGGAGCTGGCAATGAGTCAGCCATGATGAAATGGTAGAACAGACTCAATCGGCCAAATGGCCTACTTCTGCTCCTATATCTTATACTGCTAATGATTCAGCTGCATTCAATATTCCAGCTGAATCTTCCGGAAGAACGCAAAGCAGCATTTGTGGGAGGAAAGGAAACGGCAACATTTCAATTAAAAATCTTGCCGAGTTTTAGAAGGCACGGTAGTGAATCGGTTAGCTTAGGATTATTACAACGTCAGTGACACAAGTTCAATTCTACCACTATCTGTAAGGAGTCTGTACATTTTTCCTGTGACTATGTGGGTTTCCACTAGGTGCTCTGGTTTCCTCCCACATTCCAAATATGTACAGGATAATAGGTTAATTGATCACATGGGTGTAATTGGGCGGCATCAGCTCATTGGGTTGGAAGTCCCTGTCATTGGCTGTATCTCTAAATAAATTTTTTTAAATATACAGAATATTTGGCCCACATTCCTCCCAAACCTTCTTATCCACACACCTGTCCAAGTGACTTCTAAACATTGTTCATATACCTGCCTCCACTACTTCCTCTGGCAGCTCATTTCATACACTAAACCCTCTCTGAATGAAAAGGTTGTCCCTCAAGTCTCTACTGAATTTCTTTCCACTCACCCTAAACTTATGTCCTCTAGTTCTTGATTCTCCAACCCTAGGGAAAGGACTGTGAGCATTCACTTTATCACTTTCTCATAATTTTATACCCTTCAGTTTCATCAGTTGTCATTTTCCTGCACTCCAATGAGAAAAGTCCCAACCTGCTCAACCTCTGTCCTTCACTCCCAGCAGCATCCTCTTTCCAGCTTAATGGCACCTTTCCTATAGCAGGGTGACCAAAACTGAACACAATATTCCAAATGTGCCTTCACCAAAGTCTTGTACATACGTCATATAACAGCTCAACTTCTATGCTCTGTGCTTTGACTGATGAAGGGCAGCCTGCCAAAAACCTTCCTCATGACTTGGTCTACTTGCAATGCCAAAGTCATGACATAAGAAGATTTAAATGTATCTTAAAATGGTGTTTTAGAGCTATTGAATTGATGAAACATGATGATCTACTGCTTACAAGAACCATATAGTTAGTTCAAAAATGAGAGGGACAATTTGCCTCTCTGGTGTGATACCTTCCAATGCTTTTAAAGATTTTAAAGATTACCTTTATTTGTCAGATGTACATCAAAATGAACAGTGACATGCACAGACACAAGAGGTACTGCAGATGTTGGAAATCTAGAGCACAACACACAATGTGCTGAGGGAGCTCAGCAGGTCAGACAGCATCTATGAATGGGAGTAAACAGTCGATGTTTCAGGCCGAGACCCTTCATCAGGAAATACTTTGTCTGCATTGCGGAAGTAGTGGGAGCAGTCCTCAGGTGTCTAGCACCAAGATAACATACCACAACCTACTAACCCTAACTTGTACTGTACGTCTTTGGTATATGGGAGGAAACCCACATGGTTCAAAGGGAGAACGTACAAGTTCCTTACAGGCAGCATTGGGAATCGAACCTCCATCACTGGTGCTGTAATAGCATTATGCTAACCGCCGCCGCACCTGTTAAAAGGCCTGGTGATGGTTGATGACAAAATTCTCGCAGAAAGAGTGGGAATCCATGCTGGAGAACTGCCAGAAATGTTGGGCTTAAGCTGTGGCATGACAGGCAGAGGAAGAGAAAAAAATATTAGCAAAAAATAGCCCTTCCTGTTTCATCATGAAGAAGTAAGAGAGATCAATGGTGTTTTTGCAATATCAATAATATTCAGGGTTATATATTTGCCGATAGTCTTTCAACAAGGTCATTGCAGTTAGGAAGATTTTACGTGTTATTTATTCTACTTATCTTACACTTTCCAAACCATTTATTAAATTATGTCAATGAAATATTGGAGCTGTTATAACTGCATTTATAAATAGGTGTATATGTGTATACTTACAGCATTTCCCACCCAAAGGCACAGTGGCACCAAGTCCTTACAAGCCCCACTGAAAATACATTTAGCTCATTATAAACTTCTAGTAGCCAGCAATAACTTTAGTTCTTGTCAAAAATGATGAACTACAGTACGATTAATGCAATGAACTATGATTACTGGAAAAAATGGAACTCCATGCAGCAAGTAGAGCTAAGCTCTAAAATATTAGGATCTACTATGTCACTGTACAGGGACTAGAAGCAAAATGCTGAGCACTGAGATTTATATAATTTATGCTTATTCAAAAATTGCCCGTGATACTTTTAGTGTCAGCATCACACTTGTGTTACATCCCATCACAGAAATGCATTAGATGAGATACAAGCTAAAGACAAAGCTGTTCCCATAATCCTCAATGCATTCTCAAAGATTTTGCACATTTACCCAATTAATTCCAGAACAAATATTAGATATTAATTTATTCCTCTTACCTCCTCATTAGATGTTAGCAGTTAGACTAATAGCAGAAATGGAGCATAGCTCCAAAGTAATTTTCAAATCAAATGAGATTTTTTTTCAAATTCCAAAAGTAGCATTTTTAATCTGTAAATGTTCATTTGTGCAGTAACTTCATTTGGATGGTGAAATTATTTAAATGACAAAAATCCCCCATTCTATTTCTATTAGAATTAGACAGTAACAGAAAACTCATCCCTGCCCTTCTTGACAGTCAAATTACAGAATAAAATGAAAAATGCCATTAAGCCCATAGGTTAAAAAGTGTCAAGAACACTTTAAAGAGATATCCCATTTAACTTCAATATATGCATTAAATGTCACTAATGTGTTATTTATCATGTGCAATCAGACAAAGAAATCAAAGAAACAGTGAAGTACTCCTGCATTCAGCACCTAACATCACCCGAGAAATCAATGTTATTAATAATCAGTGATAAAGCTCATACACTTGCTCCAATATAAATCTTTTCATGATTTAAATCCAGAATGGATGATTTCCTGTGGTTAACTATCTCTCTGATTTGAAATCTAAACAGATAAAAGTTTGTCACTTGACTGACAATCGGCCTTTCTGCCACTGACAGTCCCAAGCTCGGCTGCGGGAGGAGGAGGCGAGCAACCCCATCCTGTAAAGCCCAATGCTACAAAAACACCAACAGAAGCTCCGAAGACCTCATCCTGGAAGAAGAAGGATCTTTGAAGATGGGCTACCCCTGTGGACAACTTGAAGGACTAGCTCAGGACAGAGGACTCTGGCGAGCTACTGTCAGTGCCCTGTGCCCCTGTAGGGATGATGTGCTGAACTGATTACAAGAGCTATTATCAATCTAATAATTTTTAACTAATTTCGTACCAGTTTACCACAGTGTCAAAATAAAATCTAACGACAATTAAAAGTAAAATCAAGGTACCCAATTTACTCAAGCAACACACGCAAAATGCTGGAGGAACTCAGCAGGCCAGGCAGTGTCTATGGAAAGGAGTACAGTCAATATTTCAGGCTGAGACCCTTCTTCAGGACTGGAGAAAAAAAGATGAGGAGTCAGAAACATAGAAACATAGAAAACCTACAGTACAATACAGGCCCTTCGGCCACAAAGCTGCGCCTAACTTGTCCCTACCTCAAAAATACTAGACTTACCTATAGCCCTCTATTTTTCTAAGCTCCATGTACCTATCCAAAAGTCTCTTAAAAGACCCTATCGTATCCGCCTCCACCACTGTTGCCGGCAGCCCATTCCACGCACTCACCACTCTCTGAGTTAAAAACTTACCCCTGACGTCTCCTCTGTACCTCCTCCCCAGCACCTTAAACCTGTGTCCTCTTGTGGCAAACATTTCAGCCCTGGGAAAAAGCCTCTGATTATCCACACGATCAATGCCTCTCATCATCTTATACACCTCTATCAGGTCACCTCTCATCCTTCGTCTTAGAGTTAGAAGGTGGGGGGAAGGGGAGGAAGAAACATAAGTTGATAAGTGAAACTGGGAGGGGCGAGGGGGGGGTGAAGTAAGGACCTGGGAAGTTGACTGGTGAAAGAGATTCAGGGCTGGAGAAGAGGAAAATCTGATTGGAGAGGACAGAAAGCCATGGAAGAAAGAAAACGTGGAGGAGCACCAGAGGGAGGTGATAGGCAGGTAAGGAAATAAGGTGAGAGAGGGAAATGGGAATGGGGAATGGTGAGTGGGGGGGCCATTACCGAAAGTTCAAGAAATCGAAGTTCATGCCATCGGGTTGGAGGTTATCCAGATGGAATATAAGGTGCTGCTCCTCCAACCTGAGTGTGGCCTCTTCACAACAGTAGAGGAGGCCATGGATTGACATGTCAGAATGGGAATGGGAGGTGGAATTAAAATGGGTTACCACTGGGAGGTCTTGATTATCTGGCGGGAGGAGCATAGGTACTCAGTGGTCTCACCACCTAGGCCAGGTCTTACCAATATACAGGAGGCCACACCAGGAGCACCGGATTCAGTAGATGATCCCAACAGTCTCACAGGTGAAGTGTCACCTCACCTGGAAGGTCTGTCTGGGGCCCTGAATGGTAGTGAGGGAGGAGGTGTAGGGGCAGGTACAGGACTTGTTGCGCTCGCAACGATAAGTGCCAGGAGGGAGATCAGTGGATAAGGATGAATGGACAAGGGAGTCATACAGGGAGCGATCCCTGCAGAAAGCAGAAAGTGGAGGGGAGGGAAAGATGTGCTTGGTGGTGGGATCCCATTGGAGTACCAAGTTTACTGCTATGTTTTGGGTATTGGCAACAGCATCGTCTTTCCATTACAGCTGAAAATGGACAATTACGTCTCATGTTGATGGTCTATTAAACTTCTAAGTTCACTCACACTACATCAAAGAAAGGAAAGATGTCAGTTCCAACTTGCCAATTCACATATTCTATGAAGTTAGTGTAAAAGAAAATATACCAAGGTGCAACAATGCTCACTTTATGTACGGATACAAACACTTCACAGATGCAAAAAAAGTTAGTTCATATGGAGCCAGTGATCATTAATGGAGAATGTGTGGAGCAGGTTAAGACCTAAAAGTATCTGGGAGTACAGTTAGACGAGAAGCTAGACTGGACTGCCAACACAGATGCCTTGTGCAGGAAGGCACAGAGGCGACTGTACTTCCTAAGAAGGTTGGCGTCATTCAATGTCTGTGGTGAGATGCTGAAGATGTTCTATAGGTCAGTTGTGGAGAGCGCCCTCTTCTTTGTGGTGGCGTGTTGGGGAGGAAGCATTAAGAAGAGGGACGCCTCACGTCTTAATAAGCTGGTAAGGAAGGCGGGCTCTGTCGTGGGCAAAGTACTGGAGAGTTTAACATCGGTAGCTGAGCGAAGGGCGCTGAGTAGGCTACGGTCAATTATGGATAACTCTGAACATCCTCTACATAGCACCATCCAGAGACAGAGAAGCAGTTTCAGCGACAGGTTACTATCGATGCAATGCTCCTCAGACAGGATGAAGAGGTCAATACTCCCCAATGCCATTAGGCTTTACAATTCTACCGCCAGGACTTAAGAACTTTTTAAAAGCTATTATTAATGCTTTTGAGATAGTGATTTAGATGCATATCATATTTTTTTACTGAGTTAAGTATTGTATGTAATTAGTTTTGCTACAACAAGTGTATGGGACATTGGAAAAAAGTTGGAATTTCCCCATGGGGATGAATAAAGTATCTATCTATCTATCTATCTATCTATCTATCTATCTATCAAATACAGATGTAATCCGAACCAGAAATGTTAGTCCTAATGTGAAACGGCCTTTCACTAAAAGTCCATGTCCTCAGCTATAATTATCATATTCTTCAGTCAAATACAAATATAATCTTCAGGAGCACTTTAAGTAAGAATATTTCCACATCTTATCCACCAGTACTTCATTTCAGCTATATGAAAGGTCTCGATCTGAAATGTTCAGAGTCCATTTTCATTCAGAGAGTCCTGGTCCTAGGTCCAACTATGTTGGGTGTCATGAAAGCCCTTTGTCGACTCTGACCAATTGTTATCGATACACTGCAGAAAGCATAATGGCTTGGTATGGAAACTGCTTTGCATGTGACCACAAGAAACTTCAGAGAGTTGTGGACCCAGCTCAGCACATCATGGGAACCAACCTCCCCTCTATGGACTCAGTCTATAATTCTCAATTCCTCAGTAAAGGAGCCAACGTAATTCAAGTCCTCATCCACCCCGGATATTAGACCATAAGACCATAAGATTTAGGAGCAGAACTAGGCCATTCAGCCCAGCGAGACTGCTCTGCAATTCAATCATGGGCTGATCCACTTCATCCAGTCATCCCCACTCCCCTGCTTTCACCTCATACCCTTTGATGCCCTGGCTAATCAAGAACCTATCAGCTCTGCCTTAAACACACCCAATGACTTGGCCTCCACAACCACTCGTGGCAACAAATTCCACAGATTTATCATCCTCTGACTAAAGTAATTTCTCCGCATCTCATTTCTAAAAGGACGTCCTTCAATCCTGAAGTCGTGCCCTCTTGTCCTAGAATCCCCTACCACGGGAAATAACTTTGCCATATCTAATCTGTTCAGGCCTTTTAATGTTGGAATGCTTCTATGAGATCCCCCCTCATTCTCCTGAACTCCAGGGAATACAGCCTAAGAGCTGCCAGATGTTCCTCATACGGTAACCCCCTCATTCCTGGAATCTTCATGTGAATCTTCTCTGAACCCTCTGCAATGTCAGTATATTCTTTCTTAAATAAGGAGCCCAAAACTGCACACAATACTCCAATATTCTCTCTTCTCCCTTCTTGCATCAGGCAGAAGTTACAAAGGTCTGAAAACATGTACCACCAGACCCAAGGAGAGTTTCCGTCCAACTGTTATCAGACTTCTGAATGGACCTCTTGGACAATAAGACAGACTCTTGGCCTCTCAATCTATCTTGTGGTGATCTTGCACTTTATTATTTACCTGCAATGCACTTGTTTGGTAGCTTCTACAATTTTTTTTCTGCATTGTTATTGTTTTAGCTTGCTCAATGCAGCGTGGAATGATCAGAATCAGAATCAGGTTTATTATCACCGGCATATGTTGTGAAACTTGTTCTCTTTGCAGCAGCAGTACAATGCAATACATAATAATAGAGAAAAATGTGAATTATAGTAAGTATACATATGTTAAACAGTTAAATTAAGTAATTAGTGGAAAAATAAAAATAAGGAAAGTGAGATAGTGTTCATGTGTTCAATGTCCATTCAGAAATCGGATGGCAGAGGGGAAGAAGCTGTTCTTTAATCATTGAGTGTGTGCCTTCAGGCTCCTATACCTCCTTTCTGATGGTAGCAATGAGAGTAAGGTATGATCTGAGTGTCGGGGGTCCTTAATGATGGACGCCACTTTTTTTGCGGCATCGTTCCTTGAAGATGTCCCGGATACTATGGAAGCTAGTACCTATGATGATTTGTATAAACAGTGCACAAAGCAAGCTTTTCACTGTATCTTGGTACATGTCACAATAATAAACCAATGTTAGTACTAAACTGGATGCTCCCTGGTCCACTGAATTCCTCCAGCACCTTATTTGCTGCTCCATTTCTGGTATCTACAGACTCTTGTGTCTCTACTTCACTACTCATAGAAACATAGAAAATAGGTGCAGGAGTAGGCCATTCGGCCATTCGAGCCTGCTCTGCCATTCAGTATGATCATGGCTGATCATCCAACTCAGAACCCTGTACCTGCTTTCTCTCCATACCCCCTGATCCCTTTAGCCACAAGGGCCATATCTAACTTGCTCTTAAATATAGCCAATGAACCGGCCTCAACTGTTTCCTGTGGCAGAGAATTCCACAGATTCACCACTCTCTGTGTGAAGAAGTTTTTCCTCATCTCGGTCCTAAAAGGCTTCCCCTTTATCCTTAAACTGTGACCCCCTCGTTCTGGACTTCCCCAACATTGGAAACAATCTTCCTGCATCTAGCCTGTCTAATCCCTTTAGAATTTTATACGCTTTAATAAGATCCTCCCTCAATCTTCTAAATTCCAGTGAGTATAAGTCTAGTCGATCCAGTCTTTCTTCATATGAAAGTCCTGTCATCCCAGGAATCAATCTGGTGAACCTTCTTTGTACTCTCTCTATGGCAAGAATGTCTTTCCTCAGATTAGGGGACCAAAACTGCACACAATACTCTAGGTGCAGTTTCACCAAGGCCTTGTACAACTGCAGTAGAACCTCCCTGCTCCTGTACTCAAATCCTTTTGTTATGAATGCCAACATACCATTTGCCTTTCTCACCGCCTGCTGTACCTGCATGCCCACCTTCAATGACTGGTGTACAATGACACCCAGATCTCGTTGCACCTCCCCTTTTCCTAATCGGCCACCGTTGAGATAATAATCTGTTTTCCTGTTCTTGCAACCAAAGTGGATAACCTCACATTTATCCACATTAAATTGCATCTGCCATGAATTTGCCCACTCGCCTAACCTATCCAAGTCACCCTGCATCCTCTTAGCATCCTCCTCACAGCTAACACTGCCGCCCAGCTTTGTGTCATCCGCAAACTTGGAGATGCTGCATTTAATTCCCTCGTCTAAATCATTAATATATATTGTAAACAACTGGGGTCCCAGCACTGAGCCTTGCGGTACCCCACTAGTCACTGCCTGCCATTCTGAAAAGGTCCCGTTTACTCCCACTCTTTGCTTCCTTTCTGCAAACCAAATCTCTATCCACATCAATAGCATACCCCTAATACCGTGTGCTCTCAGTTTGCACACTAATCTCCTGTGTGGGACCTTGTCAAAAGCCTTTTGAAAATGTAAATATACCACATCCACTGGCTCTCCCCTATCCACTCTACTAGTTACATCTTCAAAAAATTCTATAAGATTCGTCAGACATGATTTTCCTTTCACAAATCCATGCTGACTTTGTCTGATGATTTCACTTCTTTCCAAATGTGCTGTTATCACATCTTTGATAACCAACCCTAGCATTTTCACCATCACCAATGTGAGACTAACTGGTCTATAATTCCCCAGTTTTTCTCTCTCCCCCTTTGTTAAAAAGTGGGGTTACATTAGCCACCCTCAAATCCTCAGGAACTAATCCAGAATCTAAGGAGTTTTGAAAAATTATCACTAATGCATCCATTATTTCTTGGGCTACTTCCTTAAGCACTCTGGGATGCAGACCATCTGGCCCTGGGGATTTATCTGCCTTTAATCCCTTCAATTTACCTAACACCACTTCCCTACTAACATGTATTTCCCTCAGTTCCTCCATCTCACTAGACCCTCTGTCCCCTACTATTTCCGGAAGATTATTTATGTCCTCCTTAGTGAAGACAGAACCAAAGTAGTTATTCAATTGGTCTGCCATGTCCTTGTTGGCTATGATCAATTTACCTGTTTCTGACTGTAAGTGACCTACATTTGTCTTGACCAATATTTTTCTTTTCACATATCTATAAAAGCTTTTACAGTCAGTTTTTATGTTCCCTGCCAGCTTTCTCTCATAATCTTTTTTCCCTTTTCCTAATTAAGCCCTTTGTCCTCCTCTGCTGGTCTCTGAATTTCTCCCAGTCCTCAGGTGTGCCACTTTTTTTTGCTAATTTATATGTTTCTTCTTTGGACTTGATACTATCCCTAATTTCCCTTGTCAGCTACGGGTGCACTACCTTCCCTGGTTTATTCTTTTGCCAAACTGGGATAAACAATTGTTGTAGTTCATCCATGCGATCTTTAAATACTTGCCATTGCATATCCACCATCAACCCTTTAAGTATCATTTGCCAATCTATCTTAGCTAATTCACGTCTCATACCTTCAAAGTTACCCTTCTTTAAGTTCAGAACCTTTGTTTCTGAATCAACTATGTCACTCTCCATCTTAATGAAGAATTCCACCATATTATGGTCACTCTTACCCAAGGGGCCTCGCACGACAAGATTGCTAACTAACCCTTCCTCATTGCTCAATACCCAATCTAGAATGGCCTGCTCTCTAGTTGGTTCCTTGACATGTTGGTTCAGAAAACCATCCCGCATACATTCCAAGAAATCCTCTTCCTCAGCACTCTTACCAATTTGGTTCACCCAATCTATATGTAGATTGAAGTCACCCGTTATAACTACTGTTCCTTTATTGCACGCATTTCTAATTTCCTGTTTAATGCCATCCCCAACCTCACTACTACTGTTAGGTGGCCTGTACACAACTCCCACCAGCGTTTTCTGCCCCTTAGTGTTATGCAGCTCTACCCATATCGATTCCACATCCTCCAGGCTAATGTCCTTCCTTTCTATTGTGTTAATCTCCTCTCTAACCAGCAATGCTACCCCACCTCCTTTTCTTTCCTGTCTATCCCTCCTGAATACTGAATATCCCTGGATGTTGAGCTCCCATCCTTGGTCACTCTGGAGCCATGATGCTGTGATCCCAACTATATCATATTCATTAATAACTATCTGCACATTCAATTCATTCACCTTGTTACGAATGCTCCTCACATTGACACACAAAGCCTTCAGGCTTGCTTTTACAACACTCTTAGCCCTTATACAATTATGTTGAAAAGTGGCCCTTTTTGCTTTTTGCCTTGGATTTGCCTGCCTGCCATTTTTACTTTTCACCTTACTACTTTTTGCTTCTCTCCTCATTTTACACCCCTCTGTCTCTCTGCACTTGTTCCCATCCCCCTGCCAGTCCTATCTACTCAGTCCTATCATTTATGTACTTAATGGTATAACTTCCAAAACAGCAGATCCTCTCCTGGGAATTAACTAAGTTGCCAGACGGATTAATAATATAATTATTTGAGAAAACCATTACTTAACTATATCTTGGAAACTTTAAAACTGAATCAAACATGAAATGATGTTCATAATCAGCATTATCAGATTAAATTATGTAAAATATGAAATTATGAAGCTGTGTACAAACATTTAATGGGAATCAAGTTTCTTACTTTACAACTGTATAAGACATCTTCACCAAATTTCGCGTCACCACCAAATTTCCTGTTTTGTCATCAACTGCCCATATCTTAACCAAGTTTCATTTGTCAGGAAGATAAACAATTATTTCCATGTAAAATTCTGTGAGTTATTATAACCTGCGTGTGTTTATGTGCCCAAGATTGACACTTAAGTTTGTGATCACTATTACAGATGTAAAACCACTCAGAGACCAGAGCAGTTGATGCTATCAACATATATTCAATCTCACTACACGAAGGAGATGATGTAGCAGAGCTTCCCCAAGAATTAAAACTTGCTTTGGACAAAGTGACAACTGATGCAACGCTCATCAGATGTGATCATGACAACCTTGAATGAAGTTGGTGCCTAGGTAGCCTATCTTGTCCCTGGCATCATTCTATCCTGCTAGTCTGAGATCGAAGAGACTTTGTATTACAAATACCTGAATTACTGAATGTGTTTTGATGCCATTGAGGAGGAGATAAAGGAGCCCAATAACCTAGACTCAATGATTCAGCAATAGCTTCATCATATCCACCATCAGGTTTTTGAACTGTTTGTGAACCCATGAAGACTACTTCATTATTCTTTACTTATTGGGTCTATTTATTTATTTTAGTGATTTATAGATTGCTATGTCTTTGCACTGTTCTACTATTGCAAAACGCAGTGCAATGAGGTGCAACAAGGTAAAGCACTAACAATGCAGAATAAAGTGTTACAGCTATAGAGAAGGTGTAGTGCCGGTAATTAACAAGGTAAAAGACCAATAGGTTGATGGTTAATGCTTGCTTATTTCTAAATGGTTCACATTAACTACACACTTTGACTCCATGTCTCTTCCCATTCCTTGAAAGTCAAGTCAAGTTTATTGTCATTTATATACATGCACACCGTCAAATGAGATGTTTCTCTGAACCAGGGTGTAAAGCACAGTAATACACATAACACACACATAATACACAATAACTTAGAAAAGTAAGGATAAAATCTACCGACGAATTACGTATAAACAAAGTAAAGTGCATAAATTAACTTTTGCGGGGTACAGAACAAATTAAACGGTGTCACTTCGAATGTGATGCAGCAGGGAGTTCAGAAGCCTGATGGCCTGAGGAAAGAAACTTGTTTCTCATGCTAACCGTTCTTGTTTTTATGCATCAGAGTCTCCTGCCTGATGGTAGAAAGTCAAAGAGGATGCTGGATGGATGGGTGGGATCCTTTATAACACTAAGGGCCCTGAGTATGCAGCACTCCTGATAAATAGATGGTAGGGAGACACATATGATACTCTCAGTCATCATATAACCCCCATGCACATGATTTTGATAATAAAACTATGCAGGTAGTGTTTACTCGCAAGAGGGACCAGGCTGAGATCACTGACATGTTCTAAGCTTGCTCATTCTTTCTTAGCCTCCTGGTGACAATGGTTGGATATTGGGCTGAAGTACCCAGATTATGGCTGGCTTCTGTGGTACCATAAAAGAGCAAGCATTCGGTGCCCTCAAGAAGAGTAGGCATAAAATTAATCAGGGTTTCCCCCATCCATCAAAGGCAATCCCTTGAGTTCATACATGGTCGAATGATAATTAATCAAATCAGCACTCCTCCAGGGCCAAGGTGCAAAACAATGCCCAGCACACTGCACATAGCAAATAAGGTCATGATTTCAGAAAAACATACAGTCACAAAGAATAATAAATAATAACAGCTCAAGTCCCTGAGTGGTGTGACTGTAGAACTGACGGTACATTGTCCTGGTCCAGTTTGTCTTTCTACTGAGCGAACACTGGAGAGCAGCACCAATGGGAGGACACCCAC
This sequence comes from Hemitrygon akajei, assembly GCF_048418815.1. Taxonomy (NCBI): domain Eukaryota; kingdom Metazoa; phylum Chordata; class Chondrichthyes; order Myliobatiformes; family Dasyatidae; genus Hemitrygon; species Hemitrygon akajei. The sequence goes on along the minus strand of NC_133144.1, from coordinate 53,755,252 downwards.
CCCCCAACCCAAGTGTGGAGTCCAGCGCACCCCCAAGGTGCTCTCCCACAGCACTTCGCTGTCTCCTCCCCTGCTCAGATGCAACAGGTGACCCTGCAGCCTCGGACTAGTCCTTGCCACAACCGAGGCAATGCTACTCTGCTGTCAGTCCTGCCAATAATCCAGCGAACCAGACTTACAGCATCCTACAGGATCCTGCAATCACAATATAAAAGTGCCCAACATAATCACTTGCACTGTGCACTGTCAAATGGTACAGGATAGACCCTGAACCTCAGTCTACTTAGCAGTCAAGCCATTATTCTGACATTCACCTATTCAAGATAGTTAGAGAGGCACATAAGACTGCAGATCATAAGCACGAGAAAGTATGCAGATACTGGAAATCTAAAGCAATTCACAAATTGCAGGAAGAACTTAGCAGGTCAGGTAGCATCTATGGAAAGGAATAAGCTGTTTTGAGCTGAAAGCCTTCATCAGGACTGAAAAGGAAGGGGGAAGATGCCAGAATTAAAAGGTGGGGGGAGGGGAAGGGGAGTAGATCGTAGGTGATAGGTAAAACCAGGTGTGCTGGAAAAATAAAGAAACTGCAGATGCTGGAAATCTGGAGCAATGCACAATATGCTCGATGAACTCAACGGGTCAGGCAGCATCTGTGGAGGAAAATGTCCTGCTGAAGGGCCTTGACCTGTAACACTGACTGTTCATTTCCCACCATAGAGGCTGCATGACCTGCTGAGTTCCTCCAGCTCCTTTGTGTGATGTTCAAGATTTATATTTGGATACAATATTTTAAGTTTGCTTTGCAAGATCTTTGAAATGAAAACCAAAGATGCATCTTCAACTGTTATTGAAGCTTATTTTCCTTTTTAATGGAACAGAACTATCTTTTCACTTATTTGTTAACTTTTCAAACTTTATTACATTTATCTGTTTTTAAAACACATTCAAGCAACTTTTGAAAAGAAAACTTTTCTCCTCAAGAATTACATTTGCATATTTAGTATCTAATACTCTTACATTAAATTGTTCATCTTGACTGTTCAAGTTCGAACAAAAGTCTAAGATGCCAATCATTGCTTACGGAACAAGAAATGCACTCAGCTCAATAGCAGAAGATCTGGACAGGGTGGTGAGAAGAGGAATTTAGCACATTGGCCTACATCAGTCAGGACACTGTGTATAGAAGTTTGGGACATTATATTGGAGTTGTACAAGTCATTGTTGAGGCGGTTACCTTGCTATAGGAAAAATGTAGTTACACTGGAAAGAATGCAGAAAAGATTTCACGGATGCTGCCAGGACTAGAGGAATGAATTATCAGGAGAGGTAGGCTAGGCTAGGTCCTAACAAGTTCAAGTTAAATTATCATTCAACTGAACATGAATACTCACAAATACAGCCAAATAAAAGTGTTCCTCTGGGGTCAAGGTACAAAACACAGTACCATAGTCATACACAGCATAAAGCACATATAACACATAAAAGACAGCAAGTAAACATGCAGTCATACACAACAAATATATGTAGGACAATGAGAAGAAACCTTATGGCTCGTTTGTTTGTTATGTGCCATGTCGTATGATTGGGTGATCATGGCCTTTTCATGACCATGATTGTTCTTGGCAAATTTTTCTACAGAAGTAATTTGCCATCGCCTTCTTCTGGGCTTTGACTTTAGAAGACAGGTGACCCCAGCCATTACCAATACTCTTCAAAGATTGTCTGCCTGGCGACAGTGGTCATAGAACCAGGACTTGTGACGTGCACCAGCTGCTCATACGACCTTCCACCAGCAGCTCCCATGGCTTCCCGTAACCTTGATCGGGAGGGGGTGTGGGGTGCTAAGCAGGTGCTACACCTTGCCCAAGAGGTGTTTAAAATTAAGAGATTCATAGGTTCGATTGTAACAGTCTATTCCCCAGGGTAGCGGGGCCTAAAAATGAAGGGTATGTATTCAGGATGAGAGGGGAAAGATTTAAAAGAGACCTGAGGGGCAACTGTTTCATGCAGAGGGTGGTCAGTATATGGAATGAGCTACCAAGGCAAGTGGTTGAGGCAGGTACAGTAGTGTAACTTCAGAAGCAATTAGAAAGGTACATGGAGGGGCAAGGCTTAGAGAGATATGTACTGAACGCAGGAGATTGGGACTAACTGGATGGACAATGTGATCAGCATGAACTTGTTGGGCTGAATGGCCTGCATCAGTACTGTATTGCTCTATAACTCCATGTGACAAAAATGTCTGCATCATTTATAACAGGGAATCAAATATGCCGTCTGATATATGAGTAATATTCGGTATTCACCCTAATCGCAAAAAAATTCTGATAGGTTGATAATATTCCAGTCACATACCTACTAACCTAAGTGTACCCAAAGTTAGAGAAGAACATGTTCTGCCTTTTTCACATAAATTGCAATATTTCTTTACATACTATCACAATCAAAACTCCTTCACAATGCACTGTTCCAGTTGTTTTCAACAGGCAGCTGTCTCAGATTCATTTCAATAGTGTTTTGTTCCATATTTTCAATTCCCAATTCTCTCTCTTCTTCCTCCCTCATCTCCTTGAACATGTGTTCACCTGTCCCCTTTGCCCTCTTGCTACACAGGAATTTGGCAGTTTCTCATTTGACTATTTCTTGTCAAAAGGGAAGCCAGTTGAGCTGTCAATTAAACTGTCTATGGTCTCCTGGTGGAAGCTCCTAATAAACTATTGCGTGCTGTGTTCAAAATGAACAGCTTCTCCTTAATGCAACATGTCTGGTTATTTCTCAGGAATGTATAACTGGGCCTCCATTGTTTAGCTGATGACAGTACATAAAAAGTTGCCGATACGGCTTGCTTGAAAAAACATCTTTCCAAACTCACTTCTGCCGCGAGAGGAAATTTTAACATGAGACCTAAATCAAAATTAACACTTCACATGAATCATACTAAAATATATCTGCAGAACAAATGTTGAAAGCTGATAGATTTGTAGTTAGTTTATTTTATTTAGAGATGTAGTGCGGGACAGGCTCTTCCAGCAACCCACCTATTTAACCCAAACCTTATCACAAGACAATTTACAATGACCAGTTAACCTACTAACCGTATGTCTTTGGAATGTGGGAGGAAACCAGAGCGCTCAGAGTGAATCCTCGCTTTCACAGGGAAGATATACAACCTCCTTATAGACGGAATTGAATCAGAGCTCTAATGCCCTGAGTTCTAAAAGTGTCGTGCTAACAGCTACACTACCATGGTGCCCCAAGTTACTTTCTTTACTATTGATTAAAACGTTTTTCTTCAATAAAATACACAGACAATGGTATAATTCTAAATGAAATAAGTCAAAGGAAGAATCATTATATGGCATATAGCACTTGTAAACATGAACCATTTCATTTACAGCAGTGAAACACGATGGGAACAACACATGTTGTGATGCCGCAAATTTAAACAGAGAGTATCTCACATCACAAATATATCCATAACTGCAATATGCCTCTATAAAGTGAACACATTTGAATCTTTGAATAGAGATTGTGGAAATATTTATAGAACACTTCCTGATTTATGCACAGTATGCTTTGTAGTTTAGTTTGGTATGTAATTTGTGCTTTTATTTTATGATTTATTTACATGAAGCATGCATAAGAGAACTGAAATATCTATTTGCCTGGAAAATAAGACACAGCTGCTGGTTTTCAGTCCAAGAAAGTGGAAAACTCTACTTTGAACAGTAAAGGCTTTTCCAACCAAGTTTTTATTACAAAATTCATCATGCATATCATTTAAAAGCTACTACCCAAAAATATTGTTTCAGTGTCCAGAATATAATGTTCATCTTGATGTCAAAAATAAATCAAATCAATTATGTTTGGATGTCAAACATATGAATTTGCCATTCTGTATGTTTCTTTCATTTGACTTGATCAAACATGGCAGCCGATTCTAAGCCAGCAAATCTTCTGGTCTCCATGGGAAGGATTGATGGCGACCTTCCCCTGTGAAATATGATTGGCTGTGAACCCAACTACCACAGTTGAGATCCTCAGCGTTCGGAAACAGTTGGATCATACTGGTGAGAATACATTGAAAGAGAACTCTTTAAAGAAAACCTATTGACAAACATTTTATTTCAGGTGAGTCTCATTTTTGTGTTATTCTACTTAGAAGAGAAAGTGGAAGGGTGAGTTATTAAGTTTGCAGATGACACAAATTTGGTTGTGTTGTGTAGTGTAGAAGGTCGCCATAGGTTACAACAGAACACTGATTCAGCACAACATCATGAGCCATAGGGCCTGTTATGCCTGCTATGTTGCTCTATGTACTGTTGGTAGTATAACATACCAGTTAACACATGTTACTCCTTGAATTTTCTTATCTTATTTGTTCATTTCCTAAATATTGGAAGTAGGACTTTGCTCCTTAGTATCATAGAAATGCATAAAACGTGAACAGGCCCTTTAGTTCCACCTTGACCATGCCAACTCTGATGCCTATCTACGTTAATCCCATTTGACAAATTAGGCCAATATTCCTCTATGTTCTTCCTTTTAAGTATTACAATAATGTATCTCCCTCCACTACCTCCTCTGGCAACTCATAAACTTCTCCCTTCTTGTCTTAAATCCCTGACCTACACTTCCAAACTCTCCTGCCATGTGAAAAAAAGTTTTGACAGTCTATCAAATCTATGACCCTACACTTTTATGAACTTCTGTAAGATCACCTCTCATTCTCTTGCATTCCACTCAGAATAAACCAAGAACATCCAATCTCTCCTTAAAATTCCATCCCAAATCTCCAGCCTAAGCATCATTCAAATTCTAAACGTAAGAGATTCTGAAGATGATGGAAATCTTGAGCAACACACACAAAATGCTGGAGGAACTCAGCAAGTCAGACAGCATCTAAGGTGGGGAATATACAATTGAGGCTTTTCTTCAACACCATTCAAGTCCTGTTGAAGAGCCTGAAAAGTCAACTGTTTATTCTCCGCCATAGATACGGCCTGGCTCTCTGAGCTTCTCCAGCATTTTTCTGTAACACTTTGGCGAATGTCTTCTGCCCTATTGCTATCACGCCCTTTTCTTTGGTACAAACAGACTAACAGTTATTCACCAACAGAAGTACTTACAATGATCATGGGGTTCACAAAACTAATAATGATATCAAATTAAAATACAATTTATATTACCTACATAACATTCAAGGCCTTGCAAGTCTGGGTATTGGGAAATCCCCTACTGTGCCCATAAGGACCATGTGCTCTTTCTGCAAGGACTCTTAAGTAAGGACATAACCTGGAAAAGGGTCAAGTAGCCAGCTAAGGCAGAACTCTTGACTGCCTTCCACCCGAGCCCATGAATGACCATTTTGGCCCAGGAGTAAACCTACCAGGAGATATAACTGTGCAACCCTACACCCCCCACCCCCCAGTTCAGAAGCGTGGGGTTGAAGGGCAGCCAGAACTTCAGAAACAGCAATTCAGACTCAGTGATCTGAAACTACATTATTGTTTTTACACCAAGATAATTTAAATTCACCTTTTCTGCTTGCATCTATGAAATTAATTCATCTGGAATATAACTCTGTTTACTCTTTCTTCGACACTGCCTGCTCTCTCCAAAGCTCTGTCTGCTTTCCACAGCATTTTAAGTGCCCTTTTTCTCTTTAATTGCCTTCAGCAATCTATCAACCAGACAGCTTTGTAAGCAGTCTATCACCATGGTAATCGTGACCTATCAGAGATATTCCCTTTATCCTACCCATTTCTTCACTTCCTTCTCTGCAAGTTAAAACTAACTAGCTTTCTTGTTTTTCCAATCTAATAAAGACACTTTTCTCTCCCCAAAACCACGCCCAAACTGCTGAGTGTTTCTGGCATTTTCTCATTTTATTTTCCTCTGTTTTCTAACTACTTTAACTTTTGCTCATTCTTTCATTGACAGTGTATTGCACTACCTGCTACATGATTAATAACCATCCCACCTGTAGCTTCAAAGAGTTTTTCACCATCTCTGCCTGTGAGCCCCCATTGGTCAGAGTCGAGCATAGAAGTTGCGTCCTAGCTGTCAAGTTATATGCAAACTAGGACAGTACAATATGGAGGGCAAGCTGTTGCCCACGCAGCAAGCTCCCCCTCTCCATCCAGCTGATGAGCCCAAAAGAACAGCAGGGACTGATACAGTTTGGCACCAGCAGCATCACAGGAGCTGTCAGTCAGTAGAAACTCAATGTAGGACTGCATTAAGGATTCTAGTTCCAGATTCTTCTTTGGGGTCTACTCCTAAAGTCGTGCCCATGAGAGGGTATGGCCACATGGCAGAGAAGGTTTGAAATCCGAGTGTTCCTTCTCAAAGATGAGCTGCCAGCCGTGGATGACAAGCCTCATCTGCCTGAAGTGACATACGGTGTCAGTAACCCATCTTTGCCCCTCCTTCTGCCGGGCTTGGTGGGTCACTCACACATGAAGGCCAGGAGCTAGACTTGGTTATCAGGGGCTATTTGAAATGCATGCCATTGGAAGCATTTAATATTCTGTGGGAGCTTGTTCCCACTACAAACCACACCCCCCCCCCCCCCCACCCCAGCTATAGCAATCTTAAAGAACCCATTTCCGCATAGAAACCTTTATGAACACAATAGCAACACTGTCTTGGATACCTTCGCATTTGCATCCAAACTATGCCAACCTGTGTTTGGTTTTCCTGGTTCCCAGCCCCAAGCCCTGAATCACCTTTATTTTATTATTTTGTTTAAATCATTTTCATAACTTGAAAGTATATACAAAAGAATAAACACACTACAAAACTTTTTTATATTCTTAGTGTCATTTGGTCAATACATCCAGTAGTGTTTACATTTGTTTCTAAAATGACATTGCCACTCAGAAGATCTCCTGCAGTGATCCCCTGGAGAAGCCCGAAACATTGACTGTTTATTCCCCTCCATAGATGCTGCCTGACTTCAGAATAAAAATCAAGTTTATTATCACTGACATACGTCAACATTTTTTTAATTTTGGAGCAGCATATACTACTATATATAAATACAAAGGAACACAATGGAATCAATGAAAAAATGCACACAATAGAGACATATAGCCAACCAGTGTGTAAAAGACAACAAAGTGTGCAAATACAATAAAAGTAAAAATAATAATAAATAAATAAGCAAGAAATAGGAAGAACAGGAGTTGGAGAGTTCTGAAAAGTGAGCCCATAGGTTGTGAAATCAGTTCGGTGTTGGGGTGAACCTGGTAGTGTGCAAGAGTCTAAACCTGGTGGTGTACAGCCTTAGGCTTCTGTACCTCCTTCCTGATGGCAGCAGCAAGAAGAGAGCATGGCCTGGGTGGGAGTGGAGTCCCTGCTAATGGACGCAGCTTTCCTGTGACAGCGTTTCTTGTAAATGTGCTTGATGGCTCTCATCTATTTCACTTGCAGCATCAGGATATAACTTTATATTTACAGAAGTTTTCATTTCCTCAGCCCCTTTTTTTCTACCAAAATAAACTTCATTCATAATAAACCATACAATGCCTTTTCATTCTTACATTCATAGTCAATGCTTTCAGTGCTGATCTGTTACATTCATTGAAACCAATAATACATACGAGAGCTGATATACATAGATTGATTGTATGTCTATCTGGGTTCTGATGAAAAAGCCTTGAAATTTTAGACTCATCTCATGTGGTATCTCGGTGAATCTATGCTGTTCCTTTCCTATTGTTTTCTATATTTCTACAAAGTGGTCCCTAATTTGTTCACAAAGAGTGAAGGAATTACCTAAGACCCTTTCTGACCTTAGATTATTCCAAAGCACTTTACAAGTAGTGAACTACTTTATAACAGCAAATAAACTTCCAGCTGCAAGAAGTTTTCCGACAACCAGAAACCACAAATGGCAACTTATTGTGACACTGATGGAGAGAAATAAATTGGCTAGGACAGTCACCAGTTCTAAGAGAAAGTGTCATGGGATCTTCTGCAGAGGACTGGCTAGAAAGGAGAGAGCTGTCTGGAATTTAAATTTGTTTAAACACTTCTGTGCATGTGCTAAGAAGTAAAAAGAAGTTAAAAGTCAATGTCTTATCTAAGTACATATATATCACCATATAAATTGCTGAGATTGTTTTCTTGCGGGCATACTCAGTAAACCTAATAACCATAATAGAATCCCTGAAAGACTACACCCAATAGGGCAAACAACCAGTGTGCAAAAAACAACAAACAGTGTAATTACAAAAAAAAAAGAATAATAGTAATAAATAAATAAGCATTAAATATTGAGAACATGTGGTGAAGAGACTGGGAAAGCTAGTCCATAGTTTGTAGGAACATAGGTGTGACTGATATTGAGTGATGTTATCAGCTCTGGCTCAAAAGCCTGATGGTTGAGGAGTAATAACTGTTCTTGAACAAGAGAAAATCTGCAGACCATGGAAATCAAAGCAATACACACAAAACGCTGGAGGAACTCAACAGGCCAGGCAGCTTCTATGGAAAAGAGTACAGTCAATGTTTCGGGCCGAGACCCTTCAGCTGAGTTCTTCCAGCACTGTTGTGTATAACTGTTCCTGAACCTAGTGACGTAATCCTGAAGCTCCTGTACCTTCTTCCTGATAGCAGCAGTGAGAAGAGAGCTTGATTAGGTGCTGAGGGTCCCTGATGATGGATGTTGCTTTCTTGCGACAATGCCCTGTGTAGATGTGATCAATGATGGGGAGGGCTTTACACATGATGGACTTTCCATTCAAGGGCACTGATGTACTAAGCTGTGACGCAGCCAGTCGATATACTCTCCACCACACATCTTTAGAAGTTAGGAAAGCTTGAGATATTATGCTGAATCTTGACAAACTTCTAGGGAAGTATTGCTTTATTTGTAATTACACTTATGTGTTGGGCCCAGGACAGGCCTGCTGAAATGATAGCACCAAAGAATTTAAGGTTGCTGATTCTCTCCACCTCCGATCCTTCGATGAGGACTAACTCGTGAATCTCCGGATTCCTGCACCTGACGTCAATAATCAGCTCCTTGGTCTTGCTAACATTGAGCAAGATGGTGTTGTTGAGGTTCCACTCTGACGGATTTTCAAACTCCCTCCTACTGTATGTGCTGGTTCATCACCACCTTTGATTCAGCCGACAACAGTGGTGTCATCAGCAAATGTAAATATGGCATTGGAGCTATGCTTAGCCGCATAGTCCTAAGTGTAAAGCGAGTAGAGCAGGGGGCTAAGTATACAGCCTTGAGGTGCACCTCTGCTGATAGAGATTGTGGAGGAGATGTTGTTGCCAATGACTGGGGTCTGCAAGTGAGGAAATCAAGGAGCCAATTGCACAAGGAGGTATTGAGGCCAAGGACTTGAAGCTTATTGGTTAGTTTTGAGGTGATGATAGTACTGAATGCCGAGCTGTAATTGATAAAGAGCATCCTGATGTATGCACCTTTGCTGTCCAGATGTTCCAGCGTTGAGTGAAGAGCCAATGAGATGGCATCTACTGTTGACTTCTTGTGCTGGTAGGTAAATTGGAGCAGATCCAAGTCATTTCTCAAGCAGGAGTATTTAAGTGTCAACACCAACCACTCAGAACACTTCATTACCTTGTATGTAAGTGCATCTAGGCAATAGTCATTGAGGCAGGTCACTAGGCTCTTTGTCACCAGTACAACTGAAGTAGGTGGGTACCTCGGACTGCTTCATGATTGCTGAGGTTTTTCACAGATTTACTGAGATACCTCCAATTTGGACAACCTTTTCCCAGGGCAGAAATGACCAATAGAAAGGGGCATGACTTTAAGGTGATTGGAGGAAAGAGTAGAGGGATGTCAGAGGTAGGGAGGTATTTTTTTATATAGAGAGTGGTAGGTGTGTATTATGTGCTGCCTGTTTGGCTTAGTGCAGATACATTACAGACATTTAAAAGACCCTTAGATAGGCACTTGGATGAGTGAAAATTGGAGGACTATGTGAGAAGGAAGGCTAGACTGATCTTGAAGTAGGTTAAAAGGTCAGCACAACATGGGCCGAAGGGCCTGTACTGTGCTGTTCTATCTTCTAAATCCTCAGCATTGAGGCCTGATACATCTTTCAAATGTGATTTCAATTGCCCTGGAGCTGTGAGTGAATGTTTTTGCCTTTCAATCACATCTCAAAAGTTGAACACAGTCTATATCATATAGCTTTTGTCCTATCCCATAGCACACCATCCCCCCTCCCTGCAAAATAACATGGAGCTGAAGCAGTCTTTGCACCATTAATTCAGACAGGAATCATTCTACAATGGAGCATCGGGCTGGCTCTCTGCAGACAGCAATGTAGAGCTCCTGGATCAGTTATACTGCCTGCACAGAGCCACGCTAACTTGCAAATGCCAGTTTAATATCATAAATACGCAGGGCGGTACAGTGGGCTACCGGTTGGCGCAATCGCTTTACAATGCCATTCTGCAAGATTGGGGTTCAGTTCCTGCCGCTGTCTAGAAGGAGCTTATATGTTCTCCCTGTGACTGCGTGGGTTTCTTCCAGGTGCTCTGGTTTCCTCCCACATCCCAAGGTGATACTGTAAGGGTTAGTGAGCTGTGGGCATGTGACATAGGTGCCAGAAGCATACTGACACTTCATCTAGCAATACGATAGTTCAAATGCAGCACAACTTCTGGCACACTGTCAAAAGAACCTCTTGATATATATTCTATTCATCCAGTTATAAAACCAACTGTCTGACTTGCCTTTCTGTAGCTTTATATTTTTCTCTTGACTTGCTTATCTGCGCCCTGACTTCCCTATGTTATTGCAACAGTCTGAGAGCTGGCACAACAATGTCTTCTTAGAAGGCACTGGGATGTTCAATAAAGGGTGGCCTTGGCAACAAAACTCAGATGAGTGAACTTTACAAAAAACGGATGCCATTTAAAACGCAATTAATTCAAGAAAAAGCGCAAGTTTCTTTGAAATTCCTAGATACGTAGTTCAATTCGAGCCCATTTTAAGATCTTCTTGCAGACACCAAGAGAACAACAGCCTTGTCATTGTGTTTGCAGGCTTGCATACCTCAATGAGTTGGAGAGCTCTTTTGGCTGGATTCAGGGCTTTCTGCTTTGCCTCTTGGTAGGGTCATCCATGCCAAACAGGTCAAAGGTTAGCGGTCAGACTAAGAGTGATCCACCGATCCTCCTCGTTTAGAGGTTCAGCTCAGGGATAACACCCCTGAATGGTAAAACTAAATTGTTATGGAAACAGGAACGAAGAAACCTTCTACTCCCGAGTGTGATGGTATTCCTGAGTCTCCACCTGGGACTTGCGTTGCTGACAGTCGTGGAAACCGAGAGGAGGCTACCCACATGATGAAGGAACACCGCCAGAGATGGAGGACCGTCATTGCTGCCCTAAATGCTAGTGGGTTAACAGGCAGTAAGTAAGTTGCAGCCACCAGCAACCGGTACGACTTGAGCTACAGATATGCGAAGACCATACACAGAAAATTAATGAACGCAAAAGTAATCACTGCCACTTTATCAATATATAATTTGCAGATGATTGGTCGGAAGTAGCACAGCCAATACACATTTTACACTCAGTTTGCTAATCACATTTAATTACAATGACACCCATACATTTACCTAGCTCTTCCTTGAATGGCTGCTGCTTACATAGTTATTTTAAGTCTCCCAATCCTAAATAAAGCTGTCATTTTTTAATTTTATTATGCAAAAGCCATTTAAGCAAGCAATACACAGAACCAACATTTGTTACTTACATTAACTCTTTTCCCCCTTCCCCGAGGTACAGAAGCTGAAAAATACTGCCAATTTTTTTTAACACAATTGTCACATACTAAAAATAATAGCTTCCTGTGAGAGAGGAGTCAGTAACCAATATATAATAGAGGATGCAGAATTTAAGAGCCGGGGTCTCATGAGGAGTTGCCTTTTAATGCAGGGAGTTGCTGTGATCCGAGATTCATTTCCTGAAAGTGCAGTGAAAGAAAATGAGACAACTTTCTAAAGTGAATTGAATAAATAGGAGGCCGAGGAGAGGTATCTCGATTCAGGTGTACAGCTCAAGTGCCACGAGGTAATGTTGTGGATCTACAAGACTCTGGTCAGACCACACTTGGAATATTCTGTTCTGTTCTGGTGGTGTCATTATAGGAAAGATGTGGAACGATAAAGAGAGTGCAGAGGAGGTTTACCAGGAGGCTGCCTCAATTAGAGAGCATATCTTCTGAGGAAAGGTTGAGCAAGATAGGGCTTTTCTCTTTGGAGTAAAAGTGTATGAAAGGTGACTTGATAGCACTGTACACGGATCGAGGGAATAACCAGAAACTTTTTCCCAGAATGGAAATGGTTAATACAAAGTGGCATACTTTGAAGGTGGTTGGAGGAAATTATAAGGAGGATGTCAGAGGTAAGTTTCTTTACACAGAGTGTGATGAACGCATGGAATGTCCTACTGAGCTGGTGGTAGAGGCAGATATATTAGGGCCATTGAAGAAACTCTTAACATGGATGATAGGAAAAATGGGGGGTTATTTAGGAGGGAAGGGTTAGATTGGTCTTCGAGTAGGTTAAAAGGTTAATACAACATCATAGGCTAAAGGGCCTCTATTGTGCTGTAATATTCTTGTTCTATGTACTAAATAATTAAATAGGGAGGGGGCAGAGAGAAGAAATAAAGGAAATACATTAAGTAAAAAAGGGGCAAGGAAATAAAAATAAAGATTTATAAAGATTAGCTTTTTTGTCACATATACATCAAAACATCAAGATATACATTGAAATGTCCAACAGAATCAGGTTTATTATCACCAGTATGTGTCATGAAATTTGTTAACTTTGCAGCACTACAATGCAATACATGATAATATGGAAAGAAAAAAAAAGAAAATCAATTACAGTAAGTATATATATGTATATTGAATGGATTAAGAATAGTGCGAAAACAGAATATATATTTAAAAAATAGTGAGGTCCTATTCATGGGTTCAATGTCCATTTAGGAATCGTATGGTAAAGGGGAAGGAGCTGTTCCTGAATTGATGAGTGTGTGCCTTCAGGCTTCTGTACCTCTTTCCTGGTGGTAACAATGAGAAGAGGATTGTCCTGGGTGGTGGGGCTCCTTAATAAAGGACATCTCCTTCATCAGGTACTGCTCCTTGAAGGTGTCTTGGGTACTATGGAAGCTAGTACCCAAGATGGAGCTGACTAATTTTACAACATTCTGTAGCTTCTTTCGGTTCTATGCAGTAGATCTGCAACCTAATATCAGACAGTGATGCAGCCTGTCAGAATTCTTCTCCGTGGTACATCTGTAGAAGTTTTCGAGTGTGTTAGTTAACAAACCAATCTCTTCAAACTCCAAATGTTACATAGCTGCTGTCTTGCCTTTTTTTTAATAGCTACATCAATATGTTGAGACCGGGTTAGATCCTCAGAGATCTTGACAACTGAAATTGCTCACCCTCTCCACTTCTGATCCTTCTATGAGGATTGGTCCCTTCCTCAAGTCCACAATCAGTTCTTTCATCTTACTGACATTGAGTGCAAGGTTGTTGCTGCAGCACCACTCCACTAGTTGGCATATCTCACTCCTGTATGCCCTCTCATCTCCATCTGAGATTCTACCAAGAAGTACTTAAATCACTCAGGATATCTAAAATTTCAAAGGTAAATGTCAGCAGCTTAGAAACTAAATGATCAGCAGGATCATTGAACCTTCCCTTTTATTTAATTCCTCTGCTAGAATGGTTATTCTTGCTATTCTATAAATTATCACTTTATTTGTCTTCACAATTTGTTGCATTTTCATTTAATTTCTTAAATACATTTGAGTAATTTTTGTTTCTCAATTTATTGCAGTCCTGACAGATGGGATCAATTTTGACATGCAGTGCACCATTAACCACCCAAAGTCAGGCATACCTGGTAGCCAGATGGAGAGTAAACTTCTCTCTTATCTGCCCTGCATGGATTAACACCCAACCTTGGAAAATCCTTTCCTAATTTAGGAGCTTAAATTTTTTCTACATGTGTGGCACTAACATTTGGTGCTGGTTTGAGGAATGTATCTCAATCTAGTATGACTGTTCATTACTCATTAATAACAGCAAAAAAATATAGAAGCAGAATTAGGCAAATTGGCCCATTAAGTCTGTCCCACCATTTAATTATCACTCTTTTCAACCCCATTGTCTCATCTTCTCCCCATAGCTCTTAAACTCCTAATCAATCAAGAATCCATCAATCACCCATTGACTTTTTTTTCTACAGCCCACCCTAGCAATGATTTCCATAGGTTCACCACCCTCAGCCTGAAGGAATTCCTCCTCACCTCAGTTTTAAAGGAACATCCTTTTAGTCTGAGATTGTGCCCTCAGGTTCTAGTTCTCCCCCTATTGAAAACATCCTCACCATGTCCACTCTGATTAGCCTTTATGGCTTTACCATTCAGTGTGTATTAAAACTTACTTTTTAAATTTCCATTCCTTTCTCTTTGAAATGCACCTTAAGGATACCTCTTGTGGTAAATCTAGTTCAGCACAAGCAAACAGTGGATAAAGGACAGAATTCTGCTGCTGTACTGTATGTTATGAAAGAGTTATTTCAGAGACTTATTGGTACAAACTTAGCAAATTAATAGCATAACAGGTGGCATCAGACTATCAGTCAACAGGCTCTTATCTCTGAGTCAGTGGACCTCGAGTGGGAAAAACCCAAACCAAAAATTCTTGGCAGATACTCAACTACTGTACAAAGCAAATGAAACAGAAGTTCCAACTTTCACATGGAATATTAAATTAACAGTCCGTTCTGCTCCATCAAGTAAATATAGAACAGCACAGCATGGGGCCTTTGGCCTACAATGCTGTGTCAAACCTTGAACATACTCCATCACCAATCTAATACTTCCCTCCTACACAGCCAAGAACCCTCCATTTTTCCTTTATCCATTTGTCTATCTAAGAGTCTCTTCAATGAATCAGCCTCTACCAAAAGCAACACACACAAAATGCTGGAGGAGCTCAACAGGTCAGGAGGCATCTATGGAGAAAAATAAACAGTCAATGTTTTGAGCAAAGACCCTTCATCAAGACCGGAAACGAAGTGGGGGGAGTACAAGCTGGCAAGTGATAGGTGAAACCAGGTTTCAGAAGGTGAAAGTGGGTAATTGGGGGAGGGGGGGAATGAAGTAAGAAGCTGGGAGAAAATAGGTGAATGAGGTGAAGGGCCGAAGAAGGGATCTGACTGGGGGAGGGGGGTGAGTTTGCCATGGAAAAAAGGGAAGGAGGAAGGAGGTGATGGGAAGGTGAGCGGTGAAGGGGTGAGAGGGTAACCAGTATAGGAAATGGAAAAAGAGACATGTAGGAGGGGAGAAATATTATCGAAAGTTAGAGAAATCAGTGTTCCTGCTGTCAGGTTGGAGGCTACCCAGACGGAATATGAGGTGTTGTGCCTCCACCCAAATGTGGCCCAGTATTCACAGATTTCTGGTACTTTTTCTCCAGTAGATTTATCCTCGCTATCCTGACCAATATTTATCCCACAATCAACATCACTAAGAATAGAAAGTCTTATTGTTAGCTCCTGGTTCCGGGAGCTTGCTGTGTGCACAGTGGTTACAACATCAGCATAAACACATTTCCAATGGTAGCTCTTTGGCTGTGAAATGTTTAGGAATATAATGAAAATTACAATTCCAAGGACTTCTTGTAACATGTTACATTTTCTCAAAGTTCACAGTAAAGTACACGCACATTATAGGTCACCATAAACTACCTTGAGGTTCATTTTCTTGCAGCCGTTTGCAGAAAAATAAAGAAATAAAATAGAATTCATGAGAAACTAGACAGTACATAAACAAAGACTGACATGCATCCAATGTGCAAAGAAGAAAGTTCAAAGTAAATTTTATTATCGAAGTACATATATATCACCATATGCAGCCTGGAGATTCATTTTTTTGTGACATACTCAGCAAATCTATGAAGTAATAACAGGATCAGTTGAAGATCAACCAGTGTGTAGAAGACAACAAACTGTGCAAATGCAAATATAAATTAATAGCAAGAACATGAGATAAAGAGTACTTGAAAGTGAGTTGATTGGTTGTGGGACCATTTTAATGATGGGGCGAGTGAACTTGAGTATAGTTAAGCAACACACACAAAATGCTGGTGGAACACAGCAGGCCAGGCAGCATTTATAGGAAGCAGCACTGTCAACGTTTCGGGCCGAGACCCTTCTTGTTGCTTGAATTTCCAGCATCTGCAGATTTCCTTGGGTTGAGTTGAAGAGCAAGTTTAACAAAATGTCCTTTTGTTAAAGAGCCTGATAGCTGAGGGGTTGTAACTGTTCCTGAACCTGGTGGTTCGAGTCCTGAGGCCCCTGAACCTACCTGATAGCAGCAGTGAGAAAGAGCAAAACATGGATGCTGGGGTTCCCTGATGATGGATGCTGCTTTCCTGCAACAGCAATTCATGTGGATGCAGATGAAAATAATAAACTTAAAAATTAAATAATTAGTACTGAGAACATGAGTTGCAGAGTCCATGAAAGTGAGTCCATAGGTTGTGGAATCAGTTCAGAGTTGAGGTGAGTGAAGTTACCTATGCTGGTTCAGGAGTCTGATGGTAATAACTTTTCCTGAACCCGGTTTTGTGGGACTTCAACGGAAGTCGCAGGCCTACTACCTACTGTCATGCAGGATGTCAAACGTTACAGCAAAATAGTGCAATATTAGTAAAATAGACATTGAATTAAGTAATATAACTGGATTTAATACAGCTGGAATACATGTATGGGAAACTTTAAATCTTGATTATAAATATCACTCCTCCTAAGTAGTTTTAAGTAATACATTTTAAAAACTTAAATATTTCATACTGTGCAGGAAGAAATGCTTTCAGGTCCTGCTTATATCTCTTACTTTATACAACATGTCAGATGTACAAAAAATAAGTTGTGTTCAAAGGATATATACATATTTCAAACATTGCAGAGGGAAATACTGCACTGATTGTTTAAACAACACATGAAACACTATAAAGTAGCCATAAGACTTCAGAGGAACTTTTGAACAAATCTTGATTGATGAAGAACACATTACTCTGTAGGCTTGTGTCTTTTAACAATCTGTTTTCACAGCAAGACTGCCACATCACTAAAATCCCACCATCATACCAGTAAGCAATAAATTTTCTTTTGCATCGTGCTGAATATATGCTCCATTCACTTTCTGGAAAAGTCCTCATTGTATTCACATTATTATAAAGTAACACAATTACAGTCCATCCCTGGGTAACAAACTGGTTCCATTTTTACAGATATCTATTAGTCAATTTGTAGGTAAAGTAGGAAAATACACAGGAATAACTTGATATGGTGCCCATACCTACACAGTACAATAAGGAACAGAATCAAAGATAAATAAGACCAATAAAAAAAGCAAGTACTAAAACTAAAAGTGGAGAGAGAGAATTGAAACCAGTTCTGTAGTTTGTAGAAATGAAAGTATGTAAGATGTTGAACTTTTGAATTTAATAATAGTATGGGACCTCATTCATCTGTAGGGGCATTCATAATGTTGGTCTTTTGAAACATGAGAGAGGTTTAAGACCACGGGACCATAAGATATCAGAACAGAATTTGGCTATCCATCCCATCAAGGTTACTCCGCCATTGCATCATGGCTGATTTATTATCTCTCTCAACCCCATTCTCCACACATTTTAATTCTACGTCCCATTCCCATGGCCTCCTCTACTGTCAAGATGAAGCCACACTCAGGTTGGAGGAACAACACCTTATATACCGGCTGGGTAGCCTCCAACCTGATGGCATGAACATTGACTTCTCTAACTTCTGTTAATGCCCCCTTCTTACTCCATCCCTGATATATTTAGCTTTTTTCCCCCCTCCTTTTTTTTTCTCTCTTTCTGCCCACCACTCTGCCTGTTCTCCATCTCCCTCTGGTGCTCCCCACCCCCTTTCTTTCTCCCTAGGCCTCCTGTCCCATGATCCTTTCCCTTCTCGAGCTCTGTATCCCTTTTGCCAATCACCTTTCCGGCTCTCAGCTTCACCCCACCCCCTCCGATCTTCTCCTATCATTTCGCATTTTCCCCTCCCCCTCATACTTTCAAATCTCTTACAATCTTTCCTTTCAGTTAATCCTGATGAAGGGTCTTGGCCCGAAACGTCAACATTGCTTCTCCCTATAGATGCTGCCTGGCCTGCTGTGTTCCACCAGCATTTTGTGTGTGTGGCTTGAATTTCCAGCATCTGTGGATTTCCTCGTGTTGTCCTTATTCTCCCCGTAACTTTTGAAGGTCCAATATTAGACATGGCAATCTACCACCATAACAGTAGTGCCAGCTGTTGATCACAGAGTTAAAGGATGACATAATTGACGATATTTCAGAAGCCCAAGAAAAAAAGTAAGATTTTCTTAATACATAAATACACAAGACAAATAAAATCATACAATTCATCTCCAATAATTTAACTTGTGCATGATTAAAACATTATATTTTTGTCATTAGTAGTTATTAAAGGCTAAGTTTGGCAGGGAAAAACTATCACTCAGAATTTAGACATACATTGTTGTGGGCATTCAAAGGAAATCTTGTTCATGTTTATGGGTTCCATAGAAATTAATATCGAGGAAAATGAACATAAACTATTCATAGAAAGCCAGAGAAAAGCCAAAGATTTTTGTGTTGTGTGCGCAAAGACTTCCAAATCTCTCTCTAAATACAAACATTTCCCCACTGCAAGCCTTTAAAAAAGTAGTTTAGTCTTCTTTTCCACCACTCTGGATAACTCTGCACTTCACACATTAACTCTCTGCCACCCTGTGTGTTTTTATGTAGCTGGTTATGCAGCCACTTCCTGGATGTCAACATCTCTGAAGATCTATCCTGGGACAGACATATCGATTCAACTATGAAGAAGGCATACTAATGGCTATATTTCATTAGGAGTTTGTGGAGATTTGGTATGTCACCAAAGACTCGAGCAAATTTCAACAGATGTACCATAGAGAGCATTCTAACTGGTTGTATCACCATCTGACGTGGAAGGGCCAATGCACAGGATTAAAAAAGCCGAAAAGGGTTGCAAACTCAAACAGCTCCATCATGGGCACTAGCCTCCTCATCGTTGAAGATATATTTAAAAGGAGAAACCTCAGAAAGGAAGCACCCATCATTAAGGAACCCTATCACCCAAGGCATGCTCTTTCCTTATTACTACTGTCAGGGAGGAGGTCCAAGACCCTGAAGACACATACTCAATGTTTTAGGAACAACTTCTACACCCTTTCCATCAGACTTCTGAATGGACGATAAGCAAATATATCAACACTACTTCACTAGTCATTTAATAAATAAATTTAGTAATAATTGTAATTTACAGTACCTTGCAAAACAACAAATTTAACGACATATGGCAGTGATATTGAACCTGATTCTGGTTCTGATTCTGAGTTAAATACTTGCAAGATTTGCTTTGGTACACGAGGGAGTGGTCTATCCAAGATGCTATCTCCTGAAAGTGACAATCTTTGCTGTGTACAATGGACACCAACATTTCTAGTAAAATATCCAAGTGGCTATCCATCAAACATGGAACCAGATCACACAAAGCCCTAGTGTGTGCAAACTTAATAACCATGCAAGAACATTCTTTCAAACAGAAGCTTGAGAAAGCAATTACAATTCAGAAAGAGGGTTCTCTTTCTCTTTCATAGCCCACAGGAAGCAACATCAACTGGGTGCTCCTTGACAGCAGCTAATTCAGAAGTTCAGTGGCTCTGGGCCTGTACTTACTGGAGCTTAAAAGAATGAGTTGGTAGTGGTGAGGTGGTGGGATGGATTGAAATCTCATTGATAACTATCGAATATTGATAGGCCTAGATGGAGTGGAGGTGGAGAGGATGTTTCCTGTAGTGGAGGAGGGCACTCAGCCACATCACATTAGAACAGAGATGAAGAGGAATTTCTTTAGCCAGAAACTGGTGAACTTGTGGAATTTCATTGCCACAGACGGTTGTGGAGGCTGAGGCATTCGGTATATTTAAAGTGGAAGTTGATAGGCTCTTGATTAATCAAAGGTTGTGGGAAGAAAGCATTGAGAGGGATAATAAATCAACCATGATGGAGTGGCAGAGAAGACCAATGGGCTGAATGACAGGGGTCTGCTCCTACGTCCTATGGTATTATGGTTAGTTACTCTTATCTACATTCCTGATATGAGTTTCAAATAGTTGAGACACAACAGGGTGAGGGTGGCGCAAGAATCCATCACTTGGCCCTTCTAATACATGCTACATCCAATCGGTCCAACTCCACTGTTAAATTATTACAGCTGTGAACATCTATTTCCCTGGAATACATGCTCACTTTGCTTTCACCGCCCTTATCAACGGTAGCTTCCACATTATTATTATTGGCTATGTTAAAAAAAGAACTTCCTCAAAACTTTACACATGATCCTTAGCAATACGTGATCTGATCGAGTCCATCTTTCTGTACACCAAGGATAGAATGGGCTACCCTGCCTTCGCTGACATTGTGAAATCATTGCAGTGACATTCAGATCAATGTTACCATTTTGAATTTATGTGAAATCCATGCTCAAAATATTACAGCATATTCAATAAAATACTATAACCTGCCAAAGAAAACATTGCTTGCCTGACTGATGAAGACAACATCTGAGAAGAAATTGATTTATTGGACAATCATCCAACTGAAATATGCTTTGCAAATTTTCCAACAGTCTTGGTATTTCAATGCTATGGTAAAAAGATCTTATATTGTTCAGGACAGCCAAAGAGTTAACTTGAAACTTTGTTGATTGCCTATTGCTTACAGAAAATAATGAAAAAG
The DNA here is from genome assembly GCF_048418815.1 of Hemitrygon akajei. NCBI lineage: Eukaryota > Metazoa > Chordata > Chondrichthyes > Myliobatiformes > Dasyatidae > Hemitrygon > Hemitrygon akajei. The sequence continues at coordinate 53,734,361 of NC_133144.1, read as the reverse complement.
TATCTGTAATAATACAAATGTTTATCACACTGGGCTACAAAAAGATTAACCTCTAATGCCTCTAAATGAACTTAAAATTATATTAGAAGAACAATTCAGACTAGATACAGTACAATTCACACTAAATGTTGGCGGAAATCAGCCGGTCAGGCAGCATCAGTGGAGAAGAATAAACAGTCAGAAGGGTCTCAGCCCAAAACGTTGTCTGATAATTCTCCTCAATAGATATTACCAACATGCTGATCTGCTCCTTCATGTTGTGTGTTATGTAACAGTCTCAGTCCAAAGCAGTGACTGTTTATTACTCTCCATAGATGATGCCTGATCTGCTGACTTCCTCCAGTACTTTGTGTGTGTTGCTCTGGACTTCCAGTATTTACAGAATGACTTCTGTTTCAGACTAGGTACTTGCAGGTTAGTTGTAAAATGTCTACAAACGTGTTTCATTTCATTATTCTCGTTTTCTCAGGAAAATGGAATGCAGCTATTTGTTCAATGAACAATGTGTTTTTAATAATTATAATTTAAAAATAGGCATGGCAATCACAATGGAAGAAGATTGCTGATTTGGATTACCAGCAGGAAGATGAAAATGAAACAAAACCAAGGAATTAGAAGGCAGCTTTGAAAAAATAGGAAAACCAGTGACCTATCTTTCTGCTAATTTTATTTTATCTTAATGTTTTGTCATCTTCAGGACACATTTCAAATTGACTTTCTTTTCTTTTAGTAACTTACACAACTTTTTAAGCACAGAGGGGATGAGAAGTTTCTGGGGAACTTTCACAGCTAAATCCAAGTTTATCCTTTCCGATGTGTGCAATTTCCAGTAGGGGTCACTGGGCTGCAATCTGGAGCAAGTTCTCATCCAGATGCTTCTTGCATCCCTCTGCCGCTTTTTCAGGGAGTCTGCACCTACCCTCTGGGTGCCAAAATTTCTCTTCGGATCCCCTCTAAATTTTTATTCCTCACCTTAAAGATCTCTGTGATGGGGTAAAGTCTCTTACAACTTACCTAATTTATGCGGCTCATAATTCTACCTGCCTCTGTTACCTCTGCCCTAGCCTGTCCATCTCTGGATCGGTTACCTTTGTGATCAAAGCACTGGATTTAACAAATAGCCTCTGCCTGTGGCCAAGTTACCCAGGCCTAAAGGGAAGAAATTACAAGTGAAGGAGCTAGGTTGGGTGTAGAGAATGACATTTTTGTTTGGAGTTGGGCTGGAACTGGAATTGGAATTGATTTATTATTGTCTCAAGTGTTGAGATACATCATTTATACTCTTCTTACAGACCAAACCGTTACACAGTGCACTGAGGTAGTACAAGGTAAAACAATAACAATGAGGAAAAGAGTGTAACAGCTAGAGAGAAAGTACATTACAGATAAACAATAAGTTACAAGGCCATAATGAGATAGATTGTGAGGTCAAGAATCCATCTTATTCTACTAAGGAACCATTTAACAGTCTTACATCTTGAGCATTGTGATACTTAATTCAGTATCATCTGCCCTGGGTCAGGCCTGCTATAGTAACCTGACTCCATTCTGTATCCAGCCAGGATATTTCCTGTGTATACCCAAAATGTCCTCTGGTACTGAGTCAGAGAGTCATTCAGTACGGAAGCAGGTCCTTTGGCCCAACTGGTCCATAGATTCCCATCTCAGCTAGTCCCATTGGTCTGTGTTTGGCCCACATCACTCTAAATCTTCCCTCTCCGTGGATGTTGTTAAAATGGTTGCCAGCTCATTCCATATATAGAGATCACTTTCTAGGTGAAGAAGTTGACTCTCAGGTTTCTATTAATGCTTTACCCTAAACCAATGCACACTAGTTATTGATTCTATAGCCCTGGGAAAAAGATTGTAGAGATTCAGTCTATTACCACCTCTCATGATTTCATACACTTCTATAAAATCACCCCTCATATTCTTACTCTTCAATGAATAACAACCCCCCCCCCCAACATACTCAAACTCTCCCCGTAATTCAATCCTTTGCGTCTTGGCAGAACCGCACCAAACTCCTCCGCACCATTTTCATCTTAATGGGATCTTTCCTACAACAGGATGACCCAAAACTGAACACAAATGCACCCTGTGTGTTTGATCAATGTCCGCAAACAGAGCAATGGCACAGCTGATGTTGCAACATCTATGATGCTTGTCCTAGGGACGTAATATATTGTAAACCCTTGAGCACTGGCCTAGTTTGGATTGGCCATGGTAGGGATAGGCTCTTATATTATACCTCTATCTCTAACTAAAGCTGCAGATTGGTTTCTGTGGTAACATTTTTTCAGTTCTGGAGATTTAGTCTGGCACCAGGCTTACTTGCTGTAAGAGCGGTGCCTGTTCAATGTTAAAAAAAGGTTAAGATCAGGTCATGGCAGGAAGTGAGAGGGATCAGAGCAAGTAAATGATTCAACCTATTTTACTTCCTCTTCAGGCAACGGCTTTTGAAATCAGTGCCAATAGGGTCTGTATACATGTAGTACAGTAATAAATGTTAGTGTTGTACTATCACATTACCAATCATGTAGCAGCTTTATTTGGAATTATATTAATGTGGACTTGCATTTAGACCTAATAATCATATGCATGCATTTAAATGGATCAGGGAAACCAAGTTTTGAGAGGAGAAAATATCAATTAAAATTCTCCTCAAAATACAAAAGTGGTGAACATAGCCCACCCATCCAGTGAGTACAGGCCCAAAGCTGCCAAACGCTCCTCACATGTTAACCCCTTCATTCCCAGAATCAACCTAGTGACTCTTCAATGACAGTGCATCCTTCCTGAGATAAAGGGCCCAAAGCTGTCGACAATGCTCCGAGTGCGACCTGCCTAGTGTCTTACAAAGCTTCAGTATTATCTCCCTGTTTTTATATTCTATTCCACTTGAAACAAATACCAACATTCCATTTGCCTACTTTACCACAGACTCAACCTGTAAATCAACCTTCCGGGAATCTTGCATGAGGACCTCTGCACCTCTGATGTTTGAATTTTCTCCACATTTAGATAACATTCTGCACTATTGTTCCTCTTACCAAAATGCTTTATCATGCATTTCCCAACACTGTATTCCATCTACCACTTTTTTGCCCATTCTTCCAATCTGTCAAAGTCCTGCTGCAATTGTATTGCTTCCTCAGCACTACCTACCCTTCCACCTTTCTTCGTAACAGCCGCAAACTTTGCCACAAAGCTATCAATTCCACTATCGGAATCATTGACAAAAAATATGAAAAGTAGTGGTGCCAATGTGGACCCCTGAGGAGCACCACTAGTCACTGGCAGCCAACCAGAAAAGGCCCCTTTATTCCCACTCACTGCCTTCTGCCTGTCAGCCATTCCTCTATCCATGCAGTAGCTTTCCTGTAACACCATAGAATTTTATCTTGTTAAGCAAAATATTGTGAGGCACTTTATCAAATGCCTTCTGAAAATCTAAGTAAATGACATCCACTGCCTCTGCTTTGTCCACCCTGCTTGTTACTTTCTAGAAGCAATCTAACAGATTTCTCAGGCAAGATTTCCCTTTACAGAAACCATGCTGACTTTGACTTATTATATCATTAGACTCCAAGTGACTTGAAACTTCGTCCTTAATAATAGACTCCAACACTTTCTCAACCACTGAAGTTAGGCTTACTGGCCCATAATTTCCTCTCTTTTGTTTTCCTCCCTTCTTAAAGATTGGAGTGACATTTGCAATTTATCCAGTCCTCCAGGACCATGCCAGAATCAAGTGATTCTTGAAAGACCATGACCAATATATCCGTTATCTTTTCAGCAACCTCTCTCAGGACTCTGGGATGTAGTCCATTAACTAGAGTGGATAACTTCACTCACCCCAACACTGAACTGATTCCACAACCTATGAACTCTCTTTCAAAGACTCTATGACTCATGTTTGCAATATTATTTACCACTAAATTCTTATCATTATTATTTTGTTTTTCTTTTTGTATTTGCACATTAGTTGTTTGTCCGTCTTTGTGCGTGTGCAGTTTTACATTGATTCTATTGTGGTTTTTTTTGTATCTACTAAATTTGCCCAGAAGAAAATGCATCTCAGGGATAGTATATGGTGACATAAATGTACTTTAATCATAAATTTACTCTAAATTAGATTATTGAGTTAGTTGTGCTTACTGATGAAAAACCAGCTCAAAAATCAACAATTCCTCCCTCACCCTGCTGCTTGACCCACTGAGTTTCACAAGTAGATTATTTGTTCTTGCAACTTTAGTGTGTTGCATGTTGTATCTGCAATCTCTTTTGTCTGTCTTTACGGCTCTAAAACATTCACCAATAGATCTAAAGTTGCTCATAGCTTGTTATGTGGAATAGGACTGTTGGGAGTTGAAAATGAGCTATTACCTTTGTTTGGCATGTGTACATCGAAACATCAAAACATACAGTGAAATGTGTCATTTGCCTCAACGACCAACACACAGTCCAACTATGTGTTGGGGAGCACGTGGAGGAAACACACATGGTCACGGGGAGAACATTCAAATTCCTTACAGACAGAAGTGGGAATTGAGCCTTGATCATTGGTGCGGTAAAGCATTATACCAGCTGCTATGTGGGGGGAAGAATTACCCCCACATCCTTCCTGGGTTCAGCATACTGATGAATCCCAAAGGCGGCATAGCAGCGGTAGAACCTTATTAGCAGTTCATAATCTGTGACATTAAGTTTTGATCAGTTTAAAGTCAGAGAACACTACATCCCAGAAACAGGCCCTTCAGAACATCTCGTCTATGCTGAGCTATTACTCTGCCTAGTCCCATTGATATGTACCCGGACCATAGCCTTCCATATCCTTCCCATCCATGCACTTAACCAAACTTCGCTTAAGTGCTAAAATCAAGCCTGCATCCACCACTTCCACTGGCAGCTTGTTCCACATTTCCACCACCCTCCGAGTGAAGATGCTCCTCCTCATGTTTCACCTTTCACCTTTAACCCATGATCTCTAGTTCTACTCTCACCCAACCTCACTGGAAGAAGCCTGCTTTCATTGACCTTATCTGTGACACTCATCATTTATCCTCCATATCCTCCAACTAATTTTATTTAACAGCTAATGAAATGAACCATACCACATTATCTACTCCACTCACTTCTAAAAACAGCAAGGATCTATCATTTGGATCTGACACCGTTAAATTAGGTATTCAAAAATGATTCTACTGTATATACTACTCAATGCTCATGAGTTAAAATCAGGAAATATCAAAGTTCAAAAGTTCAAAGTAAATTTATTATCAAAGTACATATATGTCACCATATACTACCCTGAAATTCATTTTCTTGCAGATGTTCACAGTAAATACGAAGAAGCACAACAGAATCAATGACTAAACACACACAACCAAGATGGACAAACAACCAATGTGCAATAGACAATGAATTCTGCACATACAAAAAGGAAAAGAAAAAAATTATAAGTAATATTGAGAATATGAGTTGCAGAGTCCTTGAAAGTGGGACAATGGGTTGTGGACTTGGTTCAGTGTCAGGGTGAGTGAGGTTATCCAGACTGGTTCAGGAGCCTGATGGTTAAGGGTTTGCAGCAAGAAGATGTCGGTTCCCTCATGATGAAATAACTTGTACCAAATTGTTGACTATACATATATTGAATTCAAAATTAGTTAGCTTGAAGCATTGAGATCAGGAGAAGAGGGAAATAATGGAAGGATCAGTTGCAACGTAATCAAAGTCCCCATTTTGAAATCAAAGTGAGAATTTTTTACTTCAATCTGAAATGAATTTCATTTCACATCAATCCACAGGCATAAAACATTCACCCCATCAATTAAAAAAATTCCAACACAGACACAGTGCAAATGACCCTCTCTCTTCACTCCCTTTTTTCCTTAAACAATGGGCCGCTGGAAATCACAGGACATTCACAGGAAGGGAATTTCCTCTTAAACAGCCCTGGGGTATGTCAAACACCATAACGTAACTTCAATGAAGTCTTTGATGTCCGTGGTTAACAGCCCCCTGCAAATGCACATATACACACACACTCACACTCAATGTGTGCACATCACTATTTTTCTATATTCTGCTGCTGCTTCACCATCTCTTCAACTGAACTGCAAACATTGTTCACATTTTGCAAAATGTCGCTGAACGGAGGAGAAAATACTGCTGTATGCTAAACAGCATGATTTCTCCTCCTTCCCTCCTTCTTTATGCAGCTTCATGTCCTGACCTTGCTTGTTCTATGCCCCATCCATCTTGGGCTGCTTAGCCATTTCAGTGGCTTCATACTGTGCAGATTAACACAATTCATCACCGCAATCATCCTCGATTCATCACCCTTTCCAATGAATGTTTTGACATCCAGTTAATTTTCTGCTGATGATTTATCAAATTATAATTACCATGCTCTGAAGGACTCATTTATTATGTTGATACATGATAATGATGCCAAAGTGGATTGAATTTTAAGTAAGTTCTTGCGATTATAACATATGCATTATTGTGAGTAATGTTTTACAATTTAGTTTTTTACAGCCATGAACTCTTGGGACTTTCTTAATGTTATAATAATCAATGCAAAAACTCAAATTGTTAATTCAATTTTTTCGTACAAATTGTTTGGCTAGAGAGCAGAGAGCATGAAAAAAAGTTCAATTAAATTCAAACCCACAATTTAAGAAGCTCAGTAATTAAAGAACACAGTAATTTAATCAGGGCTTCTGCAGTAACCCAAGTGAATGTGGCCGGCTTGCACTAACTCAAGGCTGTTCAGAGGCTCCGTGCCAGCACAAATATTTCCTGTGAAGGGACACGGAGTAATACGGTGCTGCTCAGGCTTGGGGAAAAAAATCAGAAGGGAAAAATACCTGAGAGACCGTCTTTCAGAGGAAGGAATGGCAGCAATTCATTCTGGGGCCCTTTAACTTGACTAAATTATTGGGGATCCTACCAAGTGTGTCATAAATACACACGCAAGATTGAAGGAAGCAGATGTGCTAACAGAAACAAATCTAATACACTTCCTGCAAACCTCCTGAGCATAATTTTATCTGAAACTGGAAAAAAAGATAATATAAAAGACTTTTAAGTTCCTTATTCCTGCCCCCTTCTTCAACCCGTAAGCATCTCCAGTGCTACTCCCTCAGTGCTTTTTCTGCTCTGTATAATAGCAAGTCCCACTGGTTGTCCCAAAAGTGAAAGATGTGTCTGGTAAGTGAGAGAGGTCAAACATGAGCACAGCTATTTATTACATGTACTGCAACCAGATGGAAGCAACTCATCTATCAGGGGAGCTGTCATTCCCATCAGGCCAACTTCACATGAAATCCCCCTTCTTTTCTAATCCACACAAACTACACACTTCTCATTTTCACAGATTGCGCTCACTGTAATCCAAGTGCTGCTTCCTTTTAATCATTTTACCCATCACTGCGCCGCTATTTTTACACACTCCCTTTTATCAATACCGGTTCTGTATCACTGGGAGATATTAAAATGTACCAGGGCAAGGAAGGGCGTTTCTGACACTTGCTCTCTCATTCATCAGCTCCTTATAGCCCTGTCGGTGACAATGAAAAGATTTCACAATACCATACAGCAGAAACTCATTCTCCCACTCATCCATCATGTTATTCCTGCAGTAGTTCCAGTGACCTAATCTGTAATGCATCAGTGCACAGTGTGGGCTGCTTAAAGCCACCCTTCTGTACTGTTCCCCAACCAAAATAAATACTACACTCACCAAAACAAAGGAGAGACTCCATAGTTTCCAGGTTGCCACAATGAATCCATCTCCGCCTGTCTGCTGTCTGCCCCATGTATTGATTTCACTCAGTAAAGAGGGGTTTGGTTAAATGCAGCAAAACAAACTTTTCAAAAGTTAAGGCTATTTGGAGGTCATTACCATGGACACATGTGGAACATAGAAGAAGACAGCACCTGACAGGCTTTTTAGCCCATGATGTTGTGCTCATCCTGATGTCTATTTATACTGAATATCCTCTTCTAGCGTATCATCCACATTAGGATGTTGTTTTTGGGGTAAAGGCATATAGCAAATAAATTCAGCCACCAAACTTAAGAGCTGAACGTGGACTGTAGATTAAATTTAAAATGCAGCCCTGGACAATGGCTTCTGGAAAGTTGTGAACTGCAGTCAATTGGAAGACCAGACAATGTTGATCCAAATTAATGTAGGTATCTGTAGTGTGGGTGCAAAGAGGGAGGTGTGAAGGTTGTGTGTAGTTCAAAGGAAGCATTGTAGATGCATTGTAAATATGGAATTGTCCTTTGATGTTTAGCACATAAAATGTTGTGTACTGTTGAGTCAAGCAGAGCTCTTCCACCAAAAAGGATCTCAATATGATACCTGTAGTGTCTCACTTTGTTGAATAAAGAGACCACTTCATTTCTACTTGTACTTCTCTCCAATGACTTTGCTCATGTGACATCAATCCATATCCCTCCATAGTCAAAGTTCAAAGTAAATTTTATTATCAAAGTACATATATGTCACCACATACAACCCCGAGATTCATTGCCCTGTGGGCATACTCAGCAAATCTGTAGAATAGTAACTATAACAGAATCAATAAAAGATCATGTATCTACCTAAAAGCCTCGAATTGCCTGCTTCCAGTGCTTCTTCTGGTAACCCATTCCAGGTACCTAGCAATCTCTGAGTAAAAATAAACTTGCCCCTCACATCATCTTTAACTATCCCCCCTCGACAATTTTTTAATGCCATGTAATCCCGAGAGCTAAAGACATCATTCGATTGCTCTATCTTCTACAGTCTTAATTCTGCAAATAGTAAATAGTGTTAATGCTCTTAAGGATGTGTACCATTTTGTATCATATTCTGGTTTAGCAAATGGAAATTGCAGAACTGTAAAAGCTGCATAAAGTAGTGTACTCAATCCAATACATCATGGGCACATCTCTCCCCACCTTTGGTAGCATCCACAAGACATGTTGCCTTAAAAAGGCAACATTAATTATCAAAGATCCCCACTTTCCAGCCAATGCCCCTTCTGGCAGCTACCATCAGACAGGAGGCACAAAAGTCCTGAAGTCCCACAGCACACAAGAACAGCTATTTCCCCTCAACCATTCTACTCTTGAATCAGCCAATAATCATAACCTCAGTATACCATCACTATGACCACTTTGCACTATAATGGACTTTCTGGTATATTTTTTGCATCATTTATGTTTAATTCTTGTTTATCTTGGGAATGCTAGTTATACAATGCTATGTGCATGCGATGCTGCTCCAAGTACGTTTTCACCTACGCATAGTTCACATGACAATAAACTTGACTCAACTCTTGTCATCCCTATGTCAAGTAAACCCCCAAATAAATTTCCAACCCGCAGCAGGCACAATTTCTTATGGTCATTTAAAGCAATATTTTCAAAATATCATGCACAGCTTTAGTCAGCCTGTTATATGGCAACAGCCTGTTTTCCATATCGTACTGCCCTGGCAACATAGACAACTAGGATGCAACATTCATGGTCGGGCCCAATGAACGGTGGGCCTCCAGTACATAAAAGACATTAAGCTGGAAAGAATATGAAGAAGACCTACAAGAATGCTACCAGAGTTATAGGGAGAGGTTGTTGAGGTTAGATGTTAATTCTTGTAACATAGGATACTGAGGGGAACTTTATTGAAGTGCATAAAATCATGAGGGACAGAGAGAGTGTGAATGGACATTTTCTTTTTCCTGGATATTGGAAACCAAAAACTAGAGAACACAGGTTTAAGGTGAGAAGGAAAAGATTTAAAAGGGTCCTGAGGAACAACTTCTTCATACCTAGGGTGGAGCGTTTATTTAATTATTTATTGAGCTACAGAGTGGAAGGGTCCCTTTCAGCCCCTTGCGCCTCGCCACCCAGTTTAACCTGAGCCTAATTGCATGACAGCTTACAATCACCAATTAACCTACCAACCTGTATGTCTTTCGACAGTGGGAGGAAAATGGAGGGCCCAGTGGAAACCCATACGGTCACAGAGAGAATGTACAAACTCCTTATAGTCAGCAGTGGGAATGAGTTGCATGAGACAGGTACAAAAATAGCATTTAAAAGGCATTTAGATAAATACATGGGGAGGAAAGTTTTGGATAGATGTGGGCCAAGTGTGTGCAAGCAGACTAGTTTAAGAGGACACCTTCAATCAGCATAGATAAGTTGGGCTGAAGGGCTAGTTCCTGTGCCGTATAGAACCCTGGCTCTATGTGAAGGCATTTCAAATGTCGCTGTCTGAAGTGACGGGAAGCAGGTGAACATCTGAACTCCCCTCCAGCCAACTGCCGAAAGAGCAGAACGCATTCCGTGGCAGGTCTCGGCCCAAAATGCCGACTGTTGTTCCCATCCATGGATGCTGCCTGACCCACTGAACTCCTCCAGGACATTGTGTGTATTGCTCTTGATTTCCAGCTTCTGCAGTACCTCTTGAGTCTATAAAGCATTTGTCTCTTCACTTATTCAGATGCCAAACAAGCAGTGGGTCTCTGTTATTTGTCAGAACTGCCGACGATTATGATAAAACTAAAGCTTTGCATCGATATAACATGTAATAAAACAAGAGAACCATTTCTCACTGGATCAAAGTAGAGAATAATTTAAGCAGAAAGCAGAGTCAGATCTTTAAAACTGAGGTACAACACAGAAATGAGTTTTACAACTTGAGCTGAAACTACTGCAAGTAACAAATTTATTTATAACTTGAAAAATTTCAAATTGTAATTTACAGAATATTCATAAATACACATGAAGCAGGAGGAGGTTAGCCATGCTCCAGTTCAACACATTTCAAGATCACGATTAATCTCTTCCCATCATTAGTCCACTATCCCTCAATTCGCTTAATATCCATTGGAAACTTGAGAGATGACGATGGTGTTATCTGGAGCAACAAGCAATCCGCTGGAGGAACTGAGTGGGCTGAGGAACATCTGTGGAAGGAAAGGAACTGCTGATGCTTCAGGTCAAGAGCCTGCATCAGGACCAAAAGTAATGTGGGGAAGTGATCAGCATAAAGAGGAGAAAGGGAGAGGCGAGACAGAAGTCTGAGGTGATTGATGGACTGAGGAGTGAAAGATGACATTTCGCTCTCTATATAGGTCATAATCCCTTTTCTGATAATACAGGGGTTTGATCCAAAACAGCAACAATTCTTTTCCTCTTACAGCTGCTGTTCAATGCACTGAGCTCCTCCAGCAGATTGTTTGCTGCCCCCCCCCCTAATGTCCAGATCCTTGTTTGGAGTAAACACAATGACTGAACCACCACAGCCATCTAAAGGCTCACCACCCTCTGAATAAAAACATTTTTTACATGGTCTTGAAGGAATATTCATTTTCAGAAACATATGTATTATTTATTTAGTGCTAATCATAACTTGTCCATTCTCACATCCTTTTGGAATATTTGCCAATCAACTACCGCCAGCCAGCTGTCAAGTTCTCATAGCTCCCTTTATTGAGATTCAGGGCCAAGTTTTGCACTGCCTGACATTATTTTTTCAAATAACTCAAATTTCATTTTATTATGGTCACTCTTCCCCCAACAGCCCTTAACAAGAAGTTTTACAATTATTTTTTTCTCCTTGCACAAAACAAAATTCAAAATATCTTTTTGCTCCATACAATACTTTAACAAGCAGATCTAGAAGAATCTTGTTCCATGAATTAATCTTTCACCGTCTAACAGCATGTTTCATTTGTCCAGTCTATATGTAGGTTAAAGTCTCCCATGATCACTGTATTACCCTTGATACATGTACCTCTAATTTCCTGATTTATGCCATGCCCTATATTGCAAATACAATTTGAGTTATAAATAACGCTTACCAATGCTTTGTGCCCTTTGCTATTTCTTAGCTTGAACCAAATTGTACATCATGATCTGTCAAGCCAAGATCATTTCTCAACACTGCTCTGATTTGTTCCTTTATTAATAGCGCTATCCTCCCTCTTTTTGTCCTTCCTAAATGTTGAATATCCTTGTCATTTTAACATATATCTGTACTTCGGCTTCCTTTGCTCCTTGACTTTTTTGTCACCGGTTTATTTTGCTTCCTACTTTTCAAAGTTTCCCTTCCAAACTTTGCTTCTTTCCTTCCTGCTTTCATTTAGACGTTCCTTCACCGTTTCCAGTCCAGCCAAGCACTTCAGCATCTAGAACAAACACCTCTCTTGAACAGTGCAGCGTGAACAGAAATCTCAGCACGTTATGTACCAGAATCAGGTTTATTATCAATGACATAAAGTACGTTGGGAAATTTGTAAATAAGTAGCGCAAAAAGAGAGCAAAATATTGAGGTTGTGTTCACGGACCATTCAGATATCCGATGGCTGAGGGGAAGAAGCTCTTCCTAAAGCACTGAGAATGTTTCTTAGGCTGCTATACCTCCTCTGTGAGAAAAGGGCATGTCCTGGGTGGTGAGGGTCCTTAATGATGGATACCAGCTTCCTGAGGCCGTACCTTTTGAAGGTATCCTCGATAGTAGGGAGGCTTCTGGCCACGTTGGAGATAACTGAGTTTACAACCCACTGCAGCTTTTTTTTTCCCAATCCTGTGCTTTGCTGCTTCCATAGCAGGTGGTGATGCTGTAGGGTAATGTAACTGGTGGAAATGTACAAAATTCACAACCACCAACATTGAGTTGGAGTTCACATTAAGAGGCCGATCTAACGTGATGACGTAATTACCTAAAGGACTTTAACCGCATTTTGTGTTCAGTATTTTTGGAGTTCAATAAATGAGTTGTTATGGTTTTTTTTCTTAAGTATAAAATGCCTCGCATCATTTCATTTATGAAAACCAACAATGTAACCAGTCAGAATGTTACTTATGGTACATAATGTAAAAAATTGCTAGTCTTTTGTGATATACCAAATACCCTCAAACCCCTAATGAAATAAAGCCACTTCTTTGTAATTGCTTCAAAATGTCGGGCTGAGGATAGATCCTCAGAGCCGTTGATCCCCAGGATCATGAAACTACCAACCCTTTCCATTGCTGACCACCTGATGGAAGGCAATCTTCATATTTGTACAGCACAGAAACAAGCCTTTCAGCAAATAAAAACATCTTTTGCATTCTGCAGCTCATAAACTGAGCTTTTGATTACTTTTTTTCTGGACTGCAATTGTTGCTGATCAGCAAGCTTTCTAATATTTCTGAAGGTTAGCTTCAGTTCCTTGTGAAGTTGGCTGGAGGTGAGATGCAACATTGCAGAGGGAAGGACGGAAAAAATTGTTGGGGCAATTATGTTGGCTCTTTTAGCACTGAAGCTCTTTAAGATTGGTTCTACTTTTGACCTTCTGATTTTTGTCTTGGTTTCCGTGAATAGTTTGTTGAGAATCACAAGGACGTTGAGAAGCTAATCAACCTCGAACACAAGGCATTCCTGGATTGGAATCTGCACCTTTACTCAAGGCCAAAGTAAGTGCTTTACCTTAAGGCAGAGGTCCAGCAGAAACCATGAGACCTAAAGAAACAACAGCAGGTTCAAAACACACCAGGGATTAAGCAGCTTGATAACAGCCTTGGTGTTGGTGGGTCTTCAGCACTATAAAGGACATCTACAATCCAAATACCCAAGGTCCCATCACACTAAGGGCCAAGAACAGTTTGAACACATCAGGAACAGAGAAGCAGCCTGCACCTATTGCAAGGAAGGTTTTGAAGACCATTCAGGTGTTACTCTGCCCTTGAGTCCATCCCAAAGCAATGCACTTGAGCCAGAATTGAAGACATCCCTGTCCGACAAATTGTCCAAAAAGTCATATTCCAAATAAAAAAATAAGGCCTCAGGAGCAGATGGGATCCCCACTGAAATCCTCAAACTCAGCAATAAAGGGCTTCAGTCACAAATTCACAATGCCGTCCTCCACAAATGGGAGGAGGATTTACCAGAGACAATGTAATTGGAGAAAGGAGGTACGCCCAATTTTGGTAACTACAGAGGACACTCCCTGCTTTGCACACAGGAGAAACATCGCCAGTTACTGCTCAGACAGATACACCTCCCAGCAGCCAATAAGCTGTTCCCTGAAAGAAACCACAGATAGAGGAAAGATGGTGACGCACTCTTACACAGTGGCCTCTCTGGGTCAAACAAAAGGTGTCACTGTTCGTCCTTTACACCTTTCTCATGATTACTAGACACTGCTGGTTATCATGAACATGAAGCACTGCAGTTCTACTCCACTAACAAGTCGCTGGATAGCCAAAGGTCAAAGGTTCATTTTATTGTGATGGAGCTGAGCTTGTTGCACTGTGCTTCAGCCAGCCAGGGAAGAAGGCGCCGGACGTGCACGGAGGCTATGTGTGATCCAACGGATGGAGCGAGTGATGGAGTCTGGGATGCTTTTGTTGTCATCACAAGACCCTGTTGGATATTCATAATGCAGAATACTGCAGGTCCGATTCACTGATGAGACTGAAGGCGGGGAAGCTGTATGGCCTCACCTCTGGCATGGGCCAGGTCCCATTAATGCCTCAGGGCTGCCTGTTGTGGCCACGGAAGTAAGAGACACTGGAGCTGGCTGTGCCCTCCCCTCCCCATTGATGCTGCTCTCCAGTGTTTGCTCAGCTGGAAGACAAGCTGGACTGTGTTGGAATAATGCTGCACTGCATGACAAAATGAACTGCTAAGGGCTGTTCTTGCAGAAATGTGGCTTCAGGACAACATTCATGCACCATTAATTTACTGCACTATTTTGCACCGTGACTCCAGCAGAACGCTGTTTTGTTTGACTGTATGGCTGAATGATAATTACACTGGAACTTGAACTTGGTCTATCAAGTGCAAAGTGTACAAGACCTTCACCCTGCAACAGCTCCAAGTAACATGGAGGGAGCAGCACCAACCTTACCTGGCCTTCTTCAAAGTTTAAAGATCAAAGTAAAAGTTTATCAAAGTCCATATATGACACCCTATATGTGCAACACCGAGATTCATTTTTTGCGGGCATTCACAGTAAATATAAGATGCAATAGAATCAATGATAGACTGCACCCAACCAGATGGATAAACAATCATTGTACAAAAGACAACAAACTGAGCAAATACAAAAATAAAGAAAATAAATAATAAATAAACAAATAAATAAATAAGCAAACAAGCAATAAATATCAAGAACATGAGATGATGAGTTGTTGAAGGTGAGTCCATAGGTTGTGGAAATAATTCAGTGTTCAGCCTAGTGAAGTCGAGTAAAGTTATCCCCTTTGGTTCAAGAACCTGATGGTTGAGGAGTATTGACTATCCCTGAACCTGGTGATGTGTGCTCTGAGGCTCCTCTAGCTTTTTCCAGCAGTAAGAAGAGAGCATGGCCTGGATAGTGAGAAATGGATGCTGCTTTCCCGTGGCAGTATTCCCTGTAGATGTGCTCAATGGTGGTGAGGGTTTGGTGGGCTGTATCCACCACTTTCTTGTATTTTTTCCATTCAAGAGCATTGGTATTTCCATACTAGGCCAGTCAATATACACTTCATGACACATCTATAGAAGTTTGTCAAAGTTTTAGATGACATGCCAAATCTGTGCAAACTTCTAAAATAAGTAGAGTGGCTGTCGTGCTTTCTTCATTATGGAACTTTTCAAAGTTCAAAGTAAATTTGTTATTAAAATACATACCGCAAACAGCCCTGAGACTGGTTGCATTTTTTGCAGGCGTACTTAATAAATCCATAATAGAGTAATAATAGAAGCAATGAAAGACCACACCAGCTTGCTCATTCAACCAGTGTGCAGTAAGAAGAGAGCATGGCCTGGGTGCTGGGGATCCCTTATAATGGATGCTGCTTTCCTATGAAAATGCTTTGTGTAGATGTGCTCAATGGTAGGAGGGCTTTACCTGTGAAGGACTTTTATGCTGGACTCGGGACAGATCCTCCCAGATAATACTTAGGATTTTAAAGTTGCTGACCCTCTCCACCTCTGATCCTCAATGAGGACTGGCTCATGGACCTCCAGATTCCTCTTCCTGAGATAAATAATCAGTTTCTTGGTCATGCTAGTTTGAGTACGAGTTTGCTATTGCGGCGCCACCCGGCCAGATTTTTAGTCTCACTCCTATATGCTGGTAAATCATCACCTTTGATTTGGCCAACAACAGTGGTATCATCAGCAAACTTAAATATGGCATTGGAGGGGACTTAGCCATAAGTATAAAGTGAATAGAGTAGGTGCTAAGCACATAGTGTTTTGGTGCACCTGTGCTGGTGCTGATTGTAGAGGAGATGTTCCAATCTGAACTGACTGGGGTGTGTAAGTGAGGAAATCGAGGATCCAGTTGACAAGAAGGCTTTGAGGCCTAAGACTTGAAGTTTATTGACTAGTATTGAGGGGAACGGTAGAATTGAATGCCGAGCTGTTGTCAATGAGGAGCATCCTAATGTATCTATCTTTGGTGTCCAGATCTTCCATGGTGGAGTGAAGAACCAATGAAATGGCATCTGCTGTTGCCCTGTTGTGCCGGTAGGCAAATTGGAGTGAATCCAAGTTGCTTCTCAGGCAGGAGTTATTATGTTTCACAACCAGCATTTCAAAGCATTTCATCAAGTTGATGAAAGTGCTACCAGACAATTCTCATTGAGGCAGGTTACCATGTTCTTCAACCTCACGAAAGCCTTTGATTCCATCAGTCAACCAGGATGGAGGTACCCCCTCTCCAAATTCAGCTACCCACAGAATTTCTGCTCCATCTTATATTTGCTACACAATGACATGTAAAATCATAGACATTTTTGCCAAGAATGATAATTACATTTGCTTCTTTTAACACATAGTTTCCACAGGACAAATCAGGGTGGGCTCAATATAAAAAGCACCCTATCAAAAATTTCTTCATGCCAATAGTTGTTTTTGTTTAAACACTCTTATGCTTCCTGTGAACTTAGTCTATCCCATGACATTTAGAGCAATTTCTGGTCATACCAAGGACAAGCACAATAATACTTAATGACAAAGCACGGTGAACAGCACTAAAGGTTATTAATTTCCTTAGGTCTACTTAATCAATTTTATACTTTGGAAGTATTTTCCATTTTGTTTATTGGATGAATGCTATACCTTGTAATCATCTTCCATTGGGGAACTACACAGGATAAGCTGAATTGTCAAATTTCCGCAGAATTAAGTGTTGATCATTTCCTATAATTTCGAAAGGTCAGGCAGCATCCATGGAGAAAGGAAGAGAAACCATTTCAGGTTCAGGACCCTCATTAACTAAGGACTAACATCCCTAGTACAAAGCTGGACAGAAGTGAAATTGTATTAACCTGTACACAGTAAACAATTACGTACCCAATGGCCATCTTTTTAGGTACAGAAGTGGAACATGGTGTGGTCTTCTGCTGCTGTAGCCCATCCCCTTCAAGTGTGGACATTTTGTGCATTCAGAGATGCTCTCCTGCACGCCTCTGTTGTAGTGTGTGGTTATTTGAGTTACTGTTGCCTTCCTGTTAGCTTGAACCAGTCTGGCCATTCTCCTCTGATCTGTCTCATTAACAAGGCATTTCTCCCACAGAATTGCCACTCACTGAATGTTTTTTTTGTTTTTCACAACATTCTCTGTAATCTTTGGAGACTGTTGTGTGTGAAAATCCCAGGAGATTATCAGTTTCTGAGATACTCAAACCACCCAGTCTGCCACCAACAATCACTCCACCGATTTCTTCCCCATTCTGATGTTTGGATCTGAACAACAAGTGAACCTCCTGATCATGTCGGCATGCTTTTACGCATTGAGTTGCTTCCACATGGTTGGCTGATAGATACTGCGTCATCAAGGTGGTGTACAGGTGTACCAAATGAAGTGGCTACTCAGTGTAGATAACCACAAGTGATCTTATAGCTGTAATCCAATTCTAGCATTCAAACATTAATTCAGAAACATCTCATGCTTTCCAGGAAGACTGCATCTTCACTTGAGTCCTTTGATTCAATTTCCACCTTGTTACCAGTTCCAAAGGATTCCTCATTCTCTATTTTGCAGTGTGATGCTATTACATATAACTTACTTTCTGCATGCACAACTGATGCTTAGAACTGTTTAAAAATTCCTCTTTCAAACCATATGGAAATAATATTCTTAATATTCACTCCCCAATTTACTTTGCATAAATATGTATTTATAATCCAATCTCTGAATATACTTAACAACACACATAAAGTGCTGGACGAACTCAGCAAGTCAGGAAGCAACTATGGAAATGAACAAACAGTCTATGTTTCAGACCAAGCCCTTCATCAGAACTAGAGTTTCGTCCCAAAACATCGACTATTTATCCATTTCCATAGATGCTGCCTGACCTGCTGAGTTCGTCCAGCATTTGTGTGTGTTGCTCTGGATTTACAGCATCTGCAGAATCTCTTGTGTTTCTGAAAATACTTAGCATTTTTCTAACCATCACTTTGTTAATATAGCCAGCCGGTGGTATAGTGGCACCTGCACTGGACTTTGAGGCGAGTTGTCCCGGGGTTCAAATCCGGCCAGCTCCTTGCACGCTTTCCATTCGTGGTGGCTTGAGCGTCAAGCTAGCAATTCGACCTCGTAAAAACAGACAAAATGCTAAAAGAAACAAGGGAGTTGCTGCCTGATGTGCCACAAAGGCACAGAAAGGGAAAAAAAACTTTGTTAATGCCTTTTCTGTTTATAAACTATCAAAAAAAAACTTGGTGTGATGAGCTCACACTGAAAATTCCTCTGTTTTTCACAGCAAACTAATTAGAGATGGGTGAATTTTAGTTAATGCTTGACTGTACTGAGTGTGAGAGCTTCCTGACCCAGGCCAAGCTATTACTGATGGATATTCCCAAACTCCCTCTGCTGTGCTTTGTGCCCATTGTCTGTTTATTTCTGGCTATCCTGATTACATGCTGGTTAATATTCTCTAATCTTCACACACTCTTATCAGCCCTTCAATATTCAGTAAAGGTTAGTGACGTCTACGTCTAAAGACATTTTCTTTTAAGTCAGTTTTCTGTTAATTACGATAGCAACAAGCACACTTACCAGCAGCTTTATTTTTGAACATAACATGGCAATTAAATCAAGGAATTCAGTTAAAATATAGCCTTCCTGACAAGGAGACAAGAGAGTGCTTCACAATTGCTGATGTTATTGGTTGGAAAATTAATAAAACTGCAAATGTTGGAAATACTCAGCAGGTCAGGCAGCAACAAGAGAGAAAGAGAGTTAATTTTATGTTGGAAGGCTGAGGGATTTTGACTGCAATTCACTTAAGAGAAAACACCTCTACAAGGGCAAGGAATCAGCATCTGAATTAGGTTTAATATCGCTGACATATGCTGTGAAATTTGTTGTTTTGCAGCAGGAGTACAGTGCAGTACATTAAATAAAACTCTAAATCACAACAAGAAACATATTGAAAACAAAATTAAATATGTGGTGGTAAAAAAGAGCAAAAATAATGGGATAGTGTTCATGGGTTGGTTCGTTGTCCGTTCAGAAATCTGATGGCGGAGGGGAAGAAGCTGTTCCTAAAAAGTTGAGTAAACAGACAACAAGAAGGGTCTCAGCCCAAAACTTTGACTGTACTTTTTTCCATAGATGCTGCCTGGCCTGCTGAGTTCCTCCAGCATTTTGTGTGTGCTGCCTAAGATGTTGAGTGTGGGTCTCCAGGCTCCTGTATTTCCGCACTGATGGCAGAAATAAGAATACAGTGCCTCCTGGGTGATGGGAGTCTTTAATGATGGGTGCCACTTTCTCAAGGCATCACCTTTTGAAGATGTCCCCAGTGTGGGGGAGGCCAGTGCCCATCACAGAGCGAGCTGAGTTTGCAACACACTGCATCTATTTTCCGATCATGTGCACCGGTGCCTTCATACCAGACGGTAATGCAACCACGCACAAAACATGAAAACACCACCCTTCAAGCCACACACCATCCTCGCAATAAAACCAATCATCGTTTCTTCACCATCGCTGTGCCAAAATCCATACACAAAACAATGCATTTCACTGTAGGTTTCAATGTACATGTGACAAATACAGTTAATCCATTTTTATCTGTTTCTGAGAAATCCACAAAGCAATTCAGGCAAGCATTATCTATCAGAGTGAGTACCACTTCTATCAGGGGAAGTCTTCAAGAGCTCCATTGTATTTTCAAAATGTAAACTTTTATCAATAAATTTCTGCATTGCTCTGAATTTCCTTACCCAGCCACCGTAAGTTTGTCAGATCATCGCTTTGAGGAGGAAATGATGTAAGACACAGAATCATAGAAATTTATGCCACACAAGTAGACCATTTGGTCCAGCAACTTCTATACCAGATGATAAACATACCTAAAAAACACTTTATATTCTTTGATGCTGAGCCCTAACTCTTATTGCAAGGCTGCATTGTTCTAAATTGTCGCACATTTTAAGTTTAGCATTCACTTCCATCCATGTCAAAGTGAAAAACTGAAAAGGAACAATTAAAAAATTTACAATTTCTAAAAATAATCATAATTATTATGGTCAGTTTTGGAAGCACAAACTAAATTCCTTTTATTTAAAACTGTACATGTTTTTCACACCCTTCAAGATTATCTGAAGTTCAAAGTAAAATAGATTATCAAAGTATGTCAATATATACTACCCTGAGATTAATTTTCTTACTGGCATTCACAGTTGATACAAGAAACACAAAATAATCAATGAAAAACTATATACAAACATGGACAAACAGCCTATATGCAAAAGAGGACAAACTGGGAAAAACAAAAAAAGACAGAAATAATATAGAGTTGTAGAGTTCTTAAAAGTGAGTCTATAGGTTTTGGAATCAGTTCAGTGTGAGGTGAGTGAATTTATCCATGCTGGTTCAGGAAACCTGATGGTTGAAGACTAATAACTATTCCTGAACTTGATGATGTGGGACATAAGGCTCCTGTACCTCCTTCCTGCTGGCAGCAACAAGAAGAGAGCATGGCCTAAGGGTTTTCTAAGAGCATGGCATTAAATCAAAAATGTTTTCTCATTCAGTGCCTGAACCTTTTGGCTCCAGTTATAAAAACTGACCTTTGGCAAGTATATATATTTACAATTCACAACTGCATGCATAGCTTCACTCTAATTACTAGGTACCCCAGGACTGACATTTTCACTTCTCCTTCTCAACTAACTCAAAAATTTAATCATAATTGGCAGTGAATTTTCAGCCAATTCTAAGTTTATTTCACCATTACAGCCAACATGTTATCCTCAGCAGACCCTAGATATTTCAAACTCCAAATGTCAATAAATACTGATGGAATGTTACTTTTTAAATATTTTAATTGAAGCAGTTGTTCATTTCACTAATTTTCATACATACATTCAGTGGCCACTATATGCAAATAATAACTAATCATGCAAAAAACTAAATATGCAAATAACTAATCAGCCAATCATGTGGCAGCAACTCAATGCATACAATCATGCTGACATGGTCAAGAGGTTCAGTTGTTGCTCTGGCAAAATATCACAACGGGGAAGAAACGTGACCTCGGTGATTTTGAGCGTGGAATGATTGTTCATGCCAGATGGGGTGCTTGGAGCAACTCAGATACTGCAGATTTCCTGGGATTTTCATACACAAGTCTCTAGAGTTCACAGACAATGCTGTGAAAAACAAAATTAAAACATCCAGCGAGCGGCAGTTCTGTGGCTGAAAACGCCTTGTTGATGAGAGAGGTCGGAGGAGAACGGCCAGACGGGTTCGAGCCGACAGGAAGGAAACAATAACTCAAGTAACCACACATTACAAAGGTGGTGTGCAGAAGAGCATCTCTGAATGCTCACATGTTGAACTGTGAAGTGGATAGGACTACAGCAGCAGAAGACCACAAACATATACTCAGTGGTTACATTTTTATTATAGGAGGTACTGAGTATATTGCTGAATTCAGTTAATGGGTTTCAAGCATTCATTGCCTACCCTTAATTGCCCTGAAGTGGAGTGGCCATCTTATGCTTCTGTATATCTCCCACCCACAGTATGTTGCATGGGGAGTTCCAACATTGAGGTCCATCTATAATAAAGAAGTAGCAGCATATTTCTAAGAGAGGATGGTATGCGACTTGGAGGCACTCTGTAGATGATGCTGTTCTTCTGCTCTTAAAGCACTTTTTCATCTTGGTGGTACTGTTACGAATTTGGGAGGAGACCAAGTAGCACATTTTGTACGTGATAAAAACTGTGCACTGGTTATGGAAAGAATGGATGCTTAGGATGGTGAAGGAGGGACCATAAATGCATGCAATTCTGCAGATGCTGGATATCCAGAGCAACACACACAAAATGCTGGAGGAACTCAGCAGGTCTGGCAGTATCTATGGAGAGGAATAAGCAGTTGGCATTATGGGCTGAGACCCTGCTGAGTTCCTCCAGCATTTTGGATGAGGGAAATCCGACCAAATGAACACGAGAGCAAGATGATGTTGTTGGAGCTACAATCAGCTAGGCAAGTGCAGAATTTCCATTCTATGCCTGATTAGTACCTTGCAGATGGTTGCTTTCAGAAGAGTGTCACTCACTGTGTGATACCCAAGCACAGATCTAGAACTGTACTCATATTAATTACGTGGCTGATCTAGTAGAGTTCCTAGTCAGGAATAATCTCCAGTGATAGTGCGGTACTCAGCAATTGTAATGCCCACTGAATGCCAGTGATGGGTGGTGAGGTGCTATGTTGTAAGTGCCATTGTCAGCTAGTATAACCTCTAACTTTATGTTATACAATTCTTTATTCCTTATAATTGTTTTTGTTACATGTTGCACCAACACACCACAGCAAATCACTAAATGTATATGGCGAACAGCTTGATAAAGTTGATGTTGCCATATATCAGCCCTAGCTTGAAAGGTCCCCAAGTCTAGCTGCATGTTGGCCTCCTTTATTTTCTAACAAACTGTAACTGAGCCGATGGTGGCACAGTAGCGTAGTCGTCAGCTGAACACGATTAGCCAGCCAGCAACTTGGATTCAATTCTGCCGCCGTCTCTAAGGAGTTTGTACGTTCTCTGTGTGAGGTTCTTCTGGGCACTATGGTTTCCTCCCACACTCCAATGACATATGAGTTGGTAGGTTAATTGGTCACATGAGTATAATTGGGTGGCACAGGCTCATTGGGCAGAAGGGCCTGTTACTGTGCCATATCTCTAAACAAAATAAATAGATACACAGATAATAAATAAACAAAGAAACAGACTGTATATTGTACAAACAAGCCCCTTCTAAAGTTATGATGGCAGGAAGCCCGTTGATAAAGCAGTTGAGAGGACAGTATCCTGAGGAACTCCTTCAGTGACGTCATGGGACTGGGATGATTGACTTCCTGAAAAAGCATTCCACACACCAAGGAATAGTTGTTTTCAAAAGCTGGAGATTTTTCCTTTTCTATCCCATATACTTACCAATCCTGTGTATTAGTCCAATATATTGATACCACACACACACACACACACACACACACACACACACACACACACACACACACACACACACACACACACACACACACACACACACACACACACCCCTCCCCCCCCCCCCCCCCCCCCCCCCCCAATGCCGAGGTAGTGACTTTCACCTCACCACTTGAATCTAGGTATTAAGGCCCAAGCTCCAAGCTGTGATCAGGTCTGAATCAAGAAGGTCTTATTATACTCATACTGATATCTATGGACCATTGATAGCACAGTCAACAGCTCCCTTCTTCACTTTGTTATTGACTGAGGGGATACTGGGTGATTCTCAGATTAGATTTGCAACCACAAACACAAGAGATTCTGCAGATTCTGGGAATCATAAGCATCACACACACAAAATGCTGGAGGAACTCAGCAAGTCAGGCAACATCTATGGAGGAAAATGAACAGTTGAAGCTTCAGATCATAAGACGATAAGATATAGGAGAAGAATTAGGCCATTTGGCCCATTAAGTCTTCTCTATCCAATTTCTGTCTTAGCCCTAATTTCCTGCCTTCTCCCTATATCCCTTCTTGTCATGTTCATATCAACAACTTATCAACCTCTGCCTTAAATATACATAAAGCCTTGGCCTCCACAACTGTCTGAGGCAAAGAATTCCACAGATTCTACTCTCTCTGGCTAAAGAAATTCCTCCTCTCTGTTCTAAAAGGACACACTTCTTTTCTGAGGCTGCGTCCTTTCATCTTAGAGTCTCCCACCATAGGAAACATCCTCTCCACATCCACTCTATCAAAGCCTTTCACCATTTGATAGGCTTCAATAAGGTCACACCTCATTCTTATGAATTCTAGTGTATACAGGCCCAGAGCCATCAGATGCTCTCCATATAACAAGCCATTCAATCATGGAATAATTTTCGTGAGCCTCCTTTGAACCCTGTCCAGTTTCAGCACATCAGTTAAGATGCTTCATCAGGACTGAGGAGATTAGAGTTGCTTTGTGTTTAGTGGGCACAGGACTATACTCTGGCAGTTGCTTATGAAGCACAATTCTTACAGAGAGCCTGGATGATGAATTCCCTTTCCAGGGAGCAAACTGAACCTCTTCCATTTCCAGTGTTGTTTGATATGAGTGAACTCTTCAAAACTGTCATAGCTAGGGTTGGATTTGAACTCAGATTTTTGGATTGTTAATCCAGTAATTAAATCATGGTGTCACTACATATTCTAGATTTAATTAATAGCCATATAATTAATTATACTGCTGACTTTTAGATTGTTGCTGCTTATTGCTTATTATTTCTTACACCGTAGTGCAAATATATTTCCCTATCAGAGACACACAGCTTAAAAACAGGCCTATCGGGTCTGTGCTGGTCACCAACATCACTTCATATAAATTTATTTTACTCTCCCCAAGTTCCAATTAATATCACCTTCCCACAGACTATCACTAAGCCACAAAAACCAGGACAATTAATTAACCTACCAACCCACACCTCTTTGGGACGTGACAGGAAACCAGAGCACCCAGAAGAAACCCACTTGGGCACAGGGAGAAAGTTCAAAGTTGAAATTAAATTTATTATCCAAGTACAGTCTTAGGCACAGTTATATATGGCTAAGGTGCCTAATATGCTTGCATTGTACTGTAGTAAGTATATGCATGGACTGGACTGCTGCTGCAAGAAAAAACAAATTTTCTGACTTATGTGAGTGATGATAAACCTGATTTTGATGTGGGTCTCTATTGCTGACCGAGAATGAGAAAGGGGCAGGGAGAGGGGAATTGTGGTTGTGAAAAGGGGAAGGGAGAGGGAAGGGAGTGGGAAGCACCAGAGAGATATTCTGTAGTAAACCAATTGTTGGGAATGAAATGACCTTGCCTGGTGTCTCACGGCTGGGTGCGCCTGCACCCGCACCACCCTCTGCCCTGGCACTCCTCTGCCACCTGTCCCACAACTCTTCCATGGCGCTCTGTCCTCGCCATTCCCAAACATCCTTTGCTCCTGCCAGATTTACAAATTTGCTATCCGCTCCACTTTGACAAATACATAACCATGCAAAAGTCTTAGCTACCCTCGCTATGTACACTGTATGTGCCTAAGACTTTTGTACAGTTACTGTATGTACAGTATATGCCACCATTTACTACTCTGAGATTCATTTTCTTGCAGGCATTCACAGTAGTTACAAAGAAAAGCAAATGAATCGATGAAAAACCACAAAAAGATGAAGAAACAACCAAGGTGCATAAGAGCTGCCCGCGAAACGATGTGTGTGTTGCCATTTCTTCTTTCCTCTGCAATTCCTACTTTCACACGAATGCTGAAGGAAGCTAATATCAAGTCATGTCGAATCGAGAACAAGAGTTCTTTCAACTTGTTATAGCCGAGAGCATAAAGTTCAAGTACACCTAAAGAAAATCTGCAAGGCACCCACAGATTGCATCCTGTTCCAAGCTGTCTGCTTACAGAGTACTCAATGCCCAGGTCAAGTTTAAAATCTATTCAACAAAAGTACCATTGGCTTCCATTGTGTTCATGTCTACACACATTTGGAAGGTGCACACTTCTCAGAATCAGAATCAAATTTATTATCACTGACCTATGTCGTGAAATCTATTGTTTTGCAGCAGCAGTACAGTGAGAAAACATAAAATCATTTTGAATTATAAATATAAATAAAAATCCACAGACTGTTCAGAAATCTGATGGTGGAAGGGAAGAAGCTGCTCTTAAAACACTGAGTGTTTGTTTCTAGGCTCCCGCACCAATCTCTGAAGCTTGTTTGTACTTTTTACAGTTCAGATTCTGGGCTCC
This sequence comes from Hemitrygon akajei, assembly GCF_048418815.1. NCBI lineage: Eukaryota > Metazoa > Chordata > Chondrichthyes > Myliobatiformes > Dasyatidae > Hemitrygon > Hemitrygon akajei. The sequence goes on along the minus strand of NC_133144.1, from coordinate 53,708,078 downwards.
TTTGTTCCCGCAATGACGAGACCGCCACAAATTTGAGCCCACGCTCTAAAACTCTTCAGCATTCTCCCTTTCCATCCCTCTGTCCTTCAATAAACCTCCTCACTACATGCACCTTTCCCTGGCTCTTCCTTCATCCCTACAAATTATGCTTATAGGGCTTTGCACAAAACTTCCACTTCATTTTTAACTCCAATTATATAGGGGTCTAAACTCACAAGAAAATAAAGTAATACATAATTCCATTGACAGACATTTATCTTAGAAATATTGATAGCTAACTTTTGTTATTAAGAATGTTAAGAAAGAGGGAACTTAAATAATAAAGGATAAATTTTCTTTTTGACTATAAATTGTCATTAAGCCGCATAGCCATTATGTGTAGCTTTATATTAATATGCAGACACTGTTCTTTTACTTTCTAAGTTATTTCCAGTTTAAAAAATCTATGCTTAGCTCAGTCTTTCTGCAAAACAGAGAAGCTGGAATGCAAAATGGTTTATTAATTGTAGACTTTATTTAAGGAGCTTATAAACAATTTCTCTCCAAATTTTATTACACAGCTGTGTGCAAAAGCAGCAATCAGAAACCAAGGATTTTTATTTGCAGTTGCTGCATATTTTATATGAATTTCAATATCAGCAAACATTTGAAAACAATGAATAAAAATAAGCTAAAAGCTGCTGTCTGCACTGAATTTTAAAGGATTGTTAATAATGATTCACAAAATTGATTATGCAATAAATATATCATTAGCTTGGAGGCTTCATCTGCTGTCGACACTGCTTATAGATAAGTTTCGATAGCCTAAGATGCCAAAAAAATGTATTCATAAGAACACCTTCACATGTAGGTATAAAATCAGCCCAACAGCACATTTTTACTGAGAAAATCATACCGCCAATAATGAGGCAAGCTGAGCTAAATTCATTCAAGTCCAGTGGTTTGGTTGCAATTCAAATAAGGGATTGCTCAAAGTGGTCCATTTATTTAGTGGAAATGGGAAAGACGTCGGTGTTCTGGCTACAGAGCATCCCCTGATTTCATTCAGGTTAAAGGTGGTATAAATTTACAAAGGTTACAACGTTCAGGACAACCTGTAAACTCGGGTGGATAAATCTTGCTCATCTTTAATTAGATGAACCCTTCAGTTAATCCATCGTAGCGTTACTGTTGACAATGACAAAATCTTTAGTTCTATCTATTTTGCTTCCCAAATGAGTTATCTATTGCACAGAAACTGGAAGATTAAACAAAGGGGAAATATATTAATATTTTCTCCAAATCCATTGGAGCAAATTTGTGACTTCAGCATAATGAGAGCCATGAATGCATGAAATGGAGCAATTCTGAAATGCAGCAATTTATTTCTATAGTTTCCACTACTTAAAACTACCAGACCTAATTTCACTATATCTATATATACCTACCCCAGAACTGGAGATCCAGTCTCCCTACCAACTTGGATGCGAGGAGAAAACCAGAGCACCCAGGGCAAAGTGTACAGACGCAGGGAGAAGTGCAAACTCCAGGCAGGAGCAGCACGTCGATGTCAGGGTTGAGCCCGTGTCTCTGGTGCTGAGAGGTAACAGATTTCTTGCTTTACCACTACAGTGTGGTGAGTCAGGTACTCTGGCTCACTACGTTGATCGAAGAACAAGGAGAGATCAAGGATCAACTTTATTCACCATATATGTTTTACACCTATTAGGAATTTGCTGCAGTGTGTTGGTCAGTGTGCAAAAAACAACACTCAACAATTATGAAGAATAAGTAATGATATAAAAAATAAAGTTAGTTAAAGGACTAATATGGAATAATATATGCATAAATACAAACATATATTTACAACGTAAACAACGTTATAAACCATAGTTTTAAGTGTCCACAATGCAGTGACGGGGGTACTGGATAGAGGGAGGTGGGAAAGAGGGAACTGGAATGGTTGATCAGATCAACTGCCTAGAGAAAAGAAAAACTTTTAAGGTATCGTGCAGTTTTTGTTTTAAGAGCCCTGGATGGCTTTCCAGAAATGGGCTCTGGGAAAAGTCAGTTTGAAGGGTGGGTAGTATCTGCAATGATTTTTCATGTCTGCTTCTTTGTCCTGGACATAGACAAATCCTGCAGCGATGGTAGACAGCAACCAATGAGCTTTTCTGCTGACCTGACAGTCCGTTGTGCTTCTCGTATATTGTGAGAGGATGCTGCACCACGAAGGCCAGACAACTGGAATTAAGGATATTGCAATGTTGAAACATAACAAAACCTACAGATCTGCCTCCCCTGCCCATGATTTAGGCCCCATAATAGATGTAGAAAAGTTACTATGCAGATGAATTTTGGCAATTGCCTGGATGCATATAATTATGAACTTGCTTTCAGATTTCACAGAATTATGATTCCAGGAACAGTCAAAACAGTCATATCCTGCACATTCATCACAAGTGCAACAGCCATAACAAATTCATGGAAGAAACCTTTGTGACATCATTAGCTTATTAAAAACAGGGAATTGGTTATTATTATATCTTAGCCTAGCAACAGAGCTTCATGGTCTGGCAGTGGTCCAGACTGACCTAATATTTTTTATTGATAATGATATATACTTATTGTCATAGCTCACTTAATGTCATCAATCTGCTTTGCAAATTGAATATCAGATTCACTTCAATGGCAATTTTACACTAGATAATATGTAATCGTAGGTCAGTCACAACACACAGGCTCAGTCACTGAGGCTTGCAGTGCATAGAGGCAAATTTATTGTTGTGTCAGTTCAGGTCCATACCATTCCAAAACCTTGCATACTGATGTAGAGTTTTTTTTAAAAAATTAAAGACGTATTTGGATGATTTAACTGAAACACCATCATAAATATATGGAAATTCCACCAACAAGAGACCATTTTTGGATAGGTAGAGCTAAGTATGAAGGGAATTGATCAGAAACAAATTCAAACTCAAATTAAAAGCACATTTTCCTTTTAAAATAGCCACTTTGGATTGTTAACAACATTTCCTCCACAATCTCCATCAGTACAGGTGTGTGCTTAGACCCCTACAGTGCCCACTTTATACTAATGACTGAGAGGCTAATAATAGCTCCGATGCCATATTTAGATAGATAGATAGATAGATAGATAGATACTTTATTCATCCCCATGGGGAAATTCAACTTTTTTTTTGCTGACGATACCACTGTCATTGGCTTTAAATCCCTCAGTGTTATTATTTCAGAGGTTCTGACCTGGGTCCAGCACATAAGTGCGATCATGAAGAAAGCATGGCAGCGCCTCTACTTTCTTAGAAGTTACAAAAGATTCTGCTTGTCCTCTAAAACAGTGGTCCCCAACCACTGGGCTGTGCACCGGTACCGGGCCTCAAAGCATGTGCTACTGGTCCGCGGGGAAAAGATATGATTTGGCGGTATGAAACGATATGCAGCTGACTCATATCTTTTCATACCGCCAAATCATATTGGTTGGGGACCACTGATCTGAAATATTGACAAAATTCTCTAGATGTATTGTAGACAGTATATTGTCTGGTTGCGTCACAGCTGGTCTGAAAACACCAATGCCCTTTAACGGCATTGGAAGAACCTACAAAATGTAATGGACGTGGCCCTAGTCCATCATGAGTAAAGGCACAACCTATGGACTCACTTTCAAGGACACTTCATCTCAATATTTATCATGTAATTATTTATCATTGCTATTATTTCTTTCTTTTCTTTTTGTATTTGCACAACTTGATTTTTTTGCACATTGTCTGGGGTGGCCATTCATTGATTCTATTGAGTTTCTTGTACTTACTGTGAATACCCACAAGAAAGTGAATCTCATGGTTGTATATACTGATGTAAATGTAATTAGATAATAAATTTATTTCAATCTTGAACTTTGAAGTTTATCCATGCTTAATTACTGTAATTCTAAGTATACAGTCAACAATAATTTAGGTTTCGTGCCTGCTTGGATACAAAATGCTAAAAAAATTACAATTAAAAGACTTTGACTTTGAAAATATTATGTAAGTAAATTCATCATCATCATGTGCCATACTCTGCCAGAGCCTCAGCAACCACATTCTTCCACTGCGATCTGTCAGCAGTCAAACCTTTTGTATCTCTGCTGGTGAGGCAGGTCCATTTCTTGATGTCGTCCTCTGTCTGCCTCGGGAGCGGCTTCCTTCAACTCTTCCTTCAAGCACAGTGCGTTCCAGTGTGTCATCAGTTCTTGAGATGTGTCCAAAATAACGAAGTTTCTTTCAGATAACGGTTTCCAGAAGTATTGGTTTCATGCCAATCTTTTCTAGGATGTAATTGTTGGATCTCCTTTCAATGTCTGATACCCTGAGGATCCGGCTGTATGTCCACATCTCAAATGCTGTCAACTTCATTTCATCAGCTGCTTTTAGGGTCCATGTTTCACAGCCATGTAGGGTTACTGGCCAGACGAGACTCCTGAGGAGGCATATCTTGGTGTCAGTGCTCACAGATCTATCTTTCCAGATGTTCCAGAGTTCGGTAGTGCTTGTGTGTGCCTTTGCTAACCTTCGCCTTATTTCTTTGCTGCTTTCGTTTGTGTCATTTAGTTCTGCACCAAGGTATATAAAGGAGGACACTTGTTTGATCTTGTCGTTTCCGATGTAGATGTCAGCTTGAATTGAATGTCAGTAAGTAAATTAGGGGGTTATAAAAATATGAAACTAGCCATAATATACTTGGAAATATACTTGGATCTGGCATATCGGGATCCACCTGGATGCCAGACTTGAATGAAGCACCCTCAAAGAAGCTGTGTACAAGAAGGCCCAGAGTCGCCATTAATTCCTGAGGAGACTGAGGTCCTTTGGAACATGCAGGCCTCTCCTTTACATGTTCGACCACTCTGTTGTCGCCAGTACAATCTTCATTGCGGTGGTTTACTGGGCAATGGCATCAACACAGGTGATGCCAACAGATTCAATAAACTGATGAGAAAGGCTGGCTCTGTTGTAGGAGTCAAAGTGGACACACTAGAGTCTGTGGTAGATCAAAGGACCCTGTGGAAAATCCTGGCAATTTTAGACAATGCTTTTCCCCTCTGCATGCCACCTTGGCTGAAAAGAGGAGCACTTGCTGTTATTGGCTACAGCAACTGCGCTACTCCAAAGGCACCATATAAGGTCATTCTTACCCTCGGCTATTAGGCTCTATAATGAGCTGTCCTATAGCTGGGGAAGTAATGACCCCCTCCTGTTAGACTGTTTGAGTTAACTTATTTTTTATTCTTTCTTACTTCTCATCTAATATTTGTATATCTATGCACTTGTAATGCTACTGTGACACTGTAATTTCCTTTGGGATCACCAAAGTATCTATCCATCTATCTATCGGTGCAATCACAAGGAAGGCATACCAGCACCTTTACTTTAATAGAAGGTTAAGGAGGTTTGGTATGTCACCAAACACTCCAACAAACTTCTACCAAAAGACTGCTCGAAGTATCCTGACCTGTTACATCACGGTAATTTGAATGTGAAGGAATGTTAGAAGCTGCAGAGAGTTAAGGCCTCAACCTAATACCTCACAGGCACATCCCCCCCACCATCGGTAGTGACTAAAGGGGTTGCTGCCTTAAGAATCTACCACTAAGGATCTCCATCATCTGGGCCATGCCTTTTTCTCACGAATACCATTGGACAGGAGGTACAGCAGCCTGTGGGCCTACACTACCAGATTCAAGAACACTTACTACCCATCAACTGTTTGATTCTTGAACCAACCTGCACAACTCTAATTACTACATCACTATAGCAAGAATATGACCACTTTGTATAAGTTTGTATAATATATGTTTAATTTATACTTTATAGTGTTCTCTTCTTATTAATACCATCAGAGAGGAGATACAGGAGCATGAAGATGTACACTCAAGTTTTTAGGAACAGCTTCTTCCCCTCTGCCATCAGTTTTCTGAATGGACAGTGAACCAATTCATGAAGACTACATCACAATTTTCGCTCTCCTTTTAAACGATTTATTTAATTTAATTTGTATATATATATTTCTTATTGTAATTTACAGTACGTTTATGCACTGCACTGCTACTACAGAATAACATATTTCATTATATATGTCAGTGATATTAAACCTGATTCTGATTCTGTTTATCTGATGCTATGAGACCATAAGACATGGGAGCAGAATTAGGCCATTCAGCCCATCGAGTCTGCTCCACCATTCCATCATGGCTGATCTGGGAATCCACTCAACCCCATACACGTGCCTTCTCACCAAATCCTTTGATGCCCTGACTGATCAGGAAACGATCAACTTCCACCTTAAATATATCCATAGACTTGGCCCCCCAGTGCAGTCTGTGGCAGAGCATTCCACAGATTCACTACTCTCTGGCAAAAAAAAATCCTCCTTACCTCCATTCTAAAAGGTCACCCCTCAATTTTGAGGCTGTGTCCTCTAGTTTTGGATACACCAACCATAGGAAGCATCCTCTCCACATCCATCCTATCTATTCTTTTCAACATTCAGTAGGTATCAATGAGAGCCCCATCCATGCTTCTAAATTCCAGTGAGTACAGACCCAAAGCTGCCAAATGCTCCTTATATCTTAAACCTCTCACCTTTCTTTTACTCTTTATATTACTGAAAAAAACTTTTTGTATCCTGCTTTATATTATCAGCTAGTTTACCCTCATATTTCATCTTTTCCCTTTTTATAGCCTTTTTAGTTCCCTTTTGTTGGATTTTAAAAGCTTCCCAATCATCCAACCCCCCACTCACTTTTGCCACCTTATATGCCCTTTCCTTGGCTATTATGCAGTCCTTAATTTCCCTTGTCAGCCATGGTTGCCTACCCCTGCCATTTGTGAACTAATTCTTCTTGGGACATATCTATCCTGTGCCTTGTGAACTATTCCAGAAACTTCAGTCATCTCTGCTCTGCCGTCATCCCCACCAGTATCCTCCTCCAAACCACCTGGGCAAGCTCCTCTCTCATGCCTCTGTAATTCCCTTTATTCTATTGTGATACTGATATATGTGACTTATGCTTCTCCCTCTCAAATTGCTTCTGATGCTGCTTCAAGTAAGATTTTCATTGAACCTGTGCATACATGTACTTGTACATATGACAATAAACTCAATTCTTACTTGGATCGTAAATTAATACATTGTCTTGATAGCTCCAGTTCAAAGCTAACTATCCATTTCTATTCATTCTAGGCTATCTTGACATACGAAGGCTGTGGGTGAGTGACTCTGGGAAAACCTTGGTCCCAGACTGCCTTTCTGTCTCAGAATATGTGTGTGGCAGCAAGCTACTTGTCCTTGTCACTAACATCAGAAGAAACCAGGTACTTACCACACAGTCTAGTCAACTCCAGCTTTGGGTGAAATTGTGGCTCCATCAATCACAGTCAGGCCCTAAGCATTCACTAGGCCTATGCAACATAATGATGTCACCTGGCAAGGTCAGAACAAAACCAGCCTACGACTACTTAAAAAAAGCATAAATGACTAAACCACACATCCTGGCTACATCATCTGTCAAAACAGAATGAATACTTCTGACATTAATAATAATTCAAATATCATTTTTTAAAAATCAAGATTTAATTTCTTCCAAACAAATCTTCTCATATTTATTTTTTATTTTATTTCTTTGAGATACAATGTGGAATAGCTCTTCTGGCCCTACGAGCCACATGGCCTAGAAATCCTCCGATTTAAACCCGGCCTTGTCATGGCACAGTTTACAAACTGGAACACCCAGAGCACAGGGAGAACATACAAACCCCTTAAAGGTAGTGGTGCGAATTGAACCTGGGTTACTGGTACTGTAAAGTGTTGTGCTAACCACTATGCTATCATGCCACCTCATTCACTCAATCCAAAATTCTCACAATGCTTGAACACAGTTTAGTTTTCTTTAAATAACTCCCCCACTGTGGAACTCAATAGAAAAGCTCTTCCACGTCTAAGTTCCTCCACTATAAGTGCTGGGAACCGCCAGTACACTTGAAACTCTAATTGGACCCCATATCACAGTTGGGAAGAGTGCAAAGGAGAAATTAATGCAACTTTGACTCTTCCTCTTTTGGCAATGGATGAAGTGCAGCTTTCCCCTCTGTATAGACTGTGTCTGGATAAAGTAATCTGCTAAACAGCAACTGCTGTCTCAAGACTTCATTGAAGGACCTGAGCCATCGTACCTGCAGCCTGGATCCATACATAAACAAGATGCTAGTGAAATTTGGGTTGTGACATTATACTGTACCTGCCACGATGCAGGACTGTGGCTGCAGGATGAAAGGACAGTCACTGAGACCCAGCCATTCCAGTAAAACAAAACACCACCTTCTCCCAAAAGATGAAAAGACTATAAGGAACAGGATTAGGCCATTCAGTCCATCGAATACATCTGATAATAAATTGAATCTTTGAGTCTGCTCGGACATTCTATCGTGGCTGATTTATTATCCCTCTCAAATCCATTCTCCTCATACTCTTTGATGCCCTTATTAATGAAGAACCTATCAACCTCCACTTTAAATATACTCATGACTTGGACTCCGGAGACATCTGCGGGCAATGAATTCCACAGATTCACCACCCTCTGGCTGAAATTCATCTTCATCTCCGTTCTAAAGGGATGTTCTTCTATTCTGAGGCTATGCTGCCTGGTCCTAAACTCCCCTACTGTTAGAAATATCCTCTTCACAAACACACGATCTAGGCCTTTCAAAATTCAATAGGCTTCAGTGAGATTCCCCTCATTCTTCTAAGCTCCAGCAAGTACAGGCACAGAGCCACCTAACAGGTTAACCCTTTCATTCTCAAGATCATTCTTGAGAACTTCTTCTAGACCCGCACCATCTTCACTTACAGGGAATTTTGAGGAAAAATAATTTACTTATTCAAACAGCATTTGGACTTAATCGCTCTCAATGTATCCTTGCATATTGGCCAATGCCCCTGTACTCTAAAGTTGACAAGGGTGGGGCCATTATTAGCCCCACCCACATAACCTGGGTATATTGTTAACCCTCCCTCACCCATATTTTAAGTTGAACTGAGCCTCTCTTTTCTTTATGTAATGATGGTCCAAACAGGGCAATGAACCAACAGCTATGAAAGCAGAAGCACCAGAACTGGGCAGAAGAGAAATAGAAACTGTAGAGTAACAAATATTGCGTCTAAATACACACAATGGCCACTTTATTGAGCACCTCCTGGACCTAATAAATTTGCCATTGAATGTACATTCATGTTCTTCTGCTGCTGTAGCCCATCCTCTTCAAAGTTTGATACTTTATGCATTCAGGGATGCTCTTCTGCACACCACTGCTATTATGTGTGGTTACTTGAGTTACTGTCACCTTCCTGACAGTTGGCCAGTCTGGCCATTCTCCTCAGACCTCTCTCATTACCAAGGTGTTTCCACACACAGAATTCCTGATTTATGGATGTTTTTGTTTAAAGCACCATTCTCTGTAAACTCTAGAGACTGTTGTGTATGAAAATCCCCAGAAGATCAGCAGTTTCTGGGATACTTATATCACCCTGTCTGGCATCAACAATCATTTCATGGTCACATTTCTTCCCCTTTCTGATGTTTAGTGTGAACAACAACTGAACCACTTGAGCATGTCTGCATGCTTTTATGCATTGAGTTGCTGCCACATGACTAGCCGATTAGATATTAGCATTTACAAGTGTACAGGTATACCTAATAAAGCGGCTACTGAATGCATTTCTAAAGTCCTTGCTTCCACATCTCTATTTTATTTATTGAAAATCCCTGTTGTGAATAACTCCCAGTCATGATTTTTTCATTAGTTTCTAGTTCAGTTAGCTTGTTCTAAATTTAAATTCTCTGTACCAATTAATATCTATATACACCTATAACATCCAAACAAATTGACCATTTTCAACACATCAGCTACAAGATTTTATATTATTTCATCATAATTAAAGTTGCCCATCTAAAATATTGACAGTTTACAAACATGAGCAAGCCTGCAGATGCTGGAAAACCAAAGCAACACACACAAAATGCTGGAGGAACTCAGCAAGTCAGGCAGCATCCATGGAAGTCAATGAACAGTTGAAGTTCCAGGCCGAGACCCTTCTTCAGGACAGTTTATACCTCTTCATAGATGCTGCCTGACCTGCTGAGTTTCTCCTGCACTTCTTGTGTTCGGATCCTTGTTGGGTTTACTGAAAAGGAGATAACTGTTGGAAATTGACGTCGAGAGAAAGAAACTATTGAAATGCAAGCTTTTTTTTTACCAGAGTAACCCCATTTCTCTTTGAAGGGATAAGGTAACTTAACATTCCCACTAAAACATTTACCTTTATAATAATATAACTGGAACAATAATACCAAAGGAACAAAATGTGATTTATGACACTTTTTCATGTTCCTCAGTTAAAAAAAATTTAAATGCATTACTTGGGGAACTCATAAACTTTACACTAAAGAGAAGTCAACTTACATTTACACCACTGTTCTGATGATGAGTTGTCACAAGGGAACTACAGTGTGGCAATTTAATTTCAGTATAATGAGTCCTTCTACGTCTTCTCACTAACCTTTTGCTAAAGACTCTTCCTCCATGCTTTCCATTGTAACAAAAAAATATTTGTCTCATAAGGGTTGGAGTTGAAGACTAGCAAAATTAAAAATAAATTCTAAAAGAAGCAGAAGATTGTACATATAATAAAAATATTGGGAGCCACCATCAAATCCAAAGGGTAAAGGTTTTTGATGGGTCATCTCACACAGGGAGAGAGAGAATCAACTACCCAGAACCCCTGGAGGTCTCTGGTGGTAATCAGTTAAACATAAACCCGGGAAAGTATCCAAAATGACGACGTGAATATAATCACCCTTGAACAAAAGTATATCCTTCCTTATTTCAGTACATTATCTTCCCCCATGCAAACTGTCTGCTTCAATTATATTCTTCTCCAAAAAGGCTTCCAGTAATTTCAGCAGAAAGCAGGCATAATAAAGTAGGTGATGAACATACATCTTCACTTCTGAAGCAGTCCCTGTGGTCTAGGATTACTTATCCAGTTGATCCAGGGGTGACTGAAAAATATTATGTGGGATCCTGACATTGAAAGGCAGGTGGTGGCTAATGGGATAGGAACTGGACTGTCTTGAACATTGTCCACTGCTAATAAGTTTGCTTGTAGGCTAGACTGAACTGAACTAAATAGGCTTGGACTCTTTTAATGACTTTGTGGGTTGGTGTTTTATATTCTGTGTTTTTCACTCATTTTTTTTTTGCAGTTTGCATGATTTATACTTTGTTCCATGTGAGGGAGTTTGATGTTTTTCTTTGACCGGGTTCCTCGCTTTTCTTTGTTTCATGGCTGTCTATGGGAAAACAAATCTCAGGGTTGTATACTGCATACATACTTCGGTAATAAATGTACTTTGTGTCTTGTATCATTGAATCAATGAGACTGGAAGCATTCCTAAACACAAGAGGTTCAGATGCTGGACATCAAGAGCAACAAACAAAAATACTGGAAGGACACAGCAGGTTAAGCAACATCTACTCTGGAGAGGAACATACAGTCGACGTTTCAGGCAAAGACCCTTCGTCAAGACTGGAAAGGAAAGAAGCTAGAATAAGAAGGTGGGGGAAGTAATAAGTGAGGCCAGCTGAGGCGGATGGTGAGAATGGGGAATAAAGTAAGAAGATGGGAGGTGAGAGCAGATAAGATAAAGAGATTCATTGTTTTTCTGGAGGCTTCTGCATTTTCAGCAGTTATGAGATTCCCATGAGCTCACAGGGATATTACATTTTCTTTCCTCAGAGGGCTTTGATGCTGCAAATAAAGGTACCACGGTGGAGTAACCTTTATTTAGACAAAGTCTAAAGTACAATTTCAAAGCCTAATAGTTGAACACCAGCACAAGGCTATTCAAAGTATAACACTATTACTGCGCCAGCTGAAAGATCAGGGTCCAATTCCCACTGCTGTCTATAAGGAGTTTGCATGCTCTTCCCTGTAACCATATGGATTTCCTCCGGGTGCTCCAGTTTCCTCCCACATTCCAGAAGACACAAGGTTAGGAGTAGTGAGTTGTGGGCATGCTGAGCATGGTAAATCTTGAGGGCTGCCCAGCACAATCCTCACTGCTTGATTTGATGCATTTCACCGTATGAATCTAGGCACATGTGACAAATACAGCTAGTCCTGATCTCCTTTTATCTTAAATTCTCTCCTTTCCTCATAATCTCCTGCCTTGACTAAGCTTTGAACATTAATCAGGTGAGGAACATATACAGGAATAATCTGGTTACAGGACAGCTTCAGAGACATTTCAATATTTTCCTTCTGAAGCAGTTTATAATACAATACATCATAAACTCATCTATTTTTTCTGTTCTGTTTACAAGTTATTATTGGAAATATTGATGATTAATCAGAGTTCAAATTTATTATCAAAGTACGTATACCAGAAACAACATTGAGATTTGTCTTCTTGCAAGCAACCACAAAGCAACAAAAGAATCCACAAACAACACAACGAAGATTGACAAACATCCAGTGTACAAAAGCGGACAGTTAATAGTTAAACATAGAAAACCTACAGCACAATACAGGCCCTTCAGCCCACAATGCTGTGCCGAACATGTACTTACTTTAGAAATTACCTAGAGTTACCCATAGCCCTCTTTTTCAAAGCTCCATGTACCTATCCAGGAGTTTCTTAAAAGACCCTATTGTATCCGCCTCCACCACCGTCACCAGCAGCCCATTCCATGCATTTACCAGTCTCTGCATAAAAAACATACCCCTGACATCTCCTCTGTACCTACTTCCAAGCACCTTAAAGCTGTGCCCTCTTGTGTTAGCCATTTCAGCCGTGGGAAAAGCGCTTTGACTATCTACACAACCAATACCTTTCATTATCTTATACACCTCTATCAGGTCACCTCTCATCTTCCGCCACTCCAAGGAGAAAAGGCCACGTTCACTCAGCCTATTCTCACAAGGTATGCTCCCCAATCCAGGCAACACCCTTTCTATATTTTCCACATTCTTCCTGTAGTGAGGTGACCAGAATTGAGCACAGTATTCCAAGTGGGGCCTGACCAGTGTCCTATATAGCTGCAACATTACTTCTTGGCTCTTAAACTCAATTCCACTGTTATGAAGGCCAATGCACCGTATGCCTTCTTAACCACAGAGTCAACCTGCGCAGCAGCTTTGAGTGTCCTATGGACTCAGACCCCAAGATCCCTCTGATTCTCCACACTGCCAAGAGTCTTACCATTAATACTATATTCTGCCATCATATTTGACCTACCAAAATGAACCACCTCACACTTATTTGGGTTGAACTCCATCTGCCATTTCTCAGCCCAGTTTTGCATCCTATCAATGTCCCACTGTAACCTCTGACAGCCCTCCACATTATCCACAACACTGCCAACCATTGTGTCATCAGCAAATTTATTAACCCATCCCTCCACTTCCTTATCTAGGTAATTTATAAAAATCACAAAGAGAAGGGGTCCCAGAACAGATCCCTGAGGCACACCATTGGTCACAGACCTCCATGAGGAATATGATCAGTCTATACCCATTCTTTGCCTTCTGTGGGCAAGCCAGTTCTGGATCCACAAAGCAATGTCCCCTTGGGTCCCATGCTTCCTTTCTTTCGCAATAAGCCTTGCATGGGGTACCTTATCAAATGCCTTGATGAAATCTATATACACTACATTTACTGCTCTCATCAATGTTTAGTCACATCCTCAAAAAATTCAATCAGGCTCATAAGGCACGACCTGCCTTTGACAAAGGCATGCTGACTATTCCTAATCATATTATGCCTCTCCAAATGTTCATAAATACTTCTTCTCAGGATCTTTTCCATCAACTTACCAACCAATGAAGTAAGACTCACTGGTCTATAATTTCCTGGGCAATCTCTACTCCCTTTCTTGAACAAGGCAACAACATCTGCAACCCTCCAATCCTCCAGAACCTCTCCCGTCCCCATTGATGATGCAAAGATCATTGCCAGAGGCTCAGCAATCTCCTCCCTCACCTCCCACAGTAGCCTGGGATACATCTCGTCCAGTCCCGGAGACTTATCGAACATGATGCTTTCCAAAAGCTCTTGCACATCCTCTTTCTCATGTCTATATGCTCAAGCTTTGCAATCTGCTGTAAGTCATCCCTACAATCGCCAAGATCCTTTAGTTTAAAAAAAGCTAAACAATAATCCTGAGAACATGAGGTGCAGAGTCCCCAGAATGAGTCCACAGGCTGTGGAGTCACTTCAGCGATGAGGCAAGTGAAGCTGGTCCAGCAGGACAATCGCTGCTCTTGAACTTGACAGCATGGGATCCAAGGGACTCGATAGTTGTTTTAAGGAACTTTTATCTCTGAATTCTGTTCTAGGTGCTGCAAACTCATGGACTGAATTGAAAAATTAAAGCAAAGTACCAAGTCCAAAGTACAATCCCAAAGCCTTATAGTTTAACACCAGCACAAGGTTATTCAAAAGTAAAAAGCTTTGCAGTTCAATAAATCATTGAAAACTTGGAACTTCGTTAAAACTGCAAGTTAATAAAAGCCAGAAAATTGCTGGAGATAGGAATAGTTAAGCCAAGTACCATGGTCGACATGGACACAGTGAATATTGTAGTAGAGTCTAAGGTGAGTTGCTTCAATCACAGGAGAATAAAATGTGCATAGACTTGGTGAGCTAAAGGAACTGCTTCAAGGATTCTAAGTTAATTTATTATTAGTTTACAACCCTGAGATTCATCTTCCCCATAGACTGCCATAAAACAAATAAAACCAAAGAAAGCCAAGAACTATTTTGAATAAAAATATCAACCCCCCCCCCCCCACCCCCACCATGTTGGGAAAAAAATCACACAAACGGCAACAAAAAATTAGCAAAAAACACAAAATATAAAACACAAAATTGGAAGATTCTGGGCTTATTCAGTTCAGCTCAGTTGGTTATCTGCACACCACCCCAACTACAAAAGGAGCAACACAGTGTGACTATAAACTTTCCAAATTACTTCACCAGATCATTAGCAAACAAACGTAACATCTAGTTACACATGCGTGTAAGTAGAAAAAGAGGCAGGTGTTAAGATTTCTGCCTTGAAGTTACTGTAGCATCTTTTGTAACCTGAAGCCACTCCAAAGTGCTAAACAGTCAATTAAGTACTTTTTGAAATGTGACCAAAAATATGCTGTACGATTCAATGAGTCTACATTTGCAGTGAGTAGTGAGGATTGCTTGTATCCCAGAAGCAGATCTAGGTTGGTGACACAGTTATAAATTAAGCCTTGCACTTGAGATATTTCCAGTTAAGCACGTTCATTGATTGGAACTTGTAACATCCAAATCACAAATTTGCATATTATGTGCAAAATTGAAAGACTGTCCTCAGCTAACGTACACTTGGAAGCATGACAGAGGGAAAAAAACAAAGCAAATTTCTTCTCGTAATTATGGCGTTAATAAATTAGCCTCTATTGGTTTCAGGTGCATCTATCAAAGTAGGAAATTATAATAGAACAAAATCCTCTTTAGGGGAATTATCTTTGGAACATAATTTACATTATTACTTAGAGAGTCGCTGAACTTGCAAATAGCATGCTGGATAATAAATATGTAAGTTCTGCATTAAATTATAGATTGTAACACACTAAAGATTACGTACTGTTTCGTTGTTTTTTACAAAGAGTGATTTGTTGTTAAAAGAAATTCAAAGTGGATAAACGACAGTTATTATGGTATCTAAGAGAGGAGAAGGACAGAAGATGTTGAGAAGTGATAAAAGGTGAAAATCAAGAAAATTAGCAAGGGGAAAGAATGAGCAACACATACAAAATGCTGGAGGAACTCAGCCCGCCAGGCAGCATCTGTGGAAAAGAGTACAGTCAACGTTTCGGGCCGAGACCCTTCGGCAGGACTGGAGAAAGAATGTGAGGATGCAAGGTATGAGGATTGAAATGAAAGACAGTAACAGGGAAAATCTTGTTTTCCAAAAATCTCTATAATTAAGTGAAAAATGATTAATGAATGGTAAATGCTATCAACAAACTTTGTTACATCTGTGGTGGAAAGTATATTGACTGGTTGCTTCACAGTCTGATAGGCAAACACCAATACCCTTGAACAGAAAAGCCTGAAAAAGTAGGGGATACAGCAAAACCCATCATGGGTAAAGCCTCCCCCTGCCATTGGGCACATCTATAAGGAGTATTGCCACAAGAAAGCAGCAGCAATCATCCAGGACCACCATCCAGACCATGCTTTCTACTCTTTGCAGCCATTGGGAAGATACAGGAACCTTAGGTCCCATTCCACCAGGTTCAGGAACAGTTATTACCCTTCAACCATCAGGCTCCTGAACCAGCGTGGATAACTTCACTTCCCTCAACATTAACTGATTTCACAAGCTACAGACTCACTCTCAAGGGCTTTGCAACTCATGCTCTCAGTATTATCTTTGTACTTATTTATTATTATTAATTTTTTTTGCATTTGCAGTTTGTCTTCTTTTGCACATTGGTTGTTTGTCAGTCTTTGTGTGTAGTTTTCCATTGATTCTTTGTATTTCTTTGTTTTATTATGAATGCCTGCAAGAAAAAGAATCTCAGGGTCGTATATTGTGACATATTTGTACTTTGATAATAAATGCACTTTAAAGGTGTGCATAGACTCGCTAAGCCAAAAGGACATTTCCATACAGGGTGATGATTTAACAAGTACTTCACCAGCATATTGGTAAACAAATCCAACATTTCAAGATTCAGGTTTTTCTTTATCATGTGTACATTAAAACACAGAGTGAAATGCATTGTTTGCACTAACAGCCAACACAACGAGCGTGTGCTGGAGGCAACCTGGAAGTGTCACCTCACAATCCGGAACCAACAAAGCACGCCCACAGTGCTCAATAGAATAACACTGAACACAACAGAACAGAACTCAACAAGCAATGAAGCAACAACAGCAAAACAAGCCATAAGACTTAGAGGCAGAATCAAGCCATTTGGCCAATCTTTCTCAGCTCTTCTCCTGCCTCATTCTTCTGGCCTCTACGGCCACTGGCAGCATGAATTCCACAAATTCACCGCCAGCTGGCCAAAGAAATCCCTCCTCATCTCTGTTCTAAAGCAACATCTCCCTTTTCTGAGGCAGTGCCCTCTGGTCCTAGACTCCTCCACTATAGGAAACACCCTCTCCACATTCACACTATCTAGGTCTTTCAAAATTTGAGATGTTTCAATGTGACCTCCCCTCATTCTGCAGTGAGTACAGGCCCAGAGCTAGTAAGCACTTCTCATACATTAACCTCTTCATTCCAGGGATCATTCTTGAGAACCTCCTCTGGACCCTCGCCAATGCTAGCGCATCTTTTCTTGGATACAGGGCTCAAAACTGCTCACAATACTCCAAATGCAGCCTGAACAATGCCTTATAAAGCTTCAGCATTACATCCTTGCTTTTATATTCCAGTCCTCTCAAAATTAATGCTAAGATTACATTGGCTTTCCTTACCACTGACTCAACCTGCAAGTTAACCTTTAGGGAATCCTGCACAAGGGCTCCCAAGACCGGTTATACCTCTGATTTTTGAATTCTCTCCTTGTTTAGAAAATACACGAGGAAATCTGCAGATGCTGGAAATTCAAACAACACACACAAAATGCTGGTAGAACACAGCAGGCCAGGCAGCATCTATAGGGAGAAGTGCAGTCGACGTTTCGGGCCGAGACCCTGATGAAGGCTATGTTCTACCAGCATTTTGTGTGTGTGTTTTTAGAAAATACACCTTTATTTCTTCTGCCAAAGTGCATGACCATACACTTCCTTACACTGTATTTCCTCTGCCACTTCTTTGCCATTCTTCTAATTTGTCTAAGTCCTCCTGTGGATTCCTGCTTCCTCAACACTACCTGTCCCTCCACCGATCTTTGGATCATCTGCAAACATGGCCACCACTTGCGGCCACATCAATTCCATCATCCAAATCATTGATATATAACAGGAAAAGAAGCGAAACCCCACTAGATATCAGCAGCCAACCAGAAAACACCCCCTTTATTCCCACTCTTTATCTTCTGCCAGTCAGCCAATCTTCTATCCATGCTGGTGTCTTTCATGTAATACCATGCACTCTTATCTTGTTACGCAGCCTCTAGTCAAAGGCCTTCTGAAGCTTCAACTTAGCAACATCAATGGACTCTCCTTTGTCTATCCTGCCTGTTATTTCCTCAAACACCTGTTCTTCCCTCCCACCCATGCACATGTAGGCTTTGGCTAGACTTGTGTTTAAACAGGTAAAGAGGTAGCCGTTAAGACTTCTGACTTCAAGTTACTATAGTGATTTATGTAATCCAATACCACATCAAAGTGCTGTATGGCCATCTGTGTGATCGCCGTAGAGATTATGGATACAATTAATTTGTGCAGAGCAAATCCCCACAAACATCATCATAGAGATATTGAGATAATTGACTCTAGTGATCTTAATTCAGGAATTAATATTGACTAGGTTACCAAAGTTCACACTTTCAGAGTCATAGAGTCACAAAGCACAGAACCAGACCATTTGGCCCAAGTTGTCCAATGCAATAGAGATGCCTAATTAAGATAGTCGCACTTGTCTATGTTTGGCCCTTATACTCTAATCCTTTCCTAATAGAAGACCTTCTTCTACTATAAATAGGGTTGTTTATATTATCCAAAAAACACAGAAGGGAGAAGAAAGTAATGTTTCAGCTCAAAGGTGGAGGAGCTGGGAAAGGGTGGCAGCAGAGGTTTTTGCCATCCCTGGCAACTTCTTCCATATTGTCCATGAAACAGCTTATTCTTCCCTTCTTATGCCTTTCTTTTCTTTTCAAGGTGACGGGGGTTCTGTCAAAGCCCGTGCTCTACAGTTCCCTGCTAGTGGTGGGTTTTTATACTGGCAGTGTATCTTGGCATTTCAATATCTCCAAGACTGCCCTGGAAGACGTGCAGCTTCCGGGGGGCGGGGGGGGGGGGCGGTCCTGTGGATGACCGATTCCTCAGCAAATTTCGTCGACTGTAGCGTTCTAGGAGACTGAAACATTGAGACAGCAGGTGGTGTGTGCTGCTGACAGAAGGCGGCCCCTTTACTCTCTATTTCTCTCTTGATGGAGGGTGAGAGCCTGTCAGTTCTCGAGTCAGGGGCTTGCAGAAGCAACAAGGAAGGTCTCCCGCTCTCATCGTTGCAGGACAATCTCTCTCTCCTTCGCTGGTGAGACGGAGCCCTTCTGAGATACCACAGCATTGGTTACGGACTGTAGTTTTTGATGGACTCTAAATCAAGATGTCTTTGAGGGCTTTTGTTATTGCTTGCATGGTGGGAGGATGGGGGTGATCGGTACTTCCACTGATGCAAGTTGAGGGAGGGAGCGGGTCAATGTTTCTGCTGCTGCTTGTGCTTGGGAAGGGGGTAAGGGGCTTTGGGGTTCTGATTCAACAGCATTATGAAGGACTCCACACACCCCTCATACAAACTCTTCTCCCTCCTGCCATCTGGGAAAAGGCACCAAAGCATTAGGGCTCTCACGACCAGACTATGTAACAGTTTCTTCCCCCAAGCTATCAGACTCCTCAATATCCAGAGCCTGGACTGACACCTTACTGCCCTATTGTCTTGGTTATTATTTATTGTAATGCCTGCACCTTTTTGTGCACTTTATGCAGTCCTGGGTAGGTCTGTAGTCTAGTGTAGTTTTTTTCCATGTTGTTTTTTACGTAGTTCAATCTAGTTTTGTACTGTGTCATGTAACACCTGAAAAACGTTCTCTCATTTTTACTGTGTACTGTACCAGCAGTTATGGCTGAAATGACAATAAAAGTGACTTGACCTGACTTGACTTGACTTGACTTTAGGGTTTCTTGTTTTGTGGATGTCTGTGAAGAGTAAGAAATTCAGGCTGTATACTGTGTACATTCTCTGATATTAAATTGAATCATTTGAGCACTTTGGGCAGCGCAGTATCCCTTCAGTACTGTCAACCTATATTTTAGTGTTCGTGCCTCTGAAGTGGATTTTGGAAGCTACAAGCTTCTGACTAATAACTGCCTTCAAATGAGTCCTAAAGAAAGCAAGAGATTTGGAACGAATTTTAAAACTTATCATTTTGTCAGATTGGGTTTCAAATGATGAAATCAGTAGGTATTTCCTTAGAGATACAATTGAGAAAATGCAGAATTTCGATAGGTTAAACAGTCAGGAAAGGCCCTAACCACTGAAGGTTCATTCTCTGAGAAAGGACCAGTGGGTGACTTAAAATTCATTTTTAAATTAAGAAGGGGGTTGATCGGGTACATGTAGAGAAATTGTTAAAGTGCTGTGGGGATGGGATGTTGAATGTGTCAGAAATAATCCCAAATCAATCTAATCAGAAAGACAGGGAAATCATTTTTACTTATGAGTCGAGAGGATTCGGATCAAGAAGATAATAATTATGGTTATCCTTAATGGGAATCAAGGGAACAGAATGAGGTCACAGTAATTAAAGTTGATAAAATGAAAGGTGGCAAGATTAGAAAAGGAAACTCTGGTATAAATCTTTTGGCACAAGTGAGCATTTCTGTGCAAATTTCTCTATAGAATGTACATCTAGCAGAGGAAAGAGGTTAGAAAAAATGCTGGAGGAATTCACAGGCCAGGCAGCATCTATGGAAAAGTGCAAACAGTCGGAGTTTCAGGCCAAGACCCTTCATCAGGACTGTTTGTGTGAGTCACTTTGGATTTCCACCATCAGCAAATTTTCTCATGTTTGAGAATGTTTTAATTGAGAGTAACACGCACAAAATGCTAGAGGAACTCAGCAGGTCAGGCAACATCTATGAAAAGGAATAAAGATTCAACGTTTCAGGCAAAGAAGCTTCATCAAGACTTGTTGCAGATATTTTTCAAGATATGCTAAAAAAAATTGATGTAAAACTGTTGGAGTTTTGATTTCAGAAGATAATCACCAATATAATACTGATGCTCCTACATGAAGAGAATTTGTTTTCTTCCATTTTTCACTGTTCACAGTTCTCAAAACTTAAACTATTTGTTGCATCCATATAGTGTTCTCTCTCAAATTTATTTCATCCACCATTCATGATGAAATACAAGCAGAGAATGTCTCAGAGGCATGTCTTCCTTTTTCCTGTGTTTATTAGTTTCCCCAAAGACCAATATTCATACAACTACCTTTGTGCAGATGTGGGTCTGGATCAAGAAGCTAATGATGTCGAAGCAGCTGAAGTGAGCAGCTATTAAACTGCTGGATCAAGTAATTTTGTTTCATGTTCAAGATCAAAATTTTAAATGGTAGTTTTGCTGGACAGAAAGAAATCTTTTCCTGAGGGGATAATAACACAGGCGCAGATATTGATGCAAAAAAAAGTAGCAAGTTCCTATATTAGAAATGATCTTAAAGGCATTGAACCATATTCTGTTTGTACTGTGCATTTTGTTCAAAGTACTGGCTCGCATCAGCATCACCTCCATTAAAGGTGAGTATATCTTGGCCCATATCCAAGATTTTGTGCATACTGACAAATAGACAATTTTGGAGTCCTCTTACCTCCAATCTCAGAATGAATAATTTGATTCGACAACAACCTTGATGTATATCTTCAATGGCTGAAGGAGTTTTTATATGATTTTTGACAATTTAACAAGTCTTTCTGACAAATTAAATGGTTGTGTTGACAAGTTAACTGCACTGCCAATCAATATTTCAAATTACTTCCACCGCCATTTGGAAAAATATTACTTGGGGTCAATAGTGGCAAACAGGAGTAAAGGGAAGAAAATAGAGAATAAACATTCACACAATGATGTTTCACACCAGCAGAGAAACACTGATGTGCAGGATATTGTGTTTAATTTAAGTGCTTTAGGTCTCATTATTAAATACTTTTTAAAAATGATAACTATGAGTAAAGAGAACTGGAAATAGTAGTGCTATTATGAAACTGTTATAAGGAACTGGAAATAACTCTAGAATATATCTTCTTTTGTTTCGTGTTGAGCCAGTGTATTAGTGTGGTAGGTGAAGGACACAGGTATTAATTGTACACTTTAATATAGGAAAGAAGACTAATTACTTTGCCAGGAAAAAAAAACGAAAGCAGTTTTCATTCACATTTCAACAATAGCTTATTATCCAGTATTAAGAGGTCTGGCAAAATTTAACCTCGTAAACTCTTCAGGCCAAAGAATGTTGTATGACCTTTAAAATATAATCCTAATCATCATGAATCGGACATTGTAGACACATTACTCCTTGTAATGAGAGCAAGTTCAGCCTCTTGTGCTTCCACAACCTACACAAAAAATGTTAATTTACTATCTAATCACCCCAATGCAGCAAAGATAAAAACTATGTAATTATGCACTCTAATGAAACAGATTTTTTTCCTGCTCCTGGTTTTACTTACTTTCCTACACTTGTCCTCCTTTTGACTAAGGTCAGTAATGCACTAACAAGTGACACACAAGACCACCCACAAGACGTGTGGGATATTTTCATAAAACTTGGGCCCATTTTCTGGGAAGAAAGTCTTGTATTTCTCTGTATCTATTCTACGCTACAAACACATTAGTTACACAAATGATGATAACAAACTGTAGATTTCAGTCAAACCCTGCAGCGGTCTAGGTTACAAAATTAATGTTCAGCTTCTTTTCCACTTTAATCCAGGCTCGATTGCATCGCAGACTCAGCTTCCAAATAGCTCCATTAGCCATCAGCAATTATCTTCTTGTCAAACATCAGGGTAAAGAATTTCACGATAGTCTGCGAGGCTCTGTGATAAACTGGACATTAGCATCATCTGATGGAAATAAAATTGGCACTGCGGCCAACATCCCTGTCAGAGAAATACACCCTGCCTGGAACGATCTCGTCCCATCATTCTCAACAGAGCAAGTTTCTGCTTTAAAAATAAATCCAGTACTGTACATCATATAAGTAAAGAGCAGGGACAAAATATGGAGGATTAATAGACTTTGCAGTAGCCTGTTTAATCTCCTGCCAACAGTCTCTTTAGTTCTGTCCTAGTCTGTCTTCTTTCCTGACAGACATTACAGGAAGGAACCACACATTTGCCAAGTCTAAATCAAAGTCAGTGTGAAAACAATGTATCTCAGCCTTCTAAATTACTATACTTTAACTGTAATAGGACTGATCTTTGTTTCCAAAGATTACATTATTGGCATTTTGTTTAAAGATACAAATCTCTGTATTTTATAGGCAAGTGCTTGTTTAATATCAATTCACCATTAAACCATTTGGAAGAATATTATATTTTCATCTTAAGACAGTGTGGAATTGGATTGTTTTATACCCAGAGTATGAATTTTGCAGTTCTTATTTTGGGTTCACTCAGGGATATTTCCTTACTTATTATTTTTCAGCAGAATCAGCTATTTTCGACTGTATTTGAAATCAAGAGATGTATGCATTAACTTTCAATGTCTATAAACTTTAACTAAACTTTAGAGTACATTAAAAGTTATGTTAATTGAATAAAGTTGAGCCCCACCAGGAAATGGGATTGAACAGTATCAACTGCATGCACATCATCAAGCAATGTGTGGTATGCCTGAGCAAAATGAATTGACAGGTAAATACAACATCATTAAAATTTGTTTCTGAAATTCTGTAAGAGAAAAATACAATTTATATTCCAGGTAGGCTTTAAGAAGTGTTCATTTTGTATTTTTTAAAGAAAATTTCAAATTTCTTTATGACAAAAATATTTCTTACTGGTAAAGCTCCAAAAGTTGGGTTAAATGTGTTAAAATAAAAAAAGATTTCTGGAAAAAAAGCACATGTTAAATACGTACAGAAAAAGTATATTCAAAATAATCATATTTTTAAAAATTACGTTGGAGAGGATGATAAAAAATTGGTGCCCTTCAAGTATGTTTCTGGAAATTTCTCTAGAAGAAATTTCTTCCTTTCGAAAGTTAATTTAAACAAGTTTTTTGTTTAAATTTCAGACCTCAACTGTAGAAACTGATTGAGAATTATGTGCTACACATTATCAAAACATGTAGTTGTATTTATTGGGAACATAAAGATCAGAAAATGGGTTCTGTGCAAAGATTCATCTATTATAAAAACCTAATATCATGGAATGCTGAGGATGTCCTTAAAATAACTTACCAACTGTGGATTATAACAGCCTTAAAATAAATCTAGTATGAAATATCACTGTAACTTGCATAATTTGAAATTCCATTATAATTATATCTTATCAACAACTGTTGGTCAAATAAATCAAATCAATGGCTATTGGAAGGATCAGCAAGTTTCACACAGAGTCCAAGAAATAGCTTTTATACTAGTTTAAAAACTGTCATGTTGCATCCTAGGTTGTTTATCCTTCTGGATATCGCTGGAATCTGCAGAACACTGATGTATGAGTAAAAGATGGTATATTAATAATGACCTATTGTATCATTAAATTTTCCCTGATTAATAAAAAAACAAAACTTCATAAATCACCATCCAGGCCATACTCTCTTCTAGCTGCTGTCATCGGGTAGGAAGTCCAGGTCCCATGCAACCAAGCTCAGGGATTATTCTTACGCTTCAACCATCAGGCTCTTGAACCAGTGTGGATAACTTCACTCACCCCAACACTGAACTGATTCCACGACCTATGGATGCAATTTCAAGGACTCTACAACTCAGGTTCTCAGTAATATTATTTATTAATTTTTGTATTTGCACAGTTTGTCCTCTTTTGCACATTGGTTGGTTGTCTTTGCGTGTAGTTTTTCATTGATTCCACAGTATTTCTTTCTTCTGTTGAAAATGCCTGCAAAAAATGTATCTCAGGGTGGTATATGTGATATATACCTACTTTGATAATACGCTTATTTTGAAGTTTGAACTTTACATCACAGTTTACAGAAAGAAGATTATTTGTTTGATGATTAGGAATCAACCAGTTGGTATAAGGAGTCCATTCATTATTCAGTGGCTGTTGAAATCCATGAGGATGAATTTATTGAGTATTTAACAGCAGCAACATTGGGAGAAGCAGCTGAGGGTCAGGTGATGGAAGCTCCAGAAACATGTCCAAAATCAAATACCTGCTAACGTTGGCTCATCCTAACTCAATCTGCCTCGACCTACCTAAAGCAAATACAAGACTGAAAGTAGAACCTAAGCAAAGTAAAGATGACCTTTAACACCCATTGATTCATACGTGGTCACAGGTAATGTTTA
Organism: Hemitrygon akajei; assembly: GCF_048418815.1. NCBI lineage: Eukaryota > Metazoa > Chordata > Chondrichthyes > Myliobatiformes > Dasyatidae > Hemitrygon > Hemitrygon akajei. Next base: position 53,682,788 of record NC_133144.1, on the reverse strand, counting down.
AGAACCAGAGACCGATGGATGTTGACTCAATCATAGATGGAATGCATCAGCATACGTGGCTGCCTTGCGTTTTATCAATGTTCTCATTCCATGGCCAAATTTATTGTTTTGACTAACGACAACTCCAGTTTTTATTACTATTATATAGACGCATCTTCATCTTCAAAACATCAAAGTGAAAGTAAAGTTATTATCATATTATGTAAATGTCACCGTATACTATCTCAAGATTCTGTTTTTCTTGCAGGCATTTACAGGAAAATAAAGAAATACAATAGAATTTATGAAATTTTATACATAAACAAAGACTATTAATCAATATTGAAAAGAATGCTAATCATACAAATAATTAAAGAATTGAAAATAAATAATACTGAGAACGTGAGTTGTAGAATCCTTGAAAGTGAGCCTGTAGGTTGTGAAATCACTTCAGAGCTGAAATAAGTTCAGGCTGGTTCGGGAGCCTGATGGTTAAAGGGTAATAACTGTTCCTGAACTTGGTGGTGTGGGAAGCAACCTTCTATACCTCCTGGTGGTAGTGAGAAGAGAGCATGGCCTGGTTGGTGGGGGTCATTGACAATGGATGCTTCTTTCTTGTGGCAGCACTCCTTGTAAATGTGCTCAATGGTAGGAAGAGCTTTGTTGATGATGGAGTGGGCTGTGCCCACTACTTTTGTTTTAACATCCTTCCAATCTTATTCATAGCATTAAGCCTGATCTCAAACACAGCTGCTTTAATCTTCTTCCCCTCTCTAAAAAAACTTTGACTCAACCAAGATCTAACACCCCATCATTCCACCTACCTACTCAACTTTTTCATTTCATCAATGAGATGCAATTGTGTAGTTAACAAAAACAACCACCCACTCCCCATGACCATCCATCCTGTCTTTACCACACAAAGGCTTTTTCCTTTCAATGAGCCCACAATCTGTTTTGCTTTAATGCATGCATATCTTTTTCATATTTTCATTTGACACAGGAGGACATTTGCTTCATAATTTCTGTGGTGATTTCTCATAGCAACCTCATTCTCCCACTCACCTTCCTATCCCCTATTCTCTCTCGAGTAACCATCAAGTTCATAGTGATTCTCCAGTGCCCACCTACACTAGGGGTAGTTTGTAGCAGCCAATTAATGTACCCGTCAACATGGCTTTGGGATGTGAGGGAAACCTACACAGTCATTGGGAGAATCATACAAACTCCACACAGGTAACACCAGAGCACAGGATCGAACCTGGAATCACTGAAGTTGTAAGGATATAATACTACCTGCTGAGCCAAGGTGCTGTTCCCACTAAACCTGCTCCTTGAAGTTCATTTTATTTTATTTTATTTATTTTGATATACAGCATGTAACAGGGTCTTCCGGCCTAACGAGCTGTGCCGTCCAGCAATGGACGGAATGGAACTCTGAACCCTGACGCCCCGAGCTGTAATAGCATCGCGCTCTCTGCTGCGTTACCGCGACATCCAATAATCATCCCAAACAGTGCCAGAAATCTGCTCTTCCATGGATATAAACTTGTTAATTCCTCCTCTTCACCAAGGAACCATCCTGTGACTCTCATCTTACTTTAAAAGCCTTCAGTATGGTTTGGGTCTTGGCCAGAGCATCTTGAAAGTAACATGCACTGTGATTGCAACTAATATAACTCAACACCTCAGTATAGAAGGACTTCCCTTTGCAACAGAGATGAGGAGGAACTTCTTTAGCCAGAGGGTGGTGGATCTCTGGAATTCATTGCCTCAGAGGGCTGTGGAGGCCAAGTCATTGGGTAACAAAGGAGGCAGGATAATGGGGTTGAGAGAGGTAATAAATCCGCAGAGCAGATTTGATGGGCTGATTGGCCTAATTCTACTTCTATATCATATGGTCTAAACATCTTTCTGAGTCCATCATGACATTTGCCAGTCAATCATCTTGCATTGCTTTATCTTTGGATGTCCAATGTCATAGAGCAAAACCTCAAGAACTATATTCATTACAGTAATAGCTAGATAAATTATTCACATCAGCTGTCATGACTATCTCTTGCAAATCAGCTTGAAGTGCCCATGGTTTGATCTATTCTTGTCATCCGCAGGCATATCACTAATTCCCATTCAGCAACATCCTGCCAGGACTTTCCATGGACCTACCACTCTCTTACCTCTGACATTCTTCCTCTCCACCCATACTTTCCTCCAATCAGCTCTGACTATGGATCTAACAATCACTCAAACCATCTATAATAGAGGTCCAGATCCCCCTAACCAAAGTGGACGGCAAAAGCATTATAAAAACAAGTATTGAGGAGACATGGCAGAAGCATTGGGATGAGAGTGAAACAGGGAGACAACTGTACAAAATACAAAGTCAAGTCAGATACCAAAGAATATCAGGTGGGCATAGAAAAATAGAAGTGATCATCAGTCGTTTAAGAATTGGTCACACAAGTCTTAATCACACATTATTCAAAATAGGGAAACATTCAACTGGGTTGTGTGAATACTGTAATGAACCAGAAACAGTTGAACATGTATTGATAAAATGTAAGAAGTATGAAAGAGAAAGAGTGAAGATGATAAGAGCACTTCAGATAAACAAAAAAACTGTGGTGGGTATAGAAGACATTTTAGGTGGGAGTTCAAGAGAAATATGGCCTATATCATGAAGTATCTGAAAGACTTTGGTTTATTATATAGAATTTAGGGAATTAAATTCTTTTCATTCCTCCTGTTTATCAAACGATCCACACTCCAGTCTAGTAGGTGGCAGTAATGCACCTTAAAGTTGGTTTGCCAACTGCCATAAAACAACACAAGAAGAAGAAGACTATGGATGGCTGAATATCTCATCCTGGAGGGTTAAAAATTATTTACAAGTGATCACTTAAAACCACTTAATGTACTTTCCACCCAAACCTTGGCGTCTTGACCAAATTTTACCTTCAGCCTCAACTGCCAGCCCAAAATGTAAACACCAAAATCATTTTTTGCGTATCACAAGAAGGCAGGATTCCTAGCAAATATGATCCATTTGTGGTGTTCAGTTCTAGTTGCCTCATTATAGGAAGAATGTGGATGTTTTGGAGAGAATTTAGCGGAGATTCACTCAGATTCTGCCTGGACTAGAAAGCATATCTTATATGGAAAGAGGAGCGAAGGAGGATGAGAGGTGACTTGATAGAAGTGTATGAGGTAATAAGAGGTAGATAGAGTGAACAGCCATTGCCTTTTACCTCAGGACAGAGATGACTAACACAAAAAGGCATAATTTTAAAGTGATTGGAGGGAAGTATGTGGGGAGAGGAAGAATGTCAGAGGTAAGAGAGTGGTAGGTCCATGGAAGGCCCTGACAGGGGTGGTGGTAAAGGCAGATATATAGGGACATTTAAGAAACTCTTAGACAGACACATGCATGAAAGAAAAATGGAGGGCAATATGTGAGAGAAGGGTTAGATTGATCTTGGAATAAGATAAAAGGTTAGCACTACATTGTGGGCTACTGTGCTATACTGTCTGTTGTTCTATTTCATCTCCATTCTATTGTTTGGTACCACCCAATGCATATCAAGCATTGCTAGAACATTCATCCAATATGTGTGCCATCTTCCTGCACAAGTGGATCTGCTTTAAGTCCCTCTATAGCAGGGGTTCCCAACCAGGGGTACGTGGACGCCTTGCTTACTTGCTTAATGGTATTGGTCCACGGCATTTAAAAAAAAGCTTGGGAACCCCTGCTCGACAACCACCCGCCCCCCCCATTCAGTCACAGCTCCTGTCTAAATGCCATTCCCCGTCCTCAGTACTGTGCCTCCTTGATCTAACCTGGATCAGTTTTCCACTCACAACTCCAACACGAAGTTTCGTTCCTATTTGTCACTTAAATCGATTTTAATATGCATTACTTTTGCGTTGCACTTTGTAGGATTCTCTCTTCAGAAGCATGCAGAATGCTATCAAACCCCCATAAAACCATTAGATGATTCAAAAACACACACTGCTTTTGCTTCACAACATTCTGACATGCTTGCTTGTCATTCTATCAGCAACATTTCTTGGCTCAGAGAGCAGGAAGTTACCTTCAAACAAGAGGCATTGATCATGTGGGTAGTCAGAGGCTTTTTCCCAGGGCTGAAATGGTTGCCACAAGAGGACACAGGTTTAAGGTGCTGGGGAGTAGGTACAGAGATGTCAGGGGTAAGTTTTTTACTCAGAGAGTGGTGAGTGAGTGGAATGGGCTGCCGGCAACGGTGGTGGAGGCGGATACGATAGGGTCTTTTAAGAGACTTTTGGATAGGTACATGGAGCTTAGAAAAATGCAGGGCTATGGGCAAACCTAGTAATTTCTAAGGTACGGACACGTTCGGCACAACTTTGTGGGCCGAAGGGCCTGTATTATGCTGTAGGTTTTCTATGTTTCAATGTAACCCTTGATAAGCCGTTAAGGTAGCTGTTCAGTCTTCCATGCTTACTTTTGACTTGGGTCTCGCCTTTACCCGCATGGCATTTAGCTGACCCAGAGGTCCCATAGGATAGTATTTGCATGTTGGCTGCATCTGTATATCTGTTGCACCCACAGCTGAGGTGTTAAACATGCATTGGCTGATGGTCAAAGAGGTGGGTCTTCTCACCTCTGGTGAGCTAATGCATTTTGACTTCCCTGAAAGGCACGAAGCGTCAAAGGTTATGAGGAGAAGACAAGAGAATGGGGTTGAGAGGAATAATAAATCAGCTATAATGGCATGGTGGAGAAGACTTGATGGGTGAATGGCCTAATTCTACACCCATGTCTTATGGCCTAAATTTTTTCTAATTGCTAGAGACCTCATATCAGATCCAGATTGCTTCAGGTACAGCATATTTGTTAAATATCTTTATGATCATTAATTTCAAACTTCATTTTAATCCAATTACAGAAGGTGGAATTGTTCATTCACTATGAGATTAGTTTCAAAACCAGCATGTTTAACTTCATAAAGCCAATGGTCCTGTCTTCATAACATCTGTGGGCTCCATCCATCTAAGTCATTTCAATATAGTGTTCTTGGATTCATAGCCATGATCTAGATTTTATTTATTTTGGAGACACACCACAGTAATGGGTCCTTCCGGCCCAGCGAGTCTGTGCTGTCCAATTACACCATGTGCCAATCTCAATCTCAAGGTTGTATAAAGTATACATACATTGATAATAAATGTACTTTGACTTTGACTTGGAATAATTAACCTACTAACTCGGACATCATTGGAATATGGGAGGAAACTGGAACACTTGGAGCAAAGCCATACAGTCACAGGGAGAACATACAAACTTCTTACAGATAGTAGCGGAATTGAACTCCAGGTTGCTTGCATTGTTATAGTTTTACACTAACTGCTATGCCATCTTGCCATTTGTTTCAGCTAAGTCTTCCCAATATTTTTAACAATAGCTGAGTATATAAGGCCGAATATCATGGTCAGCCACACATCTCACCACACTTCTGCAAGTGGTATCATTGGACTTAAGGATGAAGGGCTTAGTGTAATCTTGCGCTGCATCTTTAAACCAGGTGCAGTAAAGGCTTCCTGTCTTTGCATTACAGTTTCAGGAAATGTACTGCACCAGCTTGAACATTGACCCCAATCCAGTCTGGCTAGTTTCTGCCCAACAACTCTTCTCTCAATCAGCAGTAAAGTGATGGATGTTGTCATTGGTAGCATTAACAAAGAGCACATTCAAATATCCTGCTCAACAATACCCAGGTTGGGTTCAGCCAGGACCACTCATCATAGCCTTGTCCTAAACGTGGACAAAAGAGCTATCTTCCAGAGTTGGGGTGTGAATACCTTTGGCAGCAAATCAATCAGCATCCAGGCCATGCTGTCTTCTCACTGCTACCATCAGGAAGGAGGTACAGGAGTCTCAGGTTCTACACCACCAGGTTCAGAAATGGCTAGTATCCTTCAGCCATCAAGCTCCTGGGCCTGTGTCGATAATTTCACTCAGCTCAACATTGAACTGATCACTAAGCATAACTTATGGACTCACTTTCGAGGACTCAACAGCTCTTGTTCTCAGTGTTATTTATTTATTTGTTTGTTTATTTATTATTAGCAGTTGTTTGTATATTGCACACTATGTCTTCTTTTGCACATTGGATGGTTATCAGTCTTTGTGTGTAATTTTCAATGGTTCTATTGTATTTTTTTGTTCTACTGTGAATGTCTGCAAGAAAATGAATCTCAGAGTACATATTGTGTACATACTTTGAAGTTTTAACTTTTGAACCAGAATTGTATTAGAACATGGAACATTATGGCATAGTCAGCCCCATTGTCCAACAATATGTTGACAACCTTTTTTATCTACTCTAAGATCAATCTAAGCTTTCCCTCCCACATAGACCTCCAATTTTGTATCATCCGTGTGCCTCTCTAAAACTTTCTTAAATGTTCCCAATATGCCTGCCTCTACCTGGGTACCTACCACTTATCACCAACAACCATCCCATACTTTCCTCCAATCACCCTAGCCATTTAGCCATCAGTGCCCTGGTACAACTAAAGCCAGTAGAACCAAATTATTGATTCTCCATTGCTTGGACTGATGAGAACAATGTGATAGAAGTTGTCTACATGGACTTTAGCAAACCTTTTTCATGGTAGCCTGCTTGGAAGGTTAGATCATGTGGATACAGGGTGAGCTGGCTGACTGGGTACAAAATTGGGTTGGTGGTAAGAATCAGAGGGTGGGATTGGAGGGCTGTTTGTCAGATTGAAGACATATGGTGTGATGCAGAAAAATGTGCTGGGTCACCTGTTGTTCATCATCTTTATTAATGATTTGGAGGAGAATCTATTTGCTATGGTAAGTAAGTTTCCGGATGTCACCAAAATCAGTGGTGCATTGGACAGCAAAGAAGGTTATCTCGGATTACAGAATCTAGATGAACTGGGAAAGTGGGCCAAGGATTGCCATATGGAATTTAACTCAGACAAATGTTGCACTTTGGGAAGTTAAATCAGTGAAGGACTTAAACAGTAAATGGTAGGGCCCCAGACAGTGCTGTAGAACAGAAAGGTCGAAAGTTACAAGTACACAATTCCCAGAAAGTGATGACACAGTCAGACAGGGTGATGAAGAAGACATTTGTCACGCTTGCCTGCACTTGTCTGTGAAATGAGTACCGGTACAAGAGTTAGGACACCATGCCAGAACTGTACAGGACTTTGAAGAGACGACATATGGATTATTATACACAGTTCTGGTCGCATAACTTTAGGAAAAATGTTATTAAGCTGGAACGAGAGCAGAAAATTCACAAGGATGATACTGGAACTGGAGAGATGAATTTTTAGGAGTGGCTGGATATGCAAAGGTTTTTTTCTCCCTCCATGGACTGAAGGAGGCTGAAGGGGGACCTTATTGAGGTACTATATAAATTCATGTGGGGCATAGATAAAGAGAAATGGTCATTGTCTTTTTCCAAAGTCTAAAACTAAAGAAATTAGATTTGAGGTGAGAGGAGAAGCATGAATAGGGGACCTGAAGGGTGTTTCTTCCTTCCATACAAAGGGAGATGAGTATATGGAATGAGCTGCCAGAGGAAATGGTGGTAACAGGTACAATTACAACGTTTAGAAGACTCATGGAGAGAAAAGGTTGAGAGGGGTTTGTGCCAAGAGCAGGCAGATGGTCTAACTCGGGTAGGGAATACAGTCAGACTAAGCAAGTCGGGCCGATTTCTATAACTCAATAATCTCATACAAACACAGATAACTGTGTAATGTTGGAGGTGGTATGGTTGTGGTTTTTTAATGCAAAGTTCTTGGCCCAGTCATCTTGACTATTTCATCATGACTGGACTTGATAACTACACAATTATCAATTGTGGAATGCCATTAAGGATGAAGAAGAAGCCTTACTGCATACAGTAAGTTGTAGACAACAATCAGGTAACCACATCATCCAGATCCATGCAGTCTTCTCAACTGGAATGCCATCCACCAGCCCTTCATTACCAGGGCATTGTGTCTGCATTGTATAGAATCAACAAACGGTCTACAACCATGCATCTGGTCTATTTTGATAGCACCTCCCAAACAGGTTGTCCATCACAAAGTCAGAAGGTCCATGGGAATACCAATGTGCAGGACCTACTCCAAGTCATACGACACCATGATTTGGAAACATCTCTACATCTTTGTCCTGGAACCTCTATAGCTCATTACTCCGATATGAACACATAAAGAAAGCAAGTTGTGTGGGCTTAAAACCCAAATGTTTCTGCATTCATCAGGAGTTATCAAAATCACTCAAAACAAATCCAAATACCAGCAGAGAGAATTAGATTTGCTTTAAAGATTAGTTTTATTTATTTATTTGTCACATGTATATTGAAACATAGAAATATACAGTGAAATGTGTTATTTAGTGTCAATGATCAACACGGTCGGAGGATTGTGCTAGAGGAAGCCAGCAAGTGCCCTCTTTCTTCCTGTGCCAAGAGAGCATGCTCGCAATTTATAATCCCTTACTAACTCGTTGGTCAATGAAATATGAGAAGAATCCGGAGCACCTGGAGAAAACTCACGTGGTCACAGAGAGAACATATAAACTCCTTACAGGCAGTGGTGTGAACTGAACCCTGATTGATGAATGACATTCTGTAGTCTTCTTTGACCATTACCACACATTATTGGGTGTCAGTATGGCTTTATACAGCTGCCATACTATACCTTGATAGGAAAGCTGGAAGTAAAGATTCAGTGCTTTAATTTGAAGTGTCATTAAATTTGATGACCAAAATTCTAATATGTAGACTTCAGATCAGAACTCATTCTGATGTTCTTCTCCACAAGCATCAGCTGTCTTGCAAATAGCTAACACAACTTGCCCATCTGTGTGGAACAGGACAGTGAACGTCTGCAGATCGTCGTACTGGGGAGCAGATCATTGCCATTCAGACCCTTGGAGGATAGGACCTTCTGCAAGCGTCCAGCCAATGAACTCTATTTCATTTTCAAACCTATTCTCTGCATGCTGGGACCTGATGTAGAGCAGCCACCTTACACTAGCTGTGATCAGACAGGAATAAAATCCGAGATCATCATCAGAATGGGACAACAATCATCGTGCATTTACCCTTTATCAGCAATGTCCACATGAATGTGCTTTATTGTAACATTAATCCTTCTACCTTTCCATTGGTTTAATATAGTTATTAATTGAAAAAATGATCTAGTGCTTTTCTGGAGTCTATGATGAATAAGCTCTCTCGGCCTTCCAGCCAGGTACTGGTATTGATTATAACTGACGGTTCGATGACAAACTTTGCCATCTTTTTCAGGGATGATGCCTGGGTATGCCTAGTCCAGTGGTATGAATAACCTGGCATCATCCCTGAAAAAAGATGGCAGAGTTTGTATTTGAAACGCCGGTTATAATCGATACCTCTACCCGGCAGGAAGCCCGAGAAGAGTTTATTCATTATAGTTATTAATTATTATCAACTCAAATTTCAATATCCTAATTATGCTTTTAACAAAGTGGATTATTGAAATAATTGGCTGAATTTACTATAAAGTGGAAGAATACAAATTACAATCTGAATAAGACAAAATAAGACAAAAATTGAATATTACTTCTTGCTACTTTCTATCAATTGATTTTAAGATAGTTTTACAGAACGTTAGCACTAGAACAAATGTCATCATAATAGTCCCTGTACTCATTACAACAGATCATATAAATAAAATGTCACGAATAAAAAGACATTTCAGGATTGCATTTTAAGCATTTACCTATGGCTCATATCAAGATATTTAGTTTTGACAGAAGGTATGGCTCACTGGCTATATTTTAATTATCAATGCGAGTTAGAAATTAAAATGGAAGGATTCTGTGCAGAGTTCTATCTTCACATGGGTAATTTGTGACACTGATTCGACACCAACTGAGCAACACACTGCTTTTCTTGCCTGTGAGGAGAAGCGGATCAATATTTGTAAGGATTGCTCCTTGTTCCAACAACGTAAGATTTACAATACTTGCTAGAATGCACACTTTGTCTTCACGTAACTCATCAGAGGAACCCAATTACTAACCACAGACAAACAGCATTAACATGAACTCCAATGCTTCTTTATTTCCCTTCATCCAGTCTCATTTCAGGGTCTTCAGGCAGTACCACTATAACAGATACTACACTTAAAACTGTGCTTCAAGGAATAAATTTTCAGTCTTTCATTACTCGTACCTTGATTTACTTCATATCATCTTGGAGCTATAGACAAAGATAACACACTGTAAATTACAACCTTCCCATCTCACAGTTTCAAATGTAGGGGGAATACAAGGGGGATACTGGAGAGAATCTGCAACACTAAACACAAACAATGCAAGAGCCATTATAATCTGTCACTGCACAGAAACCTATTGTGTCAGCTGTGGCAGTCCCCCTTCGATTTCCTACAATTTCTTCCATCCCACATCCTATTCCACTGCCTGATAACTAAGAACATTAGTTTTATGCGACTTGTCAAGCTCAAATGAAAAGAGAGCTAACTTTAATGACACTGCAATTAATCGCCCCAATAGACAGACAGCTAAAAGACAAGATATTGACTTCATTAAGGATAATGTATTATGTCATTAAGTTGGTAGGGTCACCTTGTGTATCATACAAGCCTGCTAATATATTGGCATTTTCCTCATATAAGATAAATTCAGATATGAGTGATAAAGCTGATTAGAAAATGCTTCATCTGAAGAGGCTGTGCTCCCTTAATGCCTGACTGCAGCCCCAGGTGTAAGTGGAGATGTGAGAAGCCATTACAGATCAAAGTTTATCTGAAATAGAAGAGATTGATCTACCTCACCACTCCACTGTTTGTTTCATGCAAACCGTAAGATCGGGAAAAAGCGTCTTAATTGGAGATTTTATGCTTCATCTTCTTTGCCAAAGAGCAAGAATCTGTAATTTAATCATTTCCCACCTTTTTTTAAATCTGTTTGTTCCCTGATTGGCTTCAGACACACTTTGCTGGTGAAAAGCCTCTAAATTATAGAACATCATTACAGCAATTATCTAACATCATTTCTGCCCCATTTCAAATGTTGGGTGACGGTGGTGGCGGGTGGGGGGTGGGGGGGTGGCTGTCTTTGGAGGGAGGGGGGGGGAAGGAAGGTTGCAGTTTAATAGATTTTCTTTTAATGGTCAATTTGTCCTTAGCATTCAGTAATACTTCTGACCAAAATTTTATTTATCCCTCGGGCTAGGGGAAAAAAAACGAAAATAGCATCACCTTCAACCCTTTTTTCCAAATCATCCATTTTAACCTGTCCCCTTCTTTTCCAATAGTTCCATTAGAGTGTCTAAAGCAGCAGTTCGGGACCTCTCTTTGTGACCTTGGCATTTCTTTTCAAGCTCCAAGTATTGGCATTTTTTTTCCAGCCGCATCTCAGCTCATTTGTCATGATTATTGTTGAATTTTTCAACTGTCATTCTGGAACATAAATCAATGGTTGTCTGCTTCCTTTTGTCATATCTCTGCTGAAAACAGCTCTTCCTTTTTAAATGAGGCCTCCTCTCCTTCCATCCATTAAAAAGCCCTGTCTTTTCAAGCAGTCAATCCTTTGTTAGGCCAGTGCATTTATCATTCTTCCAATCAGTACCTGACATACTTATTCAGCCAGGTCTTCAACAGCACAATCATTGTTCATCTCTTATTTTATTTATGCATACTGTTTTTGCCATCCATCTCTGGCCAGCAATAAATTTTGTGTCCTTGTATATGGACGACTTTCAACTGATTAAAAGGGATTGTAAGTTCCGAAGCAAATGGTATGGGAGAAACTTGACTGTGGTCAACTTTCTGCATTGCAAAATTGTGACTTTCAATCACTGTTACTTCAAAGTTCAAAGTAAATTTATAATCAAAGAACGTATATGTCGATATGTACTACACTTTGATTCATTCCATTACTTGTACGACAAATCTAGTGTTTTAATTAAGCTTCACATTTCATTTCCCGGATCTAGCCAACAAAATGAGCATTCTGCATATATTGCGCAGTTTTTTTAATTCTCAGAAATCAAAAGTCCTTCTGTACTTCACTAAAATCATAAAACTAGGTCTGGATATGCAACCACATCCGTTCACTGCATTGCTTTTCAAAAGTATGTCTTACGTTTGTATCCCATCCAAGACTAAAATCAAAACTTAACTCCAATTACAAATTTTGCAAACTACTGAAAAATTACAAAGATAATTGCACTATCTCATTCCTGCAGCTAAAAGATACAACATTGGACCAGTGCAAAAATGGACAGCCCAAAAATAAGAACAAGGTCAAGACTGAGTCTAGAGCTAGTCAAATTTCTGTTCACTATTCTAGTGACCCAGGTTCAATCCTGACCTCCAGTACTGACTGAGTGGAGTTTGCACGTTCTCCCCGAGAGCCCATGCATTTTTTCTGAGTGCTCTGGGTTTGTATCGCATCTCATAAACATGTGAGTTATGAGCTTGATAGGACTTTGTAAACTGACCCCTGGTCTCTTGGAGGAATTGATAGGAATATGGGGAAATAAAATGGGTTTGAGTAAAATTGGTATAAGCAGGGGTACTTCAGAATCAGAATCAGATTTTTTTATCACTGACAGATGTTGTGAAATTTGTTTTGCAGCAAGAGTATACTGGACTACTTAAAATTTTCCATAACTTGCAATAAGAAATGTAAATGTAAAAAATAAATGAGTAAAGCAAAAATAGTGAGGTTATGTTCATGAATACATAAGCCATTCAAATATCTAATGGTGGAGGGGAAGAATCTGTTCCTAAAACATTCAGTGTTCGTCTTCAGGTTTCTGTACTTCCTTCCTGTTGCTGATAATGAAAAAAGGGCATGTCCTGTGTGGTGGGGGTCCTTATTGACTGATGTCACCTTTTTGAAACATCACCTTATGTCTTTGATGCTGGAAGGCTGGTGCCCATGAGGTAGCTTGCTGAGTTTACAACCCTCTGGAGCTTTTCCCAATTCTGTGCAATGGCACCTTTATACCAAACGTTGAAGCAACTAGGTAGAATTCTCTCCTTGGTACAAGTACATAGTATTTAATGGTCAGTGTGAACTCAATGGGCTGAAGGACCTTTTTCAGTGAGCCACTTAAAATTGCACTTTAATGAAAAAAATCACAATTACCGAGTTTAATATTCTCTTTTGGCTTTCCTTGAAAGGCTTATCATTCTGATGATGATGGACGGTCAGTAAATCAATATTGTATTTATGATGTAAACTGAAATGGATCTTTCATCAAGTGTGCAAATTTCTAAAATTATATACATGCAGAAATAGAAGTCTGAAAGATAAGTTTCAAGAAACGCATTGCAAAATTTGGTGAAGACCAGATCACTTTCATCTTAGCCTACATCAGCAAAGAGTGGGAAAGATAACATCTGATAGAGGTTAAATCACATGCCAATCATGTTCTTTGGAATCTTAATAATATAATAAGCATGGGTTTGAGGACAACATAAAACCATTGAGCACATGTACATGAAACGCTGTCATAGGAAAGCAGCATCCTTCATCAGAGAGCCTCACCACCCAGGCTATGCTCTTTTCTCACTGTTGCCATCAGGTAGAAGGTACAAGAGCCTCAGGACTTGCACCACCAGATTCAAGAACAATTACTACTCCATAACTATCAAGCTCTTGAACAAAGAGGTTAACTACACTCACTTGCCCATCTGTTGAGATGTTCCCATAACCAATGATCTCACTTCAAGGATTCTTTATCTTATTATTTCATGTTCTTGTAATTTATCACTGTTTATTTATATTTGCATAGTTATCTTCTGTACCTTGACTGATCTGTCATTGATCCTATTATAGTTACTATTCTATAGATTTGCTGAGTATGCCCACAGGAAAATTAATCTCAGGGCTGTATTATAGGCATCCATTAGTCTCGAGAGACCATGGATTTGCCCATGCTGCAAGTCTCCCCTCTCCACACCACCGATGTTGTCCAAGGGAAGGGCCGATACAGCTTGGCACCAGTGTCGTCACAGAGCAATGTGTGGTTAAGTGCCTTGCTCAAGGATAAAACACACTGCCTTAGCTGAGGCTCGAACTAGCGACCTTCAGATCACTAAACCAACGCCTTAACCACTTGGCCACGCGCATAGCAGGGCTGTATATGGTGACATATATTCTATGTACTTTGATAATAACACTTTGAACTTTATACAACATATAGAATAAAATCAGGTTATGTGCTCTAGTCAGTCTACACTGTTGATTCAGATTCTCATCCCTCAGCAAAAAGGTTCTGTATACCCTTCTCTTACATACTCTTATTAAAACTCCCCTCAAACACATAACCTTTGCTACAACTATTCTCATAGATGTTTTCACAGAAGACTGGTTTTTGGTGCTTTTTCTATTATAATTCTTGGTGGTTTGTTTCTTGATGAACGCTAGCCTTGCTCATCCCTAATTGTGGAAAAGCACTCTACACCTATTTGTACAAGAACTAGTAATTTGTTTGGTTTTCTACAAAAAATACTGCTATGCAGTTGACCTTCATCCAAAGTACTGGTGTCAATATAACAGCACCAGAAATGTATCCAATGTTTGGATGGGCAACAAATTGAATGTAATTGCATCTATATAGGTACACAGGACCAAACAAAGTAGGACACAATGGTTGCTCCTGATAGTTGAAACCCCAGTGTGCTCCATCTTGAGCTGGCTAGCCTCTTGCCCATGTTATTACATATTGTTTCTCATTCATTCCTTAGAATGGAACTGCTTTCAAACAAAATTCTCCTCATCCATTAAGCCCATACCACTTGATCGCAAAAGCCTTTTTGACCAACCTAACAGATATGGCTTACAGCCCTTTAAGAAAGGGCAGAGTTAAGATGGCACCAAGAGGCTGCCTCTTTGAGTTCAGCTGCAAAGAACAGCTGAATTTCTCTTTATAATGTCTCTTTTTCCCTCTTTTCTAAGTGGTTGGGGTTTTATTGAGGTCCTGATCTGCTAGTGGCACTCAAACTGCGCTTTTTTAAAATGGCGGATGAGATCCCATTCCTGGAGCTCATCGGTCGACCATTTTCCAATGTTCTCCAGGTGCCACTTGGAAGGCAGTGCCTCTGGGGTGCGGCCCTGCGTGGCCCTGTGGATGACCAATTTCAGTCCAGTGTTGCCGACTAAAGCATTGTGGGAGAATGGAATATCAGGATTTCACTGCAGCAGATGTATGGTAAAGTGTTGTGGCAGATGGTAATATCATAGTAGCGACTGTCAGTCTCCCCTTCGCTGTGAAAATGGGTGATATCTCTCTGTGCTCTGTTAGTGAGAGAAGGAGAGCCTGTGGTATGTCAAACTATCAGGTAAACACTAGTTTGTATTGAGTGCAGATCATGATTTCTCTTTGAGTACTTTGCCATTGCTTGGAGAGTTATGGGCACTGATGCCTTTTGCTGGGATGGCGGTGTGGGAGAGGGGAGAGGTTGATGCTTGCGCCAGGGAGGGGGAGAGAGGGGTATTTGTGGTTCGAGTGTTTTCTGTCGTTCATTCTTTTGGGGTTCTTTTGTTTTTCGTGGATGTCTGCAAAGTCAAGTATTTCAGGTTGTACACTGTATATATTCTCTGATAATAAATAGAACCATTTGAAGAACAATCATGTGACCAAATGCTCCCTAAGCATATATTGTTTAATTTCTGCAGTTAAAACCAACTGCTTATTTGGTAGGAAGGACTCTCTGTCATCAATTCTTCAGTTTAATAAGATATTTTAGCAGTTTAATGTAATGTCTATCCTCCAGTATCTTAGAGAAAGTGATGCTGGTGCAAATCACGTGCTTAACCTTTGGCATTTAACTCTGACGAAAACTGGAACTTTGAAAGGAGTTCATGAGAAGTCACAAACAACTTGTCAGGGACTTGTGCAGAAAATACTGGCTTCAATCTTCTGTAAAGCTCAAGCGCAGTTCTTAATCATGATTGTACATGACAAGCAACAGATACAAAGGCATGAACAGATAACAAAAAAAATAATTTTACTTTCCAAAACATCATACTTCTTTATCAAATATCATTTGCAAGTTTACTCAGATCTTCTATAACAAGACCCGTCAAGTGATGTGTGCCTTCAACCAAACTCATTTGAGTTACCTGCAAATTTAGAAATTCTATTCATACTTCTAAAACCTTAATCATAGAATCATAGAGCACAACAGTACAAGAAAAAGACATTTTGGGCCCATCCAGTCGGTACCCTAATCACTGATGTACATTGGAAACATTCATGGCTCAATCAGCGACATTTATGGGCCCAACTTTCAACAGGAGACTCTGAATAGTGACCTTTTATCCCTAATCACTGCTTGCTATTTTGAAGACAACTTCGTTCCTTCAATTATTTTCAGACTCATACGTTCAATATATTGTTCTGTAAGACCACATCATATGTCTTTTAGAAATTTATGTGCTTTATATCCATGGCATTGCTCTGTCCTTCCTCAAGGATGTTTTCTCAAAATACTGATCTCTTAATACACTCAAAGAAGCAATCCGCTGCCCTATTGCCACTAATTTAGTTTTCCTAGTGACTACGTGGAATAAACCCTTGTGATTACTTCTGTTACCACATGTGTCTCCAGTTACCTGATTTATGTAAGGTCTACTTTACCACCACTGTTCTTTGGCCTATGTACAACTCCAATTAAAGTTTACAAAAGGCCGAAAATACTGTTGATTCTTCTCATATAGGGTAGCAGCTTGGGAGAGAGATGGAGAATTAACATCCATCTATTCACTTACCTTTTTTTTTTAGCGATGCAGCAAAGAGCGGGCCCTTCCAGCCACTCGAGCCGTGCTGCCCCAGCAACCCTGATTAACCCCAACCTAATCGCAGTATAATTTATTATGACCAATTAACCTACCTGGTAAACCTTTGGACTGTGGCAGGGAACGGGAGCACACAGGGAAAGCCACGCATTCCATGAGGAGGACATACAGACTCCTTACAGATGTTGCTGGTATTGAACTCCAAACTTAGGAACACCCTGAGCTGTACTAGCGTCATGCTAATCGCTATGCTTCAAGTCAGTGACCTGCTGAATCTGCTGCTGCAGTTGTTTGCCTACTAATGGCGCATGAAGAAGGATGTTATTATCTAATTTAATATTATTTCCTTTACAGGCAACAAAGCACTTTAACCCATCATTCTGGCATATGATTCAAATCCAAGTGGTGGAAAAACTGCGTCTCAATTCCTGCACCTTCAGAGCTCTTGGACTGGTTTCTTCCCTACACATGTTGTACAGACTACATTACTCTCTACTTTCAAGTGGCAACACTTCAGCTGTGAACAGAATAAAAATCATCCCAAATAGTGCGTACGTTTTTTTTAAACTTCAATGAAACTTCAATCTAATTGGATGAAAACTTTGCGAAAAGATTGACAAAACGTGAAAGATTATTGCCATATTAGGTAGCAATGCTCTTTCTTTGCCTGCACTCTTTTAGGTCCTGTGCACAAGATTATATGCTTCAGAAATTGCTGGCAGAATGCAAGAAATCTAAATTTTCAGGTTTGCCTGAAGAATTGCAGGCCCATAAGCCCTTGTCATCTTGAGCTGTCAAATCAAGACATTAATGCTTTGGGAAAACATACAATTTACTCCATATGTTGGCCAAGATACAAGTAAAGAGAGTTCCAACTTTCCTGGTAGTCGCTGCCCTACAGAGAACAGCATAAGCATTTGGATCCTATTACCCATTTTCTCATTTCCCATCGAGTGACAGATTTACTGAATATCTTACTTCCATTGTACTATAAACAAAGTGATCATTTTCCTTCATTGAGAAAGGAAACCACACCAGAGGATAAAACTGCTATTTTCACAGGTCACAAAAAATTACTTCTAGTCAAAAAAACACCTGACATTTTCACTTCATGTAAAAATACAGACACACAATGGCCACAAATTAATGCAAGCTGAATGATTTTAAAAAAACAAAACTGCAGATAACTCAGATAAAGATATCACAGATAGAATGGATGTGGAGAGGATGTTTCCTATGGTGGAGGAGTCCAGGACCTGAGGGCACAGCGCCCTAATAGAGGCACATCCCTTTTGAACAGAGATGAGGAGGAATTTCTAAAGCAACATACACAAAATGCTGGAGGAACTCAGCAGGCCAGGCAGCAGCTATTGAAAAGAGTAAACAGTCGACATTGTGGGCCGAGACCCTTCATCAAGACTCATCTTGAGCTATCAATTCAAGATATTAATGCTTTGGGAAAACATACAATTTGCACCATACGTTAGCCAAGATACAAGTAAACTCTTTTACTCTTACTGTTTACTCTTTTCCATTGATGCTACTTGGCCTGCTGAGTTCCTCCAGCATTTTGTGGACGTTGCTTTGGATTTCCAGCATCTACAGATTTCCTCGTGTATGAGGAGCAATTTTTTTTTAACTAGAGGGTGGTGAATCTGTGGAATTCATCACAACAGATTGCTGTGCAGGCCAAGTCATTGGGTATACAGTACTTAAAGCACAGTTCAGCCCTTCAAAGGTTTGGAAGGAAAACAAGAGAATGAGGTTAAGAATAATAGATAGAATGATAGAATGGCAGAACAAACAATTGGGCTGAATGGCCTAATTCTGCTCCTATGTCTTATGGTTTTACCATCACAGAGACTGACTGACACCAATAGAAGTTAAAGGTACATTTTTACATGAAGATGTCAGAAATTTCTAAAATTAATCCAAAATTCATAGTCAATGGAAGCTATAAGCAATACAAAGATTGATCTATGGAGACATGAGTGAATGCAGATGCTGGAATTTAGAGCAACAAATAAAATGTTGGAGCAATTCAATTGCTGGGGAAAATGGACAGTCGGTGTTTTGGGTGGAGATGTCGGCTGTCCATTTTCCTCTATAGTTGTTTCCTGACCTGCAGAGTTCCTCCAGCAAATTAGATTGTTCTTGCGTCAAAGTTTGATCTAATGATTTTTTTATACATTGTCAGAATGTAGGGTTTACAAGGACACCAACTGCTACCCATTCACAGGCGCTCTTCCCAAATTTCTCACTGTCATGTAGCACAGAAAGAGCCGATTCAGCCCATCAAGCTCATGCCAACCAACATGCATCCATTGGTACCAACCCTACACAAATCCCATTTCATTCTCAGCATTAACATCAACTACCTGCAGATTCTAATACTCAACGTAAGTACAACTATATTGTCTTTGAAATATGGAAAGAGCTTCCAGAAGAAACCCACACAGTCACAGGGAGAACTGGCAAACTCCACATAGACAGCATTGGAGGTCAGGAATGAACTCAGGTTGCTCAGCTCGAAGTTAGAAAAGTACTACGTACAAATAGGCCCTTCATCCCATCTAGTCCGTGCCAAACCATCTAAACTGCCTACTCTCATCCACCTCCACCCGGGCTATTGCACTTCATAACCCAGCCATCCATGTACCCTCCAAACTTCTCCTAAACTTTGAAATTGAGCTCACTGCACTAGTTGTGTGTCAGCAGCCCTACTCACAGTGGCATTGTCCTGCCTTAGTGAACAACCATGGTATAAATGATGAAGGTCCTCTTTATTTCTGTACCACATTGGTCCAGGAGCAGGATTTTTGATATAGTTGCAAAGGATGTGCATCAACTTACACTTAAATCAGGGCTATATCCCCATTTAGACAGCGAGGAAACTGGCAATGCCAGCAGCTCGATGCAAATACCATCCATGTCCTACTGGAGCTTATGAACCTAAGCAATGGTACCAAAAAAATCTGCCAGTCTCTACAGTACATCTTGATAAAAGAATACTCTTAAGCGATTGTGTTAATGATCAAGGGAGTAGTTGTTTTAACAGGCAGAGACACTGGTTGTCATTCAGCCTATCTTGTTTTGAATGGGATCAAGAGTCATTGAAGCTGGACTCCAACACTCCTGATTTTATGTCCCCAACAACTACAGGCTGCACTTATATGGTGCCCTGAATCTAGCAAAGCTGCCAAAGTACTCTTTAGTAAAGGCAGTCTATTCAAACAGAGTAGGTTACAAGGTAGTGTCCTGATGAAGAGTCTTGGCCCGAAATGTCGACTGTTCATTCCCCTACATAGATGCTGCTTGAACTGCTGAGCTTGTCCAGCATTTTGTGCGATACTGTTGATGACAAAAGGTTGGTTGATGAGCCAAAGGTTCAGGAGAATCTTGAAGGAAGAGAAAAAAGTGAAGGACTGAAGAGAGAGATTAGGAATTTAAGGGCATTGGGCTTGGATGACTGAAGACAAAGTACTACTGAGGATGAGAAGACAATACAGAATGGGCAAAGATAACAGTATACCTGAAATCAAAGGCAGAGCATGGAAAAAAATATCAAAAAGGTTAATCTGAAGGCAGTTTATCGGAGTAGATCCAGCAACTATAATGAATACAGCATGCCAACCGCCACAGTAGTGTACTGGTTTACGTGACGCAATTACAGCTCGGGGTGTGCTGGAGCTCAGAGTTTAATCCCGGTGCCGTTCTGTGAAGAGTCCCTCTACGTCCTGCCTGTGGAATGCATGGGATTTCTTCCGGCTTCTCCGGTTTCCTCCCACAGTCCAAAGAAGTACCAGGTAGGAAAATTGCTCATTAAAAACTGTCCTGTGATTTTGTTAGGGTTAATTGGGTTTGTTGGGTGGGGGGGGGGGGTACCATGGTTATAAGGGTTGGAATGGCCTACTCTGCACTGTATCGCTAAAAAACTAAATTAAATAAGTTAATAAGCAAATTAATGGCACATATCAACATCAATAACTGCATGGCCATTACAAAGGCAGAGCTGGGAGTTACATATTCCAGGAATCTTCTCAAAGGAGACAAAATAAAAACAGGGAGAAGAGTAGATCTGTTATTAAAGTTTGGACTAATGTGGATCAACAAATGAAATTGTATATGGTGAAGTCACAAAACACTGAGGGGCGGAGACATTGGTGGGAGTTGTTCATAGATCCTGAAATATTAGTGATAGCTTTGACCATTAAATATAGGAGCAGAATTAGGCCATTCAGCCCATTCAATCCTGGCTGGTTATTTTCCCTCTCAACCCCATTCTTCTGCCTTCTCCCGTATCCTTTGACACCCTTACTAAAGAATAGCCTATAAACCTCTGCTTAGAAATACCCACTGGCCTGGACTCCGCTCTCTGGCTAAAGAAATCCCTCATCTCTGTTTTAAAGGGACATCCTTCTATTCTGCCATATGGTTCTGGACTCTCCTACTATTAGAAACATCCTCTCCACATCTACTCTTTCGGGACTTTTCAATATTTGGTAGCTTTCAATGAGATACACGCTCACCACTCCACTCATTCTTCTAAACTCTAGCGAGTTTAGGCCCAGAGCCATCAAACACTCCTCAAAAGGATCATTCTTATAAACCTCCTTGGAAATTTCTCCAATATTAGCACATCCTTTCTTTCATACGGAACCCAAATTTTATAGTCATGTAGTGCTACAACACAGAAACAGGCTGTTCAGCCCATCAATTCCATGCTGACTTGATCTATCCAGGCCCAACTGTCGACACCAACACTATATCCCCCTCAACCATGGACCTATTGAAACTTCTCTTAAATGCTACAATTGAAGCCACTTCAGTCAGTTCTGCTGGCAGTTCATTTCACACTCGTGCCACACTCTGTGACTGAAGTTTCACACCTTTCACCCTAACCCTATGGCCTTTAGCTCTAGTCTGGCCCACCATGAGGGGGGAAAGAAAACCTGCATGCACCCTATCTACACCCTCTTAATCTACACCTCTATAAGATCTCCCCTCCTTCCCATACTCAATAAAATTACTGATTTTATAAATCAGTAATTTAAAGGCACAAAAGATACGAGCAATACAATCGTGATGGAAGACTTCAGTCCACATTTAGACAAGACAAACCAAAATGGCATGAATCCAACTTCTGCATTGTTGCTAATGTGCATAAGAAATGGCCTTTGAAATTAGTACTTTGATCAAGTGAACAGACTACTTCAGGTTTAGTTCGTGGAATGAGAAAAGTTAATCGATGATATGGCAGCAAGGGAAAATTTAGCTAAGTGATCATAAAAAAGATAAAATGTCAGATACAGTACTGTGCAAAAATCTTAGGCGCGCACACACAGATACACATACACACACATACAGAAACGTTTGTATATATATATATAGAGAGAGGGGGGAAGAGAGAGGGAGGGAAGAGAGAGGGGGGAGAGAGAGGGGGGACAGAGGGGGAAGAGAGAGAGAGGGGGAGAGAAAGGGGAAGGGGGAAGAGAGAGTGGGGAAGAGAGGGGGAAGAGAGAGGGGGAAGAGAGAGTGGGGGAAGAGGGGGAAGACAGAGAGAGAGAGTGGGGGGAAGAGGAGGGAAGAGAGGGGAGGGGAGAGAGAGAGAGGGGAAGAGAGAGGGGGAAGAGAGAGTGGGGGAAGAGGGGGAAGACAGAGAGAGAGAGTGGGGGGAAGAGGAGGGAAGAGAGGGGAGGGGAGAGGAGAGAGAGAGAGGGGAAGAGAGAAGGGGAAGAGAAAGGAGGAAGAGAGAGGGGGAAGAAAGAGGGGGGAGAGAGAGGGGGGAGAGGGGGAAGAGAGAGAGAAAGAGAGAGAGAAAGAGAGAGAGAGAGAATGAATGAGAATGAATATGAGAATGCGCAAGCTAGGGTGCCTAAGAATTTTCCCACAATACTGTATTTGTCAATGTGGAGTGCAAAGTGTATTTGTAAATCTGGCAGGAGCAAAGGATGTTGGTAATGATGAGGTGGGGCACTGCGGGAGGGGTGTGGGACACACAGTAGAGAAGGAATGCCAGTGGGCCAGTGGCGGGGACTGGCATGGATACAGACACACCCATCCCTGAGATACCATGCAAGTTCATTTGATTCCAAACAATAGGTTTACTGATCATTACAGAATTTTTCTCCGGTGCTCCCCACTCCCTCCTCTCTCCCTTCCTCTATAGATAGTGAGGGTGCCTAAGACTTTTGCACATTACTGTAAATTGAAGTGTTTTAGTAGAATGTTAAAACAGGGTATTAAATCTGAATGAAGCAAACTGCAAAGGCGTGAGACATGAGCTGACAATGGTGGACTGGGCAACAAACAACCATTTACCTTTAAAGTATTAATATATAATTACAACTATGTAGAAAGGATGTTTCCTATAATGGGGGAGTCCAGAACCAGAGGAACCAGCCACTGAATAGAGGGACATCCCTATAGAACAGAGGTGAAGAGGAATTTCTTTAGCCAGAAGGTGATGAATCTGTGGAAATCATTCCCACACCACACACAAAATGCTGGCGGAACACAGCAGGCCAGGTAGCATCTATAGGGAGAAGCGCTGTTGACATTTCGGGCCGAGACCCTTCATCAGGACTTGACTTCTCCCTATAGATGCTGCCTGGCCTGCTGTGTTCCACCAGCATTTTGTGTGTGTTGCTTGAATTTCCAGCATCTGCAGATTTCCTCATGTTTGCCTTTTAAAATCATTCCCTCAGATGGCTGTGGAGGCCAAGTTATTGGGTATATTTAAAGCAGAAGTTCTTGATTAGTGAAGGTGCCAATGGTTATGGGAAGAGGGCAGGAAAATGGGATTGAGAGGGATAATAAATCAGCCATGATGGAGAGGCAGTGAGAACTCGATGGGCCAAATAGCCCAATTCTACTCTGATGTCTATGTCTTATAATAAAGGTCCCTCTAATGCATGATAGGCGAGTAGGAAGAGGGGACCAGCTGTGGCTCTCAAAAGAAATAAAAGGTAGCACTAAATTAATGGAAAAGATATATCATGTTGCCAGAAAAAGTTGCAAGTCTGAGGATTTCAGAATTCTGCAAAGGAGGACCAAAGCAGTGAAAGCAAAGTACAAGATTATGTCGTGTAAAACATAAAAACTGGTGGTAAAAGGTTTAATAGACCTGTAAAAAAACATGAAGTAATATGTCCCCTTCCAAACTGAGACAAGTAGAACTACAGTGAAATTGAGCAGTATATTGGCAGAGAAATATGTTGTGTCCACCTTGAAGCAAGAAAATCTTCTGGAAATAGTGGAGAACAAAAGGCTTGAAGTGAATGAGAAACCTCAAAGAAATTAGCATTTGTAAACATGAGTATTTGGAGAAGTTTAAGAGGAATGCAAGGCAATAAATTTCATGACCTAATGACCTTCACCCTAAACTTTGAAGGAGATGGCTGTGCAGATAATGGGGGCACTGGTTGTTATCTTCCAAAATTCCACAGATTCATGAACAGTTCACACAGCTGGAAGGTAACAAATGGAACCTCACTTTTATGAAAGGAGGGGAAGAGAAAGCAGGGAGCTACTAAATATTTAGCCTGACACTAGCAGTGTGGAATAAGCTGAAAATCATTATTAAGGATTATGGTAATAGGATAGCTAGCTTGAGCTTTATTTGTCCTATTTACATCGAAGCACAGTGAAATGAGTCATTTGAGTCAATGACCAACACAGTCTGAGGATTGCACTGGGAACAGCCCACAAGCCAATATCGCATAGCCCACAATTCTTTTAATCCTAACTTGTATCACGGGTTACAATCAATGATCTCACTTTTACCGACTCTTTACCTCATTATCTTATGTTCTCATTATACATTGCTATTTATTTATATTTGCATTTGCACAGCTTATTGTCTTCTGCATTCCGGTTGATCTTTCATTGATCCTGTTATAGATACTATTCTATCGATTTGCTGAGCCTGCCCACAAGATAACGAGTCTCGGGGTTGGATATGGTGATATGCATTTACTTTGATAATAAAATGTACTTTGAACTTTAGTACCAGCCCACTCGTCATTAAGGACGTATATACAGAAAAGTGTCGGAAAAAGGCCAGCAATATCATGAAAGATCCCACCCACCCTGTATATGGATTGTTTGTCCCACTCCCATTAGGGAGGAGAATACATCATGATCACTAGACTCAAAAGCTGTTACTTCTCCCAAACTGTTAGGCTGATCAACACCCCCACCCACTAACCCATCCCACCAGATATCTCCTAGTGTCACTTTATGCACATACAATCTGTCTTTGTACATGTGCATTGTGTTTTATAGGATTGTTATTATATTTATATTCAGTGTTTTTTTGTGCTTTATTGTGTTCACAATGCTTATTGAGATTTTTAAATCTTGCCGTCCTTTACACACGCGTACTGAAGAATGACAATCTTGAAACATGAATCTTACATGTCTTTGGAATGTGGGAAGAAGCTGGAGCACTTATGTGGTCACAGGGGGGGAGCACACCAGCTCCTTACAGATCACGGTGGTAATTGAACCCTAGCCGCAATTGCTGCCGCTGTAATGCATTACGCTACCCGCCATGCTACCATACCACCCTTTACGCTACTGTGCCACCCTTGGCACTACTGTACCCACCTTGAAACTACTACGCCACCCTTCCCTCTACCGTGCTTCCCTTCTCTTGGAATTCTGAGGTTGCAACAAGCAGGGTACAAAGCAAATGATCTGGTGTGTCTGGACTTACAGAACATCTTCAATAAGATGCCATAAAAGAATACGAAACACAACTGGAACAGGCAGACACGATAGACTCTGCAGATGGTGGAAATCCTGAGCAACGCACACACACTGCAGGACCTGCAGAATCTACAGAGGTCAGGCTGAGATGCTGTCTGACTTGCTGTGTCCCTCCAGCATGTCACCTGTGCTGCACTAGACTTGGGAAAAGTACAGGCATGAACTGAGGCTCAGTTAATGGGTTGAAAACAGAAAATAAAAGATTTCCAGTTGGGAGGCTACTTTTAGTGGACATTGGCACTGGGGACCGAGTTCTTTCCAAGTAACCTCAATTACTTAGAGTGAGAGAACAAAATGCAATGGATCCAAGTTTGGGTGATGATACCTGTTTTGGTGGGTGGGAGGAGCACTGGCATGACTCAGACTGTTTATTTGAATGGAATAGTGCATGGAAGAAAGAATATTGCATGGAAAAATACAAGGTACCTCATTTTAATGGCAAAAAAACAAGAATATGAAATATTTCTTCAGCTATCAGAGACTGTCATGTGTTGAGAGGGACTTGGATGCCTTTTTTATATGAATAAATATGAGTCAAGATGCAGGCAGAATAAGCAAGTAATATGGCAAACAGTATTTGCGCTTTATTGCGGGAGGAACTAGTACAAGCATGGAGACATTTTGTTCCTCTTATAAAAGGGCATTTTGCACAAATGCAAAATTGCATTGCATAGCATTGTGCGCAGGTCTGGTCTCTTTATGCAAAGGGGAATATCCTTATGTAGGGAGAGCAGGCCTGTGCACAGATCTCACCAGGTTCTGCTACGCAGGGAATGAGCAAAGTTTACCAGATTAATTCCTGGAAGAACCGACTTGTCACACAAACAGAACACGAAGCAGATCGAGCTTATTTATTTATTTAGAGATATGATACAGTGCAGAACTGGCCCTTCAGGCCAACAAGCCGCACACCTACTTAACACTAGCCTAATCACAGGACAATTTATACTCTCTAGTATTTAAGAATGAGAAGCAATCTCCCTGGAAAACAAAGCTTCATAGGGTAGATGTAGACTTCCTGTTTCCACTAGCTTGCATATCTAGAACCAAAGGTTATTGTTTCAAAGTAACAGCTCACCATTCAGGACAGATATGAATTGAAATTTCTTCACCCCAAGGGCAGGAAATCTGTGGAATCCTGTATCCCCAAGTGCGATGCAGAGACTCGGTATTCTAGAGAGACAGCGATTGATTTTGAGACAGTAAGGGAATGAAAAGATATGGGATTCATATAGGAAAGTTGCAATGAGGCAAAGTTCATTGGTCAAGTTGAAAGGTAGGGAAGGAATGAGAAAGCCAAAAGGTTATTCCTGGTTACATCCCTTGTGGAAAAATGCAAAGGTTGTTACAAGGTTGTAATGCCTGAAAATGGCACGGAGACAGAGAGGGCTGATATCGTGGACCAACTGAGTACAACAGAGCAACACACACAAAATGCTGGAGGAAGTCAGCGGGCCAGGCAGTATCTATGGAAAAAAGTACAATTATTATTGGCAGGACTGGAGAAAAAGAGCTGAGGAGTAGATTTGAAAGGTGGAGGAGGGGGAGTACAATGGATGTGAGTTTTAAAATTGAGACTTAGGTCATTTGGATGCTGATATCCGATGTTACCATAAAGAAGTGCATGTTCCATGGACTGTGGTGGTAAATGGTTTATTTCTGTCACACTTACAAATATACAGTGAATAGCTTTTCTCAACATGCCATCCAAACAGATTATTCCATATTTAAGTGTATTGACACGACATAAAGCGACAAACAACAACAGAATGCAGAATATAGAGTAAAGACAAGAGATTCTGCAGATGCTGGAAATTCAGAATAACTCCACAAAATGCTGGAGGAACTCAGCAGCTCAGGCAGCATCTATGGCAAGAATAAAGAGCCAAAGTTTCAGACTGAGACCCTTCATCAGGACTCATAAAGGCTCCTGATGAAGGGTCTCAGCCTACAATGGCATCTTCTCCTTAGATGCTGCCTGATCTGCTGAGTTCCTCCAGCATTTTGTGTGTGTTACTCAGAATATATCATGATAGATGCAGAATTATCACAATGCCAGTAGACCAATAAAGTGGAAAGTTCATGTTGAGGTAGAATGAGAAATAAAAGGACCACCTTTATCATAAAAGAGGTCTGTTGTAGAATCTTATAGCATTGGGATAGAAACAGTCCTTGAACTGTGTTCTCAAGGGAAGAAGAGAGACTGACAGGGTGGGAGGGGTCTTTGATTACATTGACTGCTTAGATGAGGCAGCAGGACATGTAAACAGATTCAATGGAGGGGTGGAGGGCAGCTGATTGGCTGAAAGAGTCTGGAAACAAAAATCTGTAGTTGTGCTTACATGTTTGCAAGATCTACATGTAGTGCAGTGAAGAGTCATAGAACATTACAGCACAGAAACAGGTCCTTCAGCTCATCTAGTCCTTTCTAAACTATTATTCTGCCTAGTCCCATTGACCTTCACCCAGACCATATTCCTCCATCACCCTCCTATCCATGTACCTGTCCAAATTTCTCTTAAATGTTGAAATTGATCCCACATCCAGCACTTCCACTGGTGGCTCATTCCACACTCTCTCCACCCATTGAGTGAAGATGTTCCTGTGAAACATTTCACCTTTCACCTTTAAGCCATGACTTCTAGCTCTAGTCTCACCCACCCTCCGTGAAAAGAAGCCTGCTTGCATTTATCCTGTCAATACTCCTCATAATTTTGTATACCTCTATCAAATCTCTCCTCATTCTCCTAAGCTCTAGCAAATAAAGTCCTCATCTAATCAACCTTTCCCTATAACTCAAGTCCTCAAGTCCAGGCAACATCCTTGTAAATTTTCTCTGCAGGAGATCAGAACATACATTTAGGATAACTACGATAGTTTAGACAGCCACATTACTTTGACTGAATGTGCACCACCCAGATTGGAATTGGTGGACTTCAAAAGAATTCATTCAAAAGAATACAGGACTCCAAACTGCAGAGTCACCAGATGCATGCTATATGAATCCAATGATGGATTTTGCTCTGATCTCACTGCAGCTCATGGAGATCTTGCAAAGGTGTTAGTAGAATCACAGATTTTTGTTTTCAGCACTTTGCTGTTGAATTGAACACTTTGGTGGAAGCTGTCAAGAATTAAGGCTCAACGTTATTACTATAGAGTCCACTTTGACACATTGAATCAGCCTAAATATTGAGTAATGTTGACACATCAAAGAAAGTTCGTTGAAATTCTCTTGTCGGATTCAAGATCACAATAAGCATTTTGGTTTTTATATAGCTCTGAAAATTGTACAACGTAAACAGGTCACAGGGCAACTACTGATTGTCCAAATGATCAGTGGCTGTTAATAAACACAAGAGATTCTGTAGATGCTGAAAATCCATAGCAACACACAAAATGCTGAAGAAACTCAACAGATCAGGCAGCATCTATGGAAGGGAGCAAGCAGTCAACGTTTCAGGCTGAGGCATTTCACCAGGAAGGGTCTCAGCCTGGAATATTGACGCTTAATTTACTTCTATAGATGCAGCCTGATGTAATGGCTTTCAATATCAAACAAACCTAAGTTGCTTGAAAATATCAACAAAAACCAACATAAAAGAAAATGGTACACTGGTCCACTTTGCAATCAAAACGTAATTACAATCATATGAAAAAGACTAAGAAATGAAACGTTTCAAAACAAGGAAGTAAGAATAGTAATGAGAATTTATTTCTTCCATTGGCATCCCCAGATAAAGTCAGCTGCCAATAAGAAAAGTGGAAGGGATGGCCAGCAGAGAACGAAACCTTTTATTTGGTGGAATGCAAAAGGAAATGAGCTACCAATGAATTTATTTCAATCTTAAATTATGAATATGGAACAAATAGAAGAAGAAGTGCAATTAATTCTTAAGTTACGGTTAATCTCAGTGCAAGTGAAGATGCATTTATAAGTTTATTGTGATTTGATAAATGCTCAGATAATGGCGATTACTCCTTGTTTGGCAAGATGAATGCATCATAGCTTGCAATTATAGCCAGTTAAGAAGATTTATTAGGAACATTTGCTTAGCATTATATCGTATGCAGTACAGAGTCAGCATTGTAATAAAACCCTATTCCATAATATCACATTTAACAGTGAACCAGTTTGTTAACAATAGATAATGAACTGATTTGTACCCTATCAAAAATGTTTTAATGATGACTTTCCAGCAGAGATACACCACACATAAATCCCTAACTACAAATAATCATGAAATGGGGAATAAGAGGGGTGACAGGGTGATAGGGTTAAATGTCATGAGTACATCCGGAAACACATGGATACATAAGAATATAATAGGAGAAACCCATTTGTTCCACCTTCATAATTTAAGATCAAAATAAACAAATTTGTTTGGTAGCTAACTCTTTTGGCAATTTGGCCCTTCAAGTCTGCTCAACCAGTTAATAAAATCATAGCTTGTCATCTTTATCAGTGATATTTTCCTGCACAAACTCCAAATTCCTTGATTCGCTAATATCCAAAATTCTACTCATCTCTGTACTCAATGACTCTGTGCTCCACAGCCTCCCATGGTACAGAATTCCAAAAAATTCAATGGACAAAACTCTCCTCATCCCAGTTGAAACCAGCTAACCAGCTGAAGGATTTTGGCCTGAAACGTTGACTGTACTCTTTTCCTAGATGCTGCCTGGCCCGCTGAGTTCCTCCAGCATTTTGTGTGTGTTAACCAGTTGAAACCCTGTGCGAATTTTTATGGTTCAATAAGTTCAGTTTACATTGTTTTAAACATCAAATAATATAGGTCTGGTCTATTTACTCTCTCCTCATGATTCCAAACGCCCATCTGTGGCATTCGCTTTATGATTAGCACGGTGTTTCTTTCAGGTGCAATCTCATCAACACCCCATAATTGCAGCAACATTATTTTTAATTTAAGTCCTCTCATTATAAAGGCTAACATAACATTTGCCTTCTGAACTGCTTGCAGGCTATCAGTAACTCATCTTCAAGGACAGGGAGCTGCCTTTCAAAATCAACCCTATCACTGCACACCCCTCTGTTTTCTACGCGAAGAGAGGAAGGATCAAGGATCGACATCATTCGCAATAGACATTTGGTTGTACTAGGAAATTGCTGTGGTATGTTGGCACAGCTTGCAACAAAAGACAACAACATTGTATGGAGTAAACAATGAAATTTAAAAATAAAGTTGCCGGCCAGTAGTGTAGTGGCTTCAGCACTGGACTTCAAGGTGGGTGGTCCTAGGTTAGAATCCAGCAGGCTCCTTGTATGATTTCCATCGGTGTTGTATTGAGCCAGCAACTCAGCCTCGTAAAATACAGACACAAGCAGCAAGGTAAAAATGGAGCCCAATGCGCCACGTAACATTTAATAAAAATAAAGTTAGAGGCTTAAATACAGATATGGAATAAAATGTGTATAAATATAAAAATACCAGCAAGTATTTACAATGTAAACAGCATTATAAAGTGTGGTTTAAAGTGTTCGCAGTGCAGTGACAGGGATAATAGATAGAGACAGGTGGGAGTGCTAACAAGAATGGTTGATTTGATTAACAGCCGGGGGAAGAAACTTTTAAGATTGTGTGAAGTTTTTGTTTTAATAGCCCCATATTGCTTTCCAGAAGGGAGCTTTTAGATGACGTTGTGATTTTTCCACATCATATTCCGTTTGCCAGGTCTTGCAGACTCACTCTGTTTGTCCATATCTTTTGAAGCTTCTTTACATCCTCTTCCACAGTCACAATTCACCTCATTTGGTATCATCAGTAAATGCGGAAAGATAATATTTGGCCCCATCAGCCAAATGGCTGCGAACAAGCACCAAACCCTGCAGTCTGCCACTCATAACAGCTTGTCAAATGGAGAATATCTGTTTATTCCCACTGTTTGCTTCTGCCCCATAAACTGATTCTCAGCCCATGTCACTACATTAATTGTAATTCTCTGTACTCTAACTTTGTTGACCAAACCCTATCTTGGACTTCATTGAAAGCCTTCCAAAAATCCAAATAAATCATATTCACAAACTCTTTGTTATCTGTACTACTGACCACATTCGGAAAGATGTCAAGCAGAATTATCTAACATAATTTTCCTTCCATTATTCTGTGCTGACTCTTGCCTATCCTGTTATTCACAGCCTTCTATAATTATATCATTTATTAACGATTCCACTGTTCTTATGCCAATAGTTAAATAATTCCAGCTTTTTCTCTCCCTCTTCCTCTCCATAGAACCATAGAACACTACAGCACAGTACAGGCCCTTCAGCCCTCCATGTTGTGCCAACCCATATAATCCTTTAAAAAAGTACTAAACCCACACTACCCCATAACCTTCTATTTTTCTTTCATCCATGTGCCTGTCCAAGAAGCTCTTAAATACCCCTAATGTTTTAGCCTCCACCACAATCCCTGGCAAGTCATTCCAGGCACTCACAACCCTCTGTGTAAAAAACTTACCCCTGATGCCTCCCCTAAACTTCCCTCCCATAATTTTGTACATATGCCCTCTGGTGTTTGCTATTGGTGCCCTGGGAAACAGGTACTGACTATCCACCCTATCTATGCCTCTCATAATCTTGTAGACCTCTATCAAGTCCCCTCTCATTCTTCCACGCTCCAAAGAGAAAAGTCCCAGCTCTGCTAACTTTGCTTCATATCACTTGTTCTCCAATCCAGGCAACATCCTGGTAAATCTCCTCTGTACCCTCTCCATAGCTTCCACATTCTTCCTAAAATGAGGTGACCAGAATTGAACACAATACTCTAAGTGCGGTCTCAACAGAGATTTGTAGAGTTGCAACATGACCTCTCTGCTCTTGAACTCAATCCCCTTGTTAATGAAGCCTAGCATCCCATAGGCCTTCTTAACTACCCTATCAACCTGTGCAGCGACCTTGAGGGGTGTATGGATTCGAACCCCAAGGTCCCTTTGTTCATCCGCACTCTTAAGTAATTGACCATTAATCCTGTACTCAGGATTGTACTCCCTCTTCCTTAAATGGCAGAGTCACATTTGCTACCTTCCAAGGCACAGGAATAATACCAGAATTTACCACATTTTGAAAGACCACGATCAGAGTGATCAGGAATTTCAAAGCCATCTCTTTGGGATATTCCAAGATGCAGATTAATAGGATATGCATTTTATTAAATACACCTGTAAACCATGCAAATATCTAATCAGTCAATCACGTGGCAGCAACTCAGTGCTGTTATAACAGGAGAAGACCATGAACGTACACTCAGGTGACATAACTTTATTAGGTACACATCAGTATATTGTGCAGTGCGAGTCATTGGGTATATTTAAATCAGAAGATAGATTCTTGATGAGTAAGGATGTTAGGGGTTATGGAGAGAAGGAAGGAGAATGTGTTTGAGAGGGAAGGGATAATAAGTCAGTCATGATGGAGTAGACAGAGCCGAACATCCTAATTCTGCTCCTATGCCTTATGGTCTATCGGACAATGGGAGCAAGAAGGGGGATGCGCAAGTGGCATTTGACAGCAGTGAGACTGGTACAAGGAAACAAGCCCACAAAGGGCAGGAAGATCAGAGGAAACCAGAGGTGTGTAGGATCATAGTTACATCAAGAGGTAAGGGCCAAAGTACATGATGCTTGAGGAAAGATTTGGCTTGGTAAAGAAAGGGACTAGACAGCTGAATCATTAGTCTTAATCTTCATGACAAAGTTGGAGGAAATTTGGTCAAAAAAAAACCATAAAATTAGTGGTGAAGATGGAGAAGTGAAGCAAATTACTATCAGTATGCACGAGTGCGTTTGCAGCTGATGGCACGCAGGTGATAAATTGCAAAAGAGTAGAACAGACACCAGAGGAACATCACATCACAGGTGAACGCTTAGAAATATCATGAAAACTGACTATAAGTGTGAAAGTACACTCAGTGGGAGTGTCTCAGAAACTGCTGATCTCCTGAAATGTTCACGCACAACAGCCTCTAGACTTCACAGAGAATGATGTGAAAAACAAACAAACAAATTGAGTGAGAGGAAATTCTGTGGGCAAAAAAGCCTTGTTAATGACAGAAGTCAGAGGAGAATGGCCAGACTGGTTCAAGCTGACAGGCAGTTGACAGTAACTCAAGTAACTGTGCATTACAACAGTAGTAAAGAAAGGAGTATCCCTGAATGCACAACACATCAAAGCTTGAAGTGGATCAGCTACAGCAGCAGAAGACCACACTGGGTTCCATTCCTGTACGTAATGGAGCAGTCACTGAGAGTCTCCCAATGACCCAATGATCTGCATCTTGGAGTTTTCTAAAGAGAAGACTGAAATTCCTAACCGTTTTAGTTGTGGTGGTCCAGAGGAGACTGATTATGGAGGAAGGTTGCTAGTGGAATGCCCGACAACTGATCACTACTAGAGAGAAATGGTCACAGATACTATCATTGGTGATTTGTACTAGGACTGTTCACTGCTTCGGATGAGTCACAAATCAGATTATTGGAACATCAACTGGATTTAAACAGTGGGTTCCTTGATTTTTGGATTCAACTAAAATTCTTTGGTGCCTTCAAAGAAACGAGTCCGGAGTTTGATAGATTGTTGTGAGCCTTTCTCAAATGCAAGTCAGAATTCCCATTTACTGGCCATTCCCACCATTTCAAGAGCACTTTTCAGTGAATATCCTGCAGTGAGTATAAGTTGAAGCCAAGGATATTATTTGCTTTCAACATTATTAATACAGAAGAAACATCTGTCTCTTGCAAGTACAGTAGGTCAGGTGGTCAACATAAAACAGAGCTTTTATCTTCCTCAGAAATAAGTGCATATAACTGCAATTTGATTCAAATTCAATACACTCTATGTGTCTCATTCATTTTGCTGTTTCGCCAGCCCAGTTTCCTCAATTTTCTTTCACTGGCACAAAAATATACAAACACAAGTTTATCACATTTAAGTAGCACTGGCACATCCTCTCAAACTTTCTACCTATTTACTACTGAAAGGCATTGGCTTGGTAACATGTATGTCCCTCTACCAACACGGGTGGTATTCAAATTTACCTCTAATGTTCTCAGATCTAAGCTAAGTTTTGCAATTGCCAAGAAGAAATGCAAGGAGAAAAGTAAAAGCACAGCAGATGCTGAAAGTCTGACATTAACAGAAAATCAGAAAACACTAAGCATGCCAACTGCATTTGCGGAGAGATGAAGAAATTAACATTCAGACTGAAGATCTTTCATCATAGCTGGGATACCTTCCAGAGCCAATATCAAAGTCTTCAACTACAGATTATTTGCCTTTTGTCTCCAGAAATAAAGTCCTTGCCAGAATTTGAAAGAATGAGTTAGAAGGAGCTCTTGGAAATGCGAGGAGCATTGCTGATCTTATCGAGGAGTTCCTAAATCATGAGGGGCATAGATAAGGAGAATGCACATTGTCTTTTCCCCAGGGTGGGGAATCAAGAACTAGAAGACATTGGTTTAAGATAAGAAAGATTTAAAGGAACTTAAAGGGCAACTTTTGTTTTACACCAAGGCTAATATGTTCTGTATGTGGAATAAGCTGCCAGAAGAGGTGGGTGAGGCAGTTATTTTAACAAATTTTAGAAGGCAATTGGACAGGTAAATGGATATGAATAGTTGCCCACTCGGCCTATACCCCACCTCCTCTACAACTTAAAACCAACTTCTTTTTCTTACCCATTTCTGGGCAAAGAACATCAGCTTGAACTATTAACTCTGTTCCTTTTTCTACAGATGCTGACTGACCTGCTTGAACAGAGTCAGAGAACACCACAGAAACAGGCCCTTCAGCCCATCTAGTCTGTATTGTTTCCACCAATCTCTGTTTCTAACTAGCGAGAGAGAACTGGCTGAAATTATTTCTTCTAAAACACAAACAGACTAATAAGGTGATCCACATAAATAAGACCGTAAGATATAGGAGCAGAATAGTGCTCGCTTCGGCAGCACATATACTAAAATTGGAACGATACAGAGAAAATTAGCATGGCCCCTGTGCAAGGATGACACCCAAATCTGGGAAGCGTTCCATATTTAAAAAAAAGATATAGGAGCAGAATTAACCCATTTGGCCCCATCCAATCTGCTCCGCCATTTCATCATGGTTGACCCATTTTCCTCTCAATCCCAATCCCCTGTTTTCTCCCCATAACCCTTCATACCCTGATTTCTTGCCCTACCTAAATCCTTACAGTAAGTCTGATAATAAATTGAGGTTACCATTAAAAGGAAATGCAATGAGTTTTAAAATAATGATTTAATCTTCATCTACAACAATCCAGGAAAGTATATCCAGTTGTTCTTTAAGCATATAAGATAATGAAGGAACACAAAACTGCCTAATATTTGTATCATCAGTGACAGCTCAAATAAACGTATTCAAACAAGATGCAAAAGGACAGGCCAGGTTTAATTGCCATTTTTCTGTCGGTAACAATTTTTAAAATTCGTACTTTCCTCCCTACGTTTCTCTGTGCACTTTTCACTTGCAATCTCCACCTTTCCACTGTGTTCCCTTCTTCTTTCAGCACCACTGAGCAGGTTGACAAGCGGATTCCTTTGCTTTTCACCATATTAAAGCCATTTTCCTGCTCTGACAGCCTGTTCTACACTGCCACCTTACAGCTCCAGCTTCACACTTCTCTGGGCAGCCACTGCTTTTTGACAGACCACTGTCACTTCCCATCATCCTCTATGTATATTCTCCTCTCTCTCCCCCTCAGCACGCATCCAGACTTTCCTACAAGCACAATTATTTTTTTTGACAAGCCATCCATCAGCTTTAACTTTAAAAGCACTTTCTGCTGATATCCATTGTTAAACCCTTGCTTTCATGAGGCTTGCATGAGAGAATATGATATCAGACATTCAAACTACCAAACCATGTAAATTTACTTTGTTCTCAGCTATGTTTCCAATTTCACGTCCAATTTTTCGGTACATTATGCGGAGTTGTTGTGCTTAATATGATGTTGTCAAATCCCATTAAAGTTCACTGTATCGTGCTGCTCTAAAAACAGGTTACAATTTGCGTTCTATAAAGAAAGGCAAGAGCACAGTCTGAAGTCAAGCTAAATCTTATTAAAATTATCTGCTCAATTGTTACATTTCTGGATGGAGTAATTTGGAGGCATTAGCAGAGACATATATGAAAATGTCAGTGTGCCAACTAATGACAACAAAAGCAAAGGAATATATCTGTGAAACTCAATAAAGCTACTTTGCTGGTGACATAAATTTGATGATAATCTGAGGAAATGAATAAGGAACCATCCAGTTTGAATAGGGATTTTTCTATTAAATGACATTGCTACATTTCCACTTGGTCTGGATCAGTCCTAAGGCTTTCTTCTCTACACCACAGAGCTTAAATCTAGGATGTGAGGGAGAGCAGGGCTGGGTGCAGGGGAAGTCACTAAAGACAACACAGATATTAACTGAATCATGTCCGCAGTTTCTAGTTACATTGATTTGGGGGGAGGAGGGGGTGCGAGGAGGGTAAAGAAGTAGATTTGCAGTGGTTACCAAACATTACCAGAGCACAAAGGTAAAAACTGTTACTCAATGCATAATGAATATAAGAACTAGCAGTGACTTCGCTGTCTCATGCAACAAAGAGATTAAAAGACAAATGTGTGCAAGCTTATGTCCTTTTCATATACTTCATCAGTTAAACTGCCTTCCAAACACTTGTTTTTATATTGCAAATATCAAAAAAAATCGTTTCCATATATTTTCTTAATTGCGTACACAAATAGATCTAAAATCATGAAAGAAAAACTGTTCAATATGAACCCCCATTTACTGAAATATTTACAACTACCAAAAATGTTCTGAGTATTAAATTATTAAAATTATTTAGTTTCATTTCTGCACAACATAATATGAGCATTGTAAAAGAGATGCTATTCAGTCAGACTGTCTGCAAGTAAGTTAGAGTTGAATCATTCATGCACCACTTGGAGACGAAATGTACAAGGTGATGCAAGATAAAGAAACTTATCTCCCTCACACAATAGTTGGGATCTGGAATTCAACATTGAAGTAGGATCGATAATTCCTTTAAAAAGGGATTGGAGAAGTGACAAGGTAAAGGATAATTTGTGGGGAATGATGGGATTGTTCTACTGGGAACCAGCAGACCTGATGGGCCTAATGGCTTCATCTTTCACTGTATCTACGATTCTACGGAAAGAGCTCTCTAATTATTGTTCATGCTTCTGTTTAACGGTACTATAGTTTTTACAACGAACTAGCAGAATAACTGAACTCCAGCTTATCTGCAGAGTGTCAGACTGATTAGAATATCGTTTACATTGTTCATACTGTGATGTGTGGGAATAAGACCAAATTTATTTTAATAATTACATAGCTGGTTATTTTTAGTAGTCATAAATATTTTGGTAAATGGAGATCTATAATGAGTAGTTTTTTTCATGGTTTGTAGATCAGTATGTGATTTAAAAAAATATATAAGATAGAAACAAATCATCATGTTGCTAGAGTTTAGTTTTCATGATATTTGTCATACAAAGGGAAGTGCTTGGAATCTTTAACTGTTGAAGAATGGAAAAAGAGGATAAGCTTATATACATTCTCCATCTAATTTCTTTTTGACTTATTTTTCAAAATCTCCACCATCGATGGTCGCACGCCTGGCTGGGAAAAGAGGAGGGTTGGGCATGGGGCTAGCAACCCCATCCCGTAAAAAGCCAGAGCTACAAAAATGCCAAAAGAAGCACCAAAGACCTCATCCCTGGGAGAAGAAGGATTTTTCACCTGGAAGACCTTTGAAGTTATGTGGTGAAAGCCGCAATCCGTGGAACCAATATATTCAGGGCCAATCAACCATAGATAAAGGAAGACAGGGATGGGACACACATTGTGTAGGCCAAGTATGAACATCACCAGGCAGGTGTTCACATGGAACCCCCCAAATGAGAGGCCAGCCAAAGAACACCCTGACAATGTGACCTTGAAGCTGACACCAAGAAGTTGGGTATACCTGGATTAGGACAGAGGACACTGGGGAGCTGCTGTTGGTAGCTTATGCTGCAGTAGGAGTGATGGTCCAACTAACTTATTTTTCTAAAATTAAAAGTTGAGTTTTAAAGGGCTTTTGATTAGGCCCCCACCCCTCCCAATCTATTAACCCCCAATCTGACCCCACTACCACTGCCTCATCCCAGTACTCAATTCATTAAAACAAAAGACAGATGCTTGCTCTGTAAGGCAGCATTAAAATAATTTGTGCACAACTGCGATGCATTCACACCTTGAAATTGGCCTTGAGACCACGCGAAGTTAATAAAGATTCTATTATTTTACTTAAATACGCTTGATAATTATTACTAGCCTGTGACAGTAATGTCCAAAGTGTGCATAAAGCAGCTATGTGCTCGAGTGCAAAAGGTTAAAGCAAAAGACAATTAGCTGAAACAGATGAAAATGAATATAGAAATCAGTTCTGGTCATGGAAACCTCTGAAATGTCTTGTAATTTGAGGAGTGAAAGGAAAATTATAATGTCACATAGGCTTTCAGTCAAGCA
This sequence comes from Hemitrygon akajei, assembly GCF_048418815.1. Taxonomy (NCBI): domain Eukaryota; kingdom Metazoa; phylum Chordata; class Chondrichthyes; order Myliobatiformes; family Dasyatidae; genus Hemitrygon; species Hemitrygon akajei. The sequence continues at coordinate 53,643,616 of NC_133144.1, read as the reverse complement.
TATAACATAATTAACATAATTGTACTCTCCTGATGGCACTGATGGCAAGACATTTTTTGAAGATTGCAGGACATAGAATGCTAGTACTAGTTTAAAAAAAGGTAGATTTAACGTACAGAATTGTAATGGAGTACCTTAATAGCTGAGCAGCAAAGTAATTAATCTACCTATTTAACACAGTATATTGGGTTCAAGCTCGGCATTGAGCAGCAATCGAGATCGCTAAGTTTTATTCCTTCTGGGTTAACCTACTGTTCCCATCGTTCCGCCAAAGCACAAACACCACTTGGCTCTCTTTCTCGGGCACAAAATCCCTTCAAAGCCACAAAGTAGCTTCACGTGATGAAGGAATGCGCAATCCATTCACTCTTACCGCAGCTGAACAAGGGAAATGTGGAGCTGAGTAAGTAAAAAATAAACCTTGAAAAATGCGGAGCAGCTGAATAGAAAATAATTAATGATTGTCAAACCATATTAATGGCAGTTGAGATTTTAACATAATTAAAACAAGGATGGGGTGGGGTGGTGGGGGGGGGAATCAGTATCTTTTACTATCTTATTTGAGGTAACCAGAAGTGAAGCTCCTAAAGATGACAACAAAACAAATGCTAACACGTGGATAAATCCAGAAAGCTGCATGTTGGTCTATGCACCCATAAGTTTCACAAAACTTTGTGAGGACTGATTGCAACAAGACTGCTTTTAACAAATGGAAGGCATAAATAATGAGCTAATATCAGCATGTGTCTGCGTAAGTTAATGAATATCAAATTACATAGAAGCGATTATAAATCATCATTATCTCGAATTTTAATTGAACCTGCAATTAAATATGACAAATGTTACCCAAACCAAATCTTTAATTTATACTTACAAATAAAAAATAATTTGTCTTTTTTAGCATTTCATAGTTAATTTTCCATTATGCAATCTACTAATTAATAAAGAAAGACAAGCTCTCAGAGCCCATGAAGTTTGCCATTATTGAAATAGTGTCTATAAATTCGATAAATTCCGTGACGAAAAACAACTCCAAAAAATCTGTAAAAATATCCTTCGTATAGGTCACAGGATTTATTCCAGTCGTGATTAATTTATTTACCTAACCAAGTTATTGCATAAATACTGCCAATGAATTTGTGTCAAGTCTTATCAAATTAAAATATTGACACCAATGAAAGCGCACATTAATGTTAATTTACTAAACAAAAATACTGTTCTGCACTTCACTGTGGCGAGCGCAAGGGTCAACATCTCCAAATGATTGGATATGGCTGAGCCGTTTCCCAGGAAAACCACATCCCAAAGTCTCCACGTTCTCAAGCATCTCTTCACTTGCAGCTCATAGAGCAACATGGCACATGTACAGGTCCTTCAACCCAATGAGTCCCTGCTGACCACATTGCCCATCCAGCTAGTCCCAAATTCTTGTGTTTGGCTCATACCCCTCTAAGCTCTGCCCCTCCATGTACCCCCCATGCTTTGTAGATAATTCCTCTGAATGATCCTTAAATTAATTGTAGTTGCTTCAAAGATTTCATCCAGCAGCTCGTTCCCTATACTCACCAGCCTTTGCATGAAAAAGTTCATCTGCTTCACTTGTTAATCCACAAGCAATGAAACAAATGCAGCTTAACTGGGCATTCCTTTGTCTGCCTTTGACTATCTTGACTAAATTTGCTCTTGCTGGGTACTGCTTTATCCCATGACTTGCTCTTTTGCTCAGTGTCCCACACCCCTCATCTCAGAAGGAAGTTGCAAATATTAACTCCCACTGGCCTCATGACAACCAAGTTCACCGACCCAATACCCCTCATAAATAGTACAACAGCTTAGAAAATTTGAGTTGAAGTCACTCCAGGATAAGATTAGCTTCATTTATCACATGTACATGGATTTGAAACATCCACTGAAATGCTTCGTTTGCATCAACGACCAACACAGAATGATTACATGCATTAGGGGCATCCCGCGAGTGTCGCCAAGCTTCCAATGGCAACAGGGCATGCCTACAATTTAGTAATATTGTACCTCTTTGGAATGTGGGAGGAAACCAGAACACCCAGAGGAGATCCATGTGGTCAGAAAAACACAGCATCAATTCCTTACAGACAACGGCAGAATTGAATGAATCACGATCACTGGTGCTGAAAAGCATTCCACCAACCAGGAGGCTACCAGCTGGCCCTTGTATTGCAAAGATTAAAATTTGCTATGAAAGCTAACAATGATTGCTAAACTCTTGCGATAAAAGTGAATAGCTCTTTGAATAAAATTATCATTGTTGTCCCGCACTCTGCTTTAAACTTGAAGTTTCCTCTAGCGATATTTACCAAATACCAATGAATTGGACCAAAAATTTGCACAAAACAAACATAGGCAAAAACAAAGAGAATGTGCACCTGCTCGTTAATGAAAATACCTAATCAACTAATTATTGAAGATCTACAGGAATTAAATGGGACATTTCAAAACTAAGATATTCTTAACAAAAAGAAGCATTAAATTAAGAAATGAATATTTACATTTTGCTTAAAAACAGTTGACATATCTGTATAAATGGGGCAAAAATGACAATAACAATAATCTGCACACAATAAATTCTGCAAACGCTGGAAATCCAGAGCAATATACACAAAATACTGAAGGAATTCAGCAAGTTAGGTAGCAGCTATTTATTTATTTATTGAGATACAGCGCAGCACAGGCCTCTGAGCCCTGCCGCCCATAATCTTAGCCTAATCATGGAACAATTTACAATGACCAATTAACTCACCAACTGGTACGCCTTTGAACTGTGGGAGGAAACCCTAGAGCACCCGAAGGAAACCCAAGCAGTCATGAGGATAATGTAAAAACTCCTTACAGACAACGGTGGAAATCGATACCCAGGTCACTGGTATGGTAAAGCATCATGCTCACCACTACACTACTGAAGAGGAATAAACAGCTGTAAGACCCTTCATCGGGATTGGCCTTTCAACAGTGAGAGATGAAAAGATTCCTGGGCAGGCAAGAGATTAGAGTAGGCTGTCCAAGAAGAGGAGGAGAGGCGAAGACAGAAGGAGGCATCGATGTGGGGTGGGGAATTAGACTCGTAGATGGGGGCAACAGAAGAAATGTTTGGTATGGTGGTGAGTGCAGAACTCACTGAGGTGTGGGTGCAGGGGGAGAAAGGTGATTCTTTGCTGAGTACAGAACTTCCCACCTCAGAGAAGGAACTATGAATAAAAATCATTATGAATAAAAATTAATGTTCCACACTGCCATGACTAAGCACATGTTTTCCAAAGGGAATTCTGAACAGGGGAAATCTCAAGTGATGTGAAACAGGGTGAATACTTGCCCCAGTACTGGTCAACTTGTTCACTGTCTGCTTTGTCAATCCTATCACAAGAGAAATAAATCAATAGTTGGACACAAACTACTACTTTATCAGTGTGAGGCCAAATGTTGTGCTGGCTTTAGAGTTACACAGCAGAGAAACAGGACCATGCTGACCATAAAACACCCATTTTAAACTAATCCAATGCTAATTCTGTTTTATTTGGAATCAGAATCAGGTTTAATATCACTGGCATATGCCATGAAAGTTGTTAATTTTATTGCAGCTGTACAATGCAATACATGATAAGTACAGAAAAAATAATTAATTGCACTTTAATATATGTATATTAAATAGTTAAATAAAAAATAGTGCAAAAACAGAAATGATAGAAAGTGAGGTGGTGTTTATGGGTTCAGTGTCCACTTAGGAGTCAGATGGCAGAGGGGAAGAACTACTGGGTGTATGTTTTCAGGCTTCTGTACCTTCTTCCTGACAGTACCAATGAGAAGGGGGCACGTCTTGGTGAAGGGGGTCCTTAATGATGAACATCGCCTATTTTATTCTCCTCACCTTTCTGTCCACTGCTCCCAGAGCTCCTTGCTCACTTCACACAACAGTGGTCGATCAATCGACTAACCCACCCATCTTCTGGATGTAGAAGGAAACTTGAGCACTCAGAGAATGTGCAGGCTGCACAGAGGCAGAACCCGCGGTTAGGCTTGAACTGGGGTCACTGGAGTGCAAGGCCACAGCTCTTCCTGCTACACCACATAAACTTTTTCAGAGCAAGAAAGTATCTACCTGACTTTCCTGATTAAGGAGATCATTTAGAATTACACAGATAATTTCATCCTATCAGTCCATCGAGGATGTACAAGGGAAAAGCGATGACAGAGTTTAGTGCTACAGTTACAAAGGAAGTACAGTGCAACTGTCAATAAGGTGGAAAGCAATGACAAGGTGAATTATGGGATGAAGAGGCCGTCTCATTATACAAGATGGCTCTTCATAGTGTTATAAAAAGGAATAGAAGCCATCTTTGAGCTAGGTGGTACACATCCTCAGGCTTTTCTACATTCTGTCCAATGGCTTTGAGGAAAAGAGAGATTGTCTGGGATTTGTAGGGTCTTGATTATGCTGGCTGCTTTACTGAGGCAAAGAGGTATAGAAATAGTCCATGTAGGGGAGGCTGGTTTACACATGTCGTTAAGTTAATTGGATGTAGTAAATTGACAAGGGGTGTAGGTGAGTAGGAACCTGAGAGGAGTTGATAAGAATGTGAGGTGACCATCATCACTCTCAGTAGTTGCCCATTTAACGATATCCAAGGACAACGTGAAGAGCAATCACCAAATCAGATTGTGATTAAATCCATGAAACCTGAGCCAATGGTTTGGAACAAAATTCCCTTGTCATTCTTGACCAGATTAGCGTGCAACAGTTCTGAGTGAAATCTGCCAAATCATTTCCAAGCTGCAGATGAAATGGGTCAGAGAGCTGCATCATTAAACCTCACGGCTGCAGACAGGTACATAGCGATCATATATCTGACACCAATGATTAGTATTGTTAGCATTAATTTCTAGCTCACTATTTAGTGACCTCTTCAAAATTGAATCAGGCTTCAGGTAACAAGACCAGTTTCCACATGTGACATAGCAATAACAGGATGAATATCCTAATATTGTTGTTAAAATAGCAAGCTGAGGAATATAATGCTGCATGTTAATTTGTCACTGCATAATAACTGAAAATATGTTGAGCTAAACACACTGCTTCCTGTCTCAAGTGAGTTGTAAGGAGAAACATTTGTAAAAACGAGATTTATACATTGAGAAGTTAAATCTTTCATGAGTTAATAATGTTCACATCTGTGTTGTGGATCATAATACACTCAGCAGTCACTTTATTAGGTACACCTGTTCGCTAATCAGCCAATCATGTGGCAGCAACTCAATGCATGCAGACATGGTCAAGAGGTTCAGTTGTTGTTCAGACCAAACATCAGAATGGGGAAGAAATGTGATCTAATTGGACTTGACTGTGGAATGATTGTTGGTGCCAGATGGGCTGGTTTGAGTGGTTTGAGTATCTTAGAAACTGCTGATCTCCTAGGATTTTCATGGATAACAGTCTCAAGAGTTTGCAAAGATTGGTGCAAAAACAAAAAACAACAACAACCAGTGAGCAGCAGTTCTGTGGGTGAAAACACCTTGTTAATGAAAGAGATCAGTGGAGAATGGGCAGACTGGTTCAAGTTGACAGGAAGTCAAACAGCCAGGCATTACAACAGTGGTGTGCAGAAGAGTATCTCTGAATGCACAACATGTTGAATCTTGAAGTGGATTGGCTACAGCAGCAGAAGACCATGATACAAGGAAAAATGCCACTGAGTGTGTTATTAGAATTTCAATATAAATAATGAGCAGCCACAGTCATTTGGTAGGAAATCTATTATCCTTACTACAGAATTCACATTAACTGACTTGCATCATAACTTTCTTTATTTCATGAGTGCTCCAAATAAGTTTGCTGGGACTTAAGGACGTGAGTTGTAGGAAAAGGATGAATAGGTTAGGACTTTATTCACTAGAAATCAGGCGAATGAGGAGAGATCTTACAGAGTGTACAAAATTATGAGGGGTATAGACAAGGTGAATTTCCACTGAGACTGAGATTGGATGAGAATAGAACTAGAGGTCACAGGTTTAGAATGTCAGGTGAAATAATTAAGAGGAATTTGGGAGCGCCCATGGAAGTAGCAGACATGAGGATAATTTTAACATTTGAGAGAAGTTTAGATAGGATGGGAGAAGTGTGGAGAGATATGATCCTGGGTGGAGGTAGACAGCATTAGCCAGAGGACCAAGCTGACGCAGACTACATGAGCCAAAGGGGCTGCTTCTGGGTTGCAGAGCTCAATGATTCCACATATCACAATCACCTCCAAAGCATGCCAACTATATTATAACTCACAACAAATGCTGGAGGAACTCAGCAGCTTCTATGGAAAGAAATAAAGAGTCGACATCAGGCCAAAACCTTTTATCAACTACATTATAAAATGTGCAGCAAAAGCCACAAAACCGAAGCAACTACAACTCTGGTTGCTGGTCACTCATGGTACTTTGGATAGAGTGCCTCACATTCCCATGAGGTTTACTTTGAGTCTCCCTGTCTATGTTTGATGACAGTTGGTGTTCAAATGCAGGATGATCTGGCAGAGAATTAAACATGCATTCAAGCATCTCTTCTGTAAGCACCAAAACACAGAGTAGAGGCAATATCTTTATCCTTAGCATGAGGACAATTCTGTCCAAAAAAGCGAGTACTCTAGTTGCAGGGGGAAGTTCATTCACTGAGAAGTTTCAGGAAAATCAGACTCATATGGGAATAGCCAAATTCTTATTTCTAATGATTTTTTTTTAATGGCAGGTAAATTCAGAGAGAAAAATAACTCACCAAGTTTTTGAGAAGTCACATTACTGATGAGTCCAGGGAAATCACCACAATCTGACCATAGAGTCAGAGTAACATAGCATGGAAACAGGCCATTCTGCCCAAAATGCCTATGCTGATCAAGAGTCCAACTACTTCCCTCCAATCATTTGATTCTTGAACCAACCAGCACAACTTTAATTATGAGTTTAGCAACACTGACTACTTTGTACAAAAAGGGGCTTTTTGTTCTAATTGTGTTCTTTCTTGTAAAAATTGTGTTTATGTTTTTCTTGTGAATGCAGATTATATGATGTCATGTGTCTGTTCCCAACATTTTGTGGAAGGGGTTGTTCCCAAACACCATTCAGGCTGTAGTTGGAGTATTGCACGCAGTTCTGGTTACCACATTGTGTGATTACACTGGAGAGAGTGCTATACAACTCTATAAACTCATATTCTTATCCTCTTCAAACGGGGCCACATCACATAATATATAATTTGTTACAGTTGGATTTACTAGGACCTTGGATGATCATCCCAGGACATTGTCAACAGTGGATCTATGCATGCTGTAGATAGTGTGCAGGTCAGCCTCAAGAGTGGGTGAGCCATGATATTCAAGTACAATTTAATTCCTACCAATAACTCAACGGTTTCAGACATCAAAGGACATGTCTGATGGCTGCTATTCTACTTAAATTTTCATCTCTGTACCACACAACCTTCCTCTAAAATAATGTCCATGAGTCTCTGGGTTTAGTCAAACAGCAAAAGTTAAGAAACAACAATCCATAAGTCTGCAGAAAAACATACCTTCCTTTCGGTATCCTGTAGAAATGTGAATAGTGCAAAACGACTTACTCAAATATATGCAGTTCTGTAATTAATTAGAATCCTTCAGGGCAATCAGTGAGGCATAGTTTATGGGTGGTATTGTAGGAAAGGGAAGGGCCCAATGTCTGTGAATCCGTGAGCCCACTGGAGGGCTGGAGGCTGGAAGCCAAAGACAGCTTGTCCTGCTGAACATGCTACTTTGGTACCAGGTTGTGTGGTAACACTTGCCAGCTGCCCCCAGCACGTTGCTCAGTTTCTGTTGGTTGTTAATACAAATGATGAACGTCACTGTAAGTTTTGACATACATGTGATTAATAAATAAATCTAAATCTAGTATAGACCATAGGACTATAAGATATAGGAGTAGAATTAGGCCATATAACCTGCCGCACCATTTCATCATGTCTGATCCATCTTCCCTCTCAGCCCCAGTCTCCTGCCTTCTCGCTGCACCCTTTCATGCCCTGACTAATCAAGGATCTATCAACCACTACCTCAAATGTACCCAATGACTTGGCCTGCATGGACGCCTGTGGCAATGAATTTCATAGATTCATCACTGTCTGGCTCAAGAAATTCCTCCTCATCTCTATTCCAAGAGGATGGCACTCTATTCAGAGTCTCTGTCCTCTGCTCTTAGGAACATATATTCATATATTAGCAATATATGAGATTACTATCTTAACTAAGATAGTAACTATATTGACATAGCATATGTAAATATACAGTGGTTTGTATGGGTTTGTTACTTAGTCTATTAGGGATAAGTTACAGGTGTAAATCTGTACTGTCTTTTAGTCTTTTGTTAGTTGTCTATTAAGAAGTTCAGGGATGTTGCAATCAAGAATACAAGTCTCAATTTTTTGTTACAAATCACATAAAAGTGTTCCCTCATCTCAAGATGCTCTTTCAAGGCCGACATCATCTCAGTTTGAGGTAATTGTGTAGGTGTGACAGTCGGTTGTGCCTCTCACACAATGGAAGACAATTCTAACAAAAGAACATGCAAGTTTCATCATCATCCTTAATTATTTCAGCTTCGAGTCTTCACTGCCTTCAGTCTGCAACGATTCTAAATTATTGCGAGGTTGGAGCCACTGGCCATTTTCACATTCTGCTCTGGGAAGATAAAACAGACTACTTCAATCCTGAAATACTATCTGACTCCAAGTCAAACAACTGAATCCACATTCAATCCACAGCAAGGCAGGACAGTAGCGCAGATAGCGGAACGGCTGCTGCGTGAAGCAACCCGAATTCAATTCTGACCTCCGGTGCTACCTGTGTGGTGTTTGCATGTTCTCCTTGTGACTGGATGGATTTCCCGAGTGCTTCAGTTTCCTCCTGCATCCCAAAGAGTGGCTAGTAAATTTAATTTGCTGCTGCATATTGTCCCTGGAATGTATTTCGAGTGATTTAATTCATAAGAGTTGATGGGGCTGTGAGGAGAATTAAGTGGGATTAATGTAAAAGGTCAAATGTTCATTTTATTGTCAAAGTATGTATGTACAATACAACTCTGATTTTCGTCTTCTCCAGATAGCCATGAAATTCAGAGACAACCATGACAGTTGTTGAAAGAAAAGACATCAACCCCGCCCCCCCGCCGCACGATAAAGGAACAGAACTCACAAATCCCAAACCTCCCACTCCCTCTCTTGCACAATAACTAACAGATCCCCCCCACATAGGGGGGATCTCCCTCAGGATCAATAAAGTATGTCTGTCTGTCTGTCTGTCAGAAAATGGCAGCTTTTTTGATGGTAGACTTGGTAAGCATACTGTAATGGCAAAATTGATCCAAAATCAAAACAAAACAATTGCCAGCAGCTTGTGACCCCAGACAGAGTTGCATGACACACCCACATCTCCGATGATTGCTCCTCCAAGAGTCAAAGTTCTTATTTTAATCCTGTATTAGCAATTAGCAAACATACAGTTAAGCATTATTATGCATTATTTCAGCGGTCAGCTAAAGTATGACCTCCATGGTCCCAAGCTGCAAACTGCCATGAGAATAAGCAAGAATACGTAACTTATCCCCTTCACTTTTAGCAACCCCCCACTAATCTGACTAGTTACCATAGAAACACAATAAACTTACAGCACAAAAATACAAAGCAAATAGAGAACAGATACATGACTCTCAGGTCTAGTTATATGCTGTATGAATCCATGACCACCAACATTCATCGCTTTTCTCAATACTCATTCAAGCCTTTACCGCCATTAGACTTCCTCATGCCACCATTATCTGAACTACTCTCCCACCAACATTCTCTTCTGAAGTTCCAGTCTGCAATCACGGTTTACCCACAACCCAGACTACTGGCTGCACTGCTTTCCAGGCTAGCAAGGCTTTGAACAAAATGCTGGAAGAACTCAGCAGGTCAGGCAGCATCTGTGGAGGAAAACGGACAGTTGACATTTCCAGTTGAGACCTTTCATCTGCATCCAACCCGAAAGTTTAACGGTGCATTTCTCTCCACATACACATGAGATTCTGCAGATGCTCAAAGTCCAGAGCAACACACACACAAAATGCTGGAGGAACTCAGCAGGTCAGGCAGCACCTATGGAGAGGAATAAGCAGTTTATGCTTTGGGCTGAGTCCTTTCATCAAGACTGGGTCCATGCAGTCCTAATAAAGGGTCTAGGCTCAAAGAGTCAACTATTAATTCCTCTCCGTAGATGCTACCTGACCTGCTGAGTTCCTCCAGCAGTTTGTGTTTGTCGCTTCACAGTTGCAACGATGAGTTTCTCCAGTGTTTTGTATATTGCTCCAGATTCCAACATCTACAGTCTCTTGTGTCTCCAGCAAGGCTTTGATGTTACAGCAAACAATCTGCTGGAGGTTGAGTGGCATCTGGCAGGGGAGGGGAATTTTGGGTCAAAACACTGCATCCAGAGCAGGTGCACCATCCTGACGCATGGTTTCAGCCCATAGCATTGACAGTTCCTTCCCCCCCCATCCCCCCTACAGATGCTGCTCAACACACTGAGTTCCTCCAGAAACTCAATGGTTGCTCCACATTCCAACATCTGCAGTCTTTTGTATCTCCAGCAAGGCTTTGTGTTGACAATTTTGGACCTCTTTTCAAATTTCCCCATGGAATTCACTCCTCCCTGTCACTGCAACATGCTCTTCCTCCCCAACCCATGATCACAAGATCGCGAATTCCAGTCTTCTCTGCTGAATTGGTTTCTACCTCTCCTCTTCTGGCATACGTGTCTGGTACTGCCCTGGAACTGCGCTGTGGAATTCTCTCTGTAAACCTCACCACCTCTCCACATTTCTCACCAGCTTGAAGATAATTCCTAAAATCTACTCCTTGTCCAAGCTTTTGGTCATGCTGCTGCCTCACGGCGCCAGTGACGTGGGCTTATTATTTTTATTTGGAAACATCGCACAGTAACAGGCCCCTCTGGCCCAATGAACCCACACCAGCTAATTACAACTATGTGACCAATTAAACTAATCTGTATGGTTTTGGTATGAGGCAGGACACCACATTCCAAAACCAGAGGAGACACACGCAGTCACAAACTCCTTATGGACAGTGACAGAAATGAACCTGGCTTACTGACACTGTATTATTGATACACTAGCTGCCCCGCCACTGTGCTGGCCCAAATCAATTGGTGCTCTCTGTATGGAGTCAAGTTAAATTGAGTTTATTGATGTATGCCAAATATAATGAGGTACCTGTACAGTCTGTGCCTGCATCACAAACACGTAGAATCTAATGCACACTGAACATAATGAAAAGACCAGAAGATATAGGAGCAGAAGTAGGCCATTCAGACCATCGAGTCTGCTCCGCCATTCAATCAGGGCTGATCTAGTTCTTCCAGTCATCTCCATTCGCCTGCCTTCTCCCCATACCCTTTGATGCCCTGGCTAATCAAGAACCTATCTATCTCTCCCTTAAATGCACCCAATGACTTTGCCTCTGCAGCCACTTGTGGCAACAAATTCCACAGATTTACCACCCACTGACTAAAGTAATTTCTCTGCAACTCTGTTCTAAATGGACATCTTCAATCCTGAAGTTGTGCCCTCTTGCCCTAGACTCCCCTACCATGAGAAATAACTTGCCATAGCAAATCTGTTCAGGCCTTTTAACATTTGGAATGTTTCTATGAGAAATCCCCCCCCCCCCCCCACACTTCTCCTGAACTCCAGGGAATACAGCCCAAGAGCTGCCAGACGTTCCTCATACAGTAACCCTTTCATTGCTGGAATAATTGTTGTTAATCTTCTCCGAACCCTCTCCAATATCAGTATATCCTTTCTAAAATAAGGAACCCAAAACTGCACACAATACTCCAAGTGTGGTCTCACAAGTGCCTTATAGAACCTCAACATCACATCCCTGCTCTTATATTCTATTCCTCTAGAAATTATGCCAACATTGCATTTGTCTTCTTCACCACTCACTCAACCTGGAGGTTAATCTTTAGGGTATCCTGCACAAGGACTCCCAAGTCCCTTTCCATCTCTGCATTCTGAATTCTCTCCCGATCTAAATAATAGCCTGTCCATTTATTTCTTCCACCAAAGTGCATGACCATACACTTTCCAACATTGTATTTTATTTGCCACTTCTTTGCCCATTCCCCTAAATTATCTAAGTCTCTCTGCAGGTCTCTGTTTAGCAGATAGTGGGGAAAAAACTTTGCAAAACAAGACAGTAGTGCAAAAAAAAATCATGGACAAGTCCATGAATGTGCAAGAGATAAATTGTAAACTTGTTTATTACTATCACAAGAACCAAAGTATAGTGAAAATCTGCTTTTTACATGCCATCCATAGAGCTCATATTAGTACATTGAGGTAGTTCAAGGGAAAGCAATAACAGAATGCAGAATAAAGTGTCACAGTTATAGAGGAAGTGCAGTGTAGGCAGACAATGAGGTGTAAGGTCATGAAGAGGTAGATTGTGAGGTCAAACATTCATTTCTCCACATAAGAGGTCTGTCAAGTGTTCCATAGTGTTCCACTGCTGAGGCAGGATTAAGGTTATACAGACACAAAAGTTTCTGTAGATGTTGTAAGTCTTGAGCAACACACACACAATGCTGGAGGAACTCAGCAGGTCAGGCAGCATCTACAGAGGGAAATAAACAATTCTGATTAAGTCCTGATGAAGGGTCTTGGCCCGAAACATCGACTGTTCATTTCCCTCCATGGATGCTGCCTGACTTGCTGAGCTCCCCCAGTATCTTGTGTGTGCTAAACTGATAAATTCTTACAGTGAATATTTTGTACCTTATTATGGATGTTGGAAGGATAGTCTCTAAAACTCTTCAATGCCATCCCTCTAATTTTGCCGCACAAAATGACAAAGCCAGTTTTTTGAAAAACGTTCTCCTGACTGAAGGATTAGAGATGTAAATGAATAAATTGTCAAGTGTTTATGCAATTAGTGTTTACTTGGATAACAGACTGTCGGTGTCTCTTAAGATACTTCAGTGATTTGTGAGACAAAGGTTATCAAATAATTTCTCAGAGCTGCAGTTTTCACTATATTGCTCCTAAATGTGATATACTTAATTATAACATTACTACAGAGAGCAGTGGTCTCCGGGTACCTTAAGGGCACATTTCTCCTCACCATCAGTAGTATCTACAGGAGGCACTGCTTCAGAAAAGCAATATCCATCATCAAAGATCCCCATCATCTGCTCCATGCCATCTTTTCACAAAGATCGTCAGGCAGGAAGTACAAAGGTCCCACAGCTCCAGATTCAAGAACAGCTATTTCCCTTCAACCATTGGGTTCTTGAGCCAACTGGTACAACTCTATTAGCTACATTATGACCAATTCAATCACTTTGCACTGAAATTGTCTTTTTGTTGTAATTGTGTTCTTTCTTATAAAAATCAGGGATAATTAATGTTTTGCCTGAGAATGTTGTGCCTCTAATGCTATGTGTCTGTGATGTTGCTGTCACAATGTTTTTCATTACACCTGTGCATGCATGTACTTGGGTATATGTCAATAAACTTGACTTCAATTCATGTTGGCTTATTTTTATACCCTTTCTTAGCATAATCTAAAGAAATCCAAATTAAACAATGAGACGTTAAAAAGGGATAAACTGAGAATTGATAGAATGAACGTGAAATACGATAGGAAAATCAAAGTGAGGCAACACAACTAGAACAAATCCAGCCAATCTACCATTTGCCATGCAGCTGATCCAGCAATTAGCCACACTCAGAAATCATGCCCACACTTCGCATGCTTCACAGGCGCCATGATAGCGTAATGGTTATCTCAACGCTATTGCAGCACTGGAGTTGAAAGTTCAATCCCAGTGTCCTCTGTAAGGAGTCTCTGGATATGCTCCTCATGGAATGCATGGGCTTTTCTCCAGGTCCTTCAGTTACCTGCCACCATCCAAACACGTATTGGGTAGGTTAATTGGTCATTGTAAATTGTCCCATGATTAAGTTAGGATTGCTGGGGGTGCAGCTCAAAGGGTCAGAAGGGCATATTCCAGGCTGTATCTTTAAATAAGTAAAATCACTAACTTTTCCACTGTAAGCATATATCATCGGCTCCTCATCTTTTTCCCATGTATTTATAGCTGCTGGTTGTCATTTTCAAGGTTCACAAGAAATCAACAAGTGCACATTCAGAACATCAAGTTGTTCAGCGTTTTCATTATTTTAAATTATATTCTATTTGTGATATTTTTTCTAAAGGCTGTTTGCCATTGTGGATCTATTTTCGGGATCCTACTGTCCTCCAAGTGTCCATGGTGTTGGCACACAAACACGATTCCCCACTTCGTTCTCACCTGCCTGGATAAGAGAGCATGACCTATGAGGAAAGATTGAGTGAACAAGGGCTTTTCTCTTTGGAGCGAAGGAGAATGAGAAGTGACCTTCATAGAAGTGTGCAAGATTGGTAAGAGGCAATAATTCTTTCTAGGGTAGAAATGGTATAATTTTAAGGTGATTGGAGGAAAGTATAGAGGGCATGTCAGAGCTAAGATTTTTTTTACACAGCGAGTGATGGGTGCATGGAAAAAGCTGCCAGGGGTAATGGTAGAGGCAGATACATTAGGAATATTTAAGAAACTCTTAATAGGTACATGGATGGTTATGTAGCAGATAAGGGTTAGATTGATCCTAGAGTAAGTTATAAGGTTTGTACTGTGCTGTAGTTACTTATGTTCTATGAAAATAGTGCCTGGGTCTATCAACCATCTTCATGCTCCGAATAGCATCTTCCATATCTCTTCCACCACCCAGTTTGGTTGTAGTTTGCAGCAGGTCTATGTTAACCCAACCAAATATAAGATGGAAATTTTCACAAACACAGGAGATCCTGCAGATGCTGGAAGATCTTGAGCAACACACTCAAAATGTTGAAGGAACGTAGCAAGTCAGACATGGAGAGAAATAAACAGTCAAAGTTTTGGGCCAAAACCCTTCATCGGGACTGGAAAGGAAGGGAGCAGAAGAAGGTGGAAGGAAGCTGAGGAGTACAAGTGGGGAAGGGGAGGGGGTTAAAGTAAGAAGCTGGGAGGGGATAGGTGGGAGGGATAAAGGGCTGAAGAAAGAAGAATCTAATAGGAGAGCATATGGAAAAAAAGAAAGGAGGAGGGGACCCAGAGGGAGGTGAGGAGATGAAAAGGGGAGAATGGGGAATGCAAATAGTGAGAAGGGAGGTGGTGGAGTTAGAGAAGGTTAGAGAAATGAAAATTTATGCCATCAGGTTGGTGGCTACCCAGGCAGAATATGAAGTGTTGATCCTTCAACATGAGTTTAGCCTCATCATGGCAGTAGTGAAGGCCATGGACAGACATGTTGGAATGGGAATGGGACAACGTCTTACTTGTGCATAGGAGATATGATATATATTTACCAGGGCACTGCCTGGATTAGAGGGCAGTTGCTGCAGGAGAGGTTGGTCATACCAGTGTTTTTTCTCTGGAGTGACAGAAGCTGAGACGAGACCTGATCGAAGTTTATAAAACTTAGAGAGGCATAGACAGAATATGCAGCTGGCATTTATTTCCTATGGTAAAAATGTCTAATACTAGAGGGCATGCAAGGAGAGAGGGAAAAAATTCAAAGATGTGCCGGACAAATTTACTTTACACACTTAGTGGCGGGTGCCCAGAATGCGCTGTCTGGGGTGGTGGTAGAGGTAGATGCAACAAAGGTGTTTAAGAGAATCTCAGACATGCTCTTGAACATTCAGAGAATGGAGGGATATAGGCCATGTACAGGCAGAAGAAATTCATGTAATACACACAACATTAGTGTAATTAGGGGTTAGTGTAATTAGGCATCATTACACTAATTAGCTTAGCACAAAATTGTGGGCAGCAGGGTCTGTTCTTATGTTGTATCGTTCAATGTCCCCATACAAAATGCTTGTTATTAGAGTCCCACGCCTGGGAATTTGCTATTACCTGCAAACACATCCACTCAATAAGGGGTTTCAAATCTCCAGTTTATCATTTGAAAATGTAGAAAAGGTTTGTATATTGTGGAGAGATGGGTGACAGTGAACTTCAAGATTAATATATGCATTTACAGACCTGATGAAGGGTCTCGGCTTGAAAAGTCGACTGCTTATTCACTTACATAGATGCTGCCTGACCTGCTGAGTTCCTCCGGCATTTTGTGCGCGTTGCTGTAGATTTCCAGCGCCTGCAGACTTTCTCATGTTTGTATAAATGTCAATACATAAATTTAATCTTTTTAAAAGAAAAATGTTATTCTTGATGATCAACTCTTGAATCATTACTAACCATGTCACCCAAGGCAATCAGAGGTGAAGTTTAACACAAAACTTCCAACTATAACCTGAACACTCTTAGCAATAACATTGCACAGACAAGCCCCTCTCCAACCAAAAATCATGTTATTAAAAACAGTGTTAACAGTGAAAATGTAGCTTCGTGTTTCTTTGGGCGCAGCAGTTAGCGCAACACTATTACAGCTTGGGGAGTTCAATTCCGCGACTGTCTGTAAGGGCTTTGTACATTCTCCCTGTGAACCACATAGGCTTCCTTTGAGCTCCAGTTTCCTCCCACAGTCCAAAGACATACAGGTTGGTAGGTTAATTAGTCTTTGTAAATTGTCTGCGATTAGGCTTGGCTTAAATAGCTGGATGATGCGGCTCTTTGGGCTAGAAGGGGCTGTTCCATGCTCAACCGCTATATAAAAATAAAAATAAATAAAATAAATATTAAGTATCAAATGAAAATGGTCCAACTCAATTCCCAAACTGATCCCTATTACCATAAGTCTATCAATGACCCATGTGCCTTTTTACATGTTTGGAGTGTGACATCCCTACTCCTCTAACAGCAGTAATTAGAAATAATCAAGTGGGTGTTAATTGGATATAATGAAACAATCTCTAGTCTGACTGAACCTGGTATTTGCCTCTTACCAGTAATTACAATCACTAAGTACTCATTCTAATCTCTTTCTTCTCGTGAAGCCAAACAGAGGTGCAGTATTTGCACAGCTGATGGTTTGTTTTGTCTGCAATTTAAAACTGGTTTAAACCAGGAAACTCATAATTTGCCAAGCTGTCACCAGCTGCTGGAATTTAACAAAGGCACCCGGCCACTTCATGATAATAGCAGAGTTTATGACATCCAAAGAAAAGGGCAGCTATTAATTAAACTGACCCTTAAACAAGCTTTAAATGGTTTGAGCACCTGGATGTACAAGGAAACAAAGAATTTTAAAAAGAACTAAGTTCTTTACCACCTGCTGTGCATTATTTTCATGTAAAAGTTCTGGCCAAAATCTTAACTTAAGTGAAATCTTTTCCATTTTGATAATGAGCTTCCACCAATAGAGAACTAAAGATAGCTCATGAAGAAAGAACAGTACACAACACAGGAACAGGCCCTTTGGGCCACAGTGGTGTGCCAAAAATAATTAAATTAGTAATCAAATTCCCAACTAAACTAATCCCTTCTGTTTGCACAATCTCCATGATCCTTCATTGCCTGCACATTCACAGGCCTACCTGTTTTGTTATTATATTTTAAACCAAGCGAGGGTAGCTGGCGGCCAGATAGGGACATGCCTGTCCTAGCGTGCTAAGTCAGCTCCAGAGGACAGGGTGGATGAGATCTACAGTGAGATCCAACAGCTTGGAAGGCAGTTCTGCAACACTCTGTGGACAGCAAAGGGCTTTAAAGATACTGAAGATGTCATGGCCGTCCACTGCAACCAAGACCCCAGTTTGACATGTTTGTTCGTACCACTGGACCCAGACTTCTGAGGTGGAGAGAGTGGAACTGCCCCAGTGCAATGGCTTTTCCACTTTAAAACCTCTCCCGCACAGGTTTCCTGTCATTAGTGGATACGACGGATATAACACCAGTTAGGCCCTTCAAGCCACACTGCCCGGCAACCCCCAATTTAACTTCAGCCTTATCATGTGATAATTTACACTGATCAACTAACCTACTAACCAGTACAAGGATGTGAAGAAAACCCACGCATTCTACAGGGACAACGTACAGACTCCTTACTGTTGATGTCAGAATTGAGCTCTGAACTCCAATGTCCTGCGCTGTATTGGCGTCCCACCAACCGTTAGGCTGCTGCTGTGCCATACAAGGAGTCACTTGAAAGCCACTATCAGATCTTGCCTCCACTACCACCCCCATCAGCACATTCCACTCTGTGTGTGTAAAATCTGCCCCGCACATCTCCTTTGAACTTAACCTCTCTCATCTTAAATGCATGGCCTCTTGTATTAGATATTTCAGCTCTAGGAGAAAGATACTGTCTCCTTATAATATATATATATATACACCTCCAATATTCTAACGCACCTCCCCTCAGACTCTGCTATTCCAGAGGAAACGGAGGGCAGCTTTGTTGGCAGATATTGGAGAGTTAAAATCAAAGAGATATTTCACTGGAACTAGCACCTTATCATTAATTATTGGGATCTACCAATGCCTTAGAATTTAATCGGTAAACACATGAGGATCTGCAGATGCTGGAAATCTAGAGCAACACACAAAAGTGTTAGAGGAACTCAGCAGGTTAAGCAACATCCAAGGAGAGAAATAAACTGAATATTTTGGGTCGAGACCCTTCATCAGGAAGGGAGGGGGCAGAAGCCAGAATAAGAAGATGAGGCGAGGGTAAGGTGTAAGGAGGGAGAGGAGAAAAGTTAACAGAAGTTAGAGAAATGGAAGTTCATTCAGGTTGGAATATGAGGGGTTGCTCCTTCAACTGAAGTTTGGCCTCATCGTGACAGTAGAGGAGACCACGGACAGACACGTCAGAATGGGAATGGGAAGTTAGATAGATAGATAGATACTTTATTCATCCCCATGGGGAAATTCAACTTTTTTTCCAATGTCCCATACACTTGTTGTAGCAAAACTAATAACATACAATACTTAACTCAGTAAAAAATATGATATGCATCTAAATCACTATCTCAAAAAGCATTAATAATAGCTTTTAAAAAGTTCTTAAGTCCTGGTGGTTGAATTGTAAAGCCTAATGGCATTGGGGAGTATTGACCTCTTCATCCTGTCTGAGGAGCATTGCATCGATAGTAACCTGTTGCTGAAACTGCTTCTCTGTCTCTGGATGGTGCTATGTAGAGGATGTTCAGAGTTTTCCATAATTGACTGTAGCCTACTCAGTGCCCTTTGCTCAGCTACCGATGTTAAACTCTCCAGTACTTTGCCCACGACAGAGCCCGCCTTCCTTACCAGCTTATTAAGACGTGAGGCGTCCCTCTTCTTAATGCTTCCTCCCCAACACGCCACCACAAAGAAGAGGGCACTCTCCACAACTGACCTATAGAACATCTTCAGCATCTCACTACAGACATTGAATGACGCCAACCTTCTAAGGAAGTACAGTCGACTCTGTGCCTTCCTGCACAAGGCATCTGTGTTGGCAGTCCAGTCTAGCTTCTCGTCTAACTGTACTCCCAGATACTTGTAGGTCTTAACCTGCTCCACACATTCTCCATTAATGATCACTGGCTCCATATGAGGCCTAGATCTCCTAAAGTCCACCACCATCTCCTTGGTCTTGGTGATATTGAGACGCAGGTAGTTTGAGTTGCACCATATCACAAAGTCCTGTATCAGTTTCCTATACTCCTCCTCCTGTCCATTCCTGACACACCCCACTATGGCCGTGTCATCAGCGAACTTCTGCACATGGCAGTTGAATTGAAATGAGTGGCCGTCAGGATATCCTGCCTCTTGAGATGGACAGAGTAAAGGTGCTTGACAAAACACTTCCCAGATCCTTGTCAGGTCTATTAATTAGAATTAGATTCATCACTAAAACTCCTTCTTCCATTTTTGATTTTCAATCAGCATTTAACTAAGAGTGATCGTTCTGCTGGTCTGTTCAAACAGCTGTAAATACCGTTGCATATGGTTCAAATTTGTTAAGAAGGATATGATGAATGTCACAACTGGAAGCTTTAAGTTTGACAGGTTGGCTGGTGTAACTTTTAAGTGTGACAGGTTTTAAATCACGAACTATACATTACTGTTCTTTTCTACGTCATGCCTGACAGATTCCAACATGTTCCCTGCTACTTATAACTGAATGGCATCATCTGACCTTGAGCAGAACAGTAGTACAAGCTCAAAACTAATTTTGTTCCAGCAGATTTTCAACAAAAATATTTCATAAACAAGTAAATGGGACACCTTTTTATAGTAATTACAATTAATGGAAGCCTGAGAGGAAAATGCAGGGATTTTGACATCTTAACAAAATTTCTCCAGTGTCCATTAACTTATGGCTGTCAGGCACATTAGGTCGTAGAGCAGCACTTTTTTTGGCTGAACAAAGCTGACAAACCTGAACTATTCTATATATCCAGACAATCATAATTCTGAATACAAACAGCCTCCCACACCTACCTCCAAGAGCAGCTAAGTTTTCACATTCGAATTCAGTCAGTAGGAGACGTTGCTTCCTGTTTACCTCACAAAAAATCTGAAGATTAACAAGTGGAAGAATTTTTCAGATTCTGTTGAAGAGGCAGAAATGACTCATTCACTACGCTCAAAGAGATTGAATTCAATTACTTCTGTTTTGTGTGGATGATCTAAAAGGGGTTAAGTAGCTCCAGTCAGATGTACATCAGATTTTGAGAGGCACAGATAGGGTAGATAGTCAAAATCTTTATTTCCCTCCCTAGTTAATTGCATCAAATGTAAGAGAAAAATAGGTTTATATGCTCTCTTCAAAGGCAGGAGGAATGAAGTTGAGAATGGGAATGGAGAAATACAACAGACATGGTTGAATGATAGAGCAGACTCAATGGGCCGAATGGTCTAATTGTGCTCTTATGTCTTATAGTTTAAAGTGAGAGCAAGGAGTTTTAAAGGGGGAGCTGAAGGGTAAGGTTTTTTTTAAACACAGAGAGTGATTGATATCTGGAATACCTAGAGGAGGTGGTGGAATCACATATAATTAATGTTTAGTGGGCACCTAGACGGGCAAGTACATAAGCAAAGCACAGAAGGATATGGTCCTCACCTGGGAAAATGGGATTAGTATAGATGGCTAAAGTGGTCAATATGAAGGTAATTGGCTGAAAGGCCCGATTCTGTGCTGTACAACTACATGACACATCTATATTTACCGTCGTCTTCAAATCATCTCCAGTCAAACTGATGAAACTGCTGAATCCTGTCAACTGACTTAATAACTGGATCAGCACAATGCAAAATGCAGGCAAAGCAGCTTTACAGCAAATCAAACCACACAGTCTGACCAGGGTACACACAAGATGCTGGAGGAACTCAGCAGACCGGGCAGAATCTCTGGAAAAGAGTGAACAGTCACCGCTTCAGGCAGAGACCCTTTACGAGTCCTGATGGAGGGTCTCAGTCTGAAGCATCAACTGTTTACTATTTTCCGTAGATGCTGCCTGGCCTGTTGAGTTCCTCTATCATTTTGTGCGTGTTGCGTGGATTTCCAACTTCTGCAGATTTTCTCATGTTTGTGGTATAACCAGGCTATTTCAGACTAAGACACCAATAAACCTATTTTGTCTATTTCAAAAAATTATTCATCAACTTACTCACCATTGTTCCTAAATTTCCAAAAAACTTGCATGGTGAGTCATCATAAGCACACAAAAATGATTGAGGAACTCAGTGGGCTGAGTCGAGAGCCCATCTCCCTCCCCAGATTCTGCTTCACCTGCTGAGTTCCTCCAGCAGTTTGTGCATTGCTCCAAACTCCTGCATCTACATTCTCCTGTCTCCATGGCCAGTTATTAGGCTATTATACCCACTAAGCATAGTGGTTAGCATAACACTTGACAATGTCAACAATCAGGGATCAATTCCCGCAGTTGTCTGTAAGAAGTTTCTATGTTCTCCCCGTGACCACGTGGATTTCCTCCCACATTCCAAGGATCTACAGGTTAGTAAGTTCTGGACATGTTATTTTGGCACTGGAAGCACAGCAATGCATGGACTGTCCCAACACATCCTCAGACTGTGTTGGTCATTGATACAAAGATAAATTTCACTATGCTTCTAACTTGACCAGGTGCCATACTTAACAAGCTATGAGGCCCATGGTATTACAGGGAAGATTCCAGCTTGGATGAAGCAGTGGCTGATTGGCAGAAGGCAAAGAGTGGGAATGAAGGGAGTCTTTTCTGGTTGGCTGCTGGTGATTAGTGGTGTTCCACAGGAGTTTGTGTTGGGACTGATTCTTTTTATGTTATACAGTGCCTATAAAAAGTAATCACTCCCCTTGGAAATGTTCATGCGTAATTGCTTTACACATTGAATCACAGTGGATTTGACACTGATCAACAGAAAAAGTCTCTTTCAGCTCAAAGTGAAAACAGATCTCCACAAAGTGATTGAAATTAATTACAAATATAAAACACAAAATAATTGATTGCATCAGTATTCACCCACTTTAATATGACACACCAAATTATCACTGGAGCAGCCAATTGGTTTTAGAAGTCACATAAATGGAGATCTGTGTGCCGTCAAGGTGTTTCAATGGATTGTAGTAAAAATTCACCTGTATCTGGAAGGTCCAACTGCTGGTGAGTCAATATCCTAGTGAAAACTACACCATGAAGACAAAAGAACATTCCAAGCAACTCCATGAAAAGGTTATTGAAAAGCACAAGTCAGGAGATGGATAAAAGAAAATTTCCAAGTCACTGAATATGCCTTAGTGTACAGTTAAGTCAATCATCAAGAAACGGAAAGAATATGGCACAGCTGTAAATCTGCCTAGAGCAGGCCATCCTCAAAAACTGAGTGACCATGCAAGAAGGTGACTAGTGAGGGATGCTATCTATGACAACTCTGGAGGAGTTACAAGCTCCAGTGTCTGAGATGGGAGAGAGTGCACATACAACGACTGTTGCCCAGGTGCTTCACCAGTCACAGCTTTATGGGAGAGTGGCAAAGAGAAAGCCACTGCTGAAAAAAAACCTCACATCTCAGCTAGAATTTGCCAGAAGGCATGTGGGAGACCCTTAAGTCAGCTGGAAGAAGGTTCTATGATCTGATGAAACCAAAATTGAGTTATTGGCCATCAAACTAAATGTTACATTTGGCGTAAACCAGACTCCACACATCATCAAGAACACACCATCCCTACCATGAAGCATGGTGGTGGCTGCATCATGCTGTGGGGATGCTTCATTGCAGCAGGACCTGGAAGGTCTGCGAAGGTAGAGGGTAAAATGAATGCAGCGAAATACAGGGGAAACCCGATGCAGTCTGCAGGAGAACTGCAACTTGGGAGAAGGTTTGTTTTCCAGCAAGACAACAACCTCAACCATAAAGCCACAGCTACACAGGAATGGTTTAAAAACAACAAAGATAATGTCCTGCAGTGACCAAACCAGAGTCCAGACCTCAATCCAATTGACAATTTGTGGCTGGACTTGAAAATGGGTGTTTTCTCACAAATCCCATGCAATGTGACAGAGCTCACACAGTTCTGTAAAGAAGAATGGGAAAAATTGCAGTGTTCAAATGTGCAAAGCTGATAGAGACCTATCTACACAGACTCAAGGCTATAATTGCTGTCAAAGGTGTATCTACTAAATACTGACTTGAAGGGGGTGAGTATTTATTCAATCACTTATTTTGTGTATTATAATTGTAATTAACTTAGATCACTTTGACATGAAAGAGTCTTTTTCTAAAAGCCAAATTACATCTACTGTGATTCAATGCTGTAAAACAGTAAAACATGAAAACTTCCAAGGGGGAGTGAATACTTCCTAAAGGCTCTGTATGCCAATGATTTGGATGATGGGGTTGATGGCTTCATTGCAAAGCTTGCAGATGTTATGAAGGGGCAGGTAGTTTTGAGGAAGTTGAGAGATTACAGGACTCAGACTTATAGGAGAATGGCCAAAGAAGTGGCAGATGGAATCCAGTGTTGGGAAGTGTATGGTCATGCACTTTTGTAGAAGAAATGAAAGGATTGACAATATTCTAATTGGAGACAAAATACAAAAACTGAGGTGCAAAGGGACTTGAGAGTCCTTGTGCAGGATTCCCTAAAGGTTAATTTGCAGGTTGATTTGTGGTGAGGAAGACAAATGCGATGTTAGCATTCATTTCAAGAGGACTAGAATATAAAAGCAAGAAGGTAATGCTGAGATCTTATAAAACACTGGTGAGGCCTCATTTGGAGTATAGTGAGAAGTTTTGGGCCCCTTAGAAAGGAAGTGATGAAACTTAAGAGGATTCAAAAGAGGTTCATGAAAATGATTCCAGGATTGAATGGCTTGTCATATGAAGAGCATCTGATGGCTCAGGACTAATATTCACTAGAGTTCAGAAGAATGAGGGGTGACCTCATTGAAACATATTGAATGGTGAACGGTCTTGATAGAATTGATGTGGAGAGGGTGTAGCCGGAGCGGGCCCACAGCCTCAGCTCATCACATAAAGGAGTGAAACATCGCAGAGCCAACAGACATGAAGCCTGGGGTAGCTAGAGCAGGCTCACAGCCTCAGCGCAGCAAAGAGCTGAGTAAACATTGCAGAGCAGCGAGGAGAACCGGCCCAGCCCTTGCCTCTGATCCCAACACCCTGCCTTTTCAATCCATTTGGGCCGGCATTTAAATCATCCAAACAGCGGCTTGTTCCTCGCTCTGAGACCTAGGTCCTGTCGCACTGATACACTCTGGGGCCTGAACCCCACCGCCACGTTTTGACCTGTACTCAACCTTTCCAAATGAGCACGGCACTTTGATTGATCAAATCTTGCTCTTGGTTTAAGTGGATGGGCTCCAAATCTACCTCTCCTCTGCTCCACATGTCCCGACACCATCTCGAACATGCCTCGAATTTGCTCCAACTCCATCTCGATCATGCCTTGACCTCTCCCAGACTCACACCCACACACTTCACCCTTTTATTTCAGCCTCGCCTTCAGAAGAGCTGCTGCATCATAGTTCTACCAACATAGTGTCAATCCTAATTTTGGGTACTATAATCGTATAGCTTCCCATGTTCTCATGTTTCCTTGCACATCCTAAAAATCTGGGGTTGAAGGGTAAATTGCCCCGTTATTGTAAAGTGATCAAAGTGGAAGGGACAATGCAGGGAAAGCTGATGGGAATGTAGGGATAATGCAATGGGATTAGTGTAAATTAGTTTAAGTGGTTGGTGCAGATTTGATGGATTAAAGGACCTATTTCAAAATACAAAATAAAATTTATTTTCAGAGTACATACATGTCAGCACATACAACCCTGAGATAATTCTTCTGTGAGCATACTTAGCAAGTCTATAGAACAGTAACTGTAAACAGGATCAATGGACAACAAACTGTGCAAATGCAAATGCAAATAAATAGCAATAAATAACAGGCATGAAACAGCAAGCTGAGGGGCCCTTAAAGTGAGACCATCAGTTGTGGGAACACCAAAAATAAAATGAGTATAGTTATCCCGTTTTGTTCAAGAGTCTACTGGTTGAGGGGTAGTACCTATTCTCGAACCTGCTGGCACAAGTCCTGAGGCTCCTGTACCTTCTACCTGATGGCAGCAGTAAGAGAAGAGCATGGCCTGGGTGGTGAGAATCTCTGATGATGGATGCTGCTTTCTTACAAGTGTTTCAAGTAGATGTGCTCAATGTTTGTTCTCAGTATTACGTTTTATTTATTTGCATACATTGTCTTCTTTTGCACATTGATTGTGTGCAGTTTTTCATTGATCCTGTTGCATTTCTTTGTTCTACTGTGAATGCCTGCAAGAAAATGAATCTCAAGGTTGTATCTGTTGACATATGTATGTACTCTGATAATAACTTGATTTTGATATTGAATATTTGTGTTGTGTGGCTTTATGACCCTTAGCAATTAAAGTTTCTGTTGATGATCCAGGCTTCACTGTAGCAATACATGTACAGCTTTACTTTAAAAATAATCTTAGCAAGCTAAAACTACAGAATAGAACATAGACTCTGATCACATTGGCTTTGTAAGTAACACATTGAATTTAATACAGTCAAATTTCCTTCTGTTAGATTCAAGAAAAATGTGAATAATGCATCGTTTTGGTAACAATTGTATTTCTGGGCAGCATGTTATTTATCATTAAAATGTTTAAATGGGTCAGAATAGATGGTTTTAGAAATATAAACACTCTGGTGTGAACTGAGAATCAGTAATTCCTCCTAGAAAGTAGCCATTACTCAGACAAGTAGATGGTTATTGACAGTATGGGAGAAAGCCGTTGTCCTGCAGCCAGTAACCTTGGTGGAGAGGCAATGTCACAAACAACACACCATCACTCTCTAAGATGTACAGCTTATTATTTAAAGGGAGACAAATGTCAGCACTGAGTGTCAGTACAAGGACATATCACCTGCCCTTTAACAAAACTTATCAACTTTTCCCCTTCATATACACTCAGTGGCCACTTCACTGGGTACCTTCCTTCTGTACGTAATAAAGAGGCCATTGAGTGTATGTCGCCCATCCACTTCAAGGTTGTGCATTCAGAGAAGCTCTTCTGCACACCACTGTTGTAATTCATAGCTATCTGAGTAATCGTCGCCTTCCTGTCAGCTTGAACCAGTCTGTCATTCTCCTCTGACCTCTCTCATTTACAAGGCATTTTCACCCACTGGATGCTCATTTTTGATTTTCGCACTATTCTCTGAAAGCTTTGGAGACGGTTGTGTGTGAAAATCCCAGGAGATGAGCAATTTCTGAGATACTCAAGCCACCCCATCTGGCACCAATCATTCCATGGTGAAAGTTACATAGATCACATTTATTCTCCATTCTGATGTTTTGGTCTGAACAACAACTGAATTTCTTGACCATGTCTGCGTGCTTTTATGCATTGGCTTGCTGCCGCATGATTAGCAGATTAGATATTTGTATCGAGCAGCAGGCGTACAGGTGTACCTAATAAAGTGGCCACTGAGTGTAATACAGGACCTCTTTAAACTTGCTGTTTCAAGTAAGTTTTACACTATAGTACCAGAGAACTATTACGCTTTTTGAAATTAGTGAGTTTACAACGACCTTTTCACAAAGTAAGCACTGAATTAATTTTAATGACTGCTGTAGTGTTAAACAGTCTGGAAAACCTCAATTTCATGGGAAGTGATGCTTACAGAAAAGTTAACATACATTAAGTTTTCCCTGTATTCTTGAAAAGTTTTATATATCCATTTACTGGTATAATTATATACTCATAAACTCTCTGGACTCTTCACACACATTTTTATTTGCAATTCAGCTTCACAGTGAAGGAAGTTAATGGACGTGCTGATCAGTGAAGTTAACATCAGAGCACATGTACGTTTTTGTGAACTTGGGGTGAGGACACTGTGTGGAATATACTGGTAAAATTCTCTGGTCAGCTGCGGCATAGCACGCATAAAGCACTTTCTCAGTCTTATTGTTTAAAAGCTTAGCCTCAGAAGAGCACCACCTACTGCATCGCTGGAATTTCTTATCTAGTTCCAGTTCCCACTGCATTTTGTGATCTCTTGATGAGTTTATTAATTTGCGGATAATTACTGCTGAATAAAAAGGAAAAATAGCAGACCTACTTGGAAATGGAGGAAGGCTATACAAATTCATTTTAATGAAGACTTCTACCCTGTCTGCTGGATGGGCTTCAAAACAGATCGAAGAAATCTGGTCACAGCACAACTATATGGATGAATTAACCTAAGACACATTTTCAGCAATGATGCCACAGCAGAAAATAGATAATTGTTTCAGTATGCTTTTAATGTTTTTAAGAAGATGGGAGGGACAGGAAGGACCACAAGCTGGCTGGTGATAGGTGAAACCAGGTGAGGTTCCTGCCAGATTGTACGCCTTCTCCTCCCATCTCCTTTATTCCTCTCTGTAGATGCTGCTTGATCTGCTGAGCTCCTCCACATGTGTGTGTGTTGCTCTGGATTTCCACCATCTGCCGAATCTCTTATCTTTACATTCAATGGCTTAACAGTAGCAGAAGGTGTCTAAAATATGTAGGTTTAAGATAAAGAATCAAAGATTGAGACCATCGAGGATATCTTCAAAATGACCTTCACCACCCAGGACATGTCCTCTTCTCATGACTACCATCAGGGAGGAGGTCCAGGGGCCTGAAGACGGATACCCAACATTTTACGGACAGCTTCTTTCCCTACGCTATTAAAATTCTGAATGTTTCATGTATAATACCACATTATTTTGTTCTCTTTAGAAACTATTTTTATATATATTTCTTAGTGTAACTTACAGTAAATTTTATGTAGAGCTACAAAACTAATTTCATGATATATGTCATTGATAATTAACCTGATTCTAATCTCCTTATATAGAATGATTTTTCAGCTTTGGAGTTGATGCAGAGTTTATCATTGAGTTAATTCCAACCATGAAGGGGACATTGTCTAAGAAAAGAGTAAGACACTCAGGTCATTGGTCACCGGAATTTAAAAGAACCTGGAGGTGATCTTAATGAAGCTTGCATAATTCTGAAGGAGTTCGGCAGATGGATGCCAAGAAATTTTCACCCTGTTCGGAATAAGTATTCAGTCATTTTACCATAAGATATAGGAGCAGAATTAGATCATTTAGCCCTTTGATTCTGCTCCACTACTCAATCATGGCTGATTTATTTTCCCTTCCAATCTCATTCTCCTGCCTTATCCCCATAATTTTTGATGCCCTTACTAATTAAGAAACTATCAAATTCCACTTTAAACATCAGAATCCAAATCAGATTTAATATCACTGGCATTACATGAGGAAATCTGCAGATGCTGGAAATTCAAACAACACATACAAAATGCTGGTGGAACACAGCAGGCCAGGCAGCATCTATAAGGAGAAGCACTGTTGATGTTTCGGGCCGAGACCCTTCGTCAGGACTAACTGGAGAGAAAGATACTGAGAGATTTGAAAGTTAGTCCTGACGAAGGGTCTCGGCCCGAAACGTCGACCATGCTTCTCCTTATAGATGCTGCCTGGCCTGCTGTGTTTCACTGGCATTAATTGTCTTTGTGGCATTAGTACAATGCAATACATAATAATAGAAATAAAGCAAACTGTTAATTACAGTATCTTTATATATACTGAAGAGTTAAATTAAGTAGTGCAAAAATAAAAATAAAAAAGTAGTCAGATAGTGTTCATGGGTTTGATATCCATTCAGAAATCAGATGGGAGAGGGGAAGAATCTGTTCCTGAATTATTGAGTGTGTGTCATCAGGCTTACCTATGACTTGGTTTCCTCAGCTGTCTGAGCCAATGAATTCCACAGATGCACCACCCTCCAACTAATTAAATTCCTCTTCAGCTGTCTTCTAAAGAGATTTCCTATTTTGCCCTCTGGTCCTCAACTCTCCCACAGCTGCACCTGTCCTCTCCATATTCATAGATCGCGAATGGGATGAGTTTCGTATCAAAGGATTATGAACCTTTGGAATTCTCTCCCTCAGAGCCGTGGAGGCCAAGCAATTATGCTTTTTACAAGTCAAAGATATGGAGATGTTCAGAGTTCAGGAAATTTAGGGGTTATGGGGATGAGACAAGGGGGTTAGCTGATCTACTCCTCACTGAGTGGCACACCCAGGCTGAAGGGCACACAAACTCACTCCTTCTTCTATTCTTATGTTCTTTAAGTGGATCTTTCATTTTTTTCTCAATGATTATTTATTTCTATTTATTTATTTATTTGTTTATTTGTTTATTGATTATTTTTGTATTTACACAGTTTGTTTCCTTTTGCATATTGGTCATTTGTCAGCCTCTACGTGCAGTTTTTCATTGATTCTGTTTTGTTTTGTTCTACTGTGAATGCCTGCAAGAGAATGAATCTCAGGGTCGTATCTGGTGATATAAATGTACTTCGACAATACACTTACTTCGAACTTTGAAGATTAAAGTGAAGGAATTAGGGCTTTTTTGGGGAAATCCGTAATTTTCCTGGAGGTATCCCATAAATCAACAGACTTATCAAATTCTACTTCATAACTTGGCCAAGTGAAATTTGATCACCTGACCTACAGAATCACAGATCCAGTGCATAACCACGTTTCAACCACAATAGAAAAAAATTGTTTTTGGCATGATGTTCTATCTACAGTTGTTGCAGCTCAGAAATTCTCATCTTCACACCCTATATAGAAAAGTGCCCAGTTTGGATTGGAATTCATACAAAAGTGTAGAACACTGATCACTTTTCTTCTCATTTCTTATCATGCCATAAAGATTGTTGCTACCCCATCCCACAGAAGGTATAATGAACAACTATCTCCAAGACATGCCAGCATAATCAGAGATAAAGAGTCCGAAGAGAGAGCAGATGCTGGAATCTGGAGCAAAATGCAAAAACCCGAAGGAATTCAGCAACTGTGGAGAGAACTGGACAGTCAACATTTCAGGTTGAGATCCTTCATCTCAATCAAGACATAGTCCAGGTCAACCCAAAAATGATGACTGTCAATTTCCTTCCAAAGCTGCTGCCTGAACTGCTGAATTCTTCCGGAATTCTTTGTTTAAATTCTCAGACAATGGCAGTATAACATGCAACACAGAAAGAAAATATGGCAATACAGGAATTGTAGTCAAGTATACAGGAACAATATTTTGCACTGTAAGTGGCCTTTACAATGCTTTGCGGTGAAACAAATATATAGAACATAGAACATTACAACACAGAACAAGGCTTTCAGCTCACCATTGTTGTGTGGACCTTTTAGCCTGCTCTAAAATCAATCCAAACCTTCCTGCCCATATAGCCTTCCAATTACCTCTCATCCTCTTCTGCCCCAAACAGAAAAGTCCTAGCTCACTCAATCTATCTCATAAGATATGCCCTCTAGTCCAGGAAGCATCCTGGTAAATATCCTCTGCACTAATGGTTCTACATCCTTCTAGTAATGAGGGACCAGAACTGAACACATGTGTAGTCTAACGAGAATTTTATAGAGCTGCAACGTTACCTTGCAGCTCTTGAACTCAACTCCCTGACTAATGAAAGCCAACACACCATGCACCTTTTTAACAACCCTACAAACTTGCACAGTAACTCTGAGGGAACTATGGATGTGGACGCCAAAATCCCTCTGTTCTTTCACACTGTCACGAGTCCTGTATCCTGATATCAAAGTCAATCTTCCAAAATAAATCATTTCACATTTTTCCAGGTTGTACTCCACCTGCCACTTCTCATTAGAAGTAACATAAAATTTCAGTTTGAGTCACAATTTTTAATCACGGATATGCTTGCCATGGTGTCATAGCGGTTAGCGCGACGCTATTACAGCTCTGGGCATTGAAGTTCGGAGTTCAATTCCGGCATCCCCTATAAGACGTTCGTGTATCCTTCCCGTGAATGTGTGGGCTTCCTCTCTGTGCTCTGGTTTCTTCCCACAGTCCAAAGATGTACCAGTTAATTGGTCATTGTAAATTGTCCCTTGATTAAGTAAGGAAATAGGTAGGTTGCTAGGCAGTGTTGATCGTTGGGCCAGAAGGGCCTGTGCCACACTATATCTCTAAATAAAATAAAATATCAGAGATCACTGCATAGGGTTCATAAAAACACCACAAATAACTTTTTCAAAGTTGTGCTGTAAGATAGCTGCCAACACCTCAGGATTAGAAGCTGAAAGTGGTCATGAATAGTGTATACTTTTAAATAATGGTCATTGGCAGCTGAACTACAGTGGCTGCTTTGCTCCATAAAGCTCGGAGAAAACAGAGAAAATAATTTGTCACTCAATTCCCTTCAAAAGCCATTATTTCACTGGGCAAAGCAGTCAGCCCTTAGTGACCCAGTCAAAGCAATAATATTGTTTGAACCATTTAATTCACTTGAAGTGGATACACAACTGATGTAATGCAACATTTTTGGTAAGCTTTAGGTTATGCAGCTGCTTACAAAGGTGGATTATTTAAGAAACAATTAAGTGCATATACAAAGCAATTTGCGAGCAGCCTCACTCCTTCAGCCTGCTAAGTGAAGTGCCTTTCAAGGCTGATTTATAACACTGTCGTTTTCAGAAGGCAGCATAATTAATAGGAGCATGGATGTCTAATTTCAGTGACTTCCAGAGAAAGTGGATTTCATTTGATTTATGATGGTTAGCAAGTTTGCATTTTATCAGTTCATTCGCTCATTATTTATGCTGATGACCAATTTCTATGGCTTGCTATCGCCCAGCCCTTCAGTAATCAAAGAGAAACACGATGCATTGCAGCATTTACAATGTGCTTGCCTCATTCAAAGAAGATAGGAACTGCGCTTAGTCCTTGGAATTTTCAGAAATTCGTGTACTACAGAAGCAACATTTCACATTGGGAACCCAACAAAACCTATAGGGCTGTAAGAATAGCATTTAGGGTTTGGCAAGATTTATAGGAATAATCCACGCCACCGAGGGTTTTAGAAGTTACCCCTTTGTAAGGGAAAGCCAAATAAATCTCCAGCTTTCTTCTCAGTTATCATCAGTCCCCAATTGATCGTTATAAACAGTAGCGGCTGGAGAGTCGATCTGGCTCCTCTTTTGTCTGTGAATAAACATTAATAAAAGACAGAGAAATGATAAAGCACCACTCACTGCCACAGGAAGTGATGCAGGAGGAATTTCCTGGATACATAGTCATCAAGAGAGATTCCACAGTAAGAAAAATCCAAATTGCCCTGTAAAGGATCTTTCCCTGCCTCTTGAGTTTTCTTTTATAAATGTTTACAATAAATTATATTTGAGTACTTGATGTTACATGATTTATATCCTAGATGAAGTAAAGTATTAAGACAATTTGCTGGAGGAACTCAACAGGTTGAGCTGCATTCATGGAAGGGTGGGAGTGATTAATTTTCAACATTTTGGGTGAAAACCCTACATCTTTGAGACAACAATTCCTCTATCCCACAGATGTTGCTTGATCTGCTAAGTTCCTCCAGCAGTTAGCTTGCTGCTCCAGATTGAAGACAGAAAGATTAGCTTTAGTTGTAAATGTACACCAAAACTGTGAAAGAATCACTGGTCTATGTTGTGTGCATCAAATCAAATCAGCAAGGATTATGCTGGCGGAAACCCGCAATTGTGGCCACGCTTTGGGCGCCAACATAGTACGCCAACAACTTACTAACCCAAACTCCTGTGTCTTTGGAATGTGAGAAGAAACTGGAGTACCCAGAGCAAACAAACACTGTTGTGGGAAGAATGTACAAACTCCTTACAAGCTGCGGCGGAAATCAAGCACTGACTAGTGTTCGCGGGCACCGTAAAACAATTGCACTAACTGTACAGATTGTGGCATCTGGGGTCCCTTGTGTTTCCAAGTCACTTTTTAAACTTATTTCTGCCTTCTTTGCTCACCTTTTCTCTAGAAGACATAACTAATTCTACAGTATACAACATTAGAAACGATTCAGTATCTGTGAAGGTGGTGCCGAGACCCAGTGTAGCTCTAATGAAAACCCACCAACTCAGTGTGACCTACTGATTATAACTGGGAGCCTGCAATTGGGCCAGTTATTGATGATGAGGCTGCACTGGAATATTGCTCCATACTATTGGAAAGACGTCTCTAAGCTGAAAAGATTGCGAAGCAGATTTACAGGCATGTTGCCAGGACTCGAGGGACTGAGTTATGGAGAGACGTCAAGCAAGTTGGGAATGTTTTTACTGGAGTGTCAGAGAATGAGGGGTGATCATACAGAGGTGTGTAAATTCATGAAAGGGCCAATATGCATGTCTTTTTCCAGGAGCTGAGGAAAAGCCAGCTCAAGTGGTGCATGTGAGCTCAGTTTCAATGTTTCAGAGAAGTTTGGATAGGTACATTGATAGTAGAGATATGGAGGGTTAAGGTCTGGATGCAGGTCGCTGGGAGTAGGCAGTTTAAATTGTTCAGCATGGACTAGATGGGCCAAAAGGCCTGTTTCTGTGCTGTATTTTTCTATTAACTCTATGACTGTGATCAAGAATTAGAGAGGGGAAGAGATTTAATAGGAGCCTGAGGGGCATCTTTTTCACCCAGACAGCAGTCAGTATATGGAAAGAGCTGCCAGTGGAGATGGTCGAGCCAGGTACAATACCAACACTTAAAAGGTCCTTCAGTAGGTACGTGGGTAGGAAAGGTTTATTTATTTATTGAGAGATGCTGTGCAAGCACATCTGTGCACATCAGACCTCACCAGCTTCTGCTACAATGGGAATGAGCAAAATTCAGCAGATTAACTTCTGGAAGAGCCGGTTTGTCTGAACATGGTGGCGGGCTCCAGGCCCAGAGTGTATCAAAGCACCTGGGCCCGGGTCCCAGCACAGCGAACAACCCAGTGCTTGGACAGTATAAATGCCGGGCCAGAAGGGCTGAAAAGGCAGGGTGTTCGGGCTGGGGCCAGTTCTGATTGCTACTCTGCAACATTTGTTCCATTCTCCGCAGCTGCTCCGGGTTGCCATTTGCCCCACTGTGTGATAAACTGAGGCTGAGGCTATAGGCCTGCTCCTGGCTTGGTGCCTATGGACTCACTTTCGTTCTGAATGCTGTTGTTTGCTTTGATTGTCTGCACAATGTGTGTGTGTTTTTTTTTCTCTCTCTCTGTGCATTTGACGTTTGTGGACTTTTAAAAAAAATCGGTCCTTTCAGGTTTCTTGTTTTGTGGCTACCTGTAAGCAGACAAATCTCAAGGATGTATAAGCTATACATTCTTTGATAATGAATGTACTTTGAACTTTGCTACACAGACAGAAAAATAGGCAGACTGCCCAATTTATTTATTTCGAGATACAGCGCGGAACCGGCTCCTCAGCCCTTCGAGCTGCACTGCCCAGCAACCCCCCTATTTAACCCTAGCCTAATCATGAAACCATCTACAATGACCAATTACCTCACTACCTGGTACATCTTTGGACTGTTGGAGGAAATCCACATGGTTACATGGAGAACATGCAAACTCCTTACAGACAGTGCTAGAACTGAACTCCAGTCTCTGATTCCCTGAGTTATAATCGTGCCGTGCTAACTGTACACTATCATGGTGGAAAGAGAAATGGGCCAAACTGAGAAAAATGGACCAACTTAGTCGGCAATCTTGGTTGGCATTGACCAGTTGGGCCAAAAGGCCTGCTTCAATATTGTATGAATCTATAGCTTGACTCAATTTGCACTCAAACTGACAAGGACACCTTAGAGCGCTACCATATGTAGACAAGCTCATCATCCCACCACATGCTGGACACCAACTGCCCATGTGCACTTGTCCAATTTCATTCTCCACACAATCCACCTGCTGACCCCCCCCAGATTCCACAACTCCCCCCACAACCAAGCAGCCGATTATCCTACCAGCTGATGTCTTTGGGACATGAAAGGAGATCAGTAAACAGAGGAGAAACTCACCGAATCCAAGGGGCAACAAGTAACCAACACAGACAGCAACAAAGATCAGCATTAAACCCGGGTGTGAAGACCAGTTCTATTAGCTTCACCACTCTGCTGAATAGTTATTAATATTATGAAAGTTAATTTAAAGGCCTGAATATTTATATTGAATATTGATAATTAATAAAATATGCGGTGTATTTCATTTTATCCTTATTCTTTTTCAGATTAAAGATAACATTCAAGTGAAATTATTTATTAGAAGCCACAGTTAGTTGCATACTCTGTAAAATTTAAGGATCTTCACAAAGTTCAGAACAAATAGTACCATTCAGTATTACTTAAAGAAAAAAAGAATACTTTATAATTCTGAACTGGCTGAATGGCTTTCTGGTTGCAAACCAGCTCTACATTCCTTGGCATCTACATCACCGAGGACCTCACATGGTCTGTACACACCAGCTGTGTGGTGTAAAAGGCAAAACAGCGCCTCTTTCACCTCAGACGGTTGAGGAAGTTTGGTATTGACCCCCAAATCCTAAGAACTTTCTACAGAGGCACGACTGAAAGCATCCTGACTGGCTGCATCACTGACTAGTATGGGAACTGTACCTCCCTTAATCGCAGGCCTCTGCAGAGAGTGGTGCAGACAGCCCAGCACATCTGTAGTTGTGAACTTCCATGATTCAGGACATTTACAAGGACAGGTGTGTAAGAAGGGCCCATAGGATCATTGGGGACCTGAGTCACCCCAACCACAATCTATTCCAGCTGCTACCATCCGGGAAACGTCACTGCAGCATAAAAGCCAGGACCAATAGGCTCCGGGACGGCTTCTTCCACCAGGCCATCAGGCTGATTAACTCACGCTGATTTGAATGTACTCTATATTACATTAACTGTTCTATTTATTATCAATTACTATGATTGCACATTGCACATTTAGATGGAGACGTAATGTAAAGATTTTTACTTCTCATGTATGTGAAAGATGCAAGAAATAAAGTCAATTCAATTGTGTTCTCCTAAACCAGGGGTTTCCAACCATTTTTATGCCATGGACTAATACCATTAAGCAAGAGATTTGTGAACAAAACCAACATTGGAAATCAGAAAGATTTTTTTAAAATTCCTATTCTTCAGATACAACACACACAAATTGCTGGAGGAAGACAGTAGGCTAGGTAGCATCTGTGGAAAAGAGTACAGTCGCGTTTCAGGTCAAAACTTTTTTCCATAGATGCTGCCTGGCCTGCTGAGTTCCTCCAGCATTTTGCCTGTGTTGTTTGGATTTCCAGCATCTGCAGATTTTCCCTTGTTTGTGATCCTATTCTTTAGAGGTGTGCTTAAAAAATTCCTGGTACTGCACTGTGCTATCCAAAAGAAAATCTGTTACATACACTTACCTTTCACACAAATGTTTAATAACTATCACTAAAATTCTGAAAAGTTGCATTAAATACAAAGTCAAAGTCAAATTTATTTTCAAAGTATGTATGTGTTACCATGTACTATGATGGAATTCATTTTGTCGCAAGCGTTTACAAAAAAATAAAGAAAATAGAGTTTATGAAAAACTGTGCATAACAAAGACTGACAATCAATGTGAAAAAGGGAAGTTCAGCAAATAAAAATCAATAATTCTGAGAACATGAGTTGTAGAGTCCTTGAAAGTAAGTCTATAGATTGTGGTATCAGTTCAGAGTTGAGGTGAGTGAAATTATCCACGCTGGTTTGGTAGCTTGATAGTTGTAGTGTGATAACTGTTCCTGAACCTAGTGGGTATGGGAACTAAGGCTTCTGTACTACCTTCCCAATTGTAGTAGCAAGAAAAGAGCATGGCCCCGATGGTGGGGGTCTTTGCTGATGGTTGGTGCTTTCATGTGGCAGGGCTCGATGTAAATGTACTTAATAGTGGGGAGAAGTTTGCCTGCTATGGGCTAGCACCTAACTTCTGCTCAATTGTTTATAACTACCTCTGAGATTCAGAAAAGTTGTCAAAAGAGTAATCAAGACTTCTTCACCTTTCAGTCACCTATGTGCTCAGTTCATTATCATGCCACATCCTTTTACAGAACTCAAGTCGTCTGTTTGAATTTAACTTAACCAGCAGCTGATGCTCGTTATTTCCATCAGAAAGAGTTTAGATTATTTAACAAGGTGTTTTAAAACATTTTACAGCCAATTAAGTACTTTCAAAGTGTAGTAACTAATGTTATATAGAATAAAACAACAAAAAAAATGCACAATTAAATAAATAGCCAGATGAGTACAGAGAATGGAAAGCAGGAATGAGCCATTTGGTCATTACAGCTGCCTGTCATTCAATAAGATCAAAGGCGACCTTTGACCATAATGCCAAATTTCTGAATTAAATCTATTTTCCTTTCAACACACAAAGCATTGGAGGAACTCAGCGGGTCAGATAGTATCTGTGGTGGGAAACCGACAGTCAACACATTTCAGGTTGCAAGTTCAAAGTGAAACTTTTTATTGAGGTATGTATATGTTACCACACTCTAATTCGAGATTCATTTTCTTGAAGGCATCTAACAGGGAAAAAGGAAAAATAATAAAATTTACTAAAAACCAACCAATGTGCCAAAGAGCAGGGAGGTGGGGAAGGTAGGAGAGGTGGGAGGGAAGGCAAGGGCAGGCAGAAAGGGGAGTGGAGGCTGGGAAGGGAGGGGAGATGAGGCAGGGAGGGGTGGGAGACAGGGAGGGGAAGGGGAAAGAGACAGCCGAGTTGGGAAAGGGAGGGGAGTTGGAGAGGGGAGGGCAGAGTAGGTGCGGTGGGGAAGAGAGACAAGGTGAGGAGAGGCAGGGTGGGAGGTGTGTACAGGAAGGCAAGACAGTGAATATACTTCATTAGCAGTTTGAAGAGATTTAGTGTGTCAACAAATACACACAAAAACTTCTATAGCTGTACCGTGGAAAGCATTCTAACAGGCTGCATCACTGTCTAGATTGGAGGGGCTACTGCACAGGACCGAAGAAGCTGCAGAGGGTTGTAAGTTTAGTTGGCTCCATCTTGGGTACTAGCCTATAAATTACCCAAGACATCTTCAAGGAGCGGCGTTTCAGAACGGCAGCATCCATTATTAAGGACCTCCAGCACCCAGGGCATGCCCTTTTCTCACTGTTACCATCAGGTAGGAGGTACAGAAGCCTGAAGACACACACTCAGTGATTCAGGAACAGCTTCTTCCCCTCCGCCATCCGATTCCTAAATAGACATTGAACCTATGAATACTATCTCATTTTTTAAATATATATTATTTCTGATTTTTGCACAATTTTTAATATATTCAATATATGTATACTATAAGAGATTTACTTATTTATTATTATTTTATTATTATTTTTCTTCTTCTTCTCTATTATGTATTGCATTGAACTGCTGCTGCTAAGTTAACAACTTTCACGACACATGCCGGTGATAATAAACCTGATTCTGGTTCTGATTCTGAGTATATGATGAGAAAGTGGGGCAAAATGATGGAGCAAGGATGAGAGTGGAGTGAGGATGAGGATGAAGGGGGAGGAAGGAGTGCAGAAGGTTGATCTGAAAGATTGCAGATCAGACAGAAAAGGCGTCCATCCTCAATACCGAACCACCAACTTGCATTGAACTGCAACTTGAATCCATGACTCTGCACCAATATTGCCGAGTCCCACTATTTTCCACCATTGTGGGAAATATTGCCACCATTTCAAATTGCCTCCATCAGAACCGCTGACAGCAGATCAGATTAATGCCTGGATAGCTGAAGACACCAATGATATACCAGACATGTCAAACAACAGCAGGAAAGGCTTCTAGCTTTGCATCCTCTTTGGAAGTACAGAGTGCACTTTGAATGTGGATACCACTGAGAACTTCACACTAAAACAAAGACTTTGTAGCTGATCCCCAGTCCAGTTTGTGGCAAAGCTATATTTATTAAATGAATGTATCCTGACTTATACACACCCAAAGAAACAGCACAACAGATGACAATAGATTAATCTCGTCATAGGACTATGTGAAAACATATCAGGATCTGAACAACCATCTGACAAAAAACCATTTGGGTACTGAGCGCTCTGCTGTACTATGTTCACTAAAATCATTACATAGCATTCAGGCCTTTCTCGAAGTGAAAAATGTTTTGAGTACAGCAATTTGTTTCATCTGCGGTGTTGTGTCAAATATTTTTCTGAGGGTACTTTTCCTCTGACCTGTGCACAATGGCTTACAAAATCAATGGCTTTCCAACCACGCGAAGGCAAGTGATCAAATGTTGTGTCCGCTTTCTCTGTATCTTTTATGCACCTATTTTACTCATAGTTTGCCACAGATCGACAGCCGGTCCCATTAGTGCTCAGAAGCCAAAGTAAACAACTGTTTAGCATAGATGGTGAGCTCTCTCTAGCAACCAAATATTTGAAGGATTATTAAGGACCCCCATCACCCAGAACATGCCCTCTTCTCACTGTTACTGTCAGGAAGGAGGTATATAAGCCTGAAAACACACACTCAGTGATTCAGGAACAGCCTCCTCCCCTCTGCCATCTGATTTCTGAATGGAAATTCAACCCATGACCACCCCCTCACTTTTTTGTATTCTTTCTGTTTTTGCACTGCTTTTAATTTAACTGTTTAATACTTACGGTACTTTGCATTGTGCTGCTGCTAAGTTAACAAGTTTCACGACATATACCGGTGATATTAAACCTGATTCTGATATATCAAACACTTCACCCTCTTCGCAATGTAAGTACAATGTCATCAGTCTAAAAGCATGCACAAAAATATTCAGCAAAAAAAAATTAAATAGCATTAAAAATGGTAACAATAAAGCAGTGTATGAATAGGTACACCAAGAAAATTGTTCAATTGCTTTTTTTTGACATTATGTATGAGATTGTAACTGAAAAAGGTTGGAAGATAAACTAGCATCTTTACGGTAAATTTTAATACTGAAACTTTAAGCTGCTCTCTTTCCTAAAACTGCCTGTTTTCATACATAATACAAGATGGAGAGGGTTTACTATGAATAATGTTTAAGCCCTAAAGAATCTTATAGCCTATAAATCTTAATAGAAACCCCTGGACTCCAATGGGCTGCTTGTCGTTTTTACCCAGTCCCACTCCATCTTGGATCCCCTTGTGATAACTGCAATTTTCTCCAAACAAGTGGCGGTGGCTTGAATTTACTTCAGTGGCAATTTGACTACAAACAGGATTACATGCATATAACCTATGCAAATCAATAAAAACATGTCAAGACCCCTTAGCAGTCAGTGCTCTTCTGAATGCAATTCATTGCGCTGCAAATAAGAATAACAGACTGTGTAACAAATGAAACCTGCTCGCATAACTAGCACCTGTTGTCAGGCAGTTGAAGCTTGTATTTTTCATTTGCTGTACAGTAAATCGTATTAAGGCATATATAGAATGGTAAGGGACTTAGGGATGTGTACATATTGCATGCTAGTAGGCATATTCTGAAAGAAATTTAGGTTGTTTCAGCTGGAAATACATTTAGAAATTGTGAAGCAACTCTTGAGGACCAGAGTTTGCCACACCATACATTTAAAAGCCAACCAACTACAATTAAATTGTGCCCATTTTATTACAAGTCCATAAGACAATAAAGCACAGGAGCAGAGTTAGGCCATTTGGTCCATTGAGTCTACTCCACCATTCTATCACAGCTGATTTATTATCTCTCTCGACCCCATTCTTCTGTCTTCTCCCCATAACCTTTGGCACCTGTACCAATCAAGAGCCTATCAAACCTCTCCTTTAAATATACCCTATAACGAGACCTCCACAGCTACCAGAGGCAATGAATTCCATTGATTTACCACTTTCTAGCTAAAGAAATTCCTGCTCATCTCTGTTATAAAGTCACATCCTCTGGTCCTTGATCTACCACTATACAAAACACCTTCTCCAAATCCACTCTTTCAAGGCCTTTCAAAGGGATTTTATACCAGAGATTGAGGGACCACAATTTAAAAAAAAACAGGGGTCAGCAGTGAATAAATAGTTTCTGCCTTACATCTATTGCAGGGATACGAGAGATTCTGCAGAAACTGGAGATCTTGAGTAACACACAAAAAACACTGAAGGAACTCAGCAAGATGGGTAGCATCTATGATGGGAATAAACAATCAACATTTTGGGCCAAGACTCTTCACTGAGACTGGAAAGGAAGGGGTTACACAGTTATGACCTGCCAGCTTGCAGTCCTCCCCCAGTCACACTTTTTCATTCTGGCTTCTGCCTCCTTCTTTTCCGGGCCTGATGAACAATATACTATGGTATTTGATAACAATGGCGCATAAAATGTTAGGTCTTGATCAGGTAAAATGGTTTTACTTCAGAGATGGTTATTTCTCATCCAGATACAATATACCCTCAACATCATATCATATGCAAAAAAAAATCAGAATAACTGTGTAGTTTTAAATTAAGTTTGGAATTCTCTGCCATAAAGGACTGAATTAGGTCAGGCACTGACTACAGTCTGAAATGGACGGCAAAGAAATTCCAGGATGTGGAACAACGGGTGGCAAATGGTAGCCAGGCTTGTGGTTGTTCAGCTTTTACCCTGCCCCAAAGCAGAGTAGGACCAAAGGACCAAATGAGTCCTGGTGAAGGGACTCGGACTGAAACATTGACTGTTTAGGATGGTGGTGAATATTGGTGGCTCGGGCTGAGGTGTTTGCCGAAGCTTGGCACTTCGCTTGCAGACATTTCATCACCAGACGAGGTGACATTCTCAGTGCACGGTTGTTGGCGTTTTCCTCTGGGAGTACTGACGTTTATATAGGGCCCCATTTGCTTGCCTCAATCCTGATTGGCTGACCCTTCAGTTGACCTCTGAATTCTATTGGTTCACTTTGCTTTGGCGCTTAGGGGTTCATAGATGGCATCTATTTTGATATATTGGCTGTTTATTCCCCTCCACAGATGATACCTGACCTACTGAGCTCCTCCAGCATTTTGTGTGTGTTACCCTGGATTTCCAGCATCTGTAGAATGTCTTGTGTTTCTGATTTACACCTTCTCTGATTTCTTATGTACTACTCTTCTCACTAATTCATGAAATAAATTGCATCTGAATCCAGGCACAAAGATACAAATAGACCAGAACTCTGTGATCATCCGGTATTCTGATAA
Source organism: Hemitrygon akajei (assembly GCF_048418815.1). NCBI lineage: Eukaryota > Metazoa > Chordata > Chondrichthyes > Myliobatiformes > Dasyatidae > Hemitrygon > Hemitrygon akajei. Next base: position 53,600,985 of record NC_133144.1, on the reverse strand, counting down.
AAAAAGATAAATTCAAACTGTATTTAAAGTTCACTGTAAATGCTATTGAACATCATAGCAGTGGTTAGCAGGTTATCTCAGAACAAAAGACACTCTATTGTGCTGAGAAACTATAGAATCCAATAATTTGTTAGAGATAAAATATGCAATCACTGAAACCTGAGAGAGAGAAACACACATATGCACAAGAAATTCTGCAGATGCTGGAAATCCAAAGCAACACAACACAAAACACCCGATGAACTCAGCCAGTCAGGCAGCATCTATGGAAATGAATAAACAGTCAATGTTTTTGGCCAAGACCCTTCTTCAGGACTGGAAAGGAAGGGGCAAGATGCCAGAATAAAAAGGTGGAGGGGGCGGAAGCAGGACTAGCTGGAAGGTGATAGGTGAAGCCAGGTGGGCGGGAAGGTACAGGGCTTGAGAAGAAGGAATCTGATCGGAGAGAAGTGTGGACCATAGGAGGAAGGAAAGGAGGAGGAACACCAGGAGGAGGTGATAAGCAGGTGGGGAGAAGAGATAAGGGGCCAGAGTGGGAAATAGAAGAGGGAAGGGGCTACGAAAAATATACCAGAAGGAGAAATTGATATTCATTCCATCAGGTTGGAGGCTACCCAAATGGAATTTGAAGCGTTACTCCTCCACCATGATAACCTCATCATGGCAAAAGAGGAGGCCACAGAACAACATGTCAGAACAGGGGGAGACACACATCTTCAAACCATTCAATACTAGTATTAAGTTATTCTTTCTGTTTTAATTTTCTTTTTTAAGGGAACACTTTAAATAGAACTCATATCAAAAACTGGAAAACATCACTTTGTTTCCAAGTATCGGTGACCTAAAATTCTAACAGGAGACACAAGTGACTACAGATGCTGGAATCTAGAACAACACATAAAACACTGGAGGTACTCAGCAATCAGTCAGCATCGATGGAGGGAAATGAACTGCCTGGATGAAGGGTCTCAACCCAAAGTGACAACTCTCCAATTCCCCCCATCAATGCTGCCTGACCTGCTGAGTTCCTCCAGCGATTGTGTACAAATCTTAATCAGGTTACTTTGAATAAATAGTAAAAATGGATGTTTTGTAGGTTGTAATGGATGGGGTGCACATTGTTGTAACATGAACAAAGTCACAGAAGTGCTTTATTCAACAAAATGAGACATTCTTGGAGGAACAGGCCTGTTTGACAAAATATTACATGACATTTTATATGTCAACGATCAACTTCTATAGTTACAATGCTTCCTTTGAACTACATATAATTTTCACACCACTTTCTTCGCACCCACACTCCAGACACCCAAAATGAATGTTAATCAGCATTGTCTGGTTTTCAATTAACTGATATCCACAGCTCCAGCAAACTGTTGTCCAAAGCTGCATTTTAAATGTAATCTACAATCCAGGTTCAGGTCTAAAGATAGGTTGCTGAAGTTAATATTTGCTACATACCCTGACTCCAGAATATGTCCTAACGCACATTCCCAAATAGTTATTTTTAACTTTTTATAACATATCTTATAACTTTATACAATTAATTTCCTCTTTAAATAAAATCCTGTTTACGCAAACATTAGACTGTGTTAAAAAATTGGAGATGCAGTTTGCTGCCACAAATGATCAAAATAGCTTGGTGCCCATAATCATAAAATGATTAGTATTCTAATGCATAATGGCAAAGCAAGTACTTCAATACAACAGAAAAGTCTCTATTATACTAATGGTGTATGCTTTCTGCATTATTATAAAAACAATTTTAATCATAGTATGCTCAAAATAAGTAATAAATAAGTAAATGAACATGGTTCAATTTGAATTATACTGAAACTATAGACTGCCAGAAGGAAAAGTCACAATATTCTGAAAACAGCTCACATTCCTTTTTAATAATACATGGCTATATTAAAAAGGGGACTGTATAAAAAGATTACTGTTAGGACAGGATATCATTAAAACATTTCAATGTGATATATCATGCATGTACATTTCCAAGATTTCCTCTGCAACTTTAGAACTGCCAGCAACCCATCTAAATCACCAAACTATACGATTGCATATTAAAAAGATACTCTTCAATTAAGAAGACGGACCATGGAGAACATTCTAACTGGCAACATCAGCATCTGCTAGGGGGTGTGTATGTTGGGGGGGGGGGGAGAGTGGGCTACAGCACAGGATCAGAGTAAGCTGCAGAGAGTTGTAATATTAGTCAGCTTCATCATGGGCAGTAGCCTCTGTGGTGTCCAGGACTTCTTCGAGGAGCTGTGTCTCAAAACGACAGTGGCCATCATCAAGGACCCCCATCACCCAGGACATGTTCTCTTGTCATTGTCACCATCAGGAAGGAGGTACAGAAGCTTGAAGGTACACACTCAATGATTCAGAAACAGCTTCTTCCCTTCTGCCATCTGATTTCTGAATGGACATTGAACCCATGAACACTACCTCACTTTTTTATATTTCTATTTTTTACACTACTAATTTAACTATTTTATATAATTATATATATTTAGAGTAATTCATGGTTTCTTCTCTATTATTATGTATTAATTGTGCTGCTGCCGCGAGGTTAACACATTTCACAATATATGCCGATGATATTAAATCTGATTCTGATTCAAACTGTTATCAATTCTGGTACAGTCATTTGCTAGTCTTTCCCAAATATTCAAAGACACATGCCTGATGACTGGCCAGTCTACATGAGCTGATATAAAATGAAGAGATTTCATTTCATGCAAGCTGTAACACACCACAAAGGGTTTATTCTTCAGTGTGTCAGTTTTCTTAACTATTATCTATAGCTGGCCTGAGATTTGGATCGTATGTTGGCACAATATTAGCAAAATTTTTCATTTTCAGTTGAAAATCCCCAACCTAAACCTGTCTTATTTTTAAAAAAGAAACTTCCTCTGAAATCTAGAGCAATTCACACAACGTGCTGGAGGAGCTCACGTGATCAGGCAGCATCGGAGGATGGCAATAAAGAGTCAACATTTTGGGCCGAGCCAGGCTCCTCCAGCACGTTCTGTGCATTGCTCTAGATTTTCCGCATCTGCAGTACCTCTTGTGTCTATGTTCCTCGGAAATCTTTTCAGCTCATCTCCTGAAACCTGAACAGTTAGCAAGTGGAAAATTGCTGGGGGCTGTACATCGATGATGTAAAGGTGCTTTGAAGATGTTCCTCTTCGTTCAATCATTTTGGATACAAAGCATTCGTGTCCAATAATAAGTACAGAGTACTTTGCAAAAACTGCACTGGAATTTGCATGACTTTTCTTTCAACAAAGTGCAATTTAAATAAAACAAAATCACACAAACTTATTACCATTCATTTGTCATTATTCACAATAAAAATCTGAAAGAGAGATGAATGCAAACTTCAAGTCCTGAACACAGGGAAGAAGTGTTATCATATCTCCTCTGCTTATGCTTATTAACAATGAAAAAGAATCACCTTCAACAGTATTAACTATGGCCTACTGGATGAACGATGCCTTCTTAGATTCACAACATCTGTTTGTTCCACTCTCTTCTCAGCATGCTACACCTATTTCTCATGCTTAATGATGCTCATCCACTCACAGAGTTTTACGGACAAATGTGTGTTTAGCCGCATTCATCACTCTGAATGAGTATTCTTGATGAAGCATCCACTGTGCTGTTTAGCTCTTTCCGTTTCGGTTTGTCAAATGACAGCCGAGGTGCACAGTTTTCATGTGTGTGTAAAATGAGGGTGAAACAATCCTCGGGACTCGTGCTCACGCATATAACTTTAACAGCGTGGATTACAGAACAGATGCTGCTCTGGTGTTCAACCAGCTTTGGTTTTTATCTATTACCAAAGCATGATCATAGTCTGAATCCTCTCATTTGGAGGACAGTAAGAGTTTATTTCTATTAATTTAAGTTCAGACTATGATCTCATGCTTTAGAAAGATGTACCCCTTTTATAAGCTTTAAGATATTGACAACATTGTTTTCAAATGCTGATAAGATGGTATTTCTAACACAGTGCAGTGAGATGCACATACTGGTGTAAGTACACAACAGTATTATGAGTATGTCATTCAGGAGAACATAAAACACAGAACACTATAGCCCAGTATAGGTCCTTTGGCCCATAATTTCGGGCCAAACTTTTAACTTACTCTAAGGTCCATATAACCCTTCCCTCCTCCGTAGCCCTCCATTTTTCTATCACCCATATGCCCATTTAGGAGTTTTTAAATGCCTCCACCACAACCCCTGGAAGGACAGTGTGCACGCACACCACTCTCTGTGTAATCAAGTTACCTCTGATATATACCCCTCCAATCACCTTAAAATTATACTCCTTGCATTTGCCATTTCTGTCCTGGGAAAAAGACGCTGCTGTCCACACGATCTATGCCTCTTATCATCTCAGACACCTCTATCAAACCACTTCTTGTCCACTTCTGCTCTAAAGAGAAACGCCCAAGGTCACTCAACCTACATTCATGAGACATGCTCTCTAGCCCAAGCACTATTCTGGTAAATCTCCTCTTTAAAGCTTCTCGATGCTTCCTGTAATGATGTGATACAGAATGAGACGAGAGGCTGGTTCTGGCGTCTCATCAAGATGGGGCTTTGATCCTTTTCTGGGATTCATTTTGATGAGATGCAAAAATCAGCCTCTCCTCAAAACGAACGAATGAATCCTGGGGAAGGAACAATGCAGGAAGAACAGGCTGGGTCTTCAAATGAATAAACATTCCAACAGCATGGGGCAACCCTGTTCTTCCAGTTGCTGAAGAAAAGCAGAGGACAACAGGTCCTAACCCCAGATTGTGCCAGTTTTAGAAAAAAAAACATGGGAAAGGACTCAAACCATTTCCCTTTCTTTGCTATTAAAGCCTCATCAACAACCTTCTCTGACTTGGCAGTAAACCCAAGCCGTGGTAACAGACAACAAATTCTATCCTACATTCCTATCAGTGACAGACTATTTCACAACATACATCTAGATTGCGCTTCTGTAATTTAAAATGAGTAGTTTAAAAACCAATAGAATCTTTTGACAGCACTTTTGAAGATGACATCCATCGTTAAGGACCCACATATTCCAGGACCTATCCTCTGTAGGAGTCATGCATCTGTGTTCTATCTACATTGTATTCCGTGTTGCATGTTTACTATGGTAACTGGTTACGCAGTTGGCGGTGTGGTAAAAACAAAGGGTTCAGTTACGTATTCATGTTTTGTTCTTAGCAGTTTAGTGTTGGGAACCGTCGGATGTTATATCTTTCGTTGACCACTTAACTTCGCTTAATTAAGCTTAACTTCGCTTAATTATATTTTAATTCACTTAACTTCACTTAAATCTGCTTAAGTACCTCTAAAATCGCATGTTTTAGTTTTATAAGTTTCATTGCTTCAAGATTGTATGTTTTACTAGTTGCTTATCAAGGATCCAATACATTGCTTCAACTTTAGAGAACATTATTACTGGATTGGTTGGAGGGTGTGTCAGACAGGATAACTCCCCATGTGGTCGCCAGTAGCTGCATTAGTTTGTTCGAATACCTGCTACACTCTCTTCTTATGGCTACTATAAGTGACGAGGCACAGGAGCCTGAAAACATACCTAACATTTTAGGCACAGCTTCTTCCCCTTCGCCATCAGATTTCTGAATGGACAACAAACAACCCATGAAGACCAGCTCACTCTTTTTGCTCTCTTATTTAATTTAACTTCCTTTATATATTTCTTACTGTAATTTATAGTTCTCTTTATATATTGCTCTGCACCGTTGCCACAAAACGGCAAATTTCATGACATAATGTAAGTGATATTAAATCTGATTCTGTTTCTGATTTGTTTTATATATCACTGCATGTCCCTTGGCAAAACTCCTGGCTAATCAGATGATAGGCTGATTGGTCATTTTGTATTATATCTCCACTCACATAGTTATTTTCTTGGCGAGGTGCTTATGCCCAAGTGACTTATCCATTTTAGAAATTTTTTTTGTTCGCTCACAGTGCACTGACTTGTGCTAATATTATTTTGTGATTGCATGTGCTTCCTTAACAATGTGTGTGCTGTGTGTGACTGTATGTACTGTACTGTGTTTTGAGTCTCGGCCCCAGAGGAACTCTGTTTCATTTAACTGTATATATGTGTATGATAGAGTGACAATTAAACTTGAACTTGAACTCAGAGGCTGGTCAAAAACTACAACTCAATCAGGAAGCTTTGTCAATAACTAGTCACCAAAACACTTTTGGATGTTAAGGTCATTTTGCATTCATATTGCAACAACATTTTAAATAAATTACAGAAGTAAATAAAATGTAAACAGTATGAACAAATTTTAAATAATCCTGCATTCTATTCCACTGATAAACCATCCCCACAAATGGCTTATACTGGTGTTTTACATTATAATTAGAGTCAAACGCACATTCCAGTTCTTTTTTATAGTTTTAGCTGTGTGCCAATTCGCCCAGCAATCGCAATGGGGTAAAAGGAACATACAGCATAACATTCTGTCTTGCTACTAATTCATTAGTGTAAAAATTTAAAAATGCCATTATAACATTTAATATAGCTAGCATAATTTTAAAATGCTACGGTTCAACTTACTGATGTGAGAGAATAGATCACTACTATACCATAAACTCTTTGCTTATTATGTGGTCCAATGGAACAGCAGTTATTGTGGTCAAATTTAAAGGCTCTAACTTGCATGGTGGTTACCTTCCTATCTTAATACCATGCGATGATTACTGATAAAAAAAAAAGTAATAGTTAAGGATCACTGCCATGAGGTTCAAAACCTTTAAATTTACTCAGACTATTAAGGCTACAGATCTTGCACTAACAGCTACAAAGACGAAACGCAAGGTGACGCCACACAGTATATAAGTTGATAGATGTAGCAGATAGAAAGAAATTAAATTAAATATGTAGTGCAAAAGGAGCCAAAAATAGTTAAGCAGTATTCACTGGTTATTTCATTGTCCATTCAGACATCTGGTAGTGGAGGGGAAGATACTGTTCCTAAAACATTGAGTGTGTGTCTTCAGGCTCCTGTACCTTCCCCTTGATGGTAGAAAGGAGAAGAGTGCATATCCCGGGTGATGAGGATCCTGAATGATGGATGCTACCTTTTTCAGGCATTGCCTTTTGAAGATGTCCTCGATGTTGGGTCCCTATCATGGATAGGTGGGGAGGGAGAGAGGGAGCAATATAATCAGTGCAAAATATGGATATAATCAGTAAATTTCTAAATAAGTAAGAGCAAGATAAAAATGCATGCGTGATACAGAAAACAAGGATATAATGCTGGATAAAGATACATAAATCACTTGAAGTTATTATGAAATTATTTTAAGTTCCTAACAAATAAATGAATAAAACATCTCTGTTTATCCAGGTGTGGAGAGAATGGAGAAGTCAGAGAGCTTGAAGCAAATTGAAAGCATTATCTTGACTTGTCCTTACTTGATGTTTGGTGAACAATTCTGGTGCTGCATTGAAAAAAAACTACAGAGAGAAGGAGACATTTTAAAAGATGGTAATTGAATTGGAAAATTTATAATTTGAGAATAAACGAACTGAATCTCTGTTCCCAAGAGTAAAGGTGCCTAAAGCAAGTCTTTAAGTTTATAAAAAGACTTGGTGACTTTGAAAACTTTCCAACCTTGTTATATCTCAATAAACAAAACAAGAGGGAGAACAAACTTCATTCTTCAGAAGATTTTGTGATTTATTTATTTATTGACATACAGTGTAGAATAGACCCTTCTTGCCCGACGAGGCACAACACCCAGTAACCCCTGACTTAACCTTAGCCTAATCACAGGACAATTTACAATGACTAATTAACCTATCAACTGGTATGTCTTTGGACTGTGGGAGGAAACCAGGGCACCCAGAGGAAACCCACGTGGTCACTGGGAGAATGTACTATCTCCTTACAGGCAGCTATGGGAATTGAACCCAGGTCACTGGAACTGTAAAGCATTGTGCTAACCGCTACGCTAATGTTATGTTTTCCAAGATTGTCAAGTCCACAAATGCAATATTCCAGAAACCAGCAAAAATGGTTTCTACTGAAGATCTTCATAATGGCACAAGATTAGTATCAGGAGCACCAAGCCTCCTACTGGCCTGGAAGATCTCAACCTTACACATCCAACTTACACCCAGTGGCCATTTTATTAGGTACACCATCTCCATAAAGCAAATATCTAATTGGCCAATCATGTGGCAGCAACTCAGTGCAGAAAAATATGCAGACAAGGTCAAGAAGCTCTGTTGTTGTTCAGACCAAGCATCAGACTGGGGAAGAACTGTGACCTACGTGACTTTGACCGTGGAATAATTCCTGGTTCCAGACTGGGTTGGTTGAGTATCTCAGAAACTGCCGATCTTGTGGGATTTTCAAGCACGATATTCTCAAGATTTTACAGACAATAAAGCAAAAAGCAAAAAAGAACATCTAGTGAGTAGCAATTCTGTGGGGGAAAACGCCTTGTTAATGAGAGAGGTCGGGCGGGGGTGGGGAATGGCCAGACTGGTTCAAGCTAACCCAAATAACCACACATTACAACAGTCACGTGCAGAAGAGCATCTCTGAATGTACAACACGCTGAGCCTTGAAGTGGATGGGCTACAGCAACAGACCATGAACATAAACTCAGTGGCTACTTTATAGGTACAGGAGCAACTTAATCAGAATCAGGTTTATTGTCACCAGCATGTATCATGAAATTTGTTAACTTAGCAGCAGCAGCAGTTCAATGTAAGACATAATATATTTTTAAAAAACAAAATAAAATAATAATAATAATAAATAAATCAGTAAAAATCAATTACAGTATACATATACTGAATGGATTAAAAATTGTGCAAAAAACAGAAATAGTATATATTTTAAACGTGAGGCAGTGTCCAAGGGTTCAATGTCCATTTAGGAATTGGATGGCAGAGGGGAAGGAGCTGTTCCTGAATCGCTGAGATTGTGCCTTCAGGCTTCTGTACCTCTTACCTGATGGTCACGGTGAGAAAAGGGCATGTACGTGGAAACATACAGTGAAATGTGTTATTTACATTAGCAACCAACACACCTCAGTACATACTGGAGACAGCCTGCAAGTGCCAACATTTATTCGGTGAAGTTAAAGATATAATTGCACAGGAGCATTGCAAAGATGTGCTGTGCTATGGGCTTGACTTGGGTGCAGGAAAACAAGTCAACAGGTTGGCCCATAGTTCGAAGTGTTTCGTTTTATTGTTTTTTCATTCTTTCTATTTTTGTGATTGCAACAGAGAAAGATTGGAAAAGAAATTGTGGTTAAAAATAACAATTTTTTTGAAGTCTTCATGCCAAGAGTGCTTCACTTAGACCAAGACAATCCTGTTAAATAAATTGTGCAAGTTTCACTAAATTTCATCCTCTTCTTATTAAACTGCACTTTAAATTGTCACATGTCAATGTTTTCAATAAATGACTCAAATCCAACAACAATGAAAAATGTATGGTCCTACATTTTACTTGGCTTTTTTTGTGCCAAGTAAAATGAGGAAAATGTTTATAATGCATGATTGTAAACAACAGTGTGTTATCAAGCAAAGATAAATGATTTTATAAGTAATGCTTTTGATCAGAACAGATGGCACTAACATGATTAAATGCCATATTTTGCAAGTAATTTACAATAGATATAATGTGACCTCATTATTTACTTTTTCTACACGTCCACGAACTAGAAGCACAGCATAACAATCCTTTCAATCCAGAAAGTTTCCATTTGTCTCAACAAATGACAGTGGTCACCATTGCAGAATCCAAATTCTCAAGATTACTGGCCACTTGGAACAGTCACTCCGAGCTAATGTCAAATTGGAGCATCTCGGGTCACTTTGAATTGCTCGTTAACTGCGATCCTTTGATCAAATTGCTTTTGGATTGCTAAATAGCTGAAATAATAAAAGCAAAAAGCAGGCAACTGAATAATTAAACTATCCGAGAAATTTTTTTAAGTTACTTGCAATGATACTTTATCAATTACCTTTATCAAGTTTCTTTAGCCAGATGGTGGTGAATCTGTGGAATTCACTGCAACAGAGATGTGGAGGCCAAGTCACTGGGTATATTTCAAGTGGAGGTTGATAGGTTCTTGATTAGTAAGGGCATCAAAGGTTATGGGGGGAAGGCAGAAGAATGGGGTTGAGATGGATAATAAAACAGCCATGATGGAGTGACAGAGCAGAGATGATGGGACAAATGGCCTCATCCTGCTCTTATGTCTTATGGTCTTATCAAAATAATCATACAAAAAGCAAGTATTATTAACTTACAGGCTTGAGTCTATCATATAGCTTGTCAGTTAAAAAATACAGCCCCAGGCAGCTACTGTAATAAATGTATATTGAAAAATATTGTTTAAGGGAGAAAAATGAATCCTATTGATTTGCAATTCAGCGAACATGTAAACTCTGACAAGAATTCTCATATTATATGTCACTGTCCCATAAACGAAAATGCTCACATTATTTTTAAACAGAAGTCCTTAAGTTCAGGCCCAAAGGCTGGAGTCCTGAGTCTGCGAGTCCACAGGAGGTGTCAAAGGTTCACTGTCTGTGAATCCACGGGTCCACTGGAGACTAAAAGCCAGAGACGTCCTTCCCTGGGGTTGGAGAACTGTGTGTGCACGTAGATGGGTGGATGGGAGGGAGAAATGGAGTTTGTTGCTTTGTTGCTAGTTGCATTCTGTTTTGCTCTGCTGAACAGTGTGGGCCCGCTATGTTGGCGCTGGAATGTGGGGTGACGCTTGCGGGCTGCCCCCAGCACATCGTTATGTTGTGTTGGTTGCTAATGCAAACAACTCATTTCACCGCATGTTTAAACGTACATGTGATAAATAAATGAATCTGAATCTGAATGTTTTACTGTAAAAAAAGTGTTGACAACATTGAGACAGTAAACGCCAGTTGGAGTGTTTCTTGAACTGTTCTCAAGGTTCTTTTCATTTATTTGTCATTCAATGTTTATGCTTCTGCATAAATCAACATGGAACAAAGCTTTTGGTGATCCATTGACTGTACTGACTGTATAAGTTTAGATTTCCATATAATGTAGACATGGATTATAATCCTTATGCCTCTCATCCACTTCCTTTCTTATCCTATTTGGCAACGCACTGCTAACACAGTGTTAGCTTGAATGGTATCAAACATTTGCATGCCAATACACACCATATCAGATAGCATCATCAAATTTTTCCATTGGTTAGTATAGATTCTCAATGGTGGGTTGGAGATACACCTCTACCAAAGGAGGTGTAGGCCACTGCTTCCCTCCATTAGCCTGCAGGTCACCTTTGGGCAAGGAGCAGCTCCTGTTTAGCCACACCCGATGCCCCTTCTGATCAGGGTCATATGAAGCCACGGGTGAAGGTGATGGATGGTCGTATGAGCAGCTGGTGCATATTACAAGTTCCGGTTATGTGACCACTGACAGCAGACCAACAGTCTCTGAGAATATTAATATTGGTTGGGTCACAGTGTAAAGACATTTGCCCAGAAGAAGGCAATGGCAAACAACTTCTGAAGAAAAAACTGCCAAGAAGAATCATGATCATGAGACCACGATCACCTCCGGCACATAACGATGATAAGTATAAATTCAAACTTCAAAGTACTTGCCATCCAGTTATGCCAACACAGCTTTTTATAAAACTGTTTCTGCTTCCTTCTCTCGGTGAAATTGCACTTAGTGCTGCCACTACACTAGCCCAGCGACCCTGGGCACTATCGATGTGCAGTTTATACATTCTCCTTGGATTCTCCCCAGCTCTCCTGTTTCCTCCCACAAGCTGGTAGGCCTGCAGTGAACCGTCCATGGTCTAGTTGGGCAGCTGAGGGTAGTCCTTAAACATATATGAGACAAAGGCTCATGGGAAAATAAATAGGTGGATGGGATGAGTGAGAATACTCACACCTGGTACATACTTCTTGGGCCACTGGGCTCCTACTATGTTGTGGAAAAGTAATACAAGTTGTTCTGAGACTATTCATACCAGTTAGGTCCTAGCTACTTTATCTCTTGTACATTATCCTTGTATTTCCTGTAGAGGCCAAGCCATTGGATATATTTAAAATGGCTGTTGATAGGTTCTTCATTGGTAAGGGCACCAAATGTTATGGAATGAAGGCAGTAGAATGGAGTTGAGAGGGAGCACAAGTCAGCCATGATGGAACGGCGAGGCAGAACACTGAAATGCTCCCACAACCAACTGACTCACTTTCAAGAGCTCTTCATCACATGTTCTCGATAATTCTTGCTTAATTATTTATATATTTTTTTGTTTTTGCCTTTTCAAAGTTTGTTGCCTTCTTCACTCTGGTTGAAAGCCCTCATTTGGCAGTCGCTCATTGATTCTGTGATTGTTACTATTCTATAGATTTGTTGAGTATGCCCACAAGTACATGAACCTCAGGGCTATATATGGTGACATATACGTCATTTGATAATAACATTCACTTTGTAGTTTGATGGGCTGAATGGCCTGTCTTATGCTCTGGTCCTGTCTCCTGTCTTATGGTCTTATTAGATTAATGTTTAACCTGTTTATATGCCGTGAACAAAGGAACCAATTTCTAATTCACCTCACCAACCTACCCATTAAACAATAGGCCATGATGCTTCAAACTTATTTCTTCAGATGACATATCCGAACAACTGCCAACAGTTTGTCATCCGAAAGGGAAAACAGCAGATTAATTAGTTGATTGCCTTTGTTCTTCAACAAATCAGATTCTCTCAATTTCATAATCAAATACACACCTTAACAATTTCCTATCTAACGCCACCTTCTGAGCACCAATCTGCCCCCATCCCTAAATCAGGACCATCAATTCCCCAGCTCATCACATGACTTTAAAATGAACATCATTATTCAACAAAGTTGACTCACTACACAAGGTAAACATGACAAAAGTAAACACCTACAAACTACAGTGGACTGTCAGAGGAGTCTGCCGTGACTTGTATGTGTCCAGGCCAAAGAAGCACATAGGAAAAGCCATTGCGAACACTACCCACCCTGCAAACTTTTTCAAAAGCTCTCTTCTGGAAAGCGCTATAGAACAATTAAAACAAAAACTACACACCATCTTAAAAATTTCTTCCCCCAGACAGTCATCAACCATCCTAGTTAGCTCCCCAACCCCCTCTGTTAATTACCTCAGTCGACGTACTCACGTTAAGCCACTTTTATAATGCTGCTTACGTTGTAAATACACGCTGGTATTTATGTATTTATACACATTTTATTCCACTTACGTGCTTTAACCTCAAATGTCATTGTTTTAAATAAATTTCTTTATTCTTTATAATTGAATTTTTTTGCATGTCACTCTCTGACTAATACACCACAGCAAATTCTTACCGCATATGGTGAATAAAGTTGACCCTGATCTCTAGCAACTGCTGAAAGCACAGATAATGATTCAGAAAAAAATACACTATACCTGAATATGCAAACCACCTTGCAGATGATGATCTCAGAATACTTCTAATTAAAGAAGTTATTAAAAGTGCATGCAAAAGTAGGAAGTTCTTAATCTGCTAATTTTATCAAACCAATCTAATATGTGAAATTAAACTAATTTTCAATTTGGGCATGACTTGATGATCTAATCTTGAAGTTATTAGAGGTGCTCAGTCCACATCAATGAGTTCATTAAATATAGGCAGGTACAATTTGCAGCTCATCGAAAATTCAAAGGAATGCAATGGAAAAGGTTCCCTATCAAAATTTGGTAAAAATTTGTTTTAATTATTTACGTAATAGCCTTGGGATTAAGTATAGAATGTTCCCTGGTCAGAGGTCTTATTCTTTGACCTTGCCTGAGGCCTTTAAAGGAGCTTTAGCATATGATTATTTGTATCCACTTAGCTACGCATCGAGATCCCAAAGTGCTCTGCACAATATGTGTAGTCTGTAGTTGTCTCAGCTGAGGTGGTACAATGAATGAAGGAATGTAATGATAAAGGAAGATAAGAGTAAAAGTTGGGCAGAAAGGAGTAAAGGAATAAAGGAAGGAGAGATAACAGGACGAGGAAGAAGGAAATAGTTGTCGCCAGCAGCTATCGGACTTCTGGACCAGTTGAACTCATCTGAGCACTGAACTGACTCTGTAGCTGTGGACTCACTTTTGGGAACTCTGCAGTTCATCTTCTGCATGTTATTTGTCTACTTTTTGCACACTCTGTCCTTTTCTCACACACTAGATGCTTGTCGGTCTTTGCTGTGTGGCGTTTCTCGTGCATTCCACTGTGTTTGCTTTGTGACCGCCGGCAAGAAGATGGATCTCAAGATTGTGTATGGTATACATACTTCGATAATAAATTCACTTTGAACTTCATTCACAGAAACATAAAACTTGGATTACCAAAAAGCGAATTGATGAGGAATTATTATAAATTATAAGAAAACGTGGAGAAAGGATAATAGAGAAAAAGATGAGAGACAGAAAGGCAGAAAGCCACAATATACTGCCATAAATTACTGATGTGTACAGTAGCGTAGCATTAACATTATTACAGTGTTAGTAGCCTGGGTTCAGTTCCTGCTTTTGTCGGTATGGAGTTCGTACACTCTCCAGGTGACTGCATAGGTCTCCTCTGGGTGTGCTGACAACCCGCCTCATTCTAAACGCATATGGGTTAGAGTTAGTGAGTTTTAGGCAACTTATATTGGCATCAGAAGCATGACAACACTTATGAATTACCGAACACAATAATCACTGATTTGATGCAAACAGGACATTTCACTGTATGATTCAATATTTTGACAAATAAAGATAATATCCATATATTATTGACATCCACCATCTGAGCCTTACCCTTGTCTCATTTCTGCCATCAGACAGCACAGGGTACAGAAGCCTGAAGGTGCTCAAAATTCAACAGCAGTTTCTTCTGCATCTGGCCCATACCCTTTATACATTTCTGCCATCAGACAGCAGGGTACAGGAGCCTGAAGGTGCTCAAAATTCAACAGCAGTTTCTTCTGCATCTGGCCCATACCCTTTATACATTTCTGCTAGCAGACAGCACAGGGTACAGGAGCCTGAAGACCAACACCTGAAAATTCAACAGCAGTGTCTTCCACACTGTCATCAGATTCTTGAACTAACCTGAAAAACCCCAGTTCTACCTTCGACTATATTTCTCTCAACTTCCACTAATATTTTACGCTATTTTTGTTTTTGTGTAAATTTCATAATAATCCATGAAAATTTATATTTGAGATGCATTATGCTATTACTACATACAGCAAATTTTTGTGGCGTTTATACATTGGGTTTGTGTATCCATGAAAAGAATTTTGAACTTCAAATAAAGCTAATCTTTACCGGTTTTCTCTTTAACTTCAAATTTGAAAGAAACATAAAATGGGTATGGGTTGCATCGCCACATAAAAAGGACAAGTGAAGGGTTACAGCCCAAAAATTGAACACTTTGTCATGGATTCGCGGTGTGTGGTAATTAAGAAATGGCAAACCACACTGAATCTCTGCCTATAGGACTTCTGTTGAAGGAAATGTGGGTGACTAATACAGGAAACGTAATAAGATGATATATTGCTTCTTGGAAACCTATGGCCAGGCATAAGTATTTTCCAAAGGATTCCAGCAGCCTAAACTAGAAGGGCATAAAGAAAAAAATGTGCAGTGTTTAAGATTAAATTAAAGTTTTCCCATATCCTAAGGTAATTATTTGACGAATGATTATAGCAGTCAAAGTTTAAGCTAAAAGAGGAAGAAGTTGGCATGGGCAGACAGTCAGTGACTCAGTACTTTAGGAGCAGCTTCTTACCCTCTGCCATCGGATTTCTGAACAGTCCATGAACACTACCTTTTTGCACAATTTTTTAATGTACACTCAGTGGCTACCTTCACGGAGTGTAGGTTTGTGGTCTTCTGCTGTTGTAGACCATCCATTTCAAAGCTGTGCATTCAGAGATGCTCTGCTGCACACCACTGTTGTAACACGTGGTTATTTGAGTTACTGTCACCTTCCTGTCATCTTGAACCAGTCTGGCCATTCCCCTTCGACCTCTCTTATTAACAGAGCATTTTCGCCTACAGAATTGCCACTCACTGGATATGTTTTGTTTTTCACACCGTTCTCTAGATTAAAACTCAAGGTTTTTCAACCCTTGTAGTAGCATGGACTCCTACCATTAACTGTGGACCCCAGGCTGAGAACACCTGCTCTAGAGATTGCTGTGCATGAATATCCTAGGACAGATTCTGAGATACTCAAACCACCCCACCTGGCACCAGCAATCATTCCATGGTCAAAGTCATTTAAAACAAATTTCTTCCCCATTCTGATGCTCAGCTTGAACAACTGAATTTCTTGGCCATGTCTGCATGCTTTTACATATTGCGTTCCTGCAACATGATTGATTGATTAGATATTTGCATTAACAAGCAGTGTACAGGTGTACCTAATAAAGTGATCACTAAATGTATATTCTTTCTGTAACTCATAGAAATTTTGCACTGCCGCTGTCACATGTCACTGACTCTGATTCTCATTCATCACTCTTCTTTCCCTTCTAAAATTGAAGCACAGCAGCTGAAGTTCATCTTCAACTGTTTTGGGAGAGGATGACCTTTAAGGACTTCACTGGAATCGTCAAACACATATTCAACATGTGACAATACACATCTGGTGTCTGTTTATATTTATAGACAGGAAGTGAGCATAGCAACCCAAACCCATTAACTAATAATTAGAGTACACACAGAAGACAGCTCAATTTATTTCACAGACTGAACAAACTTTTCAGCTGACCTTAACTTATTCAAGTACTGTCCTACCTGAGAAGGAAATATCTAAAATTTGACTCAAAAAGCCCAATACTCTGTAATGCAGAATCAACATTACTATCACTAAAACGTGTTGATAAATCTACTGTTTTCAGGCAGAAGTACAGTGGGGAAAAAATTACTGTAAGTTACAATAAAAAGTAATTGTGCAAAAAGAGAGCACAATGGTGAGGTGGTATTCATGGGTTTATGGACCGGTCAGAAATCTGATGGCAGTGGGGAAGAAGCTGTCCCTAAAACATTGAGTGTGTGTTTTCAGGCTCGTATACCGCCTCCCTGACAGTAATAGTGAGAAGAGGGCACGTCCTGAAAGGTGAAGGTCCTTAACGATGGGCACCGCCTTCCTGAGGCATCGCCTTTTGAAGATGTCATCGATGGTGTACGGGCTTGTACCTACGATGAAGCTGGCTGAGTTTACAACCCTTTGCAGCAACTTCCGAACCCGTGCATTGGTGCCTCTACACCAGATGGTTATGCAACCGGTCAGAATGCTCTCCATGGTATGCCTGCTCCAATTTACTATTCATCGGTGGCACGCCAAATCTCTTCAACTATCTAATGAAACACAGCCACCAGTCTGCCTTAAACCAGTGTTCAAGAACACAAACTGGAAGTACAGAATTTTGAAATGGCGTATTATTATGCTTACATTCTATTAGATTCATGCTCTCACTATGATCTTCAGGAGACCAGGCCGCTCTCAATGAAGGACAGCAGCATAACTGGTCAGGATGACGTGCAGTCTGAAAAGGGATACTGTTGTTCTGTTGATTGGTACTGGGAGTGCCTTATTCCATTGTTATTTACTCTTAAAGCCACAAGTCATCAGTAAGGCTTTCTCTTCCTCATCTCATGACGTAAAGTTTGGGGTGTCCAGGGCTTCATCCTTGGTTTTCTTCTATTTCATATCTAAACCCTGTCCTTTGGTATACAATTCAAAAATACAAAGTCATTTTGAATACCTGCTTGACTACACCCACTTCTGATAACCATCATGCTCTCCTCAGGACTTCAAAATTCTTTTAGTGTTTGTCCAACACGAAGCATGGCCTAAACACAGATTTCTTACAATTAATTAATGAAACCAGCAACACTTGGTCCCAAATCTCTTTCAATAGCTCCTATTTCCACTACTGCTGCCTGAATTCTAGCTGCCAAGGTCCGAAATATTGATTATATCTGAGGCTCCTTATCCAAATGTGCTTGATATTGGCCACAGATGAAGTTCATTTGAATTCCGCAGTGAAATGAAATGATTAAATCATTGAAATGAAATAATAAAGTTGTTGTTGTCCTGGAGATTATTATTGTTGGAAATTAGGGTGCTGCACCTTTGGATCTTGCGAAGCCTCTATGCACACTGCCCACATCATCAGCTTATCAGTGAACAGTATTGATTGCTTTTCTTTTTTTTAAAAACAAGGACTTGAATCCAATTTTGATTTCCAATGCCCTGTAAGATGTTGTTTTCCAATAAATTGCATTTCTTGCCAGAGACCATTGTTGTCTTGTTTAATAAATAAAACTATTATTTGAGTGTCTCCTCAAGCCTCATTTCTCCTTTTTAAGGCCAACTCAGCATCTTGCTTCAGCAATTTTTCTTTCAACTGCTTTAAGGCATTGCACCAGGCCCTCTTCACACTTTTGATTAATGTATGGTGCTTGGTGCTTAACCTACACAAGGTAGAATTTCTTTGATGTAGAATTATCAGCCATACTTCCCCTTCCATGCTTTTTCCAGGGAATGTTAATTTACCAAGCTTTTTCAGTATTATCAAGATTAGAATCTCATGCTTTCCCGGCGTATATGATGAATAAACACTTCTCGGGCTTCCAGACAGGTACAGGTATCGATTATAAATGACGTTTCAAACTCTGCCATCTTCTTCAAGGATGATGCCTGGGCATGTCTAGTCCGGTGGTATTTATACCCCTGTAGTCTGTCCCTCCTGAATGGCCATAGGATTGTGTTTTATGGCACAAAACTACTGTGTTTGGGACCACCTGGTAAGGGAAGCCATTGAAATAAAACTAGAGGAAAAGACTTTTAACAAAGACAAAGTTCTCGCTCTAAGAACTGGAATTTGATTGTAAGCAAGGTGTGAGAGGGGAAACCTGATTGGATGAGGACTAACCAATCAGGAGGGTCGAACTATGGGGGTAGAAATACCACTGGACTAGACATGCCCAGGCATCATCCTTGAAGAAGATGGCAGAGTTTGAAACGCCATTGAAACTAGACACGTCTGGACTAGACATGCCTAGGCATCATACCTGAAGAAGATGGCAGAGTTTGTCATCGAAACATTGGTTATAATCGATACGTACCCAGCTGGAAGCCTGAGAAGAGTTTATTCATTATCAAGATTAGCTTATAAAAGGAATCACACACTGAAGGAAGATAGCCAAAAGTCAATTGGATGACTACATACATTGCCAGAAAGCATTCTCCTGCTGCTGGACTGAATGTTTGACTTCATAATTTTATATTTATTTCATTTCTAAATTATTTACTTAAGCCCATCACTACCACTGTGGCATAAACCACTGGCAGCTGCTCGCCAGAATACTTGGTCCTGGGGCAGTCTTTCAAGTTGTCTCCAGGTGTAGCCAATCGAAGACCATTTCCCTCCCAGGGAAGAGGCCTTTGGAGCATCTGGTGACATTTCTGTAACACTGTTTTTTTATGATGAGATGGGGTTGCTGAGACTATGTCCAAACTTCCTCCATTTGTAGCCAGGCTTGGGATCATCCTTGGTGGAAATTCATCTTGTTTCTATTAGTTATGAAGTCATTCGGCACAGAAGCAGAAAAGTCTCCAGAACGAGGGTTCACAGTTTAAGGATGAAGGGGAAGCCTTTTAGGACCGGGATGAGGAAAAAATTCTTCACACAGAGAGTGGTGAATCTGTGGAATTCTCTGCAACAGGAAACAGTTGAGGCCGGTTCATTGGCTATATTTAAGAGGAAGTTAGATATGGCCCTTGTGGCTAAAGGGATCAGGGGGTATGGAGAGAAAGCAGGTGCAGGGTTCTGAGTTGGATGATCAGCCATGATCATACTGAATGGCGGCGCAGGCTCGACGGGCCGAATGGCCTACTCCTGCACCTATTTTCTATGTTTCTATGTCTGCAGATCACGTTCATCCCAACTATCAACTATCCATCCAAACCAATCCTATCCATCAGTGCTTACTCTGCGGCCTTCTCACTGACGCAGATACTTATTAAATGTTGTGGGGTTTCCTGCCCTCACCACTTTCCTAGGCAGTGCATTCTAGAGTTAATCGTAAAAGTATTCAGAGCAATTTACTTTTGCATTGAAGTAGAATTTGCTAGAAGAAGCAAAAGGACTTCTAATGCTGTGAATGTTCAAAACTGAGGTTTACTAAATATGTTTGGGTGCGGGTTCAAAGTTCAAATTAACTTTACTATCAAAGTACATATGTGTCACCGCATGCTGTGCTGAGATTCATTTTCTTGTGAGCTTTCACGGCAAATAGAAAGAAGCAATGAAAAACCACACATGACAGAGACGGGCAAACAACCAATGGGCAAAAATTGACAAAGAGCAAAAAAAAATTAATAAGCAATAAATATCAAGATATTGAGTTGTAGAGTCCTTTAAAGTGAGTATATAGGTTGTCGAATCTGTTTACTGCTGGGGTGATGGAAGTTACCCCCTCTGGTTTAAGAGTCTGGTGGTTGAGGGGTAAGACTGCTCTTTAACCTAGTGGAGCAAATATCAATATACTCTCCCTTGGACATAAAAGCTATGATAAGACTCATGCAAGCAATGATAAAATGTGCTTGAAAATCATATTTAAAACTACTGACGAGTTAACATTGTCACAATTAATGAACCTGTCAACCATGTTTAATTAATTTTAAAAAAACACGACTGGTACAGTTTTAAGTCGCTAGGTTAATTCAGAAATAGTTGCATCGGAAATTTAATTAATGCCTTTCAAAATAGGGCTGTCAAAAAAAATCACCACAAAACATTTGGAACCTTTTGTTTAAAGTTTTAGACACGAATACATTACTAGCCACATTCAGCTAATAAAAAACTGTCAAAGCAGAAATTTAAGCCGCATATAATTTTCCCCAATGAAAGTATCGAGCATTTTGTTTAAACTGAAGTGCGGCTGTTTAGCTTTCGATTCTGAGAAAGCTCTCTCAAGCAAATGAAACAGGGTTCCACCTAGAAATAATAAAACAATGCCACTATCATTTATATTTAAATACTGATTCTTTACTGCCAGTAGTAACCACTTACTTCATCAATTTCACAATGAAAATGTGTGACGGGATGATAAACTGGTAAAATAATAAAAAAAATCTCAACTCATTTTAAATACACTAATTGGATGCCCCGTCTCATTCAAAAGAGAACAGCCATGTGCGCGTGACCAACAGGATACTGCTTTGTGCCACCACGGCACACAAAGTTTTAATTAATGTATCATTATAGGACCAGAGATTGCTGGCACAATGCTAAAGAGCAACTTTAAGCATGAATGGATCAATTGGTCTCATGACAATAACAAACTCAATGGGCAACAATAGTTTCAACAGTATGCCTTCTCTTGCACTCACAATGAGTCTGCCTCTCATCCATAAACACACTCAGTCTGACAGTCATCTCCCTGTCCATCGACTCACTCCGACAGTCTCCCTCCTGTCCACTCACTCACTCCGACAGTCTCCCTCCTGTCCACTCACTCACCCCGACAGTCTCCCTCCTGTCCACTCACTCACCCCGACAGTCTCCCTCCTGTCCACTCACTCCGACAGTCTCCCTCCTGTCCACTCACTCACCCCGACAGTCTCCCTCCTGTCCACTCACTCACTCCGACAGTCTCCCTCCTGTCCACTCACTCACTCCGACAATCTCCCTCCTGTCCACTCACTCACTCTGACAGTCTCCCTCCTGTCCATTCACTCACTCACTCCGACAGTCTCCCTCCTGTCCACTCACTCACTCTGACAGTCTCCCTCCTGTCCATTCACTCACTCACTCCGACAGTCTGCCTCCTGTCCATTCACACACTCACTCCGACAGTCTCCCTCCTGTCCACTCACTCACTCCGACAGTCTCCCTCCTGTCCATTCACACACTCACTCCGACAGTCTCCCTCCTGTCCACTCACTCACTCCGACAATCTCCCTCCTGTCCACTCACTCACTCCGACAGTCTCCCTCCTGTCCACTCACTCACTCACTCCGACAGTCTCCCTCCTGTCCACTCACTCACCCCGACAGTCTCCCTCCTGTCCACTCACTCACTCCGACAATCTCCCTCCTGTCCACTCACTCACTCCGACAGTCTCCCTCCTGTCCCTCAACACACTCCGACAGTCTCCCTCCTGTCACTCACTCACTCACTCCGACAGTCTCCCTCCTGTCCACTCACGCACTCCGACAATCTCCCTCCTGTCCACTCACTCACCCCGACAGTCTCCCTCCTGTCCACTCACTCACTCCGACAGTCTCCCTCCTGTCCACTCACTCACCCCGACAGTCTCCCTCCTGTCCACTCACTCACTCCGACAGTCTCCCTCCTGTCCATTCACTCACTCACTCCGACAGTCTCCCTCCTGTCCACTCACTCACTCCGACAGTCTCCCTCCTGTCCCTCAACTCACTCCGACAGTCTCCCTCCTGTCACTCACTCACTCACTCACTCCGACAGTCCCCCTCCTGTCCACTCACTCACTCACTCCGACAGTCTCCCTCCTGTCCACTCACTCACTCACTCCGACAGTCTCCCTCCTGTCACTCACTCACTCACTCTGACAGTCTCCCTCCTGTCCATTCACTCACTCTGACAGTCTCCCTCCTGTCCACTCACTCACTCTGACCATCTCCCTCCTGTCCATTCACTCACTCACTCCGACAGTCTCCCTCCTGTCCACTCACTCACTCTGACAGTCTCCCTCCTGTCCACTCACTCACTCTGACAGTCTCCCTCCTGTCCATTCACTCACTCACTCAGACAGTCTCCCTCCTGTCCACTCACTCACTCTGACAGTCTCCCTCCTGTCCATTCACTCACTCCGACAGTCTCCCTCCTGTCCACTCACTCACTCCGACAGACTCCCTCCTGTCCACTCACTCACTCACTCCGACAGTCTCCCTCCTGTCCACTCACTCACTCCGACAGTCTCCCATCTGTCCACTCACTCACTCCGACAATCTCCCTCCTGTCCACTCACTCACTCCGACAGTCTCCCTCCTGTCCATTCACTCACTCACTCCGACAGTCTCCCTCCTGTCCACTCACTCACTCCGACAGTCTCCCTCCTGTCCATTCACTCACTCACTCCGACAGTCTCCCTCCTGTCCACTCACTCACTCCGACAGTCTCCCTCCTGTCCACTCACTCACTCCGACAGTCTCCCTCCTGTCCATTTACACACTCACTCCGACAGTCTCCCTCCTGTCCACTCACTCACTCCGACAATCTCCCTCCTGTCCACTCACTCACCCCGACAGTCTCCCTCCTGTCCACTCACTCACTCCGACAGTCTCCCTCCTGTCCACTCACTCACTCCGACAGTCTCCCTCCTGTCCATTCACTCACCCCGACAGTCTCCCTCCTGTCCACTCACTCACTCCGACAATCTCCCTCCTGTCCACTCACTCACTCCGACAGTCTCCCTCCTGTCCCACAACTCACTCCGACAGTCTCCCTCCTGTCACTCACTCACTCACTCCGACAGTCTCCCTCCTGTCCACTCACTCACTCACTCCGACAGTCACCCTCCTGTCCACTCACTCACTCTGACAGTCTCCCTCCTGTCCACTCACTCACTCTGACAGTCTCCCTCCTGTCCATTCACTCACTCACTCCGACAGTCTCCCTCCTGTCCACTCACTCACTCTGACAGTCTCCCTCCTGTCCACTCACTCACTCACTCTGACAGTCTCCCTCCTGTCCATTCACTCACTCTGACAGTCTCCCTCCTGTCCACTCACTCACTCTGACAGTCTCCCTCCTGTCCATTCACTCACTCACTCCGACAGTCTCCCTCCTGTCCACTCACTCACTCTGACAGTCTCCCTCCTGTCCACTCACTCACTCTGACAGTCTCCCTCCTGTCCACTCACTCACTCCGACAGTCTCCCTCCTGTCCACTCACTCACTCACTCTGACAGTCTCCCTCCTGTCCACTCACTCACTCCGACAGTCTCCCTCCTGTCCACTCACTCACTCCGATGCTCCCTCCAGTCCACTCACTCACTCCGACAGTCTCCCTCCTGTCCACTCACTCACTCACTACGACAGTCTCCCTCCTGTCCACTCACTCACTCACTCTGACAGTCTCCCTCCTGTCCACTCACTCACTCTGACAGTCTCCCTCCTGTCCATTTACACACTCACTCCGACAGTCTCCCTCCTGTCCACTCACTCACTCTGACAGTCTCTCCTGTCACTCACTCACTCCGACAGTCTCCCTCCTGTCCACTCACTCACTCTGACAGTCTCCCTCCTGTCCATTCACTCACTCTGACAGTCTCCCTCCTGTCCATTCACTCACTCACTCCGACAGTCTCCCTCCTGTCCACTCACTCACTCTGACAGTCTCCCTCCTGTCCATTCACTCACTCTGACAGTCTCCCTCCTGTCCATTCACTCACTCACTCCGACAGTCTCCCTCCTGTCCACTCACTCACTCTGACAGTCTCCCTCCTGTCCATTCACTCACTCACTCCGACAGTCTCCCTCCTGTCCACTCACTCACTCTGACAGTCTCCCTCCTGTCCATTCACTCACTCTGACAGTCTCCCTCCTGTCCACTCACTCAATCTGACAGTCTCCCTCCTGTCCATTCACTCACTCACTCCGACAGTCTCCCTCCTGTCCACTCACTCACTCTGACAGTCTCCCTCCTGTCCATTCACTCACTCTGACAGTCTCCCTCCTGTCCACTCACTCACTCCGACAGTCTCCCTCCTGTCCATTCACTCACTCACTCCGACAGTCTCCCTCCTGTCCACTCACTCACTCTGACAGTCTCCCTCCTGTCCACTCACTCACTCTGACAGTCTCCCTCCTGTCCACTCACTCACTCTGACAGTCTCCCTCCTGTCACTCACTCACTCACTCCGACAGTCTCTCTCCTGTCCACTCACTCACTCTGACAGTCTCCCTCCTGTCCACTCACTCACTCTGACAGTCTCCCTCCTGTCCATTCACTCACTCCGATGCTCCCTCCAGTCCACTCACTCACTCCGACAGTCTCCCTCCTGTCACTCACTCACTCACTCCGACAGTCTCTCTCCTGTCCACTCACTCACTCTGACAGACTCCCTCCATTCCACTCACTCACTCTGACAGTCTCCCTCCTGTCCATTCACTCACTCACTCCGACAGTCTCCCTCCTTTCCACTCACTCACTCTGACAGTCTCCCTCCTGTCCATTCACTCACTCACTCCGACAGTCTCCCTCCTGTCCACTCACTCACTCCGACAGTCTCCCTCCTGTCCACTCACTCACTCACTCCGACAGTCTCCCTCCTGTCCACTCACTCACTCCGACAGTCTCCCTCCTGTCCACTCACTCACTCCAACAGTCTCCCTCCTGTCCATTCACACACTCACTCCGACAGTCTCCCTCTTGTCCACTCACTCACTCCGACAGTCTCCCTCCTGTCCACTCACTCACTCTGACAGTCTCTCCTGTCACTCACTCACTCCGACAGTCTCCCTCCTGTCCGCTCACTCACTCCGACAGTCTCCCTCCTGTCCACTCACTCACTCTGACAGTCTCCCTTCTGTCCATTCACTCACTCACTCCAACAGTCTCCCTCCTGTCCATTCACACACTCACTCCGACAGTCTCCCTCTTGTCCACTCACTCACTCCGACAGTCTCCCTCCTGTCCACTCACTCACTCCGACAGTCTCCCTCCTGTCCACTCACTCACTCTGACAGTCTCTCCTGTCACTCACTCACTCTGACAGTCTCCCTCCTGTCCACTCACTCACTCTGACAGTCTCCTTCCTGTCCACTCACTCACTCCGACAGTCTCCCTCCTGTCCGCTCACTCACTCTGACAGTCTCCCTCCTGTCCACTCACTCACTCTGACAGTCTCCTTCCTGTCCACTCACTCACTCTGACAGTCTCCCTCCTGTCCATTCACTCACTCACTCCGACAGTCTCCCTCCTGTCCACTCACTCACTCCGACAGTCTCCCTCCTGTCCACTCACTCACTCCAACAGTCTCCCTCCTGTCACTCACTCACTCACTCCGACAGTCTCCCTCCTGTCAGTCACTCACTCACTCCGACAGTCTCCCTCCTGTCCACTCACTCACTCTGACAGTCTCTCCTGTCACTCACTCACTCTGACCGTCTCCCTCCTGTCCACTCACTCACTCCGACAGTCTCCCTCCTGTCCACTCACTCACTCCGACAGTCTCCCTCCTGTCCACTCACTCAATCTGACAGTCACCCTCCTGTCCATTCACTCACTCTGATGCTCCCTCCAGTCCACTCACTCACTCCGACAGTCTCCCTCCTGTCCATTTACTCACTCACTCTGACAGTCTCCCTCCTGTCCACTCACTCACTCTGACAGTCTCCCTCCTGTCACTCACTCACTCACTCCGACAGACTCTCTCCTGTCCACTCACTCACTCTGACAGTCTCCCTCCTGTCCACTCACTCACTCTGACAGTCTCCCTCCTGTCCATTCACTCACTCTGACAGTCTCCCTCCTGTCCACTCACTCACTCTGTCAGTCTCCCTCCTGTCCATTCACTCACTCACTCCGACAGTCTCCCTCCTGTCCACTCACTCACTCCAACAGTCTCCCTCCTGTCCACTCACTCACTCACTCCGACAGTCTCCCTCCTGTCCACTCACTCACTCCGACAGTCTCCCTCCTGTCCACTCACTCACTCCGACAGTCTCCCTCCTGTCCATTCACACACTCACTCCGACAGTCTCCCTCCTGTCCACTCACTCACTCTGACAGTCTCTCCTGTCACTCACTCACTCCGACAGTCTCCCTCCTGTCCGCTCAATCAATCCGACAGTCTCCCTCCTGTCCATTCACTCACTCTGACAGTCTCCCTCCTGTCCATTCACTCACTCACTCCGACAGTCTCCCTCTTGTCCACTCACTCACTCTGACAGTCTCCCTCCTGTCCATTCACTCACTCACTCCGACAGTCTCCCTCCTGTCCACTCACTCACTCTGACAGTCTCCCTTCTGTCCATTCACTCACTCCGACAGTCTCCCTCCTGTCCACTCACTCACTCCGACAGTCTCTCTCCTGTCCACTCACTCACTCACTCCGACAGTCTCCCTCCTGTCACTCACTCACTCTGACAGTCTCCCTCCTGTCCATTCACTCACTCACTCC
The DNA here is from genome assembly GCF_048418815.1 of Hemitrygon akajei. NCBI lineage: Eukaryota > Metazoa > Chordata > Chondrichthyes > Myliobatiformes > Dasyatidae > Hemitrygon > Hemitrygon akajei. The sequence continues at coordinate 53,573,719 of NC_133144.1, read as the reverse complement.
GACAGTCTCCCTCCTGTCCACTCACTCACTCACTCCAACTGTCTCCCTCCTGTCACTCACTCACTCCAACAGTCTCCCTCCTGTCCACTCACTCACTCCGACAGTCTCCCTCCTGTCCACTCACTCACTCTGACAGTCTCTCCTGTCACTCACTCACTCTGACAGTCTCCCTCCTGTCCACTCACTCACTCCGACAGTCTCCCTCCTGTCCACTCACTCACTCTGACAGTCTCCCTCCTGTCCATTCACTCACTCTGACAGTCTCCCTCCTGTCCACTCACTCACTCTGACAGTCTCCCTCCTGTCCACTCACTCACTCCGACAGTCTCCCTCCTGTCCACTCACTCACTCTGACAGTCTCTCCTGTCACTCACTCACTCTGACAGTCTCCCTCCTGTCCACTCACTCACTCCGACAGTCTCCCTCCTGTCCACTCACTCACTCTGACAGTCTCCCTCCTGTCCATTCACTCACTCTGACAGTCTCCCTCCTGTCCACTCACTCACTCTGACAGTCTCCCTCCTGTCCACTCACTCACTCACTCCAACAGTCTCCCTCCTGTCACTCACTCACTCCAACAGTCTCCCTCCTGTCCACTCACTCACTCACTCCGACAGTCTCCCTCCTGTCACTCACTCACTCCGACAGTCTCCCTCCTGTCCACTCACTCACTCTGACAGTCTCTCCTGTCACTCACTCACTCTGACAGTCTCCCTCCTGTCCACTCACTCACTCCGACAGTCTCCCTCCTGTCCACTCACTCACTCTGACAGTCTCTCCTGTCACTCACTCACTCTGACAGTCTCCCTCCTGTCCACTCACTCACTCCGACAGTCTCCCTCCTGTCCACTCACTCACTCTGACAGTCTCCCTCCTGTCCATTCACTCACTCCGATGCTCCCTCCAGTCCACTCACTCACTCCGACAGTCTCCCTCCTGTCACTCACTCACTCACTCCGACAGTCTCTCTCCTGTCCACTCACTCACTCTGACAGACTCCCTCCATTCCACTCACTCACTCTGACAGTCTCCCTCCTGTCCATTCACTCACTCACTCCGACAGTCTCCCTCCTTTCCACTCACTCACTCTGACAGTCTCCCTCCTGTCCATTCACTCACTCACTCCGACAGTCTCCCTCCTGTCCACTCACTCACTCCGACAGTCTCCCTCCTGTCTACTTACTCACTCACTCCGACAGTCTCCCTCCTGTCCACTCACTCACTCCGACAGTCTCCCTCCTGTCCACTCACTCACTCCAACAGTCTCCCTCCTGTCCATTCACACACTCACTCTGACAGTCTCCCTCCTGTCCACTCACTCACTCCGACAGTCTCCCTCCTGTCAGTCACTCACTCACTCCGACAGTCTCCCTCCTGTCCACTCACTCACTCACTCCAACAGTCTCCCTCCTGTCACTCACTCACTCCAACAGTCTCCCTCCTGTCCACTCACTCACTCTGACAGTCTCTCCTGTCACTCACTCACTCTGACCGTCTCCCTCCTGTCCACTCACTCACTCCGACAGTCTCCCTCCTGTCCACTCACTCACTCCGACAGTCTCCCTCCTGTCCACTCACTCAATCTGACAGTCTCCCTCCTGTCCATTCACTCACTCTGATGCTCCCTCCAGTCCACTCACTCACTCCGACAGTCTCCCTCCTGTCCATTTACTCACTCACTCTGACAGTCTCCCTCCTGTCCACTCACTCACTCTGACAGTCTCCCTCCTGTCACTCACTCACTCACTCCGACAGACTCTCTCCTGTCCACTCACTCACTCTGACAGTCTCCCTCCTGTCCACTCACTCACTCTGACAGTCTCCCTCCTGTCCATTCACTCACTCTGACAGTCTCCCTCCTGTCCACTCACTCACTCTGACAGTCTCCCTCCTGTCCACTCACTCACTCACTCCGACAGTCTCCCTCCTGTCCACTCACTCACTCCGACAGTCTCCCTCCTGTCCACTCACTCACTCCGACAGTGTCCCTCCTGTCCACTCACTCACTCTGACAGTCTCTCCTGTCACTCACTCACTCCGACAGTCTCCCTCCTGTCCATTCACTCACTCTGACAGTCTCCCTCCTGTCCATTCACTCACTCACTCCGACAGTCTCCCTCCTGTCCGCTCACTCACTCTGACAGTCTCCCTCCTGTCCATTCACTCACTCTGACAGTCTCCCTCCTGTCCACTCACTCACTCTGACAGTCTCCCTCCTGTCCATTCACTCACTCACTCCGACAGTCTCCCTCCTGTCCACTCACTCACTCACTCCAACAGTCTCCCTCCTGTCACTCACTCACTCCAACAGTCTCCCTCCTGTCCACTCACTCACTCACTCCGACAGTCTCCCTCCTGTCACTCACTCACTCACTCCGACAGTCTCCCTCCTGTCCACTCACTCACTCTGACAGTCTCTCCTGTCCACTCACTCACCCCGACAGTCTCCCTCCTGTCCACTCACTCACTCACTCCGACAGTCTCCCTCCTGTCACTCACTCACTCACTCCGACAGTCTCCCTCCTGTCACTCACTCACTCACTCCGACAGTCTCCCTCCTGTCCACTCACTCACTCTGACAGTCTCCCTCCTGTCCACTCACTCACTCCGACAGTCTCCCTCCTGTCCACTCACTCACTCTGACAGTCTCTCCTGTCACTCACTCACTCTGACAGTCTCCCTCCTGTCCACTCACTCACTCCGACAGTCTCCCTCCTGTCCACTCACTCACTCCGACAGTCTCCCTCCTGTCCACTCACTCAATTTGACAGTCTCCCTCCTCTCCACACACTCATTTCAGCAGACTGTCTCCTCTGAATACTTCACTGACTCCAAGAATGTGCTGCTTGTCCATATGAGGAGTGGGGGTCTCCGCTGGGCAGAGTTGACCATGGATATTACATTTTAGCTGGCTAAGTACACAAGCCTGGGCAGTACGATATGGAGAGTAAGCCGTTGCCCATGTAGCAAGCTGTTGCCCTCTCCACGCACCTGAGGAACCCAAAGGAACGGCAGAGACCAATACAGTTTGGTACCAGCAGCATCACAGGAGTTGTCAGTCAGCACTGAGCTCAATGTGGGATGGGCTTAGAGACGCCTGCTCTGGAATTTTTCCTTGGGGGTTTTCTCCTGAAGCCTCCCCCATGAGTAGTTATAGCTGCAAGGCAGCGAAGGTCTGGGATCAGAGTTTTCCTTCTCCTAGATGAGCTGCCAGCCACAGCTGACGAGCCCATCTGCCCAAAGTGACTGCTTTAAAGGTGCCAGTGACCCACCTTTGCTCCTTCTCCTGTCAGTCAAAACGGTTCCACTGGGCTTAGTAGCTAAGCCACACGTGAAGGCCAGGAGCTGGACTTGGTTGTCAGAGGCTATTTGAGGCACACGCCATGGGGAGCATTTAATAGGTACTGGGAGGTCATCCCCATTACCATCCCTGGCTATAACAACAATTTGCCTCCACTCACTCCGATAGTCTGCCTCCTGTCCACATCCTCACTTCGGCAGTCTGTCTCCTGTACGTACTCTCACTCACCCAAGAATGTTCTTTTCAACCATACATTCACTCACTCCAAAAGTTTGCCCCCTGTCCATACCACTCTCACTCGGACAGCTGGCCTTCCATCCAAACACTAGTTCAATCGCTCGCCAGTCTGCCTCCATTGCATCCACTTACCTCCTACAGACATCCGCCGAATACACACACTCACTGGGGGAGTCTGCCTCCCGTCCACAAACTCACTCACTCCAAGGATCTGCCCCTGTCCATCCACACATTATTGCCGACAGTCTGCCTCCTGCCCATAAATGAATTACTCCGAATGTCTGCCTCAACACCATCCACTCACTCAGTCCAACATTCAGCCTCCTGTCCACTCACTCACTCCAACAGTCAGCCTCCTGTCCACTCACTCAGTCCAACATTCAGCCTCCTGTCCATCCACTCACTCCAACAGTCAGCCTCCTGTCCATCCACTCACTCCAACAGTCAGCCTCCTGCCCACTCACTCACTCCAACAGTCAGCCTCCTGTCCACTCACTCACTCCAACAGTCAGCCTCCTGTCCACTCACTCACTCCAACAGTCTCCCTCCTGTCCACTCACTCACTCCAACAGTCAGCCTCCTGTCCATCCACTCACTCCAACAGTCAGCCTCCTGTCCACTCTCAGTCCAACAGTCAGCCTCCTGTCCACTCACTCACTCCAACAGTCAGCCTCCTGTCCACTCACTCACTCCAACAGTCAGCCTCCTGTCCACTCACTCAGTCCAACAGTCAGCCTCCTGTCCACTCACTCACTCCAACAGTCAGCCTCCTGTCCACTCACTCACTCCAACAGTCAGCCTCCTGTCCACTCACTCACTCCAACAGTCAGCCTCCTGTCCACTCACTCAGTCCAACAGTCAGCCTCCTGTCCACTCACTCACTCCAACAGTCTGCTCCCAGTCCACATGCTCTCTCAATTCATCAGCCTGTCTCCTGTCCATACACTGGTTCATTCCGACAGTCTGCTTCCCGTCCACACTTTCATCCACACACTAATTCCGACAGCCTGCCTCCTGTCCGTTAACAAATTTACTCCAAACGTCCACCTCAACATCCACTCACCCACTCCGACAGTCAGCATCCCGTCGGTATACTCAATCACAACAACAATCAGCCTCCTGTCCGTGCACTCACTCACTCACTCAGTCCTCCAGTCTGCCTTCCCATAAATGAGCCGATTCATTCTGACAGTTTGCCTCCCGTCCACCAATTCACTCACTTGGCAACCTGCCTCCCATCCACTCACTCACTCACTCCAACAGTCTGCTCCTGTCCACTCACTCACTCATTTTGACTTTTTTGCCCTCCTTACGGTATTTTCAATTAAACTTTCAATGATGCTTTCATTTTGTACCTTTTTAATCATTTTCTCCATTACCATTTTATTTTGGTCTAACGCATTACTTTGAAAATATAGTTGCCACTTTATGAAAGGATGTCTGAATTTATCATCCTTTTTTCTACAAACATAAAATCTTTAACAGGGAAAGAACAAATATTCACCTGACAGTCCTTTACAGATTATTTGTGAAGTGGACAATTGTAAATAATGAAGAAACAATATTGAACAATACTGTAAGCTCTTCCTTTGCGATGCTAACGTGATCCAGAAATATCTTTCATATTGTACAATCGTTTAGTTATACACCGTGTATGAATAACTGCAAACCAGCAACTTTCAATGCACCAACCCTAAGGCATTTTAGTAACAAATATGGTTTGATCTGCTGTACTCCTAGATTTGTTTTTTTAGAAATCTTCTGAGTCTTGACAATCCCAGAAGGAAAAACAAAATATCACATTCTTTCACATGCAGGTCTCCACAGCAAACAACTACTCCATATGTTAGCTGTTATGTTTGCGGCTTACTATAATGCTGGTAGTTTGTTTATATAATGACGACAGCTGCATTATTTTCTGCTAAAGTTGTGAATAAATAAATAAGACACATAGGATATCTTCCTGGTGACGGAGATTTATGGCAGTTCTTTCATAACTGTGAAAGACCTATAATTCAAAAGCAATGCAGGAACAATTGAGTTATGAACATATTTTACACCAGAACCCTCAGTCACCATTGAAATATTCTTTTTCACTATTGTAACCCCATGGCGCCAAATGTAGTTCAAAACACATTTGTGAATTTATTTTTGGTAACTATTTACCACTACGTAGAACATTAAGCTTCATATTTTTTCATCCTAATGAGCAGCTGGATTCTCACATTTATCAAAGGCACATTTGACTTTTGTGCAAATACAGCCAAGGATGAAGACATTTTACTGAAATATGACAGAATGGAATCCTTCAGAAAGCACGAGCTTTTAGTGTGCCATGGTACTAAAATGTTACATGACACCATTAGCAAAGGTTTGCATCTTTTAACAGAGCCCAGGGGGAGAGGAAGAAATTGTTTTGGCTTTATAGGCATGAGTTAAACAGCAGGTTCCAAGGGATACGATGTTACTGAAAAATAGAGGTCTCACAAAGTGCTGACAGCAGCAATGCCATCCAATTGTGCTTTAGGTGCACATCTATACTAGTCTAGCAAGCAGAGTAAGACACAGTAAGGACAGAAAAACCCTTTCCAATTCTTGAGCCTTGGTGAGGGGAAAAGAAGAAATCGAACCCTGAAAATTGAAAAACATAAAATGCCAAAAGAGATTCTTCAATGTCTGGGTCATTTACTCTTGAAATCCTTTCTCATTTACTGATGGCTGTGGCAGACCTTATTTTGTCACCAGTCACTTGGCACTTTGTTTAATTATGCAGCACGCAGACAGAACTTTTTTTTTCTGATCACATAAATCACATCAGTTTGACACAATATTCAATAGAGTCTGCCGTTGCAACAATACACTGAAAGATATCGACTCCAGCTCTCAAGTCCATAAGGTGTATCATTTAGCAGAGAGTGATAATTAGACACAGAATTTACTGAAAACTGTCAATAGGCATGTCAATAGAAGAACTCTTAGCATCTATCATCCCACAAATCAATGAAGTTTTCAGCTATGAAATCAAGAAAATGATAGCTTTCAAATAAATGGTGGAAAGGAAACATGAAGATCCTTGGGGAGGAATAAAACAGCTCAATTTTCCTCACTGTGCAACTATTCGACTGGCTTGCTGAATGGAAAAGGTCAAAGAACATTACAGCAAAATATCTCTGAAACAAGATGTACAACATCTTTGGGACATGACAAGTAGCAAAACCACGTAGCTAAGGCCTGTATATCGTTGACCTGACAGAGGGAAAGCAAGGGCTAGCAGGTGCAAGTCAGGACAGGGAATGGAAGATTATAACTGGCTTTACCATCACAATACTACAGACTGCTTAACTAAATCAAGGTGGACAATACACTATTCACTCTCTCTTCTGCATGCACACACATGCTTCAATGCATCAAGAGTAACACACACAAAACACTGGAGAAACTCAGCACGTCAGGCAGAATGTATGTCCTGAGACCCTTCACCAGGACAACCCTTCAGCCCAAAAGCCTGAAACCACTGTATATTCCTCTACGAGGATGCTGTCTGACCTGCCAAGTTCCTCCAGAATTTTGTGTGTGCTGCTCTGGATTTCCAGCATCTACAGATGTTAATGATCAATGCACCAAGATTTGGGATCGTCCAATTCATTTCAGAAGACCTGCCCTGGATCCAATTGCGAAGGAAGCATGACAGTGGCTCTACTTTCTTAGGAGGCTGTGGAGATTTGGTGTGGCATCAAAATCTTTGACAAACTTCTATAGCTGTGTAGTGGAGAGTGTATTGACTGGCTGCATCAAAGCCAGGTATGGAAACACAAATGCTTTTCAATGGAAAATCCTACAACATATAATGGATTTGGCTCAGTACTTCATGGGTAGAGCCCTCCCAACCACTGAGCACATCTACATGAAACACTGTCACAGGAAAGCAGCATCCATTATCAGAGATCCTCCCCACCCGGGCTATGCTCTTCTCTCGCTGCTACCAGCAGTAGAAGGTAGAAGAACCTCAGGACTCGCACCACTAGGCTCAAGAACAGTTACTACCCTCAGCCATCAGGCTCTTGGACAAAGAGGTTAACTACACTCACTTTCCCATTCCTTGAAATGTTCCCAGAACCAATAATCTCAAGTTAAGGACACCTGTTATTTCATGCTCTCATTATTTATTGCTATTTATTTACATTAATCTTTCATTGATCTTGTTATAGTTACTATTCTACAGAAATGCTGCGTATGTCCACAGGAAAATGAACCTCAGGGTTGTATATGGTGACATATGCTGCTTGTACTTTGATAATAATATTTGCTTTGAACTTGATACATCAGAATTCAATCAAAATGGATAACATACATCTCACATATTTATTTTTCCCATTTCTGACAACACTGGCTTGAGCTCAAGTGCAAAGTTCATTTTACTATGAGGGAGCTTTAAACAGCTGAAGGCATTTCACAGAAGCATGATCTGAAAGGGACCAACACAAAGTCAGAGGATGAGGAATCGGACAACTGAGGAAAACTCTGGTAAAAGTGACAAGTCGTAAAGAGACTCTCAAGTGAAGATCACACTAATTCATTGTCAGATAAGGGATGGAACCACTACTTCCTCAGAGGGCTAAAGAAATTCAACATGGCCCAGTTGACTCTTACAAATTTTTATTGATAAACCATGGAAAGTATTCTGTTTGGATGCATAACAGCTGGCATGGCAACTGACCAGTGCGTGGCCACAAAGAACTGCGGAATTGTTGACACAGCTCAGCAAATCCCAGGAGGTGACCTCCCCTCTGCAGACTCTGTCTCTTCTCACTGCCTCAGTAAAGTAGCCAGCATAATTAAAGATCCCACCTACCATGGACATTCTCTGTTCTCCCTCTCCCTTAGGGCAGAAGATACAAATGACTGAAAGCACACACCACCAAGCTCAAGGACAGCTTCTATCCCACTGTTATCAGACCCTTGAATGGGCCTCTTGTTCAATAAGATGGACTGCTGGGCTTGCAAACTACCTTATTATGATCTTGCACTTACTGGTTTGCCTACAACAACTATACAAGCCCTTCAGCCATAAAGTTTGTGCCAGCCATCAAGCGCTCCAATTTTTTTATACTAATCCTATGCTATCTATTATATTGTCCTGTTTAAACATCATCTTCTCCCAAATTCAGCTACTCGCCTGCACATTTAAGGTACATTCTTTGTGGCCAATTAATCCATCAACCTGCAAATTTTCTGGGCTTTGGGAGGAAACCGTGGAAATATATTCAAAATTTTGAGATTCTTTTAAGCATTTAATCTTGTAATGTGACAAAATGGGTCCTTCATTAAAATCCTTTTGGAAATCTTTATCTTCTACAATTTCTAAGGCTCTGAAAATTAATTTGCAACCTAATAGATTGACTGTTCTATTTGGAATAGTTCCGCATCATATTCAGGGTATTTCAACTTCATACCAACATGTAATTGCATTTGTTACATTGTTGGCAAGAAGGGCTATTTTATTAAAATGGAAAGATACCTCTGTCTCTACCTTAATTCAATGGTTTTCTCAAGTAACATTATGTCTTAGTTTGGAAAAAATCAGAAGTAGAACTTTTGATCCTCAATTTGATTTTGAGAGAAGATGGGGCTCTTTTGCCAAATATTATCATTTAATTTGAATTATTTTATACGGTTTTCTTCCAATTTTATTTTATATAAACATGAATTGGCGGTTGATGATTCTTTTTTTTAATGTATATGGACGATGGTAAGCCGTATTGCTCCAGGAGTTGATTCCTAATGGGTTTTTTTTTCTTTTTTCTTTTCCTTTCTTTTGTAGTTAGTGAGGTTTCTTTTTTTTAGTAAGTTGGGTCTCTCTTTTTCCTTCTTTTCTTTACATATATTCTTTTTTTCATTATCATATATTATCCTTTTTTGATAAGTTTTTTTTCAGCTTTATTAATTGTATATATATCAACTTGTTGAAGTTTTGCATCATTTTATAGCTGTAGAAGATTACGTATCAATAAAAAGGTTTTAAAAACGAAAACTAAATGACAAAATGGAACCAGTATAATCCCAGAGTGCTTTACTATATGCTAAGTGTATATGTGACTGAAGGCATGTAATTATTGATCATTGTGTAAGTAAGGGGAGATTGGTACTCTGTGTGACCTTGAATAGAAGTGAAGCAAGACTGCAGCTGCTAAGTGGAGGAGCTGATTTACAGAACAGATAACAGCCAAAGAAAAGCCTGAAAACTTGGATAAAAATGAACTTTGTAAGCTGTAAAATGGAAGCCGCCTGCTGTCAAATATGAAGAATGGAGGTGGACTTCCCTTTGCAAGTAATAAACATGCGTTTAATAGATCCATTCTGAGTTTATTGTGCTTTGTTGTAAGACCTACGAAAGGTACACATTAGAATCCACATGGTCACAGAGAGAATGTGCACACTCCACACACACTATCTCCCATTGTTCCCCCATTATTTCAACTGTCATGTCCAACCCACACACTCTACAGTCTCTTGAAGCCTCTCTTCATCTTTGTTAGAACCCAGCCAGATTTGTACCAGTAGCTGATTTGGATAGAATACACTTGGTCCACGTTTCCAAATCCGTAACAAAGATGGTGGGTCCTTCAGAACCCCACTATTAACAACACTTGGCCTAAAACCCAGCCTATTTGACCTTTCCCCCTTTTTTATTATTATTTAATTTTTTTTAGAGATACAGCATGGTAACTGGACATTCCACAACACGAGTCTGTGTTGCCCAATTACAGCCATGTGAACAATTAACCTCCTTACCCATACGTCTTTGGTATGTGGGAGGAGACCCATGGGGAGAATGTACAAACTCCTTAAAGACGGCAGGAGGATTGAATCCGGGTCTCCGGATTATTATTTTCTCGAGCACTACTATCATCTTCCTGATTAATTTTAGTTTGTAGGCCTAAGTTTTCTCTCTCCCTCTTTTCATAAATCCTCGATTACATTTACCACCTTCAGATCGGTGCGAACCAAATTGACAATTGAGGCAGAGAGCATAATTTCAAAAGTGTCAGGATACAAATTTCAAAAGGAAGAAAATTAAAACATTCAACTGACTTAAAATGTTTAAAAATGGTAAAGTGAATTCACTTATTTAATATGCCTAAGCTTCAGAAAAGTATTCAATGAAGTACCCTGTGGAAATGATTTTATAAGGGAGAAGTGCTTGGAAAAGTGGATTTCTAGAATATACGAATTTTGGAAGGTGACAATTAGTGCATTCACTGTCTCCATGGCAACCCCTTTAAACAACTAAGAATGAGGATCCTGGTGATTTATCAGCTTCCAACCCCATTCAATTCCCCAGTAGCATTTCTCACTGATGCTCATTTCTTCCATCTCCTTATTCATTCTGGACCTGCTATTCTTCACTTGTTGTGTAAGGACTGGAGTAGAAAATGTCCTCTCTTGTAATATGAAGACAAATGCTGAATTTTTACTTTCTCTGCCATTTCCTTTTTCCTCCATATAATTTCTTGTCTCTCAGAATGTAAAGGAACCACATTAACTTTTGCTTTCCAGCTATGTTGTAGTGTGATCACTCGAGTTGAGTATGTTGTTCTCCTAAGGGGTCGACTGTTGGTGAGTCCTCAGCTGGCTGTCAAGGCCACTTCAAGATCCACATAATCCAAGATGTCAGGTGGATTCCCTTAATGGAGAATGACTGTGCGTGACCTTGTTTAATGTGAGGAGGCTAATGTACATGTGGCCACCACATGGTCCTAGATAGACTGGGGTCAGGGTTAGACCATAAGACATATGAGCAGAATTAGGCCATTCAGCCCATTGGGTCTTCTCCACCATTCCATTATGGCTGACCCCAGATCCCACTCAACCTCATACACTGGCCTTCTTGCCATATTCTTTGATGCCCTGACGGATCAGGAAACGATAAAACTCCGCCCTTAAATATACCCATGGATTTGGCCGCCACCGCAGTCTGTGGGAGAGTATTCCACATATTCACTACTCCCTGGCTGGAAAAAATCCTCCTTTCCTCTGTTCTAAAGGGTCGCTCCTCAACTTTGAGACTGTGCCCTCTTAGTCTGGATACCCCCACCAGAGGAAACATCCTCTCCACATCCACCCTATCTAGCCCTTTCAATATCTGGTAGGTTCCAATGAGATCCCCCTACATTCTTCTAAATTCCAGTGAGTACAAGATTATAGCTGTGAAACGCTCCTCATATGTTAACCCCTTCATTCCCAGAATCATGCTTGTGAACCTGCTCTGGAGTCTCTCCAATGACAACATAACCTTTCTCAGATATGGGGTTCAAAACTGTTGACAATACTTCAAGGGCAGCCTGACTAGTGTCTTATAAAGGCTCAACATTATCTCCTTGGTTTTATATTCTGTTCCCCTTGAGATGAATGCCAACATTGCCCTTGCTTTCTTAACCACAGGCTCCACCTGTAAATTACCCTCCTGGGAGTCTTGCACGAGGACTCCTAAGTCCCTCTGCACCTCTGAAGTTTGAACCTTCTCCACATTTAAATAACATTCTGCACTTTTGCTCCTTTTACCAAAATGCATTTTCATACATTTCCCAACACTGTATTCCAGCTACACTTTTTTTGCCCATTCTTCCAATACATCTAAGTCCTGCTGCAATTGCATTGCTTCCTCAGGACTATCTACCCCTCCACCTATCTTTTTATCCTCTGCAAACTTTGCCACAAAACCATCAATTCCATTATCCAAATCACTGGCAAACAATGAGAAAAGTAGCGATCCCAATACTGATGCCTGAGCAGCACCATTAATCACTGGCCCACTTTTATTGCCACTCACTGCCTCCTGCCTGTCAGCCATTGCTCTATCCATGCCAGTATCTTTCCTGTAATGCCATAGGATTTTATCTTGTTAAGCAGCCTCATGTGTGGCACCTGATCAAATGTCTTCTGAAAATCCAGGTAAATGACATCCACTGCCTCTCCTTTGTCCACCCTGCTTGTTAATTCTGTGACATGGAATGCAAGGACATCGCTGAACATCGACGGCTCCTCGGTAAAGATCATAAAGAGCACCAAATTTCTTGGTGTTCACCTGACGGAGAATCTCACCTGGTCCCTCAACACCAGCTCCATAGCAAAGAAAGCCCAGCAGAGTCTCTACTTTTTGCGAAGGCTGAGGAAAGTCCATCTCCCACCCCCCATCCTCATCAAATTCTACAGGGGTTGTATTGAGAGCATCCTGAGCAGCTGCATCACTGCCTGGTTAGAAAATTGCACCATCTCGGATCGCAAGACCCAGCAGCGGATAGTGAGGTCAGCTGAGAAGATCATTGTTGTCTCTCTTCCTGTCATCACGGACATTTACACTACACGCTGCATCTGCAAAGGAAACAGCATGATGAAGGACCCCATGCACCCCTCATACATTCTCTTCTCCTTCCTGCCGTCTGGGAAAAGGCTCCAAAGCATTCGGGTTCTCATGACCAGACTATGTAGCAGTTTCGTCCCCCAAGCCATCAGACTCCTCAATACCCAGAGCCTGGACTGACACCTTACTGCCCTATTGTCTTGTTTATTATTTATTGTAATGCCTGCACTGTTTTTGTGCACTTTATGCAGTCCAATATAGGTCTGTAGTCTAGTGTAGCTTTCTCTGTGTTGCTTTTTTTATTACGTAGTTCGGTCTAGTTTCCTGTACTGTGTCATGTAACACCATGGTCCTGAAAAACGTTGTCTCATTTTTACTATGCACTGTACCAGCAGTTATGGTTGAAATGACAATAAAAGTTGACTTGACTTGAAGATGACTGGGGACCCTTCACTCCTGCAGCTTTCCTCCACCTTTGCTGCCATTTTCTTTTGCCAGCTCCGCCATTAAGGTCTTGGTTTGATCGCTCTTTGTCTGAAACCTCCCACTTTGACCTTACTGCATGGGTGACCCTATGAGGAACTAAATCCAAGTGGCACGACTCTCCAGCTCTCTGGAACTCACAAGCTTCTCCACTATGGCAAGGTGATGATCCTTGGAGAGCCAGCCATCTGCACATTGCTTTTGTTTCTCAATAGGTTACTTCCATATTGTACTTTTCCTTTCCTTTACAGATCCTTGGTCCTCCATTGCTGAATTCTGAAATATTTCTTGTCATCAGGGTAGCTTTTGGGCTTTGGGGCTTTAGTGCAGGTATCTACTTATTCTAGACTTTGCATTAATTCCTTAAATGCTGACATTTTCACTTAATTTCATAGGTTTTACTGCATTTTTCAAAGCTATTATAACAAACTCATATCTTAACATGTCTTCATTGTTTAAAGCCATGGTTTCAGCCTGAATTTCTGAGTATGTGTAAAATTCTACTCAATTTTGATCACTCTTCCCCAGATGCTCATACCCATACCTATTAAATTACTGATTGACTTTATTATGCATTACCAAATCTAAAAAGCCAGTTCCCTCATTGGTTCCTCTTGCATATTCAAAGGTACATTTAATGTCAGAAAAAGGTATATAATATACATCCTGAAATGCTTTTCCTTCGCAACCATCCACAAAAACAGAGGAGTGCCCCAAAGAATGAACGACACTTAAATGCTGAAACCCCAAAGTCCCTCCCAGCTTCTCCCTCCCCCGGGTTAGTGGCAGCAAGCGCCAATCTCCCTTCCTCCCACCAGCAAAAAAATAGCAAGTATCAGCACCACCACTGAGCACTCAAGCGTGAACAAAGCAACAGCAAAGACACAGACTTGCAGTTACCCCAAAGACTTCACGTTTCACCCGGTATTCAACATACCGCAGGTTCTCTCTTCCCTAATTAGGGAGAAAGAGGTGTCTCCATTTTCTCCACTCATTAAAAAAACAATTACTATAACTGGTACTGGGTTGAATAAACAGTGTCATTCTATTCTTGCAACCCAGAAGATATCAACGTTGGAGTCACATGGTAATGTAGCGGTTAGCATAATGCTTTTACAGTGCCAGTGACCTGGATTCATCCCCGTTGCTGCCTGTAAGGAGTTTGTATGTTCACCCCATGTCAGCGCGGGTTTCCACAAGTTGCTCCGGTTTCCTCCAACATCCCAAAGAAGTACAGGTTATTAGGTTAATTGGTCACATGGACAGCACGGACTCGTGGGCCAGAAGGAGTGTTACTCTAAATAAATGTTTTTAAAGATTTCAGCATGGCACTATGGCACACTAATGCTCAACTAGAACCTGGTTCTCCTGCCAGGATGGAGAAATTAGCCACCAATTTATTGTTAACTTACCTATCTCAGAGATCAATCCTTCACAAAAACAAACAAGAGACAAAAATATTTCAAAGGGCAGTCAGGAGACACAAGAAATTGCAGATGCTGAGATCTACAGCAAAAAATTTGCTGCAGCGAACTCAACAAAGCAGCCTCTGTGGAGGCAAAGGAATAGACAGGTCGCAGCAAGTTCATTGTCATCTACAGTATATACAGGTGCAAAGGAAAATCTACTAACAGCGGCATTACCGACACATTGCATTGCAGGCACAACATTAAGAAGCAAAAAAAAAACATAAATTATACAAGAATAGTACAAGAAAGAACACAACAAGAACCAAAGAAAATCATAGACACAAGAGATCTTGCAGAAATCTTGAACAACACACACAAAATACTGAGGGAACTCAGCAAGTCAGGCAACATCTGTGACAGACAGACAGACATACTTTATTGATCCTGAGGGAAATTGGGTTTTGTTACAGTCGAACCAACCAAGAATAGTGTAGAAATGTAGCAATATAAAACAATAAATAATTAAATAATAATAGGTAAATTATGCCAAGTGGAAATAAGTCCAGGACCAGCCTATTGGCTCAGGATGTCTGACACTCCGAGGAAGGAGTTGTAAAGTTTGATGGCCACAGGCAGGAATGACTTCTTATGACGCTCAATGTTGCATCTCGGTGGAATGAGTCTCTGGCTGAACGTACTCCTGTGCCTAACCAGTGCGTTATGGAGTGGATGGGAGACATTGTCCAAGATGGCATGCAACTTGGACAGCATCCTCTTTTCAGACACCACTGTCAGAGAGTCCAGTTCCACCCCAACAACATCACTGGCCTTATGAATGAGTTTGTTGATTCTGTTGGGGTCTGCTACCCTCAGCCTGCTGCCCCAGCACACAACAGCAAACATGATAGCACTGGCCACCACAGACTCATAGAACATCCTCAGCATCGTCCGGCAGATGTTAAAGGACCTCAGGCTCCTCAGGAAGTAGAGACGGCTCTGACCCTTCTTGTAGACAGCCTTAGTGTTCTTTGACCAGTCCAGTTTATTGCCCATTCGTATCCCAAGGCATTTGTAATCCTTCAGGGGAATAAATAGTCGACGTTTCGGATTGAGACCCTTCATCAGGACTAAGAGTGCAGGCCGTTTTTGGCCAATATATAGAAGTGAGAGGGAGGGGCAAAATAGAGGCTGGGAAATGATTTGTTAAATCAGTCAGCAACTGGCTTGAAGTATTACTTGGCATTACTCATCTCGTCACCTCTTCTCAATCATCAGGTCAGCGTATCATCAATGTCTTGTTAGTAAAATCTAGCTGGTAAATGCCACTTCAGTCTTCCGATTGTAAAAATACAGCTGAATAATATTTGCGGTTACACTCTGGGATAATTCACACTCAAATTAAGTAAGCTCATTATATAGCAGAATATCAGTAAATATCACAACATGCTCATTCTTGCTTCACTATCTTTAAATGAGCAAAATACCGATTTCACATTTGCATTACCCAATGTGATAACACTGAATTACATGATGGTTTTCCGGTGATCTAATATGTAGCAACTAGAGTATCAGAAAATGATTTTCCGAGATCAATCTCCCTACTCATCATGCTGTGCACTAGAGGCAAGTGTTCGTCACTAATATTTAAAAGGTTTTGCTGACAGAAAAGACCTGCTTGTTGATTAAAGGGCCTGTCTGGATAACCTTTTATTTGAAGAATGATTGCCAGTGGGTGACAAATACTTCTGTGTTACTTCCAAGGCAAAGATATTGACATTCAAATTCATGGTGCTTACATTGAGCAGATGTCACTGTTGGCAAGCAGCTTCACATCAACTGCAGGTATAGCTAGTGCAGGGCAAGAAAACAAGCACTACCAATCTAAGCCAGAAGCCCTCAGCAGCTGAATAAGTCACAATTCACTGCCAAATCTTTCTTTCCATAATCATACACTCAGAGGGCACTTTTACCTAATAAAGTGGCCACTGAGTGTATGCTTATGGGCTTCTGCTGCTGTAGCTTACCCACTTCAAGGTTTGACGTGTTGTCCATTTGGAGATGCTCTTCTGCACGTCATCGTTATAACTAATGGTTATTTGAGTTACTGTCACCTTCCTGTCAGCTTGAACCAGTCTGGCCATCTCCTCTGACTTCTCTCATTGACAAGGTATTATTGCCCACAGAACTGCTGCTCACTGGATATGTTTTGTTTTTTGTACAATTCTCTGTAAACTCCAGAAACTGTTGTGCATTAAAATTCTAGGAGATCAGCAGTTTCTGAGATACTCAAACTACCCCATCTGGCACCAACAATCATTCTACAGTCAAAGTCACTAACATTTCTTCCCCATTCTGATGTTTGGGCTGTACAACAACGGAACCTCTTGACCATATCTGCATGCTTTTATGCATTGAGCTACTGCCACATGATTGGCTGATTAGATATTTCCATTATCAAGCACGTATACCTAATAAAGTGGGTATGGAGTGTAATCTCATTACAAATACTCATTGTTTCTAACTCTACACTCAAGCATATCCCATTGTCATAACCCCACTATTAATTCCAAGGCATATTGCTGCTTAAAAGTCAAAAAAGCTGACCCTTTGCATGTGAAGGTCGTTCTCTAGCATACAATTTCCCTACGCACTACTGACAGGAAAATCCCAAAGCAAATACTGCCACATCTTTCTTAATGTGCTTTCAGTCGACAACAAGGTAAAATTGAACTACAATGCTGTATCAGACCAAAGGTTATACTGATAATTCTGTTAGTGTAATTAGATCTTTACACTACATGTTGAAATTTAGAAGTTTTTGATATATTCATGAATTATTTTATGATTCTGTGGCCTGACATAATGTAAATTTGTGGCTGCTTAACACACATCTTCACCTCACTTTGAAGAATATGATTGGCAAGCCTGAAGTTCAGCCAAGTTACTTTCACACTGTTGATTTAGAGTCCTTTCCATTAAATCAGACTCACACGGTTCTTTTGGTGTAAATACAAATTACAAAGAAAGAAGTTACATATTGGATTTGAATGTGTGAGATGGTATAATATGCACGGGATATTCTACAGTTGCTGCAAGTCTGGAGCAACACACAAAAAATGCTGTGGGAACTCAGCAGTATGGAATAAGTATTTTGGACCGAGACCTTTCATCAGCAATGAAAAGGAAAGGGGAAGAAGCCAGGATAAGAAGGTGGATGGAGAGAAAAGAGAACAAGGTGTATACCACCAGGTGAGGTAGAAGGTGAGAGGGTGGGGGAGGGGTTGAAGTGAGAAGCAAGGAAACGACCGATGGAAAAGGCTGAAGAAGAATGGATCTAATTGAAGAGGAGAGTGGACCAGGGGAGAAAGGGAAGGAGGGGCAACCAGAGGAAGGTGATGGGCAGGTTAGCAGAAGGGAAGGTGTGAGAGGGGAGCCAGAACAGCTATTGGAAGAGAGAAGGGGGGGGGGGTGAGAAATTTTACTGCTAGTTAGAGAAAGCAATGTTCATGCTGTCAGATCAGGGACTATCCAGACAGAATATGAGGTACTCTGCTGAGTTCCTCTAGCAGATGGTATAATATTATTGGAAAGATCATTTTTCTATCATCACAATTTTACAAAATCACTGTGCAGGGTAATTAAGATTACGCCACCATCTGGAATAAATGCCTTGCATTCTACTTTGTTAATGTTTATAGGTGAAATGAACAGAATAAAGGGCAAGACTGAGGAGTAAGCAAAGCTGAAAGCGGTACATCGTGAGCCTCTGGCTCAGAGGTACAGCAAAGAATCAGATCCTTCAGCTTCTCGAGTCCCTTTCAGATGGCCAGGCAACTATTTTTACTATTTTTACACATTTCCCACTCTAATTCACTTAATTCCTCTCAAGAGTCTTATCAACTCTCTTCCCCTCCCTGCTTCGCCCCACCCTTTCATCATTCTGGTTCACCACCACAATAGGGACACTTTACAGTGTACTGGAGGTGAGAATTGAACACATCTAATTTGAAGCCCTGAGGCAGAACCTTTGCTAGTTGTACCAGTGTGGTGTCCATGGTGCAGAAGTTCAAGTTAATTATTATCTGACTGTGCATATATACAACCAAATGAAACACTGTTCCTCTGGACCAACCCACAAAACATATATTACACACAGCACATGAAACAAAATATTACCACAAATAATAACATATAATACAAATTACAGGTCGTGCACAGCACAGGTACAGAATAAACAGTAAGTAATACTCGTAACAAGACCTTGGTGGTGGCAAAATATTCATTAGTCTCACTGCCCAAGGGAAGAAGCTGTTACCCAGTCTGGCAGTCCCCTAGTCCTGATGCTCCTGTACCTCTTTCCTGACAGTAGTGGGTCAAAGAGATTGGGTGATTGGTGG
The DNA here is from genome assembly GCF_048418815.1 of Hemitrygon akajei. Classification (NCBI taxonomy): domain Eukaryota; kingdom Metazoa; phylum Chordata; class Chondrichthyes; order Myliobatiformes; family Dasyatidae; genus Hemitrygon; species Hemitrygon akajei. Next base: position 53,554,531 of record NC_133144.1, on the reverse strand, counting down.
TAGGAATTTCAACATTGATTTTCCAACCACTTCCAACAAGGATGTGGTGATTTGGAATCTGGAGACCAGTTGCATAATGTCCTCTTTCCTAGTCATGGACCTGGCCCGGTTTGGGTATAATATTGGAAATGTTTATTTAAAGGCTGCAAATAATGACAAATAACAAGCAGAGTGGAGATAATTGTGTAAGTAAAGAAAGAAATATTAGTTTTATTTGTCACATGTGCATTGAAATATCAGAGCATACAGTGAAATGCATCGTATGTGTCAATGGCCAGCACAATCCTAGGATATGTCACAGTCCGCAAATGTCACCAACGCAGCATGCCCATAATTTACTAACTAACTAACTCGTACATCTTTGCAATGTGGGAGAAAACCCATGTGATCAAGGAGAGAAAACACAAGCTCCCTACTGACAGCAGCAGGAAATAAACCCTAATGTTGGTGCTATAAAGCATGATACTACCATTCCACCCAACCCCACTCTCCTCTCACAATCAGGCTTGGTGTGCTTTCTGCACTGGACAACTGATTTTATGCTCATAGTTCAGAGGTAATTATTTTCCGTGCACTAAATCCACTTGTGGTGCATTGGGCGGCAACTTTACCATTTCCTTAGCAATTTTGTCAGTTTTTTACAAGGCCGAGTTGCTTGCTTGGCGCTCAACCCAGCACGGATGGAAAGTGTGCAGGGAGCCGGCCAGATTCAAAGCCGGGACTGCTCGCCTCAAAGTCCAGTGCAGATGTCACTGCAACACCAGCCGGCAACACTAAACCTCTTCTAGACTAATTACCCCGATTTTACAGGGGAATGTTGCTGCTGCATCTGTTTCTTTGACTGTTTAAACAACTTCTTTTAAGACAACTCTGCAGTCACTTGAGTATTTGGGAGTCATGTGCAAATGACTCAACTCGTTGAGTGACATGGTGCTGGCAACGTACCTACCTGAATGAGATCTGTGGTTTTAGATTGGCATGGTTTCATATCCAATGATTCCCAAGTGCAGTGCTTTGTGTTGATGCAGTGTTGAAATTGATTTGAATAAACCATGAACAATATACAGTAATGAAAATTCCACCCATCCCTAAGGTCTTGAAGTGACTTGCTTTTAAAATAACTCAGTGCAGAATGTTGATGACATTCAATGGCTATATGAGAGTGCTTGATTATTTTAATGTCGGCTGTGCTAATTCACCTCCTCTAATACGGCAGCTTTGAAAGTGCAGTTCAGACAAGCAAACAGGAGTGGCTCTGAGTCACTTATTGTCACACATGGCTTTTTGAAATACAGAAATTTTCAAGTCTCATTTAGGTCAGTTACTTTAGAACATTTTCAACCCTTGTTATTCACTATGCATCAACTGTTTGCTCTGGGATTATATGCAGCTATTAAAAGTTAACTATTCACATAATCACAACCCAGGTTTGAAAGCATCTATATCATTTTATTAGGGCAATGCTTTCATCTTTTATATGACATTACATCTAACTTCATATCAGATTAACTACAAAGAGATTTTACTGCGTTTCCATTCATTTAGGAAAACCGATGTAATTAGAATGAACTATAAATGAATTGCCTTGTGGAATAATGCTTCAATATAACGTGCCCTAAAGTCAACAGTTTGCATTTCAAACAATTCATATAAAGGTTTGAACAGGTGCAACAGGCTGTTTTCTTTTGCCAAGGGCTGCATAACATGGGACAGGCATGGGCCAGTACACGGTGGATTTTATACGAATGAAGGAGGGATCTCATTGAAATCTATCGAGTATTGAAGGGCCTAGATAGAGTGGATGTTCCCCATAGTGAAGGAACCTAGAACCAGAGCAAGCAGCCTCAGAGAAAAAGAATGTCCCTTTAGAACAAAGATGAGGAGGGATTTCTTTAGCCAGAGGGTAGTGAACCTGTGGAGTTCATTGACATAGACGGCTGTGGAAGCTGAGTCATTGGGTATATTTAAAGCACAGGTTGATATTTTCTTGATTAGTCAGGGTGTCAAAGGTTCTGGGGAGAAGGCAAGAGAATGGGGATGAGAGGGATAATAAGTCAGCCATGATCCAATGACAGAGCAGATTCAATGGCCTGAATGGCCTAACTCTGCTCCTATGTCTTATGGTACACTTGTATCTTTCTATTGGTACTGCAGGTTAAAAATAGATCACGGGAATAAAAGACATCATGAGTTCAATACTGGTCTCCTGTCTACCAACCTGAACACCTGCCATTAGTTAATATAAACAAAACTTAGAATGTATAAAGTGATTATTGTAACACAGCTGCTCAGCATTTTTGCAAATGTGGGTAATGAGAAATATGTACATATGTTATAGTGTATATTATCTATATACTATAGGTAGAAAGGATGCTGCCAGGACGTGAAGACCTGAGTTAAGGGGAAAGGATGAATAGAATAGGACTTTATTGCCTGGAGTGTAGGACAATGAGGGGAGATTTGACAGAGGTATACAAAATAACGAGGGATATAGATATAGATGCAGGCTAGATGCAGGAAGATTGTTTCCGATGTTGGAGAAGTCCAGAACGAGGGGTCACAGTTTAAGGATAAAGGGGAAGCCTTTTAGGACCGAGATGAGGAAAAAATTCTTCACACAGAGAGTGGTGAATCTGTGGAATTCTCTGCAACAGGAAACAGTTGAGGCCGGTTCATTGGCTATATTTAAGAGGAAGTTAGATATGGCCCTTGTGGCTAAAGGGATCAGGGGGTATGGAGAGAAAGCAGGTACAGGGTTCTGAGTTGGATGATCAGCCATGATAATACTGAATGGCGGTGCAGGCTCGAAGAGCCGAATGGTCTACTCCTGCATCTATTTTCTATGTTTCTATGTTTCTATATAGATGAGTTAAGTGCAAGTACACTCTTTCCACTGAGGTGTCGTGAGACTAGAATTAGGGGTCATTGGTTAAGGGTGAAAGATGAAATGTTGAAGGTGAGCACAAGGGGGAAATTCTGCTCTCAGAGGGCAGTAAGAGTGTGGAACGAGCTGCCAGTAGAGGTGGTGGATGTGGGTTTGATTTCAACACTTGAGAGAAATCTGGATAAGTACGTGGATGGGGGGGGGGGGGGGGGTGGAGTGCTATGGTCCAGATGCAGGCTAATGGGACTAGGCCAGGGGTGTCAAACTCATTTTAGGTCACGGGCCGGATTGAGCAAAATGCAGCTTCATGCGGGCCGGATCAGTCGGACGCGTGCGAACACAGCTTTCGTTGCCTCCGTTTTTTCAGGCTGCTCTCATGTGTCTCAGTCTGTGCTATAACTACAAAGTGTTTCACTTTACAAATTCCGTTTCTTATGAAGAAGACTGCCGAGCAAGACTGCCGAATAAACACTAAAAACCCTGAAAACCTGGTACCTGAGTAAACTCAGCATTAGCCATATCATACGCCATAGGCGCTTCGATTACTGGGGCCAGCTTTAATAGTAATTAGATATTATCTCGCGGGCCAAAGATAATTCCACCGCGGGCCGGATTTGTCCCGCGGGCCTTGAGTTTGACATATATGGACTAGGCAGATTAATACTTTGACACAGACTAGAAGGGCTGAAGGGCCTATTTCTGTGCTGTAGTGTTCAATAAATCAGATTGCTGGAAGGAAAACACTAACTTACTCAGCTTTAAAGGCATTAATAACTAGACACCAAAAATAACTGGGACCACTTTGCTAGAGAATTGACTTGAAATTTATGTACTTAAAACTGAAAAAACAGCTTTCCATTTTTGCTCCCTTTATGTAGTACTTTATATTAGCAATCTTTGTTTTGTTTACACATGCCATTAGCCTAAAATGTGTCAGCTTTAAAAACAACAACAGAAAATTAGCAGAGTAAACTCATACTTTATCAATCTTAATGGTAGCGCCACTGCACGTGCGCTAATTATTAACACAGGAGATTCTGCAGATGCTGGAAATCCAGAGTAACGCACACAAAATGCTGGAGCAACTCAGCAGGTCAGAGAGCATCTATGGACAGGAACAAACTGTTGCTGTTTCGGGCCAAGACCTTTTATCAGTACTGATGAAGGGTCTTGGCCCAAAACAGTGATTACTCATTCTTCTGACCTGCTGAGTTCCTCCAGCATTTTGTGTGTGTACGTGTGCTATTGTGCAAATTATTCTTTTATTTTGAAGTTACAAACAGTAACATCAACCTTTAGTTCAGTAAATGCTCCTCAGCAGCACAGTACAATGACATAACTCCTGACTCACAGCTCCACCTGCCCAGATTCGACGCCAACCCCCACTGCTGTCTGTGCAGAGTCCGCACGTTCCCACGTGACCTCGTGGGTTTTCTCCGGAGGCTGCAGTTTGCACCCACAGATTTCAAAAGTGAGCAGCTGGTGGGTTGATTGGCCACTGTAAATTGCTCCTTATTCAGTGTGTATGTGAGTGGATTAGAATATAATGGGATTAGTGTAGGATTAGGATTAGGGTAAATCTAGTCAGTGTAGTGAGTCTGGTGCAAAGACCAAGGAGGTATTTAAAAATGCTTAGAAATTCTGTGTTCTGTCCTAGTGTAATAAGCTACCAACAGTGCGACTAACAGAATTCTAAAGAAATGAACTGTCTCTCAAATATGACCATGCTGGGTCTGTAAACATACTTTATAGTTCACTAAAATGGCAATTATTAAATCCAAGGTGGTACCTCTTAGAGATTTTTGTAGGTTAATTTTAGAACATGGTAAAGTCATTTAATAATTTAGGGTTAATCAGGTTTGTTGGGGGTTGCTGGGGCAGCCTGGCTCAAAGGGCCAGAAGGGCCTACTCTGCACTGCGTCATTAGATTAAATAAATAAATAAGCAGAGCTCTTAAAAGAAGCATGTCAGGTAAGAAAAGGCTCAGCTGGCCGAGAACTAATTATTGTGTTGGACAACATAAACATTCTAGACTGAGTCAAAAGAATGATTTAAACAGAGGTGATGACAGTAAGTGCAGAGACCCAAAAATTGGCCTAGTTCATCTGAACCTCAGTTGTTGGTTCTACAGAGAACTTCTGCAGATGCTGGAAATACAAGCAACACACAAAGAACGAAGGAGGAACTCAGCAGGCCAGGCAGCACCTATGGAAAAGTGTACAGTCAGTGTTTCAGGCCGAGACCCTTCATCAGGACTGGAGAAAAAAAGATGAGGCATCACAGTTAGAAGGTGGAAGGAGGGGAGGAAGAAACACAAGGTGACAGGTGAAACTGGGAGGGGGAAGGGTGAAGTAAAGAGCTGGGAAGTTGATTGGTGAAAGAGATACAGGACCGGAGAAAGGGAAATAAGATAGAAGAGGACAGAAGGCCATGGAAGAAAGAATGTTTGGCAATACCCCCCCCCCCCCACCCCTTCACCATTTCTCATTCACATTTCCCTCTCTCACCTTATCTCCTTACTTATCCATCATCTCCCTATGGTACTCCTCCCACTTTTCTTTCTTCTCTGGTCCAAAATGCCAACTGTACCCTTCTTCCATAGATGCCACCTGGCCTGCTGAGTTCTTCCAGCATTTTGTGCATTGCTTCAGAGAACTATTGGCTCACATATGGGTGGGGGTCAGATCTACCTGACTTCCCACCAACATATTGCAACCAAACGTCAAGAAGTGGTGGAGGTCAGATGTAAATATCGTGGGCCTTCAGTTCCATGAATGGATTTAGCATTAAGTCCTTCAACTTTATACCAGGGTTTACTTCAATAGGCCCACCAGCCTTATGAGTGGGGTGGTGGCTTGTTGTTTGTATCATCTATATTATGTAATAATTTTAGTTCAATTTTAGGACTTGAGTTTCATATACAATTAGTTCTATTTAATAATTTTTTAAAAATTAACACCTTTAGGGAGCAGTGTCTCAGAAAGGTAGTGTCCATTATTACGGACCTCCAGCACCCAGGGCATGCCCTTTTCTCACGGTTACCATCAGGAAGGAGGTACAGAAGCCTGAAGGCACACACTCAGTGATTCAGGAACAGCTTCTTCCCCTCCGCCATCCGATTCCTAAATGGACTTTGAAGCTTTGGACTCTACCTCACTTTTTTTTTAATATTCAGTATTTCTATTTTTGCACATTTTAATTGATATACATACATAATTGATTTACTTGTTTATTTATTATTTTTTACATTTTATTTTTTTTCTCTCTGCTAGTTTATATAGTGCATTGATCTGCTGCTGCTAAGTGAACAAATTTCACATCACACGCCGCTGATAATAAACCTGATTCTGATTCTTTTGAACTGCTACTGGGCACCATGGTAGCATAGCAGTGAGCTGGATGCTATTACAGCTCAGGGTGTTCTGAATTTTGTAGTTCGATTCCAGCATGGTTCTGAAGGAGTCTCTGTGGGTTCTCCACATGGAATGCGTGGGGTATCTCTGGGTCCTCCCACAGACCAAAAGACCTACCAGGTCCCGTGATTAGGTTAGGGTTGAATACCTGAATAAATTATCCAGGGTTGTGGGGTTGCTGAGGTGGGAAGGACTACTCTGCGCTGTACCACTAAATAAATAAATAAACGCCACTAATGAAATTGTGGTATTTAAAAGGCATTTGGACAAACAAGTGGATAGAAAAGGTTTTGAGGGATTAAAGTTTTAAAGTCAAGATAAAGTGGATGCCAAAATGATGGTTCAAAAGAGGGGAAGTCTTAAAAAAAGAGGGCACAGCCTCAGAATACAAGGGTGTCTGTCTAGAACAGAGATGAGGAGGAAATTATTTATCCAGATGGTGGTGAATCTGCAGGTTGCGATGGAGCCCAAGTCATTGGGTATATTTAAAGAGGAGGTCAATAGGTTCTTGATTAGTAAGGGTGCCAAAGGTTATGGTGAGAAGATGGTAGAACGGGGTTAAGAGTGAAAATGAATCAAATGAATAATTGAATGGCAGAGCAACTCAGTGGGCTGAATGGCCTAATTCTGCCCCAATGTCTTCTCTTATCAGAATCAGGTTTAATATCACTGGCATATGCTGTGGAAATAGGGTTCATTGCAGCTGCAGTAAAATGCAATACAAAAATAGAAAAAAATGTGAATTGCTGTAAATATATACACATAAAGGTTAACTTAAATAAGTAGTTCAAAAATAGAAATTAAAAAAAAGTCGTGAGGTAGTGTTCATGGGTTCAGGTTCCATTCAGAAATTGGATGGCAGAGGGGAAGAAGCTGTTCCTGAATCATTGAGTGTGTTCCTTTAGGATTCTGTAGCGCCTTCCTGATGGTAGCAAGGAGACCAAGTCATGACCTGAGCATGTCTTATGAATTTGGGCCAAATAAATGCAAGTAGATGGGTCTAGCTCATTTAGACAACTAGCTTGACACAGATAAGGGAAAGAAGGACCTGTTTCCACACTGTATAGTTCTATGACTCTAATTTTCTTAAGACACTAGTCCACCACTGAGAGACACCATTTTTAAAAAGACTTAATGTGAATAATTACAAGCTAATTAATTTAAAATGTGAGAAGGAGAAAAGGTTGGAGTTAAGACATGATTGGTAAGCAAGTGAATGAAATTCCACGCAACAAATTAAAAATTTGTAAACGCAGACATAATTAGGCAAATGCAGTGGCCATTGTCCACATCTGTTTGAAAAGTCAATAATATTCCGTGAAGATACTAGATAGAATAGACCACAAAGGGAAAGTACAATTGGCCTTGTTAACAACCAACACTGTTTGCACTCCACGTCTCCACCTACATCACATCAATCTCACAGCATAATTTTTACTTCCTTTCCTCTTATCTAGTTTCATTTTGAAATCACTGCTAACTTCTCCATTCATTTTCCGCAATTTTGGATTCCACATTCTAATCATCCCAATACAAAGAAACCTCATACTTCATCCCCTTCTGGATTTATTAGCAATCATCTTGTGTTTATGGCCCCTGATTTTGGACTTCCACACCAGTGGGACTATTCCATCCACAGCTGCTCTGTCCAAGCCATCCATAACTTTTAAAGACCTCACTTTGGTCTCCTCAAAGTCTTCTTTCTAAGAAAAATGCCCCAGTGTTCAATATTTTCTGACATGTATAATCTTTCAGTTCTTGTACCATCCCTATAAATCTGGTTTTGCACTCTCATCATTGTCATACTATAAAAAGAGTATAGAGGCAAAGAGAAGTCAGTTCTCACTGTTCTTTAAATATACACTCAGTGGCTATTTTATTTGGTATACCTTTGCACCTGCTTGTTCATGCAAATATCTAATCAGCCAATCATGTGGCAGCAACACAATGCATAAAAGCATGCAGACATGGTCAAGAGGCTCAGTTGTTGTTCAGACCAAACATCAGAATGGGGAAGAAATGTGATCTAAGACTTCGACTGTGGAATGATTATGTTTATGCCAGATGGGATGGCTTGAGTATCTGAGAAGCTGCTGATCTCAGGATTTTCATGCACAACAGTCTCTAAAGTTTACAGAGAATGGTGCACGAAATGAAGAGCATCCAGTGAGCTGTAGTTCTGTGGGTGGAAATGCCTTGTTAATGAGAGAAGTCAAAGGAGAGTGGCCAGACTGGTTCAAGCTGACAGGAAAGTGACAGCAACTTAAATAACCACGTTACAACAGTGGTATGCAGAAGAGCATCTCTGAACGCACAGCATGTTGAACCTTGATTTGCTACAGCAGCAGAAGACCACACTGGGTTCCACTCCTGTACCTAATAAAGTGGCCACTGAGTGTATGCTTGTGATCATCTGCCACTGTAATCTGTCCACTTCTTTTACTTATTCTTCTTTCAAATATGACTCTGCTTCTATTGGAACCTCTGATTTACATTTTGATGACGTGTTTTCGGGCCAAGTGAATGATCGGGAGCTTTGCTGTCTCCGAGGAGTTTGGTGAGGTTTCTAGCGGAGTGTGCAGCCAGGAGGACAAGAATCCTGGAGATGTGGCGTGAGCCCATGACTGACTCCATTTCTCGCTGACCTCCCTGATAAAAATGTCACACAAAATTGAAATGAAAATGTAAAAGGACAAGAGCACAAGGTGGGTGGGTGTTCAACACGGCCTGCCTGTGTTTGAGCCGTCTCTCTCTCTCCCTCTCACTCAATGCTGTCGAAGGATGTTGCCACAGTCTTGGGTCTTGGAGTAGCTTTAATCGCCTGGGTCCAACTGAACTGAACTAAACTGAACATTCTGAGACAGCTTCAATGACTCTGTGCTTTGATGTTTTATATTCTACCCTTTTTGTTCGTTTTTGCCATTTGCGCGATTTGTTCTTTATTTGTGCGCATTGGGAGTTTGATGTTTTCAATGGTGCTTCTTTATTTCGTGGCTGTCTGGGAAGATGAATCTCAGGGTTATATACTGCATACATACTTTGACAATAAATGTTCTTAGAATTGTGATCATATATTTCCCATAATCTATTGTTTGGTCTGAACAACAACTGAACTTCTTGACCATGTCTACATGCTTTTATGCATTGAATTGCTACCACATAATTGGCTGATCTGTATTAATGAGCAAATACAGAGCTGTACCTAATAGAGTAGCCACTGACAGTATATGACTCTATATTATCTCAGTTGATCAGAACAAGACCTATTTAAACACACAAAAAAGACAAATACAATTTTAACCAAAATCTCAACCACCACATTTTTTTACAGCAACACACATGAATGATTCATATTGTTGAGATGGCTGAAGATCTAATTTCACAATTGCACTCCATTTAATCCTGGCTACATCAATAAAGATTAACCCTGGTAGAATGACAGATAGCAATGGGGGCTCTGTCATAGTCTCTTGTATCTCATCACCAGTTCAAAGAACCATCCTAAAGAAATCAAATGAGCAACAAATTAAATTTATTTTTCAGTACCAACAGTTTGCTGACCACATTGACACTCATTATAAGGGTATTAAAATCATCAGGTTTGTTAGGAACACTAACAATCAAGTCTGTGTTTCCTTGGAATATACACAAGATTTCTGATGTTTAGGGTGTGATTAAAACTGCAAATTAAGTGCAGTAATAAGCAAAATTAGCATCTCATTTAATACGTGAAAAATATTTACACGTGTAACATATTAATAGCAGCATCAAAACCATACAGACTTGTTTACAAGGTAGTTGAAATGATGTTTATATTTTTCAACACATCTCATCTGACTACTTTCAATAATTGTAATATTCACAGAGTGCATTTCAAGCCGATTTATCATATTCAACAGAATAAACACACAATCATTTTTAAATACATTTAGGACTTCCATTTAACAAAACTGTTATGAAAGTAAAGGCTGATTTGAAGAGTAAAGCCCAAAGGAACCAATTTCCTATTAAAGCATCTGATAGACAAAGTGACAGCATATTACTTTCCAGCTCCAATTTTTGGAGCATGTGAAAAATGTTGTGGTTGCTGGTATGTGGTCCAAGATGAGTCATAAATCTTCCTTTATCTCTTTCATGGTGTTAGCAGAAAAGGATGAGTTGCTTTTTTCCATCTCATTCACATGTCTATCTGTCTGTTATCCATGCCCTTGAGCAAAGATTACTGATGCCCTGCCTTTGATATATGACACATCACACAGCAGCTTTTCATTGACTGAATTAACCTGGAAAAAAATGCAAACCTGCCTGCAGTTTGTTCCCAAACTTTCTCATAATTCTTTTGGACAATCTGGCATCCTCTCATATCTAAAACAAAGCATATATTGTCGGTGACTTTATATTATATTGATTCCAATGCATGGCATTCCTTTGCTACATTATCATTGAACGTACAATGTAACCTCTTGACACGTTCCCAACGCCATCACTTTGGTAAGCTAATAGTCTAATATACCATTGCCCTCACTAAACACTGACATCATTGTGTCTGCTTCCTCACATACACTACAGAAACTAAATAAAGTAATTATTTATATCCCTTTTTTGTAAAATATAACTTTCCTGCCCTACAATTCCATGGGTTCCAAGGTGGCTGATGAGATCATTGTTTGACTCAGACTGTGTAACTATGTGTAGATAGATAGATAGATAGATAGATAGATAGATAGATACTTTATTCATCCCCATGGGGAAATTCAACTTTTTTTTCCAATGTCCCATACACTTGTTGTAGCAAAACTAATTACATACAATACTTAACTCAGTAAAAAATATGATATGCATCTAAATCACTATCTCAAAAAGCATTAATAATAGCTTTTAAAAAGTTCTTAAGTCCTGGCGGTTGAATTGTAAAGCCTAATGGCATTGGGGAGTATTGACCTCTTCATCCTGTCTGAGGAGCATTGCATCGATAGTAACCTGTCGCTGAAACTGCTTCTCTGTCTCTGGATGGTGCTATGTAGAGGATGTTCAGAGTTTTCCATAATTGACCGTAGCCTACTCAGTGCCCTTCGCTCAGCTACCGATGTTAAACTACCTAGTTTCCATCTGGGTAGCTTATAACTTGATGGCATGAACATCAATTTCTCCTTTCAGTAATTTTTCCCCTCCCCCTTCCCTTTTCTTCTACTCCCCACTTTGGCCTCTTACTTCTTCTCCTTTCTCCTTACCTATCACCTCCGCCCCCCCCCCCCCCGGCAACCCCCCACCGGTGCCTCTCCTCCTTCTCTTTCTCCTATGGTCCACTCTCCTCTCCTATCAGATTCCTTCTTCTCCAGCCCTTATCTTTTACACCCATCGGGCTTCACCTATCACCTTCCCAGCTAGTCCTGCCTCCCCTCCAGCCACCTTTCTATTCTGGTGTCTCCCCCCTGTTCCAGTCCTGATGAAGGGTCTCGGCCCAAAATGCCACCTGTTTATTCATTTCCATAGATGCTGCCTGACCGGCTAAGTTCCCCCAGAATGTTGTTCATGTTGCTGTGGATTGCCAGCATCTACTGAATCTCTTATGTTTATGGGTAGAGTACTTGATGGGAGAGTGGGTAGTTGATGTGAGATGGTGTCTTCCTCTTACCAGTTACAAAGGTATAGTCCTGATATTAAACATGCATTCTCATTAACACCCCAAACTAGGCCAGGAGTTCCCAAGCTGGGGTACATGGACCCCTTGATTTATGGCAGGAGTCCACAGTCCTTGGCCCGAGGCTAAGTCTCTAAGACTCTAAATCTAAGGATTCCTGCATGTAGAAGGGGATGTTCCATTTCAAGGAGCTTCTGAAATCATCCTTGAATCATTTCTGCTGTCACCCTGTCAATCTCTTACCACAAATGAGCTCGGAATAGCACATTATTTTCAGCAGTCTGATGTTGGGTACACAAACAGCATGGCCTGACTCATCAAGGTTACCGAGTGTAAGTCGGGCGTCAGTGCTGAAGATGTCAGTTCACATCCTGTCAGTAGACCTGAAGGATTTTTCAGAGGCTGCTTGCATCTCTGCAGTGTTCCGAGGTTCCTACTATATCCTTAACCCAGGAACAAACACGAGGCCTAGGATTTATGCATTTGGTGGCCAGTTTATTAATGACCTGCTCTACCTAATCACTGAGGGTATGTTCACAGTCTTCTGCTGCTGTAGCCCATCCACTTCAGGGTTCAATGCATTGCACAGAGATATTCATCTGCACACCACTGTTGTAATGCACGATCACTTGAGTTACTGTAACCTTCCGATCAGCTTGAACTAGTCTAGCCATTCTCCTCTAGACTCTTTACTTAACGTTTTCGCCAACAGAACTGTCACTTGCTGGATGTTTTTGCTTTTTTTTGCATGATTTTCGTAAACTCGAGAGACTACTGTACAAGAAAATCTCAGATCAGCAGTTTGTCAAGTACTCAAACCACCCCACGTAGCACCAACAATCATGCCACGGTCAAAGTAACTTAGCTCACATTTCTTCCCCATCCTGACATTTCGTCTGAACAACAAACAAACCTCTTGACTGTGGTTTTATGTATTGAGTTGTTGCCACAGGATTGGCTGATTAGGCATTTTCATTAACGAGCAGGTGCACAGGTGAATTCCTGATAGAGTCGCCACTGAGCTGGATGAGGAAGTGGCCACTGGGATGCCAGCACCAACACAAGGGTGAAAGCCACAATGTTAGCAAGCTCTCAGGCAAATCACCCACAGAAATAAAGACAGTGAAAGGATCAGGGTAAACACGAGGAAATCTGCAGATGCTGGAAATTCAAACAACACACACAAAATGCTGGTGGAACACAGCAGGCCAGACAGCATCTATAAGGAGAAGCACTGTCGACATTTCGGGCCGAGACCTGAAAGTATTAGGGTGACCATTCCTATGCCCCTCCCCCCCTTTTTATCTACTGAACCATTACAAGTCATGTATGGCCCCCAAGAAATAAATTGGGGTACTCTTTAAACCTTGCACCTATTGTAGGTACCTTCAGCAGTATGTGCAAATATTCAAAACATTTCTATGACAGAGAAATGAATGAGGAAATTGAGGCAAAATGTTCTGTTTACATCCCCCAGAATCAATAAAAATCTAAGTAGGCTTGTTTAAATTTTGACTCCATTAATCTTCCAGCTTTTATCCAATTTACACTTTGTTGAATCTAAAGGGAAATAAATAAATTGCACACACTGAAGGGAGACCTTCATTTAATTGTCATCACTGGTTGATAAGTTTATGAGTAATAAAAGATTGTGATATAACAGTGAATTTTCACTGCTCTGTGACCACACCTGGTATGGATAAATTGGTTAAAAAGAAAAAATGCATGCATAATTTATCAGTGTTTACTGCTTGTTTAGAAGAATGAGGATGGGGGAGGGATCTCATTGAAACCTATTGAATATTGAAAGACCCAGATAGAGTGGACATGGCCAGGATGCTTCCTGAAGTGGGGGAGTCCTTTAGAACTGAGGTGTGGAAGAATTTCTTTAGCAAGAGGGTAGTGAATCTGTGGAATTCTTTGCCACACAGAGCCATGGAGGCCAATTCATTGGGCATATTTAAAGCAGAGGTCAATAGATTCTTGATTAGTAAGGGCACCAAAGTTTCAAAGTACATTTAATTATCAAAGTTTGTATACATTATAAAAAAGACCAATGAACAACCAATGTGGAGCGGAGAGAGGGGGAGAGAGAGAAAGAAAAAAACACAAATCATGCAAACAATAAACGCAAACAAGAGCATTCAGAATCAAAGTGAGTCCATAGACACAAAGCCCGGAGTATCTAGAGCAGGCCAACAGCCTCAGACTTAGTGCAGTGAAGAGCAGAACAAATGTCGCAAAGCCAGCCTGACTCCTGCCTCCGGCCTTGACACCTTACCTTATCAATCCATCTGACCCGGCGTTTAAATCATCCAAATGTTGAGTCATTCCTCACTCTAAGGCCTGGGCCCTGTCACAATGGTACACTCTGGGCCTGGAACCTGTCACCACGTCTCGGCTCGTACCCGACCTTTCCGAGTCAGATCTTGCTCTCAGTTTAGACGTTCGGTCTCCAAAACTCCTCCATTCCAACTCTGCCTCGACCATGTCTCAGCCTTGCTCCGACCACTTCTCCTCAGACATGCCTCGGACTCGCTCAGACTTTGCATCACATGCACACGCCTCAAACTCAAGTCAGCCTCACCTTCATTCACCTCTTCCTTGTATTAATAAGGTATTTCATTGTACTTCTTGCTTTGGGAACCACTGGATAGTTGTCACTCATCTTCAGCAGCGCTGTCTTAAACTGGGTCTTCCATTTACGTGGAGAAGTCAGGAGAATGGGGTTAAGTGGAATAATAAATCAGCCATGATGGAATGGCAGAGCAGACTCTGTGGGCCGAATGGCCTAATTCTGCTCCGATGTCTTGTGGTCTTATGTATATTTGTCTGTTCTTGCTTTCCAGCCCTGTTAGAAGTGCTGAGGAAAAACAGCATACATAGCCTTTGCGTTTTGTTTCAGTATTCTGAAAATGTCCCGGGGTATCAATGCAAGCTATTTTCATTTATTACAGCATATCCTGCTCCATTAAGTAAAATAGTGAAGTATGACATAATGTTTATTACACACTATTTTCCTCCTCTTGGCTTGCGTCTAACTCAAATCAAGACGAGCACAGCTTGCCTATTCAGTGCTCACAATCAAAAGAGTGTATAAATTGTAATATATTTTCCTTAAAGCAAAAGAAATTTAACCACTTGTTCACATTATGTAATTGACAGTACCATAAAGTGGGAAAACAAATGCATTACTTCTTATCTGCTTGCTAATAACACCTCATTCCAAATCAATTAAACTTCAAATTCAATATACTTGGTACCAGAGCAACATACTAAGTTAGCTGCGGTGTACTTTATCTACTCTAAGTCTACACAGCTTCATAATTGTTCATCAAATCCTGTAGCCGTTATATTTGCTTTAAAATTTAATCCATCTCCTATAATTTCTGAATCAACAATAAGTAAAAATTAGAATAATGCAAAGAGACTTCATCTGTTAGAATGGTTTTCAATCATTGTCACATGTGATGTACAATACAAGTGTTATTGCCCTGAGCACTCAATTTGTAAATGATACCCCTAAGGAATACAAGGATTGTCTTACAGACTGTGACGGAAAATAGATGCAGCTAGGAAACAGAAGTTTAAGTTTAATGTCAAAACCTTTAGATAAAACTAAATTTTGATTTAGGAGCACCTTCTTTGTTACTTTTTTAATATAATATTTGTACATCATTGATTGTAATTCAAGATTCAAGTACATTTGTTACCAAAGAATGTATATATTATCCAACTTTGAGATTTTCTTGCTCACAGGTAGCCACAAAGGAAGAAAACCGAAAGAACCCAATTAAAGAAAAAAGGGAACTAAAAAGAAATACCAATACTCGATGAGCAAGAGAAAGAGAGAGAAAAAATAAAGATCAGGTAAACAATTGATGCATTCCGAACCAAAAATGAGTTCTCAGATCCGAACCCTGGAACAGCCCAGAGTAGGCCCAAAGCCTCGATAATCAGTTCATCATATTAGCCGGCACAGATCCCAGCAGCTGGGGCAGTCTTCCTAGCCTCAGCACCATGGACGAAACCGTCACTGAGAACGAGCAAAATCGGCTCTCGTCCCGACCAAAGCCCTGTCTTTTCAGGGACTATTCATGAACAAACTGCATTTTAAACCATTTTCCCAATGGAGAATGTTTTCAATAAAATTCCAGCAATGAACTTTGATTTCTTTTTAAATGTAAGGTTTATTCTTGATCCCTTTCACTACTTCACAATCTACATGTTGTACATATATGTCTCTGAAGTTCAAACGCACAAAAAGAATAATGACTGTATGGAACTATGGATAAGTTTTATCTGTGTGATTAATGTTGGCAGTCACACAAAGGCCAGTCATTTCCAGAATCCAGCAATATTACTCCAGCAGAGCAAAAATTTTAAAAAGGAAAAGCTGTATTATATAATTAAGCTGCGTGATTTTTTTGACAAGGTGCCTATGTCAAACATTAATTACATAACTGAGAAATAAAATACTTTCATCAAATATATTGATTTCAACATTGTTATTAATTTGTCAAAAAGAGCATGAGAATTCCTGCTGGGACTTCTGAACAGATATATCACAAGTGTGTTTGATGTTATGGTCTGTATTTATATATAATGCACAAAAACATCCAACAGCTACAGCACTCTAGCAGCTCACTTTAATGTACTTCATGGGGGCTGATGTCACATCAACAACTGTTCAACATCTGTGGAATTTGGACCAGCAAATGTTCTTTTTTAAGAGGTCATGCTGGCAACTTTCCATCAGCCATTTCATCCAACTTCACAGTTTTTACATGGAACTCATAAATCACAGGGAGGGCAGCTGGACATTACCTCATCAGAACTGTCAACCTGTTATGGGTCATCTTTTCTGTCATTAACTGCTTCAAGATCCAGTTCCCAAAGTGTATAAAATATCACTATTCCTCATCTTGAAGTTTCAAATATATGAAAGTTCAAGGAGGGACAAAATATCATGGGTATTTCCTGAGTACTGCTCGCTACAGCTTAAATTAATAGCTTCTGTTTCAGTGCCTTCTGAGGTACATGCCAATTCTGTCAAGCCAAGTGCCTTCTTTTCAAAAGTGCCAAGTCTTATTCCTAATAAAAGTCAGTGTATTATGACTTTAAAATAGAAAACATATTCTATTCTGACTTGTTGTATTTGTACATTTGACTTGATAGAATATAGCAACTTAATTGAACAAAACCATTAAATTCATAAATTACGTTGGCTTTCCATTTACTGCAATTATCAGAGGTTAGATCATTGCCATAGCGTTAACTTTACTTCTTTGCGCAATCAGATTAAGTGTGCTCTTGACAATGTAAGCAACAATTTATTTATATTGCTGTGCCATTGAGTAACTCAATTAAAATAAGGTCACAACATGAATTCCAAGAGAATCACCAGTCGCAGATGAAGAGTAGACTCACCTGATGGAGATAAAATTGAATTGTGAGGAACAGTGTACATTATATATTCAGTGGCCACTTTATTAGGCACAGAAGGTACCTCATAAAGTGACAACTAAGTGAATAATAAAACAGAAAATGCTAGAAACACTCAGCAGGTCAGGCAGCGTTTGTGGGAAAGAAAACAGAGCTCATTTTATTTGTTAAATTCTGGTTTCTCAATGAGAGAAGGAAGCTCTAAATATTGAGCAAAACAAATAATGTCATTTCTACCAGCAATCTTTTTTTTGCTAGTTAAAGTCAGAACTCATGATGATTAGAAATAATGCTACAAAAATATCTTTTCACTTCTTTAGCAAACTGTCAAATGTTAAGAAACTGTTGAAGGACAAGGGCTGAGAAAATTTAAATATCGTTGCCAGCAACTGGTCTCAGCAAATACAAGGAACATCAGTCACTTACAGACCAGACCCGAATAACGAACAGATTTAGCTTTTAACTGAGGTCCTCATGTTAATTGTGTCCATAAGTTGGAAAATACACAAACAAGAGAAAAATCACTAGATTTGGCAACCATACGTTCACAGTACTGTAATGAATGGCACCAAAACCATAAGACTGATAAGAAAGAACCATTGCTGAGAGGAGAGAGGGAGAGAGGGGGAGAGAGGGGGCGAAGGGATGAGGGGGGAAGAGTGGGAAAGAGGAGGGGAGAGAGGGAGAGGGAGAGAGAGGGGAGAGAGGGGGAGAGGGGGAGAGAGGGGGTGAGGGGGAGGGGAAGGGGAGAGGGGGAGGGCAAAGAGGGGGAAAGAGAAGAAAGGAGAAGAGCAGGGAGAAAGGTGAGAAGGGGAGAAGTAAGAGGTGGAGGGGAGTGAGAGGGAGGGAGCAAGAGAGGTAAGGGGGAGGGAGAGGGGAAAGATGGAGAGAGCGGAAGAGGGGGAGAGTGGGGAAGAGGGGGAGAGAGGGGGAGAAAGGAGTAGAGTGGGAGAGGGGGAGGGAAGCGAGAGGAGAAGAGCAGGGAGAGGGGGAGAAGTGGGAAGGGAGAGAAGAGTGAGAGGGAGGGAGAGGAGAGGGTGAGCAAGGGGGAGAGAGGGGAGAGAGAGGAAGAGAGGGAGAGAGGGAGAGAAGGGAGTGAGAGGGTGGGAGGGAAGAGGGGGGAGGGAGAGGGATAGGGGAGAGAGGAGAGAGACTCCTCCTACAAAGCCTTCCATTTTTCTTATACTCCTATCTTCAATTTTTGCAAATGTAATGCAACACTGCATCACAGCGTCCAGAATTAGATGAAACAAATATGCCTAGAGTAGGGCTGAACCTCCGAATTATAAAGTAGGTTTCCCACAACATAAATTCATTCCTTCTGCACCACGGGAAGGTTACACCTCAAAGCAATCAAAGGGTTCCTGTGAAAGGTCAACTCAGTTTTTTTCTCTCCTCATAGATGCTGCCCAACCTGCTGAGTATCTCCAGCATTTTTGCTTTTATTTCAGACTTCCCACACCTTCAGTATTTTTTGCAGTAAAATCAACAGAAAACTAAGCTTATTCTTTGTTTGATACATGTGGTAACAGCTGGCTAAAGGGCTAGCATGTCCAAAATCCAGGGACTGAACTTCCTGCCGTGTTTTAGCTGCAAACGAAGGGATTGGAAAAGATGGGGAACATATATGGGGGTGACGTGGGAAAGAATCAAAACAAATGATTAAAGTAGATGATCAGGCACAGCACTTCAAGTAACAATAAACACCAATTTAATAAAGTGTTACTCCATTTGGATGATTACGAATAAGAATTGTTCTATAGAAATTTATCTGTGTGTCTGGAGCTTCATACATGGGCTGAGTCATTGCAATTTGGTTTCCAAAGGGAAAAGCCAATTAAAAGCTAAAAGCAGACTCCATAGAGTCACAAATAATCAGACTGAACCCTGCTAACTCCGAGTCAATAGCAAAAACAAATAATACAGACCAAAGATGTATTACAATGTCTGTGTGGGTTGCAGTAATCATTATGTGAGGCAGAATCACCTTCATGCCTGCAGGTGTAACTGTACTTGCTAAATTTGTTACAGATTACACAACCAATGAACTACCAATAGATCCAACATCCGACTAGTTAATCAAAGAAGCAGGGCACTAAAAAGGCCACAAGAGCTGGACTACAAATACTGACAAGAGCTATCTCCTGTCATATAACATTCAATATTCCAGCGCTCGAGTACGCATTTTCCATCAGTCCCTGAAAATAGTTTGTATCATCCAATAAATTTTTACGGTTTATTCACCTACCTGATACCCTTCAGCCATTTTCTTCAGCAGCTGTCAAACTCCCCAACTATAATATATGGCCTTACCAATAAGAACAGCTGTATCCTCTCTCCCCTCTGCTTCCTGTACCCTGTCTTTGCATAAAATAATACATCAAGATTAATTGATTTCTTGTCACTCTCACAGAACAGAAAATTAATTTTCATGTAGCCTTTTTCTGGGGATATGAATTTTGTACATGGCAAGTAATTTAAGTTTTTAATTATTCATGAGAAAAAAAACATGATAAAGTGTGCTACCAGAAGCCCCAAGGCCACGGCCTGAGCTTCGGATGTGCTGATACAACAATACCACTCAGTAATGCCTATATAAATAATATATGTATTTACATACATCTCAGTACAACGCCAATTTCTCTTTTCCTGACCTGGGCATACAGGGTCACAAAACAGTAGTCTGTCATAGTCTACCCTGCATTTAATAATGGACAAGGGTAAAACTCAATACACATCAGCCACATTGGACTGACCTTTAACTGCTGTGTACAGAATGTTCTATTTTCATGGGAAGGTAATTTAAAAGCCAACATACAGTTATAGGGGCATGTATGTCTGCAGGTATTTGCTAATCATGTTGCAACTTCAGCAACTTTTTAATCAAAGGTGCACAGTATTCTAGAATAGCCAAGGACAGGTAGATATTTTTAACTCACTATTGGTATGTAAAATTCATATCTTATATACTTTGATCCTGAATAACAACAGATGGACATCAAGGTGAAAAGAAAAAAATTTGTTTTGAAAATATTCAGTTTATGAGTAAGCTGCACTAAATATAATTGGCAGATGGAGAGTGGCTTATTATTGGCACACGTAGTGAGATTCAGTGACCATTTTTGTTTTGTATGCCATCCATATAGACTTTTTCAGAAGGACAGAAAGGATTGCAAGGGCCATAACACATTGCTTCAGTGTTGGACCATTGTGGGCATTAAGCTGGATCTTTGGGTCTTAAACATCTGTTTCTGTTTTAATCTGATCTTTGCATTATTAACTGTGGCTATTTCACGTAACATTTTTGATGCTTGGGATCTAATCTTATGTATATAGCTGGGAGCTTAATGTCCAAGGACACACATTGTATTAAAAGGATAGGCAGGAAGGCAGAGGGGGCGGCATTGCCCTGTTGGTAAAAATTGAAATCAAATTGTTAGGAAGTGGTGTTAACTCACTGTGGACAGAATTAATGAAATGCAAAGGTAAAAAGACCCCAATGGGAGCTGTATACAGAACCTCAAAGAGTAGTAAGAATGTTGCCTACAAATTACAATGGAAGATAGAATATGCATGCTGAAAGGGACTTCAGTATGCAGGTAGATTGGGAAAATCAGGTAGGTGCTGGATTACAGGAGGGAGAATTTCTAGAGTGCCTATGAGGTAGTTTTTTAGAGCAGCTCGTGATTGAGCCCACTAGAGGATCAGCAATTCTGGATTGGGTGTTGTGCAGTGAACCAGAATTGATTAGAGAGCTTAAGGTAAAAGAACCTTTAGGGGCGAGTGATCATAATATGATCAAATTCACCCTGAAATTTGAGAAGGAAAAGCTAAATTCAGATGCATCAATATTACAGTGGAGAAAATGTACAGTATTACAGCAGAGTTTACAGAGGCATGAGAGAGGAGTTGGCCAGAATTCATTGAAAAGGTTACCATATGAGGAATGTCTGGCAGCTCTTGGGCTGTATTCCCTGGAGTTCAGGAGAAGAAGGGGGGATCTCATAGAAACATTCCGAATGTTAAGAAACCTGAACAGATTAGATATGGCAAAGTTATTTCCCATGGTAGGGGATTCTAGGACAAGAGGGCACAACTTCAGGATTGAAGGACGTCCTTTTAGAAATGAGATGCGGAGAAATTACTTCAGTCAGAGGGTGGTAAATCTGTGGAATTTGTTGTCACAAGTGACTGTGGAGGCTAAGTCATTGGGTGTATTTAAGGCAGAGATAGATAGGTTCTTGATTAGCATGGGTATCAAAGGGTATGGGGAGAAGGCAGGCGAGAGGGGATGACTGGAGGAATTGAATCAGCCCACAATTGAATGGTGGAGCAGACTTAATGGGCTGAATAGCCTACTTCTACTCCTATATCTTACGGTCTTATAGAAAAGAACATTGGCAGGGTTGATAGCAAAGCAGCAATGGCTAGAATTTCTGAAAGCAATTCGGAAGGCACGTGAAGTATGCATCCCAAAGAGGAAGAAGTATTCCAAAGGAAAGATGACACAATGATGGCTAACAAGAGAAGTCAAAGCCAATATAAAAGCCAAAGAGAGGGCATATGATGGATCAAAGATTAGTGGAAAATTAGAGGATTGAGAAGCTTTTAAAAACCAGGAGAAGACAACTAAAAAAGTCATTAAGAAGGTAATGATGAAATATGAAAGTAAGCTAGCCAATAGTATTAAAGTAGATTCTAAAAGTTTCTTCAGATACATAATTTGTAAACGAGAGGTGAGAGTGGATATCAGGCAACCGGAAAACAATGCTGGAGAGGTAGTAGTGGGTGACAATAAAATAGTGGATGAACTGAATAAGTATTTGCATCAGTCCACTGTGGAAGGCACTAGCAGTAAGGTAGAAGTTCCAGGTGTCAGGGTATGAAGTGTGTGAAGTTACCATAACTAGAGAAAAGGATCTTAGGAAATGAAAGGTCTGAAGGTAGATCATGGAGGCATTAGTAATGATCTTTCAAGAATTGCTAAATTCTGGAATGGTTCCAGAAGACTGGAAAATTGCAAATGGCACTCCACTCTTCAAGAAGGGAGAGAGGCAGAAGAAAGAAAACTATAGACCAGTTAGTCTGACCTCAGTGGTCGGGAGGATGTTGGAGTCGACAATTAAGGATGAGGTCTCAGGGTACTTGGAGGCACATGATAAAATAGGCCACAGTCAGCATGGTTTCCTCCAGGGAAAATGTTGTCTGACAAATCTGTTAGAATTCTTTGAAGAAATAACAAGCAGAATTGACAAAGGAGAATCAGTTGGTGTTGTGTACTTGAACTTTCAGAAGACCTTTGACAAGGTGCCACACGAGGCTGTTTAATAAGCTGTGAGCCCATGGTATTACAGGAAAGATTCCAGCATGAATAAAGCTGTGGTTTATTGGTAGGAGGCAAAGAGTGGAAATAAATAGAGCCTTTCTGACTGGCTGCCGGTGACTAGTGGTGTTCCTCAGGGGTCTGTGTTGGGACGGATTCTTTTTACGTTAGATGTCAACCATTTGGATGATGGAATTGATGGCTTTGTTGCAAAGTTCGCAGATGATATGAAGATAGCTGGAGGGGCAGGTAGTTTTAAAGAAGTAGGGAGGTTACAGAAAGACTTCGACAGATTAGGAGAATGGGCAAAGAAATGGCAGATGCAATACAATGTCGGGAAGTGTACAGTTGGGCAAAGAAATGGCAGATACAATACAATGTCGGGAAGTGTACAGTCATTCACTTTAGTAGAAGAAATAAAAGGGTTGACTATTTTCTAAATGAAGAGAAAATACAAAATACTGAGGTGCAAAGGACTTGGGAGTCCTTGTGCAGGATTCCCTAAAGGCTAACTTGCAGGTTGAGTCAGTGGTGAGGAAGGCAAATGCAATGTTTGCATTCATTTCAAGAGCATTAGAACACAAGAACGAGGATGTAATGTTGAGACTTTATAAAGCACTGGTGACGCCTCACTTGGAATATTGTGAGCAGGTTTGGGTCCCTTATCTTACAAATGATGTGCTGAAACTGGAAAAGGTTCAAAGGAGGCTCACAAAAATGATTCCAAGATTGAATGGCTTGTCATATGAAGAGGTGACTCTGGGCCTGTATTCACTAGAAATCAGGAGAATGAGGGGTGGCCTCATTGAAACCTATCAAATGGTGAAAGGTCTTGATAGAGTGGATGTGACGAGGATGTTTCCTCTGGCAGGAGAATCTAAGACTAGGGGACACAGCCTCAGAATAGAGGGCTGTCCTTTCAGAACAGCAATGAGGAGGAATTTCTTTTGCCAGAGAATGCTGAATCTGTGGAATTTGTTACAACGGGCAGCTGTGGAGACCAAGTCTTTATGTATATTTAAGCCAGAGGTTGATAGATTCTTGACTGGTTAGGGAACGAAGGGATACAGGGAGAAGGCAGGAGATTGGGCCGAGAAGAAAAGTGGATCATCCATGGTGAAATGCCCAAGTAGACTGGATGGGCCAAATGGCCTAATTCTGCTCCTAGATCTTTATGGTCTTATATCTGACCACATTCAGTTATTTGTAAATTGCATGTTAAAGGATTGCTTATGTATTTATATTTATTGTGTTATTTTTATTGTGTTTTTATGCTTATCATGGGTTTTTAATGCCGCATCAGATCCGGAGTAAAAATCATTTCGCTCTCCTTTACACTCGTGAGCTGAAAAATAACAACAAACAATCTTGAATGTTCCATAAAATGGAAATAATTTGGAAGATGTGTAGCTCAGGTGGT
Source organism: Hemitrygon akajei (assembly GCF_048418815.1). Taxonomy (NCBI): domain Eukaryota; kingdom Metazoa; phylum Chordata; class Chondrichthyes; order Myliobatiformes; family Dasyatidae; genus Hemitrygon; species Hemitrygon akajei. The sequence goes on along the minus strand of NC_133144.1, from coordinate 53,530,405 downwards.
TGATATTTGGGTTGAGTTGTTCTCCAGTCTTGGCAATTTACTTGCAAACGTCTTGTCATCTTGTGAGGAAACATCGTCAGTGCACTGCTGATTGTGGTGTGTCCTCCGAATGCTTGTCCTTTATATATTTTTCCAACAGCAAAAAATATTAGATTCCACTTACTACACTAAAATTAGGTCATGTAATCACTGTTTATTCAAAGGAATATTGCTTTTAGAAATAGTTTCAGCTTTGATGCTGCTCAAAAGCATGAAAGCACATCTGTACACCATTTCCCCACTTGGGGAGAGGCTCACTCAATGTAATGCAAGCCCAGAAATCTGCCATCATTTTGGTTAAAAGGACTTATCATTAGTGAAGAATGGAATAAACTTAATTTAACAGAAACAAGCAAGATGGAATTGGATGTCATGATACGGACAGAAAAGCAGTCTTTGTAAAAACAATCGGTTTTAAGATTATGACAGACAAATTGCCATCATATTAGCTTTAGCACAACTGGTACACCATTGCTAACATACGTATAAACAACAGCTTCATGAATTTTCTGGAAATTAGGAAATATTTTTAAAAAGCTTTGTGAAGAAAACTCGTCAACAGCAATAAAAGGCAATTTGTACCCAGATCCTACTTAAGATAATGCAATTTGAAATGTAAGGTGAAAAAGCATATTTACATAAGGCCATGCATCTGTTGCACAGATTTCCTCCACTGCTAATTATAGGCACTCCAGAAATTTTGGCATGATAACTTAATACCAACTGCAAAAAAAGACAGCAGTACATTTAATATAGAACTCCAGAAGCAGCTTTTTGGCCCTCCTTGTCAACACGGGCTTTTTCCGAAGAGTCTAACACTTAGCTTCACTCCTTTCATCCCTGAATCTTCTCCATATCCCTATGCACTCATATCCTGGAATTCCTTTCCTTCCTTGCCAATTCTATGCAATTAATTTTTTAAGAACTACAATACAGCCTGTATCCACCATCCAAAAACAGAGAAAAAACGACTTCATTGATTGACAAATTTTCCCTCACATTAAACATATTCTGTTGTTACAGCTGCATCTTTTAGTTCACTTGAGGATTTTTGTTCTGCAGTAGAAAGTTTTCTCTGTTCCAAAATTAACCATCCCAGCTTTGTCAGCTTATCCACAGAAGCGTAATAGTTGCTTGGAAGAATCCTTTTAAGTCCCCTCCATATCTTCTCTGAGGACTTCAGATTGAACACAGAATGTACAGCACAGGAACAGGCTCTGCAGCCCATGATGTGGCATTGAAGCAATTCAATGTGTAATTAAAAGCCTAACTATATTCATGCCTTCCGCCTACATAATGTGCATATCACTCACGTTCCTATCTAAGAGCCTCTTAAACACTGCTCTGTGCTTGTCTCCACTACCATCAATAGTAGTGCATTCCAGACACCCATCACTCTCAGCATAAAATACCTCTCCTTCCCACCCTCTAGCATTAAACATTTTGGACTTGGAAAAAAGATCCTGGCTGTTTATCTATAGTTCTCATAACCATATAAAATTTTACGAGATCGTTTCAAGAAAACAGATTCCAGTACTAGACAGAATATTCCAGCTGGATCCCAATTAATGCTTCATCTTGTGATACTGAATGATACGTGTATGCATTCTCTTTTTCCATCCATTCCTTTCCCATTTGGTCCCTCTTTATTCTTTTTTAACCAAAGTTCATATTTTCTCAATTTTCTGTCTGATCTACATTTGAGTGACTGCAAGCTTAAAGTACCTTCAAATATTTTAAATTTTCTGTCCAAGACATTTTGTACACATCGAAATAGTAATCCTAATTTGAGTATGTGAATACAATACATTTCTGTTTGCTATTTAAAATGAAGCATCATCTACCTTAGTTCCACCTGCCCTTTCTATCTACGTGCTTCAATTTGGCTGAACATGCCAATTACGGTTGAAGAACAGTGAGACAGAGAGTTCCACGGAGGCTGGAGGCTCAGAGGCAGCCTGACTTGGGGTTGGAGGACTGTCTGTGTGTGGGTGGATGAGAGGGAGGAAATTTCAAAGTACGAGTTACATTTATTATTGATGTGCATATAAGTTACAGACAGACAGACAAACTTTATTGATCCCGAGGGAAATTGGGTTTTGTTACAGCCGCACCAACCAAGAATAGTGAAGAAATATAGCAATATAAAACCATAAATAATTAAATAAGTTAATCATGCCCAGTGGAAATAAGTCCAGGACCAGCCTATTGGCTCAGGATGTCTGACACTCCGAGGGAGGAGTTGTAAAGTTTGATGGCCACAGGCAGGAATGACTTCCTTATGACGCTCAATGTTGCATCTCGGTGGAATGAGTCTCTGGCTGAACGTACTCCTGTGCCTAACCAGTGCGTTATGGAGTGGATGGGAGACATTGTCCAAGATGGCATGCAACTTGGACAGCATCCTCTTTTCAGACACCACCGTCAGAGAGTCCAGTTCCACCCCCACAAGATCACTGGCCTTATGAATGAGTTTGTTGATTCTGTTGGCGTCTGCTACCCTCAGCCTGCTGCCCCAGCACACAACAGCAAACACGATAGCACTGGCCACCACACTTAATCAGCATCGTCCGGCAGATGTTAAAGGACCTCAGTCTCCTCAGGAAATAGATATATTTCCAACTCTGACATTTGATCCTGGGTCGCTGGTGCTGTAATAGTGTTATATCTGGTAACTGTCCTGCTCCACTCTCTGATATCCACAGCAAACTTGCTTCTGCACCTCATCCATCTTAAACCAACCTCTTGATCAAGCTTCTCATCACCAATTTTGGCTTGGTATCCAAGTTTGCCCTTTGGTTACAGAAGTACAATGGGATGTTGTGTCAATGTGCTGAAGCCCTTCAGAAACAATAACACTGGAGAACATTAGCAGCCACTCAGAAAAGCAGCAGAGCTTTGTTACGGACGAGTAGTGTTTTACTGACTAGATTTAAGTACTTTGATGAGCTGGCAGCAAAGATTAATAAGGACAGTGCAATTGGTGCTGGGTTACTGGACATTCAAGAAGCATTTGTTAAAAGTCACATACATCTGTTACTAATAACATATTGGGTACAATGTGTTTTAGGCACTTCTGACCAGGTCACTGAAGCTACTGATTACTGTCACTCAGTCAGACACAGAGCTTGAGAAAACAGAACCATTATTTTTGGCTTAAACCATAGTTTAGTGTTACAAAATATAATCATGTATTACAATCTGTTAAGATAGAACACATCATCGGCCTCAAGATGATACTTTCCCTTGAACCTAGCAGACATTCATCCAGAGATATACAAAGTACCACTGTTAACTATTTCCATAGATTAGCATCTACAACTCTGTAGGAACTTGGAATGCGATTCAGATTCATTTATTCATCACTTGTACATCAAACCATGCAGTGAAATGTGTCATTTGCAATAACAGCCGACACAACCTAAGGACCTGTTGGGGGCATCCCGCAAACGTCACCGTACATTCTGGCACCAATAAAACATGGGCACAACGTTCAGCAGAACAGCAGAAACAAATCAACAAGGGCAAAACAAACCCTGGAAGGAAGTGCAGGAGACTTAGGTCCCATACCACCAGGTCCCGGAGCGGACATTACCCTTCAACCATCAGGCTCCTGAACCAGTGCAGATAACTTCACTCACCACAACACTGAACTGGACACTAGAACTCGTGTTCTCAGTATTATGCATTTACTTATTTATTGTATTTACACTGTTTGTCTTCTTTTGCACATTGGCTGCTTGTCAGTCTTTGTGCGTAGTTTTTCATTGATTCTACTGTGAATGCCTGCAAGAAAATGAATCTCAGGTCAGTATATAGTTACAAATACAGCACTGTGCAAAAGATTTTGGGCACACATATAAAGCTAAAGCGCCTAAGAACTCTGAATTCTACTGTAATAATTTATGTATTGCACTGTACTGCTGTCATATATAAAAAAACAAATTTCATGACATACGTGAGTGACAATAAACCTGATTCTGATATGGGTCTCTACTGTGAGCTGAGAGTAGGAAAGGGGCAGGGAGAGGGAAATTATGTATGTACCCTGATAATAAATGTTACTTTGAACTTGGAGCTATGGATGTGCAAAGGTTTACAAGGTGTGGAGAGTAGAAGGTCACCAGAGGCACCCAATGTGAAGGTGCCGATGGAATAAACCAATGTATCAGTGACAAATGGTCTAATGTAGGGCATAAGCCAGATACAGGATTGGTAGGTCAGCCTTCTGTCAAGTAAGACCTGGGATTGGATAGTGTCTGCTTTAGTCTACACCAAACCAATAATTAAACTGGTGGAAATGTACTTCAAAGTTCAAAGAAAATGTATTATTAAAGTATGTACAGGTCAGCATATACTGCCTTGAGATTTGTTTATTTGCAGGCATTTATAGGAAAATAAGGAAAAACAATGGGTGACACCTGCACCGTGAGAGGATCGGATGGGTGATACCTGCACCATGTGAGGTTCAGATAGGTGAGGGGGTCGGATGGGTGACTCCTGCATCGTGAGAGGGTTGGATGGGTGACTCCTGCACCGTGAGAGGGTCGGATGGGTGACTCCTGCACCGTGAGAGGGTCGGATGTGTGATACCTGCACCATGTGAGGTTCAGATAGGTGTCTTGTACACTGTGAGGGGGTTGGATGGGTGACTCCTGCACCATGTGAGGTTCAGATAGGTGTCTTGTACACTGTGAGGGGGTTGGATGGGTGACTCCTGCACCATGTGAGGTTCAGATAGGTGTCTTGTACACTGTGAGGGGGTCGGATGGGTGACTCCTGCATCGTGAGAGGGTTGGATGGGTGACTCCTGCACCGTGAGAGGGTCGGATGGGTGACTCCTGCACCGTGAGAGGGTCGGATGTGTGATACCTGCACCATGTGAGGTTCAGATAGGTGTCTTGTACACTGTGAGGGGGTTGGATGGGTGACTCCTGCACCATGTGAGGTTCAGATAGGTGTCTTGTACACTGTGAGGGGGTTGGATGGGTGACTCCTGCACCATGTGAGGTTCAGATAGGTGTCTTGTACACTGTGAGAGGGTCGGACGGGTGACTCCTGCACCGTGAGAGGGTCAGATGGGTGTCTTGTACACTGTGAGAGGATCGGATGGGTGATACCTGCACCATGTGAGGTTCAGATAGGTGTCTTGTACACTGTGAGGGGGTCGGATGTGTGATACCTGCACCATGTGAGGGTCAGATAGGTGTCTTGTACACTGTGAGGGGATCGGATGGGTGATTCCTGCACCGTGAGAGATTTCGACGGGTGACTCCTGCTCCTTGTGTTTAGGTATCCCTGGCATATGAATCTGAAGCAATCCAGGAGTTTGGCAGCTCAAATGCTGTCCAATTCTACATCATTACTGCTGCTAGCTTGCATTCCAAGACAGTGGAAAGTAGCAGAACAACATCTTCAAAACCTTCTAATCAAGAGTTTCACCACATAACATTTCTGAACAGATCTGAAAAAAAATTGCATACAGACTCAGCTGAAAACAACCGACACACTTGCCAAAAGACAAGTGCCAGAAAGGGGCTATCAGACTGTTATAATTGCCCACAATGAAACGGAGGGCAAGTTTTCTACATTGAGGAAAGTAGAAACAAAAACAAGCAGAATAATGCTTCCTGTAAGAGCAATTCAATTTACTGGAATGTTTTGCCAACATTCCAGTTATTGTCCTAGCTCCTTGTTTCAGATTATATTCACTATGACTTTGCATACAAGACTGTCACACTCATTCAGGTGGAGTGTAATTATTTAGCCTAGTGTGGGAGGTGGAATGGTGATGCATTTCTACCAAAGGAGGTGTAAGGCGCTCCTTCCCTCCACTAGCCTGCAGGCTACTCTTGGGCAAGGTGTAGCACTTGCTTAGCTCCCAAATCAGGGTCACGTGAAGTCACGGGAGGAGGTGGTGGATGGTCGTATGAGCAGCTGGTGCATATCACAAGTCCTGGTGTGCGTCCACTGTCACCAGGCAAATAATCTCTGAAGTGTATTGATAATGGTTGGGGGGGGGGGGGGGGTCACCCATCTTGGAAAGACAGTTCCCAGAACAGAAGGAGGCAATGGCAGACCATGTCGGTAGAAAAATTTGCCAAGAACGTCATATGACACGGCACATAACGATAACAATGATGACGTAATGTAATTTTCTAGTTAGGTCGAAGGGGGAATTTGATTGTTGTTTTGCAATTTAAACTGCAGCTGAAAAGAAGACAAATCACTATAATTCATCTCATCCTCATACAAATTTGTGCAAGTCAAATAATGTCAAAATTAAACATCACAACAAACAGAACAGTCAGTGCATCTACAGCACCTGGATACACTGCTAAATTGGTCGTACTATGCCTAGCTGGTCTGTATTCTGAACTGGTATATCCTGCCTCATTGTTTATAAGTGTGAAAAGAGAATAAAGACCTGGAATTACAAGTAACATTGAAAAAACACTCCAATCACACTATGGCAACTATTACTGCCAATAATAAATGACTATGTAGCAACAAAAACTGCACTCTCTGTATATTTTTCTCCTCAGCACAATTGTGCTCCATCACAAAAAGCGAGGATCAAAAGCGAGTATTGATCAATTGTGCACTCACCCCAGACAACATGCCGTAAAAAGTGAATTTTCTGATCTTGATCAAGAACTAAACACACAGATAACTGAAGGATGAATATCAAAGGAACATCGAGAGAAAGCCCTTGGAAAAGAATATCAAACTATCCAAGCTGTTTCAACTGGTGAGATTATTGTCACTTTCAGAAAAGAGAGCAGCTGATGCCAAAAGATCACAAAATATTACAGTGAATGGAAATGGAGGATAAAACTAGCACCAGGGCCAATTTTTCCCCTTCAAGCAATCAAGAACAATCACCATTATCAGCTGGAAATCAAAGCAGTGCTATTACTATGGGATTATAAAACATAGGAGCAGAATTAGGTCATTTGGCCTATTGCGTCTGCTCCACGATTCGACCACGGCTGATATATTTTCCTTCTCCTACTTTCTCCCTGTAACCTTTGATGCCCTTACAAATAAAAAAAACCCTATCAACTTCCACTTTAAATATGCCTAATGACTTGGCCTCCACAGCTATCTGTGGCAATATATCCTACAGATTCACCTCTGGCTAAACAAATTCCCAAAGGGACATCCTACTATTCCGAGGCTGAGCCTTCTGACGCTAGCAGTCACCTTAAATACCCATTTCAGAACCCGGAATGTCATCTAGGTGACTTTTCTATCTTTAGACCATTCGGCTTCCCAATCACCTTCTTCTTAGGAATCACAACTCCACTCACTACTGCCCTCCTCTCCCAAATTCCTAGCACATTGCTGTTGCTTTCCATAGTGAAGGCTGACGTAAAATACATATTCAGTTCATCGGCCATTTCTATGTCCCCATTACCACTTCTCCAATGCCATTTTCTGTCAGTACAAACCACTCCCTTATTATGAGATGTTATGAGTGAATCTCTTGAACTGAATGTCCTGTGACAGAGGAAATAGTGCATGCAAGGGGCATGGTAATGTAGCATTTAGCGCTGCGCCATTATAGCCTGGGGCATTCTGGAGTTTGGAGTTCAATTCCAGAGCCATTCTGGAAGGAATCCTCTCTGTGGAAAGCGTGGGTTTTCCGCAGGCACTCCGGTTTCCTCCCACACTCCAAAGGGGTGCCCAGAAGGTTAACTCATCATTGTAAATAGTCCCATGATTAGGTTCAAGTTAATCGGGGTTGTGGGATTGCTGGGGTGGTATAGCTTGAGAGGCTGGAATGCCTACTTTCAAGGACTCCACAGCTCATATTCTCAGTATTATTCCTTTACTTATTTATTTTTTATTATTATCATTTCCTAATTTTTGTATTTGCTCAGTTTGCCTTCGTTTGCACATACTCGTTTCGTCATTCTTTGCTTCTCTGTAGTTTTTCATTGATTCTATTGTATTACGTTGTCCTACTCTGAAAGCCTGCAAGAAAATGTATCTCAGGTTTGTATATGGTAGGGTATACGTACTTTGATAATAAGTTTACTTCGAACTTTGATTCAGAGAGCAACAACAATGCTTTGTCATTAAAGACATTTGTTAAAGTATCCCTAATTGATCTGGATACAATTGCAACATTGGATAAATGGGTATGGAGGCTGTCGTCAGGGTGCAGGTCAATGGGACGAGACAGAAAAATACTTTGCGCACGGACTAGATGGAATAAAGGGCCTGGTTCTGTGCAGCATTGTTCTATGACTAGTCAACCACAGCTACAGGTGTGAGTGAGTGTTTCCAACTTACAAATAAAAGTGATTGATAAGTGCATTTGTGAAAGTGAAAAGTGAACAAATCCTTTCAATAGTTTTTACTGCCATTCAATTCTAACTCAACAGCAAAATGCTGAAATATTTCTTTACGGTCATGCTAAATATGTAACACTTGTAAGAATACTTTCATTACCAACCACATTCAATTCTGAAAGTTTCAATATAATGTGATCTCAGATGATTGAACACTGAACATCAACTAGCCTTCCGCTCTCATCCTTGTTGATTACGATCTTTCTTGCTTGATGCTTTCATTGGCAATATTGGCAAGAAGCAGATTCAGTCATGGACTTGCGCCTCATCTTCAGGCCCCACACACTGCTCCAAACCTCACCGAGCTCCCTCAATCAGTTAAGGGTGAAATGTGAAATGTTTAAGGGGAAGATCAGGGAGAACTTCTTCCCTCAGGGGGTAGTGAGAGTGTGGAATGAGCTGCAAGCAGGTGTGGTGGATCTCAACATTTAAAAGAAGTTTGCATAAGTATCATGGATGGGAGGGGATGCAATTCTTGTATGTATAAAATGGAAACCGAGCAGCTGTACTCCATAGAGCCGCAGCGACTGCCACAGAGGATTCCGTGATCATAGCATTGCATGATTTCTAAATCATCTCAACTCTTCAATTTAATCCTCCAACTAATGAAAGCCATGCAACTTGTCAATCGTTAAAGCACTCAAAACATCATTCATGAACAGTGAACCTCAAATTGATTACCTCAGTATCAACAAAAAAAAACGGAATGATCCCAATTGTTGCAGCAGCCAAGGTCTGTACATCAGGTAATCACCCAACATTATTCATCACACATGCAGAAACCTCTTCATGCCAGAAAGATTTTGTGCTACAAAGGCTCAGAAAATGTAAATGCTTCTTTCAATTAACACACGGAAGAATGTAGTGTTCTGTTATCTTGCTATGCAATGTCAGTGCGTTCCCTTCTGAAGGACAGTTTTCCCCTTAACAGCTGCACCTAGATCTAAGTATGCTCAGAAATCTGAGTTTAGGAAAGCAGCCATTGTGTATTTAGCACTCAGTAATGAATTTGTCTCATTACTCAAGGAGTTTATATTTGCAGTTTACAACAGTATTAACAATACACTTACGTAACAAAAAGCAGATCATTGCTTTATTCAAAATACATACGTAAATTTGTTTAATGACCATTATGATTTTATATATAATCTTTCCTGTGAAGGCAGCTCAAGATAATGATTTTCTCCTTATAGACAATCAATAAGTAAGAATAGGACAGCAGCCTTTCAAGCCTATTCTCTGATTCAATAAGATCACGGCAGACTGAAAGCTAAACTTTGCAGTCCCACCTAAATCAATGGGACTAGGGCAGCATGATAACGAAGCGGTTAGGGCAATCACTCTACAGCATCAGCTGTAAGATCAAGGTTCAACTCCTGCCACTGTCTGTAAGGAGTTTGTATGCTCTCCCCATGACTGTGTAAGTTTCCTCTGGTTTCCTCCCGTACATCGAAGACGCATGGTTAGAGTTAGTAAGCTGTCAGCATGCTATGTTGGTGCCAAAGCATGGGACACTTGCCCAGCACAATCTTTACTGATTTGATTTGACACTAACAACACATTTCACTGTATGTTTTGATGTACATGTGACAAATAAAGCTAATCTTTCATCTTTAACTCAAGAAGCTTATCAACATCTTGCTTATCAAAAATCTATCTGCATCTGTCTTAAAAATATTCCAAGACTCTGCTTCTGCTACCCAGTATAGAAGGAGATACAGAGACTCACAACCCTAGAAGGAAAAAAAAGATCGGCAATGCATTGAAAAATGAAACTGCAGATGGTGGAAATGTGAAATAATAACAGAATACACTTAAAAATACTCAGCAAGCCCTGCAACATCTCTGGAAAGTGAAACTGTTAGTGTTTTGTGCTTAGTCTCCTTTGTCAGATATGTCGAAACATACAGTGAAATGCGTCATTTGTGTTAACTATCAACACAGTCCAAAGACGTGAAGCTAACAAACAGCCCATGAGTGTTGCCATGCTTCCAGTGCCAACATGGCATGGCATGCCAATAACTTACTAACATTAACCCGTACGTCTTTAGAATGTGGGAGGAAATTGAAGCATCCAGGGAAACCCATGGGGTCATGGGGAGGACATGCAAATTCCTTACAGGCAGTGGTGGGAATTGAACCCTACTGTCAAGTGTTGCACTAAATGCAACACTACCATGCCAAAAAATAGAGGGCTATGTGGTAGGAAAGGGTCAGATTGATCTTGGAGTAGGTGAAAAGGTCAGCACAATTTCACGGCTGAAGGGCCTGTACTGTGCTGTAACGCTCTACATCCATCTTGTTTTATTTTTTTCTCCATTTCCGTGAAACAGCAAGCCTTGATTTGCTGCTTTGGAATTTGTGGAATCCATTCCAGAACTTATATTTTGACATCCTCATTCAAAACTTTGGGGGGCAGGTTATTAGATTCTAGAGATGTCAGTCCTATTAACATTTTCTAACTTTTAAAAAAATAATGCTAATTGCACATTTTCTGGATTTTCTTCCATGAAGACATTCACAGAATAATTGTTCCTTTCGGATGAAGAGTCTCTACTGTTCACACCCCTCTATAGATGCTGCCTAATTGGTGATATTCCTCCAGCGTTTTGTGAGTGTTTCTCTAGATTTCCAGCACCTGCAGTCTCTTGGGTCTCTATTTTATTTCTTTGTCTTTTCCTTAGTCACCCCAAAACTCTTCCTATCACTTTGTGAGGAACCCTCACAAACTTTAACTGATCTTTTCCCATGGATATACCTTTTATTATCCTCTTTTTCAGAGTTTCATGCCACCAAAATGACAATGCAGTTTACCCAGCTCTCCTTGTCCTGTTCTACCAATTGATGCTTCCAAAGTAGCAACCTTATTTACATACTTGAAACTTGAAAGAAGTAATGACACATGACTCATTAACCTCCAATTCTAAAATTTAATTCAGTTTATGGAAACAAATTTCAGATAAAAAGCTCATCTTTTCAGAAGCCAGATTAAAATAGTTAACGCGACAGATTCTGCAGATGCTGGAAATCAAGAGTAACACACACAAAATGATGGAGGAACTTAGCAGGTCAAGCGGTATGCATGGAAAAGAAAACGGAGTTGATGTCTCGGGCCATTATAAAGTGGTGGGAGAGGGAAAGGAGTACATGATAGAAGGGGATAGGTGGAAAAGGTAAAGAGCTGAAGGAGGAGAAACCTGATAGGAGAGTGTGCTGTGGGAGAAAGAGAAGGAGGAATTGATCTGTGGTAGTGAGTTTGGGTGAGTACATGGTTGGAGTCAGAGGGCAGCAAAGGTTACAGAGAGGGAGCAGTGAGAGAGGGGCTCACTGAACTCCCATCAAAAAGAAGAGTTAAACTTCTTCAGGGTCAGCGTACCTTGAAGAGATTTTGCAGCAGAGCAACAAATTACATTAAAATAGTTTCAAGGACTCCATGCACTGAGCTTTTGGGGGAATCTGCAAGAATGAGCAAAGGTCACCAAACCCAGTATCAATGATGATGCTAAAATGTTCAGAAAATAATCAGATACCCAAGCACTGGATGTAATTTATATTCATCACAGGTCCATTCAGCAAAATCGCAGTAGAGTCATTGACAGGCCTAGTTATTGACACAGCCTGATAACGCAAGTGACCGTAGTAATATCATCAAATGTAATATCATCACTTCAGGAAGTAACTCAGTTACATCTATTGAATTTTCAAGGCTTAGAACTATATTTTGACACTTACAGCATATTAATTGATTCCAGCATGGTCAACAATATTAGACACAGTCCAATGACATTACAAATGGACGTGAAAGACTACTCCCTTCAGAATTGTTCTCTCACAAACATTACTTCCCCCTGGGTCCCCTCCTCCTTCCCTTTCTCCAGTTGTCCACTCTCCTCTCCTCTCAGATCCCTTCTTCTCCAGTTCCTGACCTTTCCCACCCACCTGGCTTCACCCATCACCACCCTCCCCTCCCTGCCTCACTTTTTTAAAATTCTGGCACTTCCCCCATCCTTCCCAGTCCTGAAGAAGGCTGTTGGCCCCAAAACATCGACCGTCTATTCGCTTCCAAGATGCTGCCTGACCTGCCGAGTCCCTCCAGCATTTTGTGTGTGTCACTATGGAACAAGGAACTCGCAGCAAGTGACTGAAAGTTGCTGTTGTTTGGGTTACTTCTTTTTGCGCCACAGACACTTCAAGTACCATGACAATCAGAACAGAATGAGAATCCCATGGATCCGAATTATGAATAAACTTGCTACGATTCCTGAATGGATTGAACTGGCTGAATTCCTGCATCACTTTACTGATGGACTGATTTTTACAGGCAATACTTGTAAGACTAATTAGCATTTAGTCCTACACTACACCCACAGCATCAAAATTGGACCAGATATGTAACAAACAGAATTCACAGCATGCAATCAAGCTGCCGCATAGTGCAATGAGAATTAATAGCGCCACATGACAATGGTAAATCCTACAACTCCCGCTGAGTGTGTTTAATAATTTTTCACTCCTTCCAGATTGTTTCCATCAAACATAATTCCCAAGAACATAATCAGCATCTCTTCCCATTAATAGTATACAGTTACTTGAGCATTTCAAATTATCTGCAATTGCAAAAGGCACTTTCTCTCGTTATTATAGTGCTGACCTATGCTACAACAAATAACTTTGCAACATTTTACAACATGAAGGATTGTTAAGTAGAAAAGAGGAAAGGATGATATAAATCACTTATAAGAACGTATTTTAATTATTTAACATATCCAGGCAAGATGATCTCCAAATGCAATATTCAGAGATTCAAATCCTTCTTCTCATAAAATGGTCAAAACAGCAGGAATTCCTGTTTGCGAAATACAGTGCCGTGAGGGTGAGTTAAGAGCCTGCTTAACCCAGAGGGTTAGGTAGCTTTTCACTTCTGCGAAGTGGAGTAATTCCATTGATAATCTCATCTGTCTCTGGACTGCAATGAAATGAGTTGAAGCAGCTCCCAGGGTAACTGTGGTGTTTTGTTCAGACACAGAAAGAGGGAACCAGACTCTGTGTGCACTGCACTATGATGCTGCCAGTTTATTGTTCCTCTGTGTAGAACTTGTGAGTTGTCAGGATCGGAAAATCAATGCAGGGTTCACTGAAAAAGTTTCAAGAATGTTTGGGCGAAAAAGGTGGTTAAAGAAGAGTGGTTGGGAAGTGTGTGTGTGTACATTAGGGTGTTGAGGAAGGTGGGTTATGGGAGGAAGAAAGGAATTTCCTATCTGCTGTGACTTACAAATACCATTAGCCATGTCACAGAACAGAATGGCATAGTATGTGCCCTTCGGCCCAGTGTAATGTGCCAGCCTTTTAACCTACTGCCTGATCATTCCTACACAGCCCATAATCCTCCATTTTTTTCATCCAAGTTCAAGTTCAATTGTCATTCAATCATACATGACTGTAGTCAAATGCAACAGCATTCCTCTGCCTATCCAGCTGCCTATCTAATAGTCTCTTAAATGTCCTTAATGTATCAGCCTTCAGCCCGACCTCTGGTAGTGCATTCCACACACTTAATACTCTGTAAATAAAAAAAAACTACCTCTGACATCACCCCTAAACCTTTCTCCACTCACCTGACAAGCATGTCTTCTGCTGTTGGCCATTGTCACCCTGGAAAAATGCTGGCTGTTCCAAGATTTAACTCACATACTATATTTCACAGAATAAATCTCTGTATGTCTCCATGTATTTGTATGAACACTATTTCAAATTAACTATAAGGAAATATAGCCATCATGATAAATTAAATACATCATTGAATTGCATCTTTGGCTATTGTAAATGTGAAATATTTGTCATGAGAGCTAGTTTTTGACATGCTACATAACTGTATGGGCTCCTGATCCTCGGTGTTTAACTCAAGCAGAAATACTTTCAGTCATGATTTAGATAACAGATGTTTGTAGAAAGTCTCAGTTACAATGTTCAGTTTGCAGATATTCTTTAATCTAGATAGCATATATTGTGACAAATTGAGTTTTGCATGCAGCAAAGAACAGTCAAATTACCTCTAGATCCCACCAAAATTTCCTAATACACAAGGCCAAGGAATCAGAATCAGAACATCACCAGCATATGTCGAGAAATTTGCCAACTTTGTGGCAGCAATACAATGCAGTACATGATAAATATAGAAAAAAACTGTTTACAGTAAGTATTTTTACGTATATGTATATTAAATAGTTAAATTAAAATAAGTAGTACAAAAACAGAAATTTAAAAAAAGTAGTGATGTAGTGTTCATGAGTTTAATGCCCATTCAGAAATTGGATGGCAGAGGGGAAGAAGCTGAATTGCTGAGTGTATGCCTTCAGGCTTCTGTACCTCCTTCCTGATGGTAACAATGAGAAGAGGGCATGTCCTGGGTGGTGGAGGTCCTGGGTGGTGGAGGTCCTGGATGATGGAGCTGCCTTCCTGAGGCACTGCTCAATGAAACAACTACAGAGGCTAGTATCCATGATGGAGCTGACTAATTTTACCACTCTCTGCAGTTTACCCCAATCCTGTGCAGTAGCCCCCCCACCATTACCAGACAATGATGCAGCCAGTCAGAATGCTCTTTATGGTACATCTGTAGAAGTTTTAGGTGATAAACCAAATCTCTTTAAACTCCAAATGCGATATAACCGCTGTCTTGCTTTTTTTATAGCTGCAGTGATATGTTGGGACCAGGTTAGATCCTCGGAGATACTGACACCCAGGAACTTGAAATTGCTCAGTCTCTCCACTTCTGATTTCAGTGAACAGAGAACAACATTCCCAAAGATGACCAATTTTAAGACGTCTGAACAAAAGCGATCGCCCTTTCTCTCGCTTGCAATATTCAGAAGTCAAACAAGAGGAATCAATTTATTAAGTTGCACAAATTATTGATTAAAGAAGTATACTTTTGTATTTAAACAGTTAAGGCCACTAATGAGAGGAAGCAATATTGGCTAAATTGATGTATCAGAAATCATTCAGACAGAAACAGCTATGAAGGAGTTAACTAATAATCTGTGACAGGATCATTTAATTAACCAAATTTACATTCTTCTGCAGCTATGGTAGTGTACTGACTAGCATAAACAAAATTCAAGTTTCAAGATTGATTATTGTTAATTGTCAGTACACAAGTAAAGGGGGGGTGGGGTGGCAGGGGGTGGAGTTCAGTGTTCAGAGTTCAGAGTTCAATTCCAGTGAGGTCTATAAGGAATTTGCACTTTCTCCCCATGAACTGCATGGGTTTCCTCCAGGTGCTCCGGTTTCTTCCCACAATCCAAAGACACAGACACATCAGTTAGTAAGTCATTGTAAATTGTCCTGTGATTAAGCTAAGGTTAAATAGGTAGGTTGCTGGGCAGTGCGACTCAATGGGTCAGAAGGGTGCGTTCTGTGCTGTACCTCTAAATAAAAATAAATACATAAACGGGTACTATTGAGAATTTTTAAAAGTAGTTTGACTATGTCTGAATGACACTAACATTCTTCAGAGAGTAAATGGACTCAGCTGAAGAGCAATAATATCAAACATCCATACAGCACAAAAATATTCAGTGCTGGTAATCTGTTTTAATTCAAGAGCCTTGCAAAAAGCTAATGCATCCTAATGATGATGTAGTATACATCTGATTTGGGTAATTTTGAAACATGGCTCGGTGGCAATGTTATAGTCTAATAAGTTAACAACCTATATTTTGACAAGCGAAAGCTGGACTGGCAAAATAAATAAAAAGCTTTACGCCCTTCACAAAGTCAAGTTCACTGTGGTAAGTACTTTGAAACTAGTTAACAACATAAGTTCAAAGTTACTTACACTCGTTGAACAATACTGTATATAAATGTTGTTAATGTGTTTTCAGAATTATTATGCAACATGTGATGGATCCCACCCACCATGCACATGGGCTGCTTGTCCCATTCCTGCCAGGGAAGGGGCTACGTAACGTCCACGCCTGTACCACCAGACTCAAAAATAGTAACTTCCCCCGAGCCGTCAGGCTGATCACCACCTCCACCCACTCACCCATCTCACCACCATCACCTTATCATGTTCTGTCAGAGTCACCTGGTGTACTCCTGTATCTAATGTCACTTTTATGTACACACAATCAGTCAATGCACATATGCTATCTTCTGCCTTTATAGTTTTTGTATTTTTGTTATATTGTGCTTTATGCTTATTTTGTATTTTTATTGCTGCATCAGATCGGGGTGAGCATCATTTTGTTCTCCTTTACGCATGTGTACCGACAAATGACAATAAGCAATCTTCAAACTTGAATTTTGTTTTAGACACGCTCTCCTTAAGGTACTCTTCTGAAAATCGTGCACTAACATTCCTTCACTTCCTATTGATTCTGTGATGCACGTTACTGGTCATGTGTCTCTTCCTATGAAAGGGTCAAATATTTCAACACAAACTTTTCCATGTAACGGACATCTAAGCAGTAGGTTATAATGATGCATCATCACTGATGATCAGAATAATTTATTCATTGCTTTTTACTAAAGCACTGCTGAATTTGACAGCATTCAATGCTAAGGTAAGTCGGATAGGTGTCTACTCTTTTATATCAAACTACAACAGTGCTAAGAGGACCCCTACTGCACCAACATCACATTTTTCCCTTTATTTTCTGTACTGTTTTTCCTGGATCAGTTTCCAGCAAAATAAACCGCACTATAGATTAAATTATTTCAAGGGCATGTTCAAATCAGCAGATAAAAAAACGTTGGACTTACTTATTTTCCCCCCATTTGGAAACAATTATATGACTTTTACACAATGGTTGCCTTCCCAGTCAAACCCGACCATGACAGCAACAGAGGGGCAGGCTAAGTTCAATCTAACAATACCAGTATGTAAACTCAGTAGCTACTTCATTAGCTACACCTGCTCATTAATGCAAATATCAAATCAGCCAATGATATGGCAGCAACTCAATGCATGAAAGCAAGTAGACATAGTCATGACATTCAATTGTTCAAACATCACATTGGGGTAGAAATGTGATCTAAGTGACTTTGACTGCAGAGTTATAGTTGGTGCCTGATGGGGTGGTTTGAGTATCTCGGAAACTACTGATCTCCTGGGATTTTCATGCACAACAGTCTTTAGAGTTTACAGCAAATGGTGGGAGAAACAAAAAAAATCTAGTGAGCAGCAATTCTGTGGGTGAAACTGCCTTGTTAATGAGAGGAGGCAGATGAGAATGGTCAGACTGGGTCAAGATGACAGGAAGGTGACAGTAACTCATGTAACTAGTGGTGCACAGAAGAATACAAAGGCACAACACGTTGAACCTTGAAGTGGATGGGCTAAAGAGGCAGAAGGCTATAAACATACACTCAGAGGCATTTCACTAGATATAGGAGGTTCTTAACAAAGTGGCCACTGAGTGGATATTGTTAATTACCACTCAGTAGAAAGGATTGCACAATTAATAATTCAATTCTAAATCAAGCTCTTAAAGTGCAGATATTGGAGTGAATTCATAACATGACCAAGTATTGCATGTTAAAAAAACTCAAAAACAATATGGCTGTCAATGCAATGCATGGAGCAAACTGATACAAGACTCTAGTCCTGAAAAATCAGTATCCTGGTATGAACTTGCCTGCATTGCTTCCATATTAAAAACACAAATTACATCTATTCTCCTCCCTCAAACAGCCATCAACAACCAGCACTTTCCAAAAACTGGAAATGTGACTGTAGTTTGTCAGTGAAAGGCAAGGCCAGATTTTCAGTAAAGAATTTTTCAGTTCAAAGACTGAACAAGTATTGAAGAACCACTGATGCAAGTAAAAAACAAGTGAAGCCTATAAATCTTGTACAATGACATTTCTGAAACCTAATGTAGAATTTTAGAAAGCAAAACCAATTTAAAAGAAAAAAATCTAGCCTCTTTGGCCATGCTGTTTGGTAATGTATTTTCAACTGATCCATAATTCTAAACACTGATACTTGCCTAGGTATTACTGTACATCAGAAGATAATACTCACTGGTAGTAGTTTTAGCATTGATTAATAACTTTGCTCTTAATTGCATCTCTAAATATATTTTTAAATTTCGCCAATCAGATTTCCACTCTTCTCAGAAACTGTTAGAACCAAAGAAGCAACATCTTGTGCAAATGACCAAAAGGTTCCAACTTTCACCTCTGATTGTAATGTCAGCTCTGTTTTTTAACACTCTTTGCCTGAAGCTCTTACGTTTCTTCCTAAATTTCTCTACTGCTCTTCTCTTTAAAAACAGCCACTTTGACCAAGTTTCAGTCAACAGTTTTGCTATCTCCTTCTGTGTGGTCTTATTGATAATGATCATTAACCACTTTGGGTAAACGGCATGTTAAAAAGCTTTAAATTTCTGCATGTGTACACATGATCCAACATTAACCACATTGTGTGTATCATGAAGTGTATAACCAAAAGCCACAAAATACAAGAATAATCATCAACTGAGGTTGCAAAGTGAATAAGACTAATTTGGAAATGATTGAACCAATTCTATACCTTACTAAAAATTCTCTCATCCACACTCCAAACAGATTCTCACATCATTATTTTTTATCTTCATAATTAACTGCTCTAGTGGTTTGCCACAAGCAGACATTGTTTCCTGCAATGAACAACTTTTAATGCAACACAGAGATAAAACTTCCTTAGTCGATGATTATATGGATGCATGTATTTGATTCATTGGTAATTCCAAAGATGATGGTATTGCTCCTGTGCCTTCATCAAATACTATTATAAGATGTGAACACTGGAAAAAGATAATTCTAAAATCATTTGATGGCAGTTCATCTTAATCCTGTCTTTAATTGACGTCCAACAGTACTGCACAGAAACAGGCCCTTCGGCCCATCTAGTCCACACCAAACTATTTAAACTGCCTACTCCCATCGACCTGCACCAGGACCATAGTCCTTCGTACCCCTATTATCCACGTACCTATACAAACCTCTCTTAAATGATGAATTCAAGCTCACATGCACCGCTTGCGTTGACAGCTCATTCCACATCCTCACTGCCCTATGAGTGAAGATGTTTCCCCTCATATTGCCCTTAAGCCCTTAAGCTTTTCACCTTTCACCTTTAACCCATGACCTGGAGTTGTGGCTCTACCCAACCCCATTGGTAAAAGCCTGCTTGCACTTGCCCTATTTATACCCTCATAATTTTGTGTGCCTCTATCAAATCTCCTCAGTCTTTTACATTCCAAGAAGAATTAACTTCCATCGGCAATTGCAATAAGCAATAAAAACCCAATTAAAAACTAGAACGGTACAGCAACAAGTCTTCCAGCTCACAAATTTTTTTAGCACATTCATGGCATGCACCACTCTGTGTAAAAGAACTTGTCCCACCCATCTTATTTGAACTTGCCCCCCTCACCTTAAACAGATGCCCTCTGCTAGTAAACACTTCAACCCAGGGAAAAGAAACCAGCTGTCTATCTGTGCTTACAAATCTCTGTCAGATCTCCCGTCAGATCCCTCTGAGAGGATGATCTCCCCTCAGCCACCCCAGAGAATATAATCCAAGTTTGTCCAACCTCTCCTTAAAGTCCTCTAACCCAGGCAGAATCTCTCTCCAAAGCCTCGACATCCTTCCTATAAACAGGTGGCCAGAACTATATGCATTGCTTCATATCCAGCCTGCTAGAATTTTATAAAGTTGCAACATTATTCCCCAACTCTTGAACTTAGAGTTTCGATTAATAAAGCCAAATATGCTATATGCATTTTCTCTCCTGGAACGGCAATCCTGACACTCTGGAGAGTAAGTAACCCTACTGGTCCTAGTTCTGACATTAAAATAATTAGTTCTTGGATTAGGCATTTCTGGAGCAGGAAGATGTTAACATGGAGATGGTGAGCATACAGAGCCTGATTTCTTTTTATTGTTAAATTTAATGGATGGAAGATCAAAGACTGTTGGATCACAATATTCTCACAAAGACTTTATTTAAATGTCATTCAAACTGGTACAAATGTTGATCTAAAATAAGATTGAAAACACTTCTGAGTACATACTTACATGGCATTCAAAGAATGCAAGCAAATTGTTCTCAGTGTTTTGGGAGCTGTTTTACATTGTTTCATTAACCATCTCCTCAGGTTTTGGTGAAACCAGTTTTAAAGTTTATTGTTTTCTGACACCGGTACATGAAAAACATAGTTAGAATTATCCTGTAGACACAAGAGATTCTGCAGCTGCTGGAAACCTGGAGGAGCACTCACAAAATGCTGCAGGAACTCAGCAGGCAACTTAGACATTGCAAATAAAATTGTGGTTATTGATGGGATCGCGAGGGAGACAAACGACTGAATTTGTGACTGGAAAGAGAGGGCACCTTTCATAAAGGTAATCTGACTGAACCTGTTATGGAGTTGAGCCTCAAGGCCTTGAGTGCCGATGGGCTGATCCACTCCTTCAGGAGAAATTTGAAAGGGCAGGCAAAGCCTTGCCAAAAAATTCATCTGCAACCTTTCAAGGAGAGCAAAGCTGTCAGGAATGGGCCTTGTTTTCCTGTTGTTTTGTTGCTCGTTGTTTTCTGTTGGTCTGCCAAGCATTGGGGATATTCTATGTTTGCACTGGAATATGCATTAACTCTTGTGGGCTGCCCCCAGCACAACCTCAGGCGTATTGGTTGTTAATGCAAACAATGCACTTCACTGTATGTTTTGATGTACACATGATAAATAAACTTGAATCTTCAAGCCACCCTCGGTTTTGCTGCCTGTTAAATCTGTTAAGAG
Organism: Hemitrygon akajei; assembly: GCF_048418815.1. Classification (NCBI taxonomy): domain Eukaryota; kingdom Metazoa; phylum Chordata; class Chondrichthyes; order Myliobatiformes; family Dasyatidae; genus Hemitrygon; species Hemitrygon akajei. The sequence goes on along the minus strand of NC_133144.1, from coordinate 53,509,214 downwards.
GTTTAATACTTCCAAATGACCCCAGACAGTCTGGCTGGTCATATTGTACAGGACAGTTGAACTTGTCAGTGTTTTTGCAGAGAACTGCCAGCAAACCCCAGCAAAGTCAGGGCAATTGTAAAACTTTGTACTTTAGTTTTAAAATCCTCAACTGCTGTGATTTTCCATCACAACTGTATCAGAGTAAAAAAAAAATCAGATGACTTTAAAAGGTTATATTTTGCCTCAACACTAGTCCATTAAAACCAAATGGCTTTAGGTGAGGAGACATCAAGGATCAACTTCATTCACCGTATACATTTACAAGTATTAGGAATTTGCTGTGGTGTGTTGGTCAAGATGCAACATGCCACTAAAAACACCACAATTCGAAATTATAAAGAGTAATGTATTATATAAAAATAAAGTTGGAGGTTAAAGTACAGATATGGAATAAAATGTGCATAAATGATAAATACCAGCATGTATTTACAATGCAGCAGCATTATAAATAGTGGTTGAAGGTGTTTACAGTGCAGTGACTGAGGTAACAGATAGAGAGGGGTGGGAACCAGAATGGTTGATCAGAGGGAAAAAAGTTAACCATAGAGTGAAGCTGTTGTTTTAATACTTCCAATTGTCTTAATAAGAAACATTTAGAAATTCAAGATAAAGGGATGAGTATAGAATACATTTCTGGAAGGTGTAGACTCAGTGGGCTGAAAGACCTGTCCCCATGCTGTGTTACTTTGAAAGAGCATGGTTTGGAATAGAGAGAACAATAAGTAGAGTGTGACAGGGCTTAAACAATAGAGGAAAAAGCAGTGTAAAGCAGAGTAAAACGGTATTGTTATAAATAAAAGCTGTTAATCTGTGTGCATGACATCTTCATAAAAAGATCACTGAATTGGTGCCACAAGTAACAATGAATAGGGCTGTTACAATAGCCAGCACAGGTTCATGCTCACTCAGTGATGACCCAGGACTCGTACCAAGTACTCCAGAGTACTCGATATTTTCATAATTTGGTCAGAATGCAAGGTGGGTGTGCATTGCTTTGATGAAAGACAGTAATGAGGAAGAATCTTGGCTCAGAGGATCAAGAAACGGAACTAGCTTGGGTAGATTTATGTAATAACTAGGGGATTTGTCAAATAGATCTGTAGCCTACCAAAGGTAACTGTAGTGTTGGGTGGGAATAATGGGTTGTCAACAAGCAAGGGAAAGCAATATACTGTCGGATCCAATGATGTTGATCCAGAGGCTTTTTGGAAGTCTTGTAATTATAGCTCTTTTATTAGATGTTCATAGCAATAATGGTTGTTGTGATGCATCCACTATGGTAGTGTAGTGGGTAGTGCTGTCGGTCTCACTTTCAGATTCCACCACTGGCTAGCACTAATGTGAAAAGGAGAGCTGAATGTGCAAGTATCTCCCTGCCAGTACATAGTCTCTCCAACAGCAAGCCTCATGTAGTGCCTCCTCGCAGCGACACATGGAAATTGAACTCCTTTCGGACTCAGGCTGAACTACAGAGGATGGGGAGCAGGCCTGGCCCCCGCACACGTAGCACATAGGATCTTTGTTGTGTGGATATGCCTTGGCGCTTGTGAACCAGATCCTCAGCTATGTATAAATAACCCCACTGCTTTGTGGGCAGCCTCGGGAGAGACGAAGGCTACGGGAGGAAACCCAGACAGCAAATCTGGTGTGGAGCCTCTATTGCGGCAGGACACCATTGAACATCCTCCCGGCAGCTCCTGCAGCCAAGCTGGTGCCAAATGTATTGTTTCATAAGCTTTCCTTTGGACTACACTGGTGAGGGCAAGAGTGAGATCTTGACGAGTGGGCATCTCAGGATCCCCATACCTTCCACCCAGGCTCATGATGATGATAATCATCGCCCTTTGACCTTCGAGACAAATGGATGCAATTTTAAAAAACAGTAACCAAGTCAGCCTGAGAGAGGGAATGTGAAGGAGGAGAACAAAGAAAAGGCAAAGAACAAAGAAGTTGTGGTAGTCTTATAGTCTTATACTAAAAATCTGGCTTAGTAGAGAGTAAAGCACATTCTATTGATAAGAAGTAACCTATGAAATAGCCAGATTCAACAGCATGACAAAGGTTGCAGATAAACTTCTAGAAAAACACAGCTATGCTACAATTAGTGAAAATCACTGAACAATTACACACATATAGGCAAGCACAGAAAATTTATAAGCAAGTAAACTAACAAGAAAAATAACTATTTTGCACTCTAATCCAACAAGACTGGATCATGAACAACTGAACTGAGAGACATGGTATGGACTACTAGATAGATAGATAGATAGATAGATAGATAGATACTTTATTCATCCCCATGGGGAAATTCAACTTTTTTCCAATGTCCCATACACTTGTTGTAGCAAAACTAATTACATACAATACTAGTTCACATAATGCATTTGATTCACTTTATCTGAATTAATAAGTTCTGAGTGATCCAATCGGGATGCAGCATGTAGCAAGGCAATATTTATTAATAATCAGAAAACTATTATTGATCCTGCAGGGAAGAGTAATAATATGATGAATTTCAAATTCTGTTTGAGAATCTTAAACTTAAGTGAAGGTAACTCCAAAATTTTGTAACCATTTTCTGGCTTTACAAATGTCTACAACTTTGGTTTATATAATTTTAGAAACAAAGAATAAGTAAATATTTTATTAAGATACAGACTGACAGTCAACTAAATATAACAATAAAAGTAAGTCATGAACTTTTGTAAATAATGCAAAAATCAGTACCAAAATATATTGAGCAGAGGCGGTAAGGAAATGAAAGAGATATTTGGAGATACAAAAGACAGAAGATGTAGGAACTGGAGCAACAAACAATCTTCTGGGGAACTCAGCCAGTTGAGGAACAGCTGTGGGGGAAAAGGCTCTGTCAACATTTTGAGTTAAAACCTGCCCCAGTCCAGAACTCTTCCACGAGATTGTTACTTTTGGAGATTTGCTTTGTATGTACCTTCATAATAGGAGTCATTAATCATATTCTTATTAATTATGTAACAGTAGGTAACAGAACAACACAAAAAGGTTGAGTAAGTTAATATTATTGGAGAAAAGGCAATAGGTAAACAAATGAGACTTGGGCTTTAAAATCTTCGGGCCTACTTAACTACAATTTGAAAATAGGTGACGTTTGCATCATTGGATGGACTAGCTCTGATCTCCCATTATTCCCTAGATTCCTGAAAGACTCCAGCAGATGGGAAAGCAGCAAAAATTTCACACTTTTTCAGAATGGATGCAGAGAGAAAGCCGAGAACTACAGATCAGATTGGTTGACAGGCAAAAGGCAAAGTGTGAAAATAAGGGCTTTTTTTCTGGTTGGCAGCTGGTGACTAGTGATGTTCCATAGGAATCAGAGTTGGGCTCACTATTTTTACATTATTTACAAATGACCTGGATAACAAAAGTGAAGGCGTTGTGGCCAAATTTACAGGTGATACAATGTTAGGTGGAGAAGAAAGTAATGTTGATGAAACAGAGAGTCTGCAAAAGGACTTGGACCAAATAGGAGAATGGTCAAAGAAGTGAAAAATAGAACACAGTGTAGAGAAGTGTATGGCCATGCACATTGGTTGAAGGAATAAATACATAGACCATTTTTTAACTGGGCAGCAAATTCAGTAACTGGAGTCAGTACAGGATTCTGTAAAGGTTAACTTGTATTGGTAGTAAGGAAGAAAACTGCAATGTTAGCATCGATTTTGAGAGGACTAGAATATAAGAGCATGGATACGATGCTGAGGCTTTATGAGGCTTTGGTCAGACCACACTTGGAGTATTGTCAGCAGCTTTGGGCCCAATATCTAAGAAAGGATGTGCTGGCACTGGAGAGGGTCCAGTGGATGTTTACAAAAATTATCCTGGAAATGGAAGGGTTAATGTATGAGGAATGTTTGGTGGCACTGCACCTGTACTCACTGGCATTTAGAAGAATGAGTGAGGATTTGATTGAAATCTACCAAATATTAAAAGGCCTGAATAGAATGGACGTAGAGGGGATATTTCCAATAGTGGGAAAAGTATAGGAACAGAAGGGACAGCCCCAGAATAGAAGAACATCCCTTTAGAACACAGATCAGGAGGAATTCTTTTAGCTGGAGGGTGGTGAATCTGTGGAATTAATTGTGGAGACCAAGTCATTGGATTAAAGCAGAGATCAATAGGTTGTTGATTAGTAAGGGTGTCCAAGGTTATGGGGAGAAAGTAGGAGTGGGGTTGAGGGGGAAAATAAATCAGCCACGATCAAATGGCAAAGCAGACAATAGGCCAAATAGCCTATTCTGCTCCAATGTCTTATGGACTCAAGCTAATATCGATCATTGGGAAATAACTGTATATTATTGATGGTAAATAATGTCCGATCACTTAGAAAAGCACAGCATGGTTAAGCAAAGTTGGCATGGTTTTAAGAATGGGAAATCATGTTTAAAGTGATTATTATTATTTTATGAAGTTGGAATTAACTGTGTAGATGAGGGAAGCTAATGGATTTAGTGTACCTGGTTGTTCAAAGAGAATTAGCTAAATTGCAATATATAACATTACTACAAGAGGAATAATTACACAATATTCTGCAGAGTTAGTCCAGATATATGTTGATTTTGGGTCTCCCTTCACAGGCACTCCCTGATTTGCTGAGTTTCCCCAGAGCTTTTTGTGTTGACAATAAATAATTCAATTGACTACACACAAAATGACTGAATGAATAAGGCTGGAGTCTTTCAATGGCCTTTGGCAGTGGAAGTTCACAAGACAATGGGGGAGGGCAAAGGAGAAAGTTAAAAGTAAAAACAGAGATTATAAAACAATTGTTGAATATGGGTCCAATTAAAGGAGAGCAAGTATTGGATTACTGGTGGATGAATTACAATACTGAGGTCAAGTTAAGTTCTGAACAATTTTTACCTTCAGAAAGACGAAAGTGATGCTCCACCCCCCTCCCTCACTTTGTACTGGCAATCTCCTCTCTCATCTTTCCGTTCAGATGAAAGAATAAACAACTATACGTTGAAGATGTAAAGCAAATATGGATTATAATCTAAACCTAATTGGAAGACGAGAATCTGTTTCATTATATGCTGAGTTATTACAAGAGATCAGGTTACAAGGGTAGCGAGCCAAACGTCGCTTATAAAGCAGTCATCGATATTCACATATGCTTCAGGACCAAATGGTTATCCATCATTAAGCAGTGGAGTATTAAGGAATTAAATCAGAGGAAGAGTCACCTCTTTGCCCCTAATTCTTGCCTTCTAAATTTTGGCACAGAGTTGGGAATAAGGAATTCCTTTTTTCCTGCACAGTAAAGCATATATCCTGGGAAAGAGAAAATAAGGTTCATATTTCATTTTGAAAAAACTTCAAACATTTTTTAACAAAGTAAATTTAGTATCAAAGTATGCAAAAGACTTTTGCGCACTAGATAGTTTATTTACATTTTGTTACGGATGATACAATCACACTCTCCAGAAGAGCAGTGATTTCAGGTAAAATCTGCTCTTTTCCAAATACTCCTCCTGCTTCCACGTCAACAGTCCAGAACAGTCAGGTAATCACCAAGGCATAAAGGAAACTGTTGCTATTACAGGAGATAAAGATCCTTGGAGATTCTAGTTAATGCAGTTTAATAGAGTGCCGTTTCAACCCCAAATTTAGTTACATCGGCTTCGTGACCAGACACAAAACCAGTAAGCAAAGGTACTATCAGAATTAGTGGTTCACCTTGCTCATCATGATAACTGTACTTCAAGTTTGCATTCTCTTTAACAATGACAAATTCTATCAGATTTCACTGAAAACCAGTGACCCAGTATACCCTGTGACTATTAATATTGTGCTGCTTTATGAAATGAAAAACGTAAACATGAATTCTGAAAAATTTATATTATCAGACAGCCACATATTCGTTCCTTGGCTTCAATTGGTTAATATCTAATTGAGCTTGAGATTAGGAAGTTTTAAGCTGCAAAGACATAAATGGGACAATTTTATCAATTTAAGCAACTTCTAATGAGTTCAGGTCCACAGTGTAAATCTGTCTACAATTCAACACTAATTGCCATTAATCTTCCTTTCTGACATAGGCCACAAGGATGGCAAGGTTGCAAATGGATAGATTTAGATTGTTAATTGGATGAAGCTTTTCATAAGAAATGTTGCTTGGGTGTAGTGGAGAGAATTCAGCTTTGCACATAACCAGCGTTCACCCAGTCCTTCAATCTACGTAGAGACAGAAGCAAGGTGCATCAGAGACACGAGAGGTACTGCAGATGTTGGAAATCCAGAGCATTACACACAATGTGCTGGAGGAGCTCAGCAGATCAGGCAGCATCTATGGGTGGGAATAAACAGTCAATGATTCGGGCCAAGACCCTTTATCAGGACTGAAAAGAACGGGGGAAGAAGTCAGAATAAGAAGGTGTAGGGAGAGGAGGAAGAATTACGAGTTGGCAGGTGACAGGTGAAACTGGGAGAGGGGGAAGGGGGAGAAGTAAAGAGCTGGGAAATTGATTTGTGGAAGAGATAAAGGGCTGGAGAAGGGGGAATCTGATAGGAGAGGAGAGAATACCACGGAAGAAAGGGAAGGGGGAGGAGCAGCAGAGGGAGGCGATGGGCAGGTAAGAAGAGAAGGTGTAAGAGGGAAACAGAAATAGGGAATGGTGGAGGAACAAGTGCAGTTGCTGGAGTCTGCTTCAAAGAAACAAAGGGCTGGAGGAATTTAGCGGGTCAGGCAACATCTGAGATAGGAAACAGACAGTCGACGTGTCAAGTTGAAACGCTGAACAACAGAGGGGAGAGAGTCAGTATAAAGATGTGAGAGGAAGGGGTGGAGCAAGATCTGGCAAGAAGCAATACTGGCATCGGTATTGATTTAGTCTTGACACATGTACCAAGATACAGTGAAAAGCTTGACTTACATACTGAATATAAGGATCACATCGGTAAGCAGTGTGTCGAGCTAGAATAAGGTAAAACAAAAACAATAAAGAAGAAAGTGTAAAAACCACTGCAGTGCAGGTAAATGATAAAAGTGTAAGATCATAATGAGGTGGACTGAGAAGCAAAGAGTCCATCTTATCGCACAAGAGGTCTTTTCAAGAGCCTGGTAACAGTAGTACAAGGCTTCAAGCCTTTGTATCTTCTGCCTGATGGGGAAAGGGAGAAGAGGAAATGTGGATTGAAGAGAGGAGGGGCTATAGGCTTTGGTGGACGGAAATAGCAACAATGGTAATGGGTGGGAGTGAAAAGAGCTGCAGATGATTGAATCAAGATTCAGGTTTAGTTGTCACATGTACGTCCATCGAAACAGTGAAATGAATTGCTTGCATTAATGACCAACATAGTGTCATGGTAGCATAGTGGATAGTGCAAACAGTTTGTCAGCTCGGGGTGTCGGAGTTTAGAGTTCAGTCCCGGCTTCCTCTGAAAGAAATTTGTATGTCCTTTTCATGGAATGCATGGGTTCTTCTAGGTGCTCTGCTTTCTCCCCATATACCAGTCAGTGGGTTAATTGGTTATTGTAAATTGTGCATTAGTTAGGCTGGAGTTAAATTGGGGGTTGTGTGGTTGCTGGCAACGCGGCTCGAAGGGCCGATTCGGCACTGTAATGCAGGGGGCAGCCTGCAAATGTTGCTCCACATTCTGGCACCAACACAGCATGCCCACAACGCTCATCAGAACAACACAGAACACAAGAAGCAACAAGACAACCACAGCAAAAGCAAGTCCAGTCCATCCCTCCCACTCATGCACCTACACAGTCCTCTAACCCCAGGACAGGTCTCCAGCCTCAAGTGGACATGGACTCTGACCAGTGATAGCTGATAGGATGGAAAATGGAGCATGAAAGCAAGTAAGAGAGGTGGGGTGGGCAGATTGAAACAATGGGAAGGAGGGGAAGAGACCCAGTGGAGCCCATGTCTTTATACTGGCCGTTTCCCCATGACTCTGTCAGACCAGATGAAAGAGTTCAACGTGAAATGTCAACAGCGTACTTACCTCCAAGGCGCTGCCTTGGGAAAACAGCCAACATAATCAAAGGTCCCAATCACTCCAGGCATTCTCTTTTCTCTCCCGTCTCATTGAGTAGAAATCACCTACTACCAGGCTGAAGGACAGCTTCTGTAAGACTATTAAACGAAGAACTTGTACAATAAGATTGATTCTTGACCTCACAATCTACTTTGTTTTGGCCTTTCACTTTACTATCTACACTTTCTCTGTAACTATAATACGATTGTTTGGATTCTGCTACTGCTCTTCCCTGGTGTCCCCTCAGTATTCTGATGAAATTATCTGTATGGATGGCAGGCAAAACAAAGTTTTTTACTGTATCTCTGTACATGTGACAATAATGAACCAATTTACCTGTAAGCTGGGTATTCTACACAATGAAGAACAAACTAACCAAAATTAGTAACAGGTTTATTATCACTGATATATGTCGTGAAACTTGTTATTTTGTGGCAGCAGTGCAGTCGGTACCAGAAGCGAGGATCAGGCCGGTTCTTCTCTTAGATCCACGACATTTACTCCGCTCTGCACTGAACTGAGGCAGTAGCCTGCTCTACGCTTTGAGGCTGTGGACCTCCTTTTCACTCTGAATGCTACTTGCTTACTTTTATTGTTTACGCTTTTTTTCCCCTCTCTGTACATCGGGTGTTTGACAGCCTTTTTCTTAATGTGTTCTTTTGGGTTTTTTGCTTTATGGCTGCCTGTAAGGAAACAAATCTCAAGGTTGTATAATGTATACATAATTTGAAATTAAATGTACTTTGAACTTTGCAAGACATAAAAGTACTATATGTTACTACAATATACGAATAACAGGGCAGTGTTCATGGATTGACCAGAAATCTGATTGCAGACAGAAAGAAGCTGTTCCTAAAATATTAAGTGTGGGTCTTCATCTCCCATACTTCCACCCTGATGGTCGTAATGTAAAATCAGGTATCCTTTATGATGTAGCACAAAACTAACCTATTCTCCATTACCTTGTTTCCTGGCCCCACAAAAATATTACTTCTTTCAATGAAAAGTGTCAAATTAGATTTCAGACAAAGTATCATGTGCATCTGAAGATATAAAGAACTCACTGTATCAGGACATATAATATTAAATCAAATTTTTATACTATGAAACTCAGTTTAGCATTTTTGTTAAACTTGACAGCACAAGATGATTTTTTTGGATATCTTCAAATATTTTGTCCTTGAACAAGTCTGCTGCATGGAGTTCATGTTAATTTACCATGGTATATTGGAATATGGCATTGGCAGAGAGGATTCACTTTTTGGAAAATTCAGTTCAAGAGGATTTAATAGGATACACATTTGAAATATGTTATTGGAATATTTTCAAAAATTTAGATAATATCATAAATCATAAATTGGAATATAAATGCAAAACTTACTATAAAGCAGTTACATGGTGGAACAAAATAGGCTTTACTCTTTGGAGCAAAGGAGGATGAGAGGTGACTTGATAGAGGTGTCTAAGATGAAAGGGGATATAGATAAGAGTGGATAGCCGTGTTTTTCCAGGAGAGATAGCTAAGAAGATGTATGGTATGTTGTCCAAACACAAACAAAAGAAAACCTGCAGAATCTGCAAGTCCAAGCAAGACACACAACATGCTGGAGGAACTCAGCAGGACAGACAACGCCTATGGAAAAGAGTACAGTCCATGTTTCAGGCCAAGATCCTGGGTCTTGGTCCAGAATGTCAACTGTAGTCTTTTCCATAGATGCTGCCTGGCCTGCTGAGTTCCACTGGGGCGGGGGGGGGGGGGGGGGGGAAGTGTGTGTGTGTGTGTGTGTGTGTGTGTGTGTGTGTGTGTGTGTGTGTGTGTGTGTGTGTGTGTGTGTGTGTGTGTGTGTGTGTGTGTGTGTGTGTGTGTGTGTGTGTGTGTGTGTGTGGGGTATGCTGGCCTTTGTTAGTTAATGGATTGAATAAAGAGCTGCAAGTTAGTGTTGCAAGTCCACAAAAGTCTGGTTAGTCTGTACATGGAATTTTGTGTTTAGCTCTAGTCGCGCCATTAGAAAAAGCATGTGGAAGCTTTTGAGAGGGTGCAGTGAAGATTTATCAGAATGCGGTGTGATTTAGAGAGCATGTCTTAGACGAAAGATTAAACAAGCTGGGACTTTTCTCTTTGGAGTGAAAGGCGATGAGAAGTGCAAGATGATAGAAGGCATAGGTAGTGAGGACAACCAGGGCTTTTGTCCCCCTGGCTAATATGAGGGGGCATAGTTTGAAAGTGATTGAAGGAAAGTATGGGGGGGGGGGGATGTCAGAGGTAGGATTTTTTTTAAACACAGAGTGATGGTTACATTAAGAGCACTCCCAGGGTGGTGGTAGAAGTGGATACATTGGGGAGATTTAAGAAGCTCTTAAAGAGGCGCATGGATTAAAGAAAAATGGAATGATACTGTATGTGGGAGGGAAGCATTAGGTTGTCCTCAGAGCAGGTTAAAAAGTTGGCACAACATCGTGGACTGAGGGCCTGTACTCTTCTGTGATCTAGTTTACAGTACTAAATATCGCAGATGCTGGAAATCTGAAATTAAAATAGAAAATACAGGGAACAGCGAGTCTATTGAAAGAGAAGCAGATTTAATGTTTCAGGCTGAATTCATTACAATTATGGCCTTGAATTAGTTTTACACATTGCTTGTTATGAGATTTGAATTTAAGTATGGAAGCTTTTCAAGAGCCAGCCATATTTATCTTTTCACAGGCAATGACTTCAATTGCCTGTGCAAGACCATTGTGGCTCAATTATAAGTTAGAGGATTGTGCATTTAGGCCCCATTCCAATATCTAAGCAATATCTCAAAAGAGATCATCTGTGCAGTTACGAGGGAACGTTCCATTCATTGAGATGTTATGGCATTATATTAAGGGCCTACGAAGTAAGCAGAGGTCCCATCGATATTTACTTATGAGATACAGCACAGAACAGACTGTAGCAGCCCAACGAGCTGCACCGCCCAGCCATTTAACCCTAGATTAATCACAGGACAATTTACAATGAGCAAATAACCAAACAACTGATATGTCACTGGAATCTGAGATGGCACCCACATGTTCATGAGGAAGATGTACGCACTCCTTACGGACGTCATCAGAATTAAACTCTGAACTCTGATGCCCCGACTGCAATAGCATCACACTAACCACTAAGCTGAGGGATATTAAGATCTCACAACCTTCAAGAAGTAATATATCCTTCTGAACTAAGATCACTAAAAGAGTACCTGATGAATCTGTTTACTGTTCGTAGGACATTATTCATGCAAATGTATTTCTCATCAACAATAACCTTTAAAATGTTAAATATTTTGCAAAGATGAGCACCTGGGGGGGGGGGGGGGGGGGAAATGTGTGTTTGACCTCCATCTAATATTCACACTGACTCTGAGTCGACACCATAAAGAGGATTTGTATATTTATTCCCCTCTGTACAGTAAATGCTGCCTGACTCCAGGTTAACGCTCACTTTTCATATGCGCATCAAAACATACAGTGAAATGTATCATTTGCGTTAACAACCAGCACACACAAGGATGTGCTGGGGGCAGCCCGCAAGAGTTGCAACACATTCCAGCAGGAACATAGCTTGCACACAATGTTCCACAGAACAACAACTACGGCCCCAGAACAAACTCTTTTCCTATCTGTCCCACTCAAATGCTCAAAATCCAACGCCAGGACAGGCTCCCTCTGGGCCTCCAGCCCCAGGCAGGCTACCTCTGGGCCTCGAGTCCCAGGGCAGGCTACCTCTGGGCCTCCAGCCCCAGGACAGGCTACCTCTGGGCCCCCAGCCCCAGGGCAGGCTCCCTCTGGGCCCCCAGCCACAGGGCAGGCTCCCTCTGGGCCCCCAGCCACAGGGCAGGCTCCCCCTGGGCCCCCAGCCACAGGGCAGGCTCCCTCTGGGCCTCCAGCCGACCCCAAATTCTCAGACTTGCAGCCATCAGACTTTAACCCAGGATGCCGATCATAGATTTGACCTTAGGGACTCACGTGGACCTCTAATCCCTGTGACCTGGGGCCATTGTGACTCCTTCGGAACTCGTGACCTGCCGAGTTCCTCCAGTATTTTGTGGGCATAGCTTGTATAAGGGAAACTAGGAGTCATTTCGCCCTGAAATGGAACGTGTGACTTTGTGTACCTAGTTGTCAGCAGGCAGGAACATATTTCGGGATTTTAACTATTATTACACGAGTGATTGTAGCTTGCATCGGGTGTAGCTGCCTCTTTTGAGGAGCTATACCTAACATCAGTTGAGTGCCTTTTCACATAGTATTGCCAAAAACAAGAAATACAATGTGTGGTAAAGCAAAACTTAGCGGTCTCACAACACAGAGCCCCACCTTGCTGCGATATTTGGACTTTTGTCGAAATGGATAAATGGAAAGTATGAATAAGGCCCACTTGTTTGTTGTAACAAATATCAAATTTCTGAGTAAAATAGATCGAAAGTTTGTTCCACTGCCCTTCATTTCTAATCATTGAATTGAATTGACTTTATTTCTTACATCCTTCAATTACATGAGGATTAAAAATCTTTATGTTATGTCTCTGTCTAAATGTGCAATGTGCAATCATAGTAACTTATAACAAATAGAACTGTTAATATAATACAGAGTACACTCAAATCAGCGTGAGTTCATCAGTCTGATGGCCTGGTGGAAGAAGCTGTCCCGGAGCCTATTGGTCCTGGCTTTTATGCTGCAGTATCGCTTCCCGGATGGTAGCAGCTGGAATAGATTGTGGTTGGGGTGACTTGGGTCCCCAAAGATCCTATGGGCCCTTTTTACACACCTGTCCTTGTAAATGTCCTGAATCATGGGAAGTTCACAACTACAGATGTGCTGGGCTGTCTGCACCTCTCACTGCAGAGTCCTACGATTAAGGGAGGTACAGTTCCCATACCAGGCAGTGATGCAGCCAGTCAGGATGCTCTCAATTGTGCCCCTGTAGAAAGCTCATAGGATCTGGGGGCCCATACCAAACATCATCAACCGTCTGAGGTGAAAGAGGTGCTGTTGTGCCTTTTACTCCACACAGCTGACGTTCACAGACCACGAGAGGTTCTCGGTGATGTGGATGCTGAGGAACTTGAAGCTGTTTACCCTCACAACCCCAGGTCCATTGACGTCAATGGGAGTCAGCCTGTCTCCATTCCTCCTGTAATCCACAACCAGCTCCTTTGTTTTCGTGACATTGAGGGAGAGGCTGTTTTCTTGACACCACTGTGTCAGAGAGATTTCTTCCCTGTAGGCCACCTCGTTACTGTTTGAGATAAGGCCAATCAATGTAGTGTCGTCTGCAAATTTAATTAGCAGATTGCAGCTGTGGGTGGTGATACAGTCATGGGTGTACAGGGAGTAAAGGAGGGGACTCAGTATGCAGCCCTGAGGTGCTCCTGTGTTGAGAGTCAGAGGGTTGGAGGTGAGGGAACCCACTCTTACAACCTGCTGGCGATCTGACAGGAAGTCCAGGATCCAGCTGCACAAGCCAGGATCAAGGCCGAGGTCTCTGAGCTTCTTGCCGAACCTGGATGGAACTATAGTGTTGAATGCTTCAGTTTAAAATTTAGAGATACAGCGTAGAACAGACCCGTCCACCCCAAAGAGCCGTATCAGCCAGCAACCCAAAGCGCAGAACAACTTATAATGACCAACTAACCTGATGACCGGTGTGTCTTTCAAATGCGAGAAGAGACTGGAATACCCAGAGGAAACCCGTGCACTCAGGGGCAGGATGTACCTACTCCTCATAGAAGGCGTCAGAAACTTGGATGGTCAAAGTGTAAAAGTGTTACACTATCTGCTACACTACCATGGCACCCATTCTACTTGGCATTGTTCACTGTGTTCCAGAAAAGTCCAGGGGAATTTCAGACTTAATCTGAAAAAGGAAATGAATCTGAAATTTTAATGTTCCTATACTAAACTAACATCATTTCCTTTCCTGGCTGAAAAATTAACATCTGAATTATATATGTTTATTAATATTCTGTTTAATATCCACAAGTTAAACAATCTTGAATCCTGAATCGCTCCTGTGAACTACCATAGGCCAACAGTCTCGTTGAAGACAACTTGGCCACTCAGTGACTTAAACCTCACACAAATACATGATAGCACAAAACAGCATGCCATAATTATTCTTTCCTGTTAATCTCCCCCAAAAAATGTCATGAGATTACCTGTCACCCTCTGTGGCCTGACTTCCCTTCATTATGTTTTAAGTGTGTGGTTTGCACGTAGATTTATTTATATGCAAGGAAATGTGTATTAGTTTATCTAAAATAACTTTGAAGTGGATCAAGAAGATATGATTAAACAATCTGCTACTCAAGGTTAAAAATGCACAATAATAAATTATTTGGATGTTATGTCCAAATTTTACAACTCTGCTTCACTGCAGTAATCATACCAGGATCTAAATTTTTATCAGTATATTAAACATCCACTGTAATTCACTCAGGCACCCTGCCCAAATTTATAGAGAGGAAGCTCCTCTTAATTTTTCCAGTATACCATTGATGTAAGCTGCATTTATGCAGCTTGAGTATTTAGACAATTGTTTAAATAAATTACTTCCATCCTGGCTGCTGCTGCCACTTCTGCTAAGACTCATATCTGTTCTAATTGTCTTGATGTCCAAACTGAGCTGGAGTTTCTTTGTCTCCTTCCTGCCTTTGCATCCTGTATATATAAGCAAAATGTACAACAAAAATAAAATAGAGTTTAGCACTAGATAAGCAATTATTTACAACAAGGCACAGCGCCGTGATTTACACTCCTATTTCTTATTATTAAAACACTTCATCTTATTGTTTTATTGATTAACAGTCTTTGCCACTTTTTGACATTTTAAACCAATCAAGACGCAGCGCTGTAAAATGTTCAGACGTTATTCATTAAGAGTCAGTATTTTATTCCAGGCCAGAGTTTGTGTCCTCCACAGCTAAACAGTCTGGTGCAGTGAATGATTTATGGCCTTGTTGTAATAACGATGAGGAAGACTCATTAACATATTGACAGGTCTGAGGATGGATTATCGACATTGATTATTTCATGGCCCACTGATACCCATTTGTAAAAAGAACCAAGAAGATGGTCTCACTTTACCCGAAATCTTTTACGAGCAGACAATATTTTAAGTATTAGTAACTTGGGAGTTACGCTCATTATTCATTGCTTGTAACTGCATCCTACAGCAGCAAACTAGGGATGTCAGTATTTCAGTCTATTCTTTACCAAAGCTCCAATTTCACAAGCCCATCATGGCTGTGTCTTCTAAAAAAAAATTGATGATTGCCAGTATTTAACAGGGATTGGTACTATGCAAAAAGCAAGGATCTCTATCGAGTAAATGATATATAGAATTCTTTTTATTACCACAATAAAACTTACTGACATTTCAATACTTCTGCAAATAGCATTATAGTACCAGTCTTCAGATACGGGTTGGAAATTAAGTTGTAAATTATTTGAAAGTGTACTTTTGAATATAATGTGATTTATTGGTCAGGAAAAACAGGCTTTGTGTTAGACTGAGTCACTCTAAAATGCTCCAGCTCTGGCTGCCTCGCCCACTAACAGCTAGGTTACCGACAAGGTCAAGTTGATGTCGGATTCTGCAAATTTGCCTCCGATAACCACTGAAAACTAACACGTGAAAGACTATTACCCACCGAGTATAGATTTGGTTAATGGTTTGCCTTCTGTGCATCCATCTTGCAATGTGAAAAATATAGTACTCGCTTTCAAAGCCTATAGCGGTTTCCTCTATTTATTTCCACCTTGCAATGCAACTTGACAGATTTCACTGCTCATTTCTATGTCACCTTTCTGAAATAAAGCATACTGGTGGAAGAACCAAGTTACGGGAAATTTGCATTCAGAATAATTGCGTAATTGGTTTAATCATTACAGAGATTCTGGTTGCTCATGAGACAAAATGGAAACTTATTTAATAAAAGTTTAATATTTTGCTCTGAGGCTCATTCTTTGGGCAACTTCTGGTCACACAATCCCAATGAAGATGAATTGGACATTAAGACTATTATTGTTCAACTGATATCTTCCATCACAGTTTTTGCTTTCCAAAAGGTAAAAAGGATCTTCAGTAATTTTTTAAATCCCCTATCTTTGGGAAATGTCATATCGTTTGAAAATTTCAGTCATTATGATAGCGTGAGTAAGGGTAGAAACCAATTTATGGGCTGGAGGATTGCACAAAGCAACTAAATGCATGATGTATAAATGTTGGCCATGACACCAACAGAATTATTTTATAAGACCATAAGACATAGGAGCAGAATTAGGCCAATCAGTCCATCTGGTCTGCTCCGCCATTCCATCATGGCTGCTTTATGATCCCTCTCAACCCCATTCTCCTGCATTCTCCCCATACCCTTCGACACCCTTAGTAATCAAGAATCTATCAGCCTCCACACCCAATGGATTGGCTTCCACAACCATCTGCGTCAATGAATTCCACAGATTCGCCTCTGGCTAAATAAATCCCTCCTTATCTCTGATCTAAAGGGGCATCCTTGCATTTTGAGACCGTATCTTTGAATAATGCCCATTGGGTCAAATCTCAGTTCAAAATTCCACACAAAACGTGGTACGTTTAATGGTACAGCTTTCTCTCAGTGGTTCAGTAGAACACCAGTCCAGACCATTTGCCACAGTGATTGAAGCGTGAACTTACAAACTTAGGAAAGTGTGGCCCCACTGAGTCAAAGATGATGGCAAAACAAGATCGCACCAAAGCTTTATACATTCAAGGAAAAGGTCCAAATTTCATCAAGCATACTAATTGGATAAAACTTAGATATGTTCTGATTATTACTCCATACTTTTTTTCTGCACCTGCCAATGAAAATGGTCCTATTGGCTCGTTCTGTACTCCTATCTGCACTTTACAATGTCTGCTATGATTATTTTGACCATAGCAGCACCAACTGCAAATGAAACATGGCAAAAAAGCGATTCTGAGACCTGTTTGTGAAAATTTCACAGCTAATCACACAGAAGACTGATTCACTGCTCACCTCAGTCTGTTCACCCATTTTTCATATCATACTTTTCAATGCCCCTGTCAGCAGTCTTCTCGAAGGTCAAATGAAGGAAATGATAGCAGATAGTTGTAGGGTCTTCACATAAACAATTCACCCCCCCAGTATTCATAATAACAAGACAATGACCAAGAATTACTGAAATAATATGTCCCACCATTAGGAACTAAACCTCATTCATTTCTGGCACTGAATTCTGCAAATGCAAAAATGGTATGTGTGCTCTGTTAGCACTAACTAAATTGCTATGGGATCAGAGTACTTGAATACTTCAGCAGGCAATTCCTCTCTGTCTTTCATTCTGTTTGTCTGTGTTAAATTCCCCTCTGCCCTCATCCATTCTCACATCCAGTTCCTGCCTTTGTCCATCCATCAATCCTAGCACTTTGTCAGTGTTGACTTCATCCTGGCTCTTGCAATCACGTCCAAGCAATCCTATTGCCACTTGGGAGCTTTTCTACTCCCATCTGTGTCTCCCCAATCTGCTGACGGAGGGTTTGAAGCTTGTCGTTTTCTATTGCACACACCAGCAAAAACACTAATACTGGACCTGATTTTTCGATGCCACGATTCACTTTGCGCAAAGTACACTCACTGAATTTCGAAAACAATTTTTACACGAGTCAAGCTGCAGCTCAATTTGTCTTCTCTTCTCCCATATATCAATAGAAATCACCGAGAGAAAATGCATCACTAATTAAGGGTTGATAAGCTCTACGTCAAGTGCAGTTTAGACAGTCCGTATTAAAACCTGCATGGACTTTTTTTTTAAATGGAAGCAGCACTTACAGAATGATAAAAGCAGAGAGAAAAAAAAAGAATGTTCTTCACTGTGAGGCCATTTACATTAGACAAGTCTAATTAGATAGCAACAAAATTTTATTAATAGGATGGACATTATGGAATGAGCTTGTTATAAATGGGCCCTGTCAAAGCTTTATTCAGCTACCAAATGAGTATTCTCAGTTCACTGACCACATCTGAAGCATCACCACTGGTGCCAGATAACAAATGATTGCTATTAACCGTATTGTTAGTAATGATGGCTAAAAACAAACAAAAACCCATAAATAACAATCTCTGGAAAAAAAATTAACCCATAAACTTGATAGATACCCAGCTGCGAAATAATAAATGACAGTTTTTATCTTGCAGGGGAAAAGTAAGAGGCTGCTATTTGCTTCTGTGTCATTAACACATTTCCAAACTAAAAATTACATTCTAATATATAATTATCAACACTCTAAGTTATTAATTCTATTGCTCTGTAGTCTGTGAAATTTCTATTCACGTGTTACTTACAGATTAAACACAAAAAAAGCTTCAAACTGCATCTAACCAGTCAAAGGCAACAGACAGTCCTGCCAACAACTTAAGTCTGTCTGTTTTTTTTTAAACAGGACACAAAACAAATTTCTCATATTAATTAATGCTTGTCACAGATCCACTGCCCAGCCAGAACAAATCTTTCCAAAATATGAGCTGTGCATTGTTCCGGCTGCCATACACAAGCGGTGAAAGAAACAGAATTCTATTTCACAATTAGCTACATTCTGTTAGAAAGAAATTAAATCCAAGTGCTACATAATATGGGGAAATGTTGTTTTAAGAAGGGTAGATAAAGAAGGTTAGACCAAGCTATGGAGGAACAAATATAGGTCCAGATTAGGTGAAGATTATTGCAGAAATATGATGGTTTAAAAAATTAGTTAACTGTATAAATTTGGCAAAATAATCTTTCAGCAGTGTGAAGCACAAAGATATTAAAAAACCATAAAACCAGTGAGGAAAAAAAATTACTGAATCACCTTGCAGCCAATTTTTTACTGTTAAACTGCAAGTCTGCAAAATACTATAGTCTGTTGAAATAATGTAAAGGAAACCCATAAATTTAAGTTTTATGTTCTGTGAACAAATATGAAAAAGGCATCAAAATAATGAAAGATTGTTTATGTATTCTGGCATGAAATGGGAACATGTTATGAGAAAGCCTCGGCAGAGACAAATCGACTGAGCTGACAGGACAGTATTCATCCTGCATGGTACAGCAGACGTCCTGCTACTGGTGGTCGACAGAGCAATAAATCAAGGGCTGGCAATGCTGTACCTACAGCTTATTACATCCAAGATGACAAATAAATAATAATCCTTGTCATAGTGGCTCTTTGCTCAAGGACTGAGCCTGAAACCTTTTGCGCATCACTCCTGATCTTAACTGAAAACACTGGAACAGGGAATTGAAGGCCACGGTTTTGTGAGCCCATGAAACTTAGGAACACGGCTCCAAGCTGGGGCTGGAGGGAAAGGTCACAAAGTATGGTGCAAAACATTACATATTACAATAAATACAATGAATCTTATTCAAGATTGTGATAATATATACTCAAAGCTTTATCTTCCAGGATGGAAGAAGACGCTTGCAATTTACACATGTTATAAATGGCTAATATCTGCATTCAAGATAATTATTAAAAACATGTGTGCAGCTCACATGACATCAAAAAGAATGGAACTGAAGGTCAAATCACATTGCCAAACTTCACAAGTTCAGAGCTCAGATACACTTCAAATATTTGAGTCTTCCACCACCCACAATTTTGGCATTTGATTATAAACAATGCCGAATAATAACAAGAGCACCCTTCACCTTCTGTCTGAAACACTCCGCTAAATCACAGAAGTGACTTTCAACATGCTGATCCTAAATATTTCATGGTTCTATTTTATTCTGACATTTGTAGATGACTTAAGTGTTACAAAGGAAATAAAATGCTGATTAAAGAGTTCACTGTCATAAAGGTTACTGAATTGTAAATGGCCCTTTCCATCTAACTGTTAATAGGTACATAGCTGTAAACATCATGAAGAATGTGACAGGAGGCCTGTGTGCTCCTTTAGGAGTCATATAAACATTAATCACTGAATCACCAAGCCATGCTTAATTGCAAGTTGTATATCACACAAATCCATGGTAAGAAGGAGGAAACTCATTATTGCTGCTTCATAACTACTGGGTACTTCTCATTTTAACCTTTACACACCTGGGACAGTTTGCTACCTGACAATAGGAATGCAGAGTAGGCAATAAACCTCTAATTGTGCCAGTGATAGTCGTCTGCTGAATATCCCCGAGCCGTTTTAGCATTCTGGGATGGTGCATTCTGTGAGAACTGCCTCTGCTGAGCATGCTCAGAAAGAAATAAGACATACATATATATTTTCCCCCCCTTTTTATGAGTTAACATTAAAAGGTTTAAACTTGTTTTTTTTTATCAGTGCTGAAAATTTAAGCCTCTGAGAGAAAATGATCTCGAGCTCTATTGTGATCTTGGAAGGTTATAGGCAGGATGCTAATGAAAACAGGTTGATGAATGATTCACTGATGTTTGCCAGGCATTCTTCTCTTAGAAGTGCACTAAACTGATGCAGCGAGAAGAGAATAAGGAGCATTAAGTCATTATATCAATTTTTGTTACCCAGATACTTCAGTTCCAGTTAAGATTTGACAGCTAGTATAAAACAAGGCAAGGACGTCATATGATCCCATCGATCAAATTCTGCCACAGATAGATTGCCTATTACGCAAATACAATCAGCAGGCTCAGTTTGTAGTTTTATGTTCTCTCATTAAAGGATATCAGGGAACTCCACTATATATCTGTTAATTGCTATCAGGTTAATAGAATAATTTTTTGAAAAATGGTGGCAAAAACTGATTGGCTGTGGCAAGGTACACACACATGGGTTGTCACAATACTTGTCCTATAATTGACTTTTACAAACCACGATAGAGCAAAATGCCACAAATATTTGGATCTGCTGTGGTCCTTTAGCAACTGACAACCATAAAGCATTGCACAAATGGGAGATGATTTATTTTCTATACTTTATTCAATGGCATGAAATACTCTCGGTTTGCATCTAATTAACTCTCAGCTCCAAGCAGTTTGTTTTCTAAATCAGAATTATGGCAGCAAGTGCTCTAGATCACAGAAAGTGCTCCCATATGGATACTCCACAAATGATGGCTGCTATTGGGGAAGAAAATGAAAAGCATTGTGTTGCTGTTCACAAGTACAGCAAGCTCAGGTATTTACAATAGCACGGTGGCGCACAGAAAATTGAAGATCTAAGATTTTTTTTCCCCAGTCACCTCTATTACTGGCACTCACCTCCCCAGTATCGAGGACATCTTTGTAAAGGTGAGGCCTCAAAAAGGTGGCATCCATCACCAAGGACATGCCCTCTTCTCATTGCTACCACCAAGGAGGAGCTACAGGACACAGGCAAACACTCAACGTTTCAGGAACAGTTTCTAGCCCTCCGCCATCAGATCTCAGCGTGGACACTACCTCACTACTTTTTTCTTTCTTTTTGCTCTCTTTTTGCACCATTTATTTAATTTATTTTTTAATCTATTTGTGTTGTAATTTATGTTTTTTTTATTATTATGTGTTAAAACGTACTGCTGCCACAAAGCATCTAATTTCACGACATATGCCAGTGACAGTAAACCTGAAGATGGGTCTCGGCCCAAAATGTCCGCTATCTACTCATTTCCATAGATGCTGCCTGATGTGCTGAGTTTTTCCAGCACTTAGCGTGGGTTGCTTTGGATTTCCAGCATTTGCAGAATTCCTCATGTTTTTGATATTCTGATTGTTTATTGTCATTCTTCAGCACACGAGTGTAAAGGAGAACAAAATGATTGTCACTCCCGATCCGGTGCAGCATAAAAAAAACACAATAGATATAAATACAGTATAGAAGCAGTCCTCTAAGAATCAATGTACAGGTAACTGCAAAGTGGCAGTGCAAGGGAGGGATGAAGGACACTGAGTGGAGTGACGGATGTGGATGGATTAATGGGTGGTGGTGTTGATCAGCCTGGTCCTGGTGTGGATACTGATGGGAATGGGACAAACAGTCAATATTTAGGATGGGTGGGATCCTTCATTATATTTCTGGCCTTTCTACTGCACTTTCCTACATATGTATGTCTCTGATAGCAAGTAGGCTGGTGCCGCTTAACTTAAATGCTTAACTACTGAAATTAATGGTAAAATCTTCAACGATTAAGCTAGTCAAGGTTTAGAAAATTCACAACCTTGCACTCCCTAATGCATTCTCTACAGTCCTGCTACATTACAATAGACCTATTCAAAGAAAAAGTGGACTTAACTATGAAAAGATAGACAATTCATGGCTTTAAATAGGCTTAAAGTGTATTAAAAGCTAAATTGCATCTTGCATTGCCAGGATTTGCTTTGAAAGAATTATTGAATTTGACTTGAGACCTTTCATCCAATGAATGTAATTATGCAATTTAAGAATTACAAATAATCCACTAAATTACAAATAATCCACTAATAATGTTCTTTTCAATAATATTTTCCATTGATGTCAAATGACAAAAAGCAGTTTGTATTTCCCCATAATGCTGACATAGCGTAAGGCACAAAGTTAAAACTGACAGAATTTTAGATGTTAATATTCAGTAGCAACCATACATAAAATACAGGCTCTGAACTTTTTGCAAAAACACCTGTGGTACAAAAAAAGATGACAGATGCTTAGAAATAGTGTATGATTGCTAGCACTTCTTAAACCTTTTAGCTGTAACAATTACATCACAGATGATGGCCATTACACATCTCTCTAACTGCTCATTTGAATAAAATAGCAGCCTAACGACAGACAAGTACTTTAAAAACATTATTTTTTCTTTGTAAATTCTATTTTGTTTGCAATTAAACTCATAGGAGCTCAACACATGCCATGGAAATCTTGAAATCATCAAGTTCGGAGAACTACAAAATAGAAACAGTAAAATATAATTAAATAGAAACAGCATGTCTTCTTACATCTGTAAGTTCACAAGCATACAAATATTACATATAAATTACATGCCACAGAATTTAAAGTCTGTTCTCCAGAATCATGTCCGGTTTCAACATACTCTACAATTTACAAACCATTGTTAGTTTAAGTTAAAATTCTAATATTTTGGGCATTATACAAGATATTTAAAATTGTTTTAATTGACATGATTCAATAAAATATAATTTAGTTAAGCCTTATTATATACTGTAAATTGATATTCAGGTGTACAATTCCATGTATTTTCTCCTTATTGTCTCTTATAAAATACCACAACATAAAAGGAATTCAACCCAATGCCAAGTTTGTGCCAAGATTATTCATCAGCACTGGTAAGTGGCACATTACACAAGCCCACAGATACCAGTTCCTCTAATTTTCCCTTTTTCCTCCAATGAAACTGTCATGTCTTGACTCAGAGACTCCAGCAGCAACGCATTTCAAGCCAAGAATTCAACAAACTGACAACATCTACCCCTAATTCTCTAATACGAGGAAATCCGCAGATGCTGTAAATCCAAAGCAACACACACAAAATGCTGGAGGAATTCAGCAGGTCAGGCAGCATCTATGGGAAAGAGTAAACAGTCGATGTTTTGGGACGAGCATCCTTATGAAGGGTCTCAGTCCAAAATGTCAACTGTTTACTCTTACCCTTTGATGCTGCCTGGCCTGCTGAGTTCCTCCAGCATTTTGTGTGTGTTACCATAATTCTCCACTTTTTACAACTAGATGCACTGAAATTTAAACTAAAGAAAACTCCACAACAATTGACAATTGTTTCATGTCAAATCTTTTCATTAGTACAAACTTTGTGAGGTCTTTATAAGAGACAATATTGAGTATTTTGTACTCTTTTGTTGTCCACATACAGTGCTGAAAAAGATAGACTGCAAAACAATAAAATGATATGACAACAAAGCCACCCAAATTAGTTTCATTACAATGAAATCTATGGAACCAGAGAAATCATTTAAGGTTAATTAAAAATACTCTTTTCTTTTAGTTTCATGATATAGATATTTAGATATTCAACTCTTTTAGATGAATTCAGTGGCAAATATAATTTTATGACTTAAATACGATACAGGGGATGTGATGTGTATGCAGACTCACTCTGATCTCCATTTTGTCAAATCACCATCACAGTGATACAATAGCTCATTCCTAAATTGGCATAAATTGAAGAATTCTATGCAGTGGTTATCAGGATATGCGTTGCAGAGAGCAAACTGTAAACAATTATGAATGGTTCTTTTGAAACAGAGATATGAGAATTTAGGTGCATGGCTAGGCAGAAGATTTGAGAGGATAAAAAAAAGTTTTCTATGCTGCAGACCCAAGTTATATTCATTATGAGAAAGGATCCCATTCATTTCAACCAAGAAGATGACAAACTCATTATTTAAATTGACAAATTCAATATTTGGATTTTACACACATACAAAAATATGAGTAATGGGAGCAGCAGACAGGCAGGTAGATCACCGAGTCTGCTCCATTAACCAAAAAGATGAATTGTGGACCTTAGAGAAATTAGCTTGGAATTTGATTTAGTTTACTGAAGACTTAACAGAGAAAGTAGTTCAAAGTTCAAAGTAAATTTACTATTAAAGTACCACATGTCACCATGTACTATCCTGAGATTCCCTTTTTTGTAAACATTCATAGTAGCGTTGCAAGGGAATAAGGAAATACAAGTGAAAATCTTAGATCTTTAAAACTCCACCATGGACAGTCCGAAGCCCAGCTGCAAAGCAGAGTTGGGCATGGGGCTAGTAACCCCATCCCGTAAAAACCCAGAGCTACAGAGGCGTTGAAAAATTATGGTTCAGACACTTTACCCTGTTCTGTATTTCACAATATTCTCCCATACGCAGGGCAATGGTTGCTTGTGTAGCAGACCTGTGGATGGCACCAAGACTGGGGTGCAGTAGCCAGCGAGAAAGGCTATCAAAGCTTGCAGCAAGATCTAGACCAGCTGCAAAAACAGGCCGAATAATATGAACCCCTAAAAAAAGATAACAGAGTTTGTAATCAAAACAGCAGTTATAATTGATGTCTGTACCTGGCTTGAAGCCTGAGAAGAGTTTATTCCTTGAAAACGGTGACACATATGAGGTCATAAAGAAAGCTTTTGGCACATTGGCTTTCGTAAATCAGAGTACTGAGTACAGAAGTTGAGATAAGTAGGATAAATTTGGAGTTTTGTGTGCAATTCTGTTCACTTATCTACAAGAAAGATATGAATAATTTTGAAAGAGTACAGAGAAAAATTAGAAGAATGTTGCTGGGACTTGAGGACTTAAGTTCTAGGGAATAGTTAAATAGGTTAGAAATTTACTCCCTGAAACATAGGAGGAAGAGTGGAGATTTGAAAGAAGTATACAAAATTATGAGGGTTATCGATTGGATAAATGCAAGCAGGCTTTTACCACTGAGGCTGTGTGAGGTTACAACTAGAGGTCATGGGTAAGGGTTAAAGATGAAATGCTCAAGGAGAACCTGAGGGAAAACTTCTTCAATCAGATGGTGATGCAAGTGTGGAACGAGTTGGCAATGGAAGTGGTGGATGCAGTTTTGATTTTAATGTTTAAGAAAGTTTTGAGTAAATACATGGATGGAAGTGGTATGGAGGGCTATGGGACCAGGCAGAATAAGAGTTCAGCATGGGCTAGATGGGCTGAAGGGTCTGTTTCTGTACTATAGTGCTCTATGACTCTATCATTTTAAGTGCAAATGTACTGAACGACAGAATAAGAGCCACAAGAAAGATTAACTAGCATCAATCAATAATGAATCCCGAGAGTGTACATTTATAAACCTTTCCTCTTGCAATGTCCAAAGTTGGATTTTTCAGATCTGCTAAAAAGTACAAATTAAATCGAGTTATGTCTAGCTGACTCTTTTTACACAGGATACATTTGCTTATTCTTATTTCACCCTCATACCAACACTTATTTTCACACTTGCTCACTGTCGAGCCATGCTTTCACTTCCAATATCTTATTTTGTGATTATAAACAGCTATTCCCCACACATGGTGCTTCTGGTAAACTTCCACCATGATGATCAGAAATTGCTTGGTAACAACAACATGAAAACTAAACACTATGCCTCAACTTATATTGGCGTACCTTTGTATTTGAACTATATGGTGACATATATGTAATTTAATAATAACATTTACTTTGAACTTTGAAATGCAATGGTATACCAAAATAAATTGAGGCATAGTTTTTTCAGCAGACTCCGCTCATTGCCACAAAGAGGTCTCCTCAGCAAAAAAAAACATGTGCGTGAAAGCAAGTCTAGTGTGAAATATTCTTATTTTGTACTTGGCCGTCAATCGGCGTCATGCGAATGGATACATCCTCAAAATACTCAACAGGTGAGGCAGTGTAGGTAGAGATAGAAACAAGAGTTAATATTCTAATTAAATACATACAATAGAAACAAATAAACCAGCAGATAGAGAACATGAAGTCACTGGCAAACCAATGGCACTTCTTTGTGACTTCATAAGAGGGTTTCCAGCAAAGTCTGAGGCAGGAGTAGCCTCTTTTTCAATGGCTCAAGGAAATCCACCCCCTCCGCATTGCTGAGCAACTGTGATGTCATCAAACTGGCTGACTAGCCAAACCTGTTAAAACATTCTCATTGACACCATGCCCAGCAGCAAAATGCAAAATTATAATTAAATTTTTAAACATTATGTCAAGCACTAATAAAGATTGGAACATGAATTGAATTAAATAAGCTAAAATATTATAAATAACAATTAAAAAGTTAAAATGTCTTTTTTCCAATATTTACACGAACAAATTACGATTTACATATAAAAGCTTAATTATGTTTTTAAGAGTCAGCAGAGCTGCATTTAGTGCTGCTGCCCAAACTTGCAGTGACCTGGGCTTGATTGTGACCATCCAGAGTTTGCATATTCTTCCAATGATCGATTAGTGTCCCCTGGTGCTCTCAATTCCTCCCACATCCCAAAGATATGTAAATTGATAGATTAACTAGTTACTGTAAATGACCTCTGGTGTAGATAGGCAGTCAAAGAATCAGGGTGAAGATGATGGGAAAGAGAATAGATTTTATGCACGTAAATGGGGGAATGGGATTCACTGGAATGCTCTGAAAGCCATTATAGGTTCGATGGGCTGAACAGCCTCCTTCCATGTTATACGAGGGGAGATGGATTGATAAATAGTAATTACAGCTAAATGCACTATGAGAACCCCAGAGATTGCTAGCAGAATTTGCAAAGTTTACATCTCCTTAGGTTTGTAGCAAAATTCCTCAAATTTGTGGCCAAGACTTCCAGAATTGTGTTGAATAATTGATTTCAGATTTTCTGTGGTAAGCTGCTTTCACACTGGAATCCAAAGGTGAAAGTTCATGGAATATTATGGGTGTACATCAATGCTTTTTTTGTTCTGCATGACAACATTCTGCAGATACCAAAGCAATGAGCCGAAGGAGTGAAGTAAAATAAATGATTTTGGCTTGATCGTGCAACCTGTATATTACAACCTCCTTCAAGTGTAAGCTTTTTCTTAGTGGAGACCTGTCTGTGAAACTCCGCCTTCTATTTTGCAAACCAATCGCAATATCAATATTATGGAAAGCAGACAATACAACAAAGTGATGCAGTTAGATTACCTCCTCTACCCGGAAGAAATGATGCAACCTGGACAACTGGGAAGAGGAGATTTAAGGGAAAATGTTGAATCGGCTGTACTTTGGGCAGGAGGTGTAGTGTCTAGTAAGGGAGCTGCTGAAGTAATCATCTCTTTGAAATGCTGATCGAGAGGGAACTGCCTGGAACTTGTTAACTCCCCCCACATACAAAATTAATCATCCCCTATTTCAACAATCACTAACGTCCGTGTTCTCGACATTTACCAGTAAAAAGTCAAAGTCAAGTGTATTATCATATACATTAAGTACCTGCTTGCACAAGTGCAATGAAAAATGCAGCGCCATGGGGCGCACTGGTTAGTGCAATCACTTTACTGCACCAGCGATCATCGATTGGGGCTTGATTCCCTCCATTGTCTGGAAGGATCTTGTACGTTCTCCTTATGACCGCATGGGCTTTCTCTAGGCGTTCTGGTTTCCTCACACACTCCAAACGTTATACGGATGGAGGTTAGTGAACTGTGGGAATATTATGTTGGTGCCACTGGGCGTCACTTACTGGTTGCCCCATCACAATCCTCGGACAGTGTTGGCTGACGACACATATCACTGTATGTTTTGGTGTTTAAACATAAATGTGTCAAATAAAAGTAATCTTTAGGTCTATGCCTTTTATATTATCACAAGTACATAACATCATACAAGCAACATTCACAAGAAAATAATTATACACATTTTTTACAAGAAAGAATTCAATTGGAACAACAAAAATAAAGTCAACTTCAGTGCAAAAAAAGTTGTCCTAGTGTCGCTAAACTTGCTGCCAGTGTTAAGTTTGGTGAAGAAGATGATGCCAGTGAACAATGTGACCACAGGTGACGTCCTTCAGACAGTTCACAAAACTACTTCTCTTACTTCTTGTTCTTTCAAATATCATTCTGCTACTGTTGGAACTTGTGATTTACTTTTTGATGGTGTTTTCTTTTCACGCCAATGGAGTGATCTGGCACTTTGCTGTTTCCAGGGAGTTTGGTGAGGTTCTGAGCGGAGTGCACAGCCTAGAGGCCAAGAAGCCTGGGGACTGGGCTTGAAGCCCATGATCAACTGCATTTCTCGCCGATCTCACCGATTGAGGCATTGAGCAAGATTGAAATCAACTTAGACGAGAGCGGAAGGGTGTTCAGTACCATCTGCTTGAGTTTGACCAGTTTCTTCCCCACCCCCTCCCCCGCATGCTGCTGCCAGAGGAAGAGACCTTTGTGTGATCAGTCTTTCTCACACTTTTGCTTGCTACTTCCAGAGGAAGATGCCAGCATTTAACCAGTCTCTCTCTCTCTCTCTCTCCTTCTCGCAGGATGCTGCCAGAGTTTTGGGTCTTGGGTAAGGTTTAATCAACATGGTTTGTGGATTGGATTCCTTAATTCATGTTAGGATGTGTTTCTAATTTCTAGTTACTCCTTTTTTAATTGTTACTGTGTATGATTTTGATCAGGGCAGACTGGCTCTGTAGCCTATGGTCAATGGATGACAGTGCTAATTTGAACTGAACGAAACTAACTTTTACATTCCCAGACCATTTCAATGACTGTGGTTTAATGTTTTATATTCTGTTCCTCGCTTATTTTTTTAACTGTTTGTGCAATTTGCTCTTTTTTTGGCATGTTAGGTGTTTTAGGTTTTCTTTGAACAGGTTCCATGGTGTTTATTTGTTTCATGGCTGTCTGTGGAGAAACAAATCTCAGGGTTGCATACCACATATATAGTTTGATAATAAATGTACTTTGAATCTTTGACTGCAGTGATTTGGGGTTGCCAGTCAGTTCAAGAACCGAAGAGTTGAAGGGAAGTAACTGTCTTGAAACTGGTGCTGTGGGACTTCAGGCTTTTGTTCCTCCTGCCTAATGATAGCTGCACTATTGAAGCCTATCAAGGGGTTAGGAATATGAAATGCTGTCTCTCCATCTCAGCCCACAAAAGCTGCTTCAGACAATGAGTATTTCTAGCTTTAGACTTAAGAGCATCTGCTGTATTTTGCTTTTCTATCAGGATCATCCAAACTCATTAGAGCACGAAGCTTGGTGCCAAACTGTCCTTCAGATTGGAGTTCCACTACTGAGTGAATATACATCGACTTTCCTGACAGATCCAAGACAGCGATCAATCAATCATCTGCTACATTCAAATGGTAATAGGACAATACCTCTGAATCAAACAGAATGTCTAATCGGTTCAATAACTGACAAACAATAAAGATTAGCACTTCTACACCAGAATAAATTTGAAAACATTACTCGAGAAAATTCTCCACAGTAATTAATGATTGTCTTAAAGAAGAATATTCATTTTCAGATTCTTACAAATTCAATTCATTACTGCAAAGAAAATCAATGTTTTTGGAATTTCTTTTTGCAGGAAACAGAATTTAAGTTACATGCCCTAAGTAACTGACTCATGTTGGTGATAGCAGACTGAGTCCTGATGAAGGGTCTTGGCCTGAAACATTGACTGTTTATTTCTCTCCATAGGTGCTGCCTGATCTGCTAAGTTCCTCCAGCATTTTGTTTTTTGTTGCTCTACATTTCCAGCATCTGAAGAATCTAATTCTGACTCAGAGCCCCATCTTGCTGAAATCTCAGCTACTATTTTTTGAAATTGGGCTCTGAAATTCAATATCAACTTCCGTGTACATAGTGTTGAAAAGTGCTTTATAGGAGTGTTCTCAATCTAAAACTGGTCTTGTCACTGAAGGGATCAGAAGAGCTCAGAAGCTTTGTCAAAGAGCTAAGTTTTAAGAGTCCTTTAAAAGAGAAAGCGAGGAAATGAAGCAGGGGATTTGGGAGATGATTCCAGAATTTGAGTTTCTAGAATTTGCACAGAATAAGGTGCTTCCCGCATGAACATCAGCAGGGATTCAAAGTTCAATGTTTAAAGTAAATTTATTATCAAAGTACATAAAAGTCATCATATACTACCCTGAGATTTTTTCCTGTGGACAATTCACAGTAAATACAAAGGAACATAATATAATCTCTGAAGAAAACACACACAAGACTGATAAACAACCACTGTGCAAATACAAAAAAGACTGAGTAGTTGAATCTACTGTTGTTCGGCTGTACAAAGCTGCACTTCCACTACTCTTTACTTGTTCTCTGTTGATTGCTCTGAATCTTTACTTCCAGAAGCAGCAAATTATATTAAACAAAAACTATGAAGGTGGTAACCACCAATAACTCCCATTCAATATCAGAATGGCAACTCAAGTTGTCTAAGCCAAGTATAAAACAAAGATTGAGCTTTTGACTGTGAGACCTGGGATAAATTAACCCAGACTGTCAGCATGAAAAATGCTCCTTTCTGGTGTCAAAATAAATAAGCTTAGAAATTCTTAATCCATTGATTTATGGCCACGATGCAAATAGACTGGAGAATGGATCGGTATACCCTCTCAACTCTGAACAGATGCATTTTCAACTCATACTATGGTGACTATGTGTCCCAAATTGACTGAGAGTCTTCTGACATTGAACATCAATCTTCCCAACCTAATGGTTAGCAGTGGAGAAGCTTATTCTTCAAAAGTTCAGCCCATAATCAGGAAGTCATAGGGTCAAAGCCCAGAGGTCAGTGAGTCTGGAGCTCACAGCCCAGTAGTCATAGCCCTGAGAGTGGTGAGATCAGACTTCAAAATCTAAGGTGGTGAGTCCAGAGGTTGGATGCCTGATATCTGTGAGTCCCAGGATTGGAGGCTCAAGATAGGTCAGCAGGTCTTAAGGTCAGAGGCCTATGATTCATGAGACCTGGGGTCAAATTGCAGAGATTTGCAGTCTGGAGGTTACAGCCTGGAGGTCAAATCCCTGAGACTGGTGAGTCTGGAGATTGAAGGTCAAAGTGCGAGGTCATCGAGCCTAGAGGTTGAAGGCCCAATATCTGCAAGTCCCGGGATTGGAGGGCTAAGGTCAGAGGCCCAGGATCACAAGTCTTGGTGGTCAGTGAGACCGGAGTCAAAGTCCCAAGGTTGGTGAGTCTGGAGGTTAAAGCCAAGGTTGTCGAGTCCGGAACTGTAGTCCGGCAGTCAGAAGCTTGGAAGCAGCCTGGCCTGGGGTTGAAGGCCTGTCTGCGTGAGTGGTTGGGAGGGGTGGGTTGTGTGAAAGGGGTTTGTTCCAAAGCCTGGGACTCTGTACCTCACTCTGCAACTGGATCCTTGACTTCCTCACAGTCTGTGTGGATTGAAGATGATGTCTCCTCATGACTATCAACACAGGCGCATGTCAAGGATGAATGTTTCGCCCACTGCTCTACTCTACACCCACAACGGTGTGGCTAGGCACAGCTCAAACGCCATCTGAAAGTTTGCCGACAGCACATCTACTGTTGGCAGAATTTCAGATGGTGACAAGGAGGCGTACAGGAGTGGACAGATCAGCTGTCTGAGTGGTTTGCAGCAACAACCTTGCACAACATCAGTAAACCCAAGGAACTGATTGTGGACTTCAGGAGGGGAAAGTCGAGGGAACACACACCAGACCTCATTGAGGAGTCAGAAGTGGAAAGAGGGAGCAGTTTCAAGTTCCTGAGTATCAACATCTCTGAGGATCTACCCTGGACCCGATGTATTGTTGCAATTACAAAGAAGGCACAACAGCGGCTATACTTCATCAGGAATTTGAAAACTGGTATGTCACCAAGGACACTCGCTAATTTCTACAAATGGTGGAGAGCATTCTAACTTGTTGCATCATCATCTGGTACGGAGGGGCCACAGCAAAGGATCGGAAAAAACTGCAGAAAGTTGTAAACTCAGCCAGCGCCATCGAGGGCTCTAGCCTCCCCAGCAACCAGGAAATCTTCAAAAGGCATTGCCTCAAAAAGGTGGCACAAGGACACCATCATGTTCTTGGTATTTATTGTTTATTGATTACTATTATTATTTTTCTTTTATATTTGCACAGTTCACTGTCTTTTGCACATTCTCTGTTGTGTGCAGTTTTTCATTGAGCCCATTGTGCTCTTTTCCATTTATCACGAATGCCCGCAAGAACATGAACCTCAGGTTAGTATATGGAGACATATATGTACTTTGATATAAATTGACTTTGAACTTTAGGAACATTATGAAAAAGCAAAATTTACTTCATCATGCTAGGTTATCCATTTAGCAAAGACCAGTGCAGGCATGAGCACTAAATTACCAGTTGAATTATGTGAGTTCCTGCTTTGTTTTTATATATTTGGATAACAAGGAATGTTCTGGTTGCAGAATGCCACCTATGGTAATTTCCTCTTTCTCATTTAGCAAGACGAATCACCGGCCTCTTCGGTTTGACAAAAGCAAGCCGAGTCAAGTTACAAGTTAAAATCTGGAGACTTCATTCATTTCAAGTTTTCTTCCGGTTTCTGATTAGTGAACAGTCCACCACTTCATCAACGTGAAGCACGCAGAAGGCAAATCAAATGCAATCTTCGGAAATGATAAATTGAGAAAGTGATCAATGTAGGCAGTATTCATCAACTACATCTGTTGATGAATCCAAATATTTATTATGTGTGGTAATTAATCCATTATATTATTTCTTCCGTATTTATACTTTATATTAATCCTCTCCAGTATGCTCCTAAGCTTTTGTGCATCATTACTGTAGCTTGAATGTGCATTCTCAATTCAAGATTGTTTAATGTCATTTCCACTACACAAGTGAAATGGAGAACAAAATAATTGTTATTCCGGATCCAATGCAGCGAAAAAAAAAACACAATAAGATAAATCACACAATAACAAAAAAACAAGAAATACAAAACAACACACATAAAATGCTGGTGGAACGCAGCAGGCCAGGTAGCATCTATAGGAAGAAGTACAGTTGATGTTTTGGGCCGAGACCCTTTGTCAGGACTAACTGAAAGAAAAGATAGTAAGAGATTTGAAAGAGATTCGGCCCGAAGCGTCGACTGTACTTCTTCCTATAGATGCAGCCTGGCCTGCCGCGTTCCACCAGCATTTTGTGTGCGTTGCTTGAATTTCCAGCATCTGCAGGTTTCCTCGTGTTTACAAATACAAAAGATAGCTTATATACGTGGATTGACTGCATGTACATAAAGTGACACTAGGTACAGGAGTGTCTGTACATAAGGTGACTCTGACAGGAAATGATAAAGTAGTGGTGGGGTGGATTAGTGGGTGGAGGTGTTGATCAGTCTGACTGCTTGGGAAGAGTAATTGTTTTTGAATCTGATGGTCCTGGCATGGATGCTATGTAGCCTCCTCCCTGATGGGAGTGCGTCAAATAGTCCATGAACAGGGTGGGTGGGATCTTTCATGATATTACTAGCCCTTTCCCGGCACCCTTCAGTATTAATGCTTGCAATATATTCAAAAACCACACCTTTCTCCTCCTCAAGAGAAAAAAAATTAAATAATTAAGCAGAAGTTATAATTAACTTTGGTGAGTTTTACAACAAAATGAGAGCAAAGTAACAGGAACACACAGATTAGAGAGCTTAAGTTTTACTGTCTGTAAGGAGTTTCTACATTCTCTACATGACCATGTGTGTTTCCTCTACATACTCTGGTTTCCTCCCACAGTCCAGAGACGTTCAGGATGGGAGGTTGATTATCACTGTAAATTGTCCTGTGATTAGGCTAGTGTGAAATCCAGACTTGCTGGGTGGCACAGCTGAAACAGCCAGTAAGGCCTGTTTTCCTCTGTATCTCAATAAATAGACAAAATTACAAAAGGCGCAATAAAGGGAGGAAAGCAATTCCACAAAAACAAGTCTGAAAAGTAATTACAGGAACACTAACTGGATCAACGGGTAAACATGCACAGACTGGAAGAAGGAGCAATTGTTCTGATTGCAACGTGTTCTGCATACAATAAATTAATTTCAAAATCAAAATTACACATAAAACAGTACTTCAAAGCCAAACTCAAACATGAAACATTAACACAGAGGAAAGTTGCTCTAATTGCCTTTCTTGTTGGCCTTTCACAAAATGAGAACAATAACAGTTTTGCTCTTTGAAAAGTGTAACCGCTGAGTGCTTACTTTTTAACATGCATGTCAGAGTCATTGGGCCAGTGAACTCAGAATGTGCAACAAAATGGTATCTTCAGGGGAAACAAAGAAAGTACCTGAAGGAAGATTATATTGTCTTTAGCCTTTGGCACAGAAATATTTCCATCATTTGGACTGTGGGATATATTGACCCATCAATGAAGATCAATAATTATGATAGAAATCATTGTTGGAGCCAGAAAATAAAATTATTCATTTTAAAATTATTAAACCAGAAAATAATCTGCAAATTAAATAATCCTTTATTATTTAATTTGCGTATTATTTTCGGTCTTAATAAGAAAACATATCAGTAAAAAGATTTCTATTAAAAATCCTATTTTGTAAAAGGATTTCATCCTATAAATCGTTATAATTACTGCATTCAACAGAAATGGTAATACACAATCTATGAATAACATGCACAATGTTTGAAACACGACTGTTGTTACATAGTAATGATGATTTAGCTGGTGACCAATGGTAATTGTTTATTGTTTAACCAGGGCAAACAATTTATTGCATCCTGTATACATAGGCCGTCCGCTGGCCAGGGTTGACCGTGGTTGTTGCGTCCTAGCTGTTGATGTTGTTGCTGTCAGTTGATATGCAGGCCAATACACAAGCCTGGGCAGTACAATACAAAGAGCGAGCTGTTGCGCAAACATGAATCCAAAGGGTTTTTCACTCAGAGAGCAGTGGGAGTGTGGAACGAGCTGCCATCTGCTGTGGTAAATGCGGGCTCACTCTTAAGTTTTAAGAATAAATTGGATAGATACATGGATGAAAGAGGTCTGGAGGGTTATGGACTGGGTGCAGGTCAATGGGACTAGCGGAATAAAGTTTCGGCACAGACTAGAAGGGCCAAATGGCCTGTTTTCTGTGCTGTAGTGTTCTATGGTTCTACGGAACGGCAGAGACCAATACAGTTTGGCACCAGCAGCATTGCAGGGGTTGCCAGTCAGTGTTGAACTCAACATAGGACTGCAGCTCAGGAATTTTCCTCAGGATTTACTCCTGAAGCCTTTCCCATCAGTGAGTACATCCGCAAGGCAGCTGAGGTGATGCTTCTCTGCAACAAAATGCATTGTTTTCATCTTTTCCTTCCAGTTTTAATTCATGTAAAATAAAGACAAAAGAATGTTACAAGACTAACGTTTGCTCCTGTAATCCTAGTGTAATCAGCTTCACTCAGAGGCAGTGAGAACAATCATCAGAATAAAAGCACTGGTGAATAAAGCAGAGTCCAGTTTATACTGATGATAGAGACTTAGTGTAGCAATACACCAGAAACTTCGTTATTCACTGACAGAGTGAAACAGAAACCCGGCACTACAAGAAAGGCAACCGATTAAAATTAAAATATACTGTATCCGGTGCTCCCGATGTGGCCATTTATACATTAGGGAGACCCGCCGCAGACTGGGAGACCGTTTCGCCGAAAACCGGCGCTCAGTCCTCCAGCAGTGGCGGGATCTCCCTGTGGCCACACACTTCAATTCCACAGACCACTCCCACTCCGACATGTCTGTCCATGGCCTCCTCTACCATCAAGATGAGGCCACACGCAGGTCGATGGAGCAATACCTTATCTCCCGCCTAGGTAGCCTCCTACCTGCCGGCATGAACATCCAACTCACAGACCTCCGTTGATACCCCTGCACCCCCCTTACCCCCATCCCTATCTATTATTTTAGTCTGGTTCTCTTTCTCTCTCTTTTTTCCCCCCTCACTATAATCTCCCCCCAGCCCTACCTTTCTTTCTCTTTTATTTCCCATAATTCTCCACCTTCCCCCTAGTCCATTTCCCTCCAGCCTATCACTTCCCAGCTCTCTACTTCATCCCTCCCCCCACTTCTTATCCCCTCTCCACCATCCCATGTTACTTCACTCCTGCTGAAGGGTTTCGGCCTGAAACGTCGTCACTACCTCCTCCCATAGATGCTGTCTGGCCTGCTGAGTTCTGCCAGCATTTTGTGTTTTGATTAAAATTGAAGTGTGTTCAGCAAAGCAAAGTTAGGCTGACAAAAACTTGTCCTGTCCAACTGTTTTAGAATTTGGCTGATGACTCTTCATCTTCATCACTGTGTGTCTCGGACCACTTCTAGATTCTTCTCATTGGATTGAAGTACAACCCATTCATTCATCATATGGTTAACATTATGGTACTTATTATTACCATGTACTGCATATTTACATTTATTTAGAGATACAGCACAGTAATAGGCCCTTCCGGCCCTACAAGCCTGCACTGCCCAATTATCCCCATGTGAGCAATTAACCTGTAAGTCTTTAGAATGTGGGAGGAAACCAGGGAAACATGAGGTCATTGGGAGAGCAGGCAAACTCCTTACAGGCAGAGGCAGAATTGAACCTGGGGTTCCTGGCGCTGTAATACCGCTACACTAACGGCTATGCAACCATGCTGACAACTGTGAGCTCCATGTGAACAAGGAATTCTGCTGCGCGCTGGTGTATATAACAATAAACTAATCTGAATCTGTATCAGTTCAAAGTTCAAAGTAAATTTATTATCAAAATACATACATCTCACCATATACAACCCTGAAATTCATTATATGTGCTAGCATACCCAATAAATTTATAATAGACTAATAACCATAATAGAATCAATGAAAGACTACACCAACTTGGGTGTTCAACCAGTGTGCTAAAGACAACAAACTATGCAAATGCAAGAAGTAAGAAATAATAAGAATAAATAAATAAACAATAAATATTGAGAACATGAGATGAAGAGTCCCTGACAGTGAGTACATAGGTTGTGGGAACATTTTGGTGATGGTTTAAGTGAAGTTGAGTGAGGTTACCCCTAGGGATGTAGAAAATTCAGGTCAGTAAAGGTAGTGTGACTTTGAAATGAGCTTTGGAGGCATTGTGCTGATGTCACGATCTACAGAGCAAGCTGAGGGACAACAATGGACAGATATCTGAGCCACTGACATTAAACCAGGGCACCAATTGCCTTCTCAGGTAAAAGTAAAATATCATACAGCATTACTTAAAGAGCCACCAAAATCACGTAGTTATTGACCATCATTTACTCCTCAGGTATCACCACCACAAGACTGTTATGAAATTTACACGATATTTGTTGAACTGCTGTTTGTGAGATCTTGTTCTTGCTGTAACAACAGTAATTACATTTTCTTTTGGCTGTGTGAATCTCTTTGGAACAACCTGAGGATATGAAAAGTGTTAAAATATTCCTTTGATGTCAACATCTGTAACTGGACCTCTGAACCAGAGGCTCTTGTTCAGACAAAAAGTTGTTTCTTTTCCCTCTACGGGGGCTTAACAATAAAGTACTGCAGCAGAAAACTGACTGCTGGTAGGACTCAGCAAGTATTGCAACAACTGTGGAGGAAAAATAATGGTTCAGTTCAGAAATGTTGACCATCTTTTTGCCTATCAACATTTCTGTTTGAGACCCTGGTCCATCATCAGTACCAGGGTCTCGAACTGTACTGATGCAAATACAGTAGTTATTGTACTGTATAATACAACATACAATATTACAATATACACATTAAAATTTCAAGCATTTTCTGTTTCTACACCATAAGCAGAATTAGGCCATTCAGCTCGTTGAGTCTGCGCTGCCATTCCATCCTGGCTGATTTATTTTCCCTCTTAATCCTGCTCTCCTACTTTTTCCTCATAACCTTTGATACTCTCACTAATCACGAACCTATCAACTTCTGCTTTAGTTATACCCAGCGACTTGGGCTCCACAGCCGTCTGTGCCAATGAATTCCACAGATTCACCACCCTTGGCCTAAAGAAACTCCTCCTCATCTGTTTTAAAGGAACATTCTTGTACTTGGGGGCTGTACCCTCTAGTCCAAGACTACAGGAAACATTCTCTTCATGTTCACTCTATCCAGACCTTTTAATATTCAGCAGGTTTAAATGAGAGTCCCCTCCTCCAAATCTTCTGAACTCCAGAAGGTAGAGGCCGAGAGCCATCAAATTTCAGAATTCCAGCAGCTGCATGATATTGTTGGAAATAAAAGTGACTGCAGATTCTGAAATCCGGAGCAAATTGCTGGAAGACCTCAACAGGAAGGCAGCATCTGTGGAGGCAAAGGAATGGTCAATGTTTCGGATTGAGACTCTGCAGCACGTCCAGAATGAACTGAAATGCTGACCATCGTTTTGCCTCCACAGATGTTGCTTTACCTGCTGAGTCCGACCAGCAATTTGATTTTTCCTGTAGTGATAATTTATTTATTTAGAAATGCAGCACAGTAAGAGGACGGTTCAGCGCAAGGAGTCTGTGCATTACACCATGTGACCAATTAACCTACTGACTCGCACATCTTGGGAATGTGAGAGGAAACCCACAAGGTCATGGGGAAAACGTGCAAACTCCTTACAGACAGCGGCAGGAATGAACCCAGGGAACCAGTATTGTAAAGCATTACGATAACTGCTACACTACCATACCACCCCAAATTTTATTGTTGAGCTGCTGTTTCAGGTCTTTATTTTGGAAAATGAAGAGAAAATCTACGCTATCTATATCAGTGTGGTACTATGCAAATGATAGATCATGAGGTGCAGCAATTTATTTCTTGCCACAGTGTCCTATACACAAGTACCATACATCAAAAGGAGCAGCTCAGTGCAAAGTTTTACAGTGCC
This sequence comes from Hemitrygon akajei, assembly GCF_048418815.1. NCBI lineage: Eukaryota > Metazoa > Chordata > Chondrichthyes > Myliobatiformes > Dasyatidae > Hemitrygon > Hemitrygon akajei. The sequence continues at coordinate 53,469,825 of NC_133144.1, read as the reverse complement.
TGCAATCACCAACCAGTGTTCAATTCATGCCATTATCTGTAAGGAGTTTGTACATTGCCCATGTGACCATATGGTTTTCCACCGGATGCTCCAGCTTCCTCCCACATCCCAAAGACATACAGGTTAGGGCATGCATGCAGTAAGTTGTGAGCATGCAATGTTGGCATTGGAGCCCTGGCAACACTTGCGGGCTGCCCCCAGCACACCCTCAGACTGCGATGGTCCTCGAGGCAAACAAGATATTTCAGTGTATGCTTCAATGTACATGTGAGAAATAAAGTTAATCTTTAATCTTTAGCTAATATTTAAAATTTACTTGCAGCAGCAACATCACAGGTATGCAGCATCTTGTAAGTAACATTCACAAGAAGGAAAAACAAATAACATGCAATTTTTACAAGAAAGAACGTAATTAAGACAAGAAAGAGTCATTGTTTGTGCAAAGCAGTCAAAGTTTTGCTTCAGGTTTTGCTGGTTGGTTCAACATCCAAAATGGTTGAAGGGAAGTAGCTGTTCTTGAACTTGTAACCTCAATAGAACAATATTCTATATAATCACTCAAGCCTTGTAAATGACGCCTTGTATTAATGAAAAAGGAGAGTCCTTGTGCAGCTTAGCCAACATTTAACTTTGGACAGCACAGAAAACCGATTTTATCACTTTCCTTTCTGATGTTTGTGGGACCTGGCTGAATAAAAATTGGCTGTCATATTTCGTCACACCACAATACATTCTACACACTATATTCACTGGCTGTGATAGCGGTGAATGATTAGATCAGTAACAGCAGCATTGCCCGCAGGTGAGCTTCCTTTTTAAACTCTGCTTTAGAGGCTCAGGTGATTCTAGCAGGTTCGATGCCGTGAAGACAGTTCACAAATTTGCTTCCACATAGCATTGCTCTTCTAATTGTGTCGTCGGATGCTAATTCGTATGTGCATTGCGTCCCTTTGTCAGGCAACTGAGAAGAATGCTGGTAAAATTACGGTGAACAAGTAAGAGATCATCAAAAATCCACCTCCCTAACCCATTCTCGAAGTCAAAGTCAAGGTTTAAAGTAAATTTATTATCAACATACGTGTATGTCACTGAGATTCATTTTCTTGGAGGCATTCACAGTAGGACAAAGAAGTAAAATAGAATCAATGAAAACTGCACACAAAAAGACTGAACAAACAGTCCAATGTGCAAAAGATGACAAACTGTGCAGTAGACTGGAATGTGAAAATTAGGCCAAATGTTCTTTTCAGTTACCTGATAAAATTATATCCCTCAACTATATCCATCACCTTCCATTTTCCTCCTTTGAAATAGCTCCCAACATGGACAGAAAACAAAGGCAGTGGAACTCATCTTAACCATCCACCCACTTGGACCCTGCCCTGACATTATCCTAGCCTGAGGAATGATGCGTGTATTTTCCTTACCAATATTTTGCAGTTGACCTTAACATAACCTATCGATCGCGTTCTTAACTCTTTGGAGCAAGCAGCATGGAATAGTCAGGACTTAAGTCCACCATGTATTGAATAGAGTCATGAATAAACTCTGGAACTTCCTTAAGCAGAGAAGTTTAAGGGAAGATTTGTTATAAGCTAACTGCTTAAAAATTGCACAGACAGTGTAAATGGCAGGAATCCTTATTCACTTAGACCAAGAGTTCCCAACCCGGGCTCCATGTATCCCTTGGTTAAAGGAAGTGGTCCATGGCATAAAAAAAGATTAGGAACCTCTGATTTAGACCATAAGACATAGGAGCAGAATTAGACCATTCAACCCATCAAGTCTGCTATACCACTTGATCATGTCTTATCAATTTCCTTCTCATCCCCATTCTACTGCCTTCTCCCCATAACCTTTCAGGCCTTGACTAATCAAGAATCTATCAACCTCTGCCTTAAATACACCCAATGACCTGGCCTCCACAGCCACCAGTAGCAATGTATTCCACAGATTTATCACCATCTGGTTAAAGAAATTCCTCCTCATCTCTGTTCTAGATGGACACCTCTCTATTCTGAGGTTATGCCCTCTGGTCCTCGACGCACTCAGTACAGGAAACATCCTCTCCACATTTACTCTATCTAGGCCTTTCAACATTCGCTAGGTTTCAATGGGACCCTCCCTCATTCTTCTAAATACCAGCAAGTACAGACACAGAGCCATCAAGTGCTCCTCAGAATCATTCTTGTGAACCTTCTCTGAACCATCTCCAATGTGAGCACATCCTTTCTTAAGGTCCAAATACTCCAGGTGAGGCCTCACCAGTGCCTTATAAAGCCTCAACATTACATCCTTCCTTTTATATTCCTGTCCTCTGTAATGAGTGCTAACGTTGCAGTTGTCATCCTCATCACTGACTTAACCTGCAAGTTATACTTTAGGGAATCATGCATGCAGAATCCCAAGTCCATTTGCACCTTGGATTTTTGAACTTCCTCCCCATTTAGTAAATAGTCTACACTTTTATTCTTTCTACCAAAGTGCATGACCATGCACTTCCCAACACAATATTCCATCTGCCACTTCTTTGACCATTTTCCTAATCTCTCAAAGTTCTTCCACAGCCTCCCCGATTCCGCAACATTACCTGCCCCTCCACCTATCTTTGTATTGGCCACAAGGCCATTAATTATATCACAGAACATAAAAATAAGCGGTCTCAATATCAAACCCTGTGGAACAGCAGTAGCCAATCAGAAAAGGCTCCCTTTATTCCCACTCTTAGCATCCTGCCAATCAGCATGGTTAGAATGAAGTCAAAGCAAAGGGGAAGGAGCAGGCAGAGACAATGGGCCTGTCCGGACAGTCAAGTTTGTGGATCTTGGGTATCTTTCAGAATCAGTTTTAATATCACTGGCATATATCAAAAATCCATGCGGAAAGGCCAGTAATCTGGGAAAAATGATTAAGAAGATAATCTCAAAATTGAACCAAAGTCAAGCTCTTTTTAAAATAAAGAGTATTTGGTGTTGTAAAACCATAAGATATAGGAGCAGGATCAGACCACTTGGTTGAGCGAGTCTGCTCTGCCATTCCATTATGGCTGATTCATTATCTCTCTCAGCCGCACTCTCCTGCCTTCACCTCTTAACTTTTGACACCTTAACTAACCATGTACCTATTAAATTCCACTTTCAATATAATCAATGGCTTGGCTTCCACAGCTGTCTGTGGCAGTGGATTCTACCAATTCACCATCCTCTGGCTGATTGCTTTGCCTGCAAGGATAATACAAGTAGATTCAATAGGAAATTTGGCAAAGAAATGGATAAAGATCTGAACATTCATTTCTAAGCAGCTCAAGGACATAGACAGAATCCATGAACACTACCTTACTACTTTTCTCTTTTTTGCATTTTTGTGTACCTTATATTTTATGTACTACATTACGCTGCTGACACAAAAGAAAACTAATTTCTCAATATATGCCAGTGATATTAAACCTGATTCTGAAAGATACCCAAGATCCACAAACTTGGCTGTCTGGACAGGCCCATTGTCTCTGCCTGCTCCTTCCCCTTTGCCTTGACTTCATTCTAACCCCCTTGGTTCAGACCCTTCCCAACTACATTCATGACATTTCTCATACCCTCAATCTCCTCACTAACTTTCAACTTCCAGGCCTTGACTGCCTCATTTTCACCACAGATGTCTAGTCCCTATACACTTTGATTGCCCATCTTTCTCAATAAAAGAACCAGCCAGTTCCCCTCCACCACGTTCTCCTCCTCCATCTGGCAGAACTGATCTTCAGCCTCAACAATTTTTCCTTTGGATTCTCCCACTTTCTTCAGAAAAACGGGTAACCATGGGCACCCACATGGGCCCCAGCTATGCCTGTCTTTTTGTTAGTTACGTAGAATAGTCCAAGCTTTTCCTAGTAATACTCCCCAACTCTTCCTCCACTGTGTTGACAACTGCATTGGTGCTGCTTCATGCTGCGCTCATCAATTTCATCAACTTTGCTCCAACTTCCATCCTGTCCTTAAATTTACTTGGCCCATTTCTGACATCTCCCTCCCCTTTCTCAATCTCTCTGTTTCTATCTCTGGAGATAAACAATTGATTGATATCATACATAAACCTATCAATTCCCACAGTTATCTTGATTATACATCTTCCCATCCTGTCTCCTGTAAAAATACTATTCGTTTTTCTCAGTTCCTTCATCTCCATCACATCTATTTCCGGGATGTAGTTTTCCTTTTCAGTACATCAGAGGTGTCCTCTTTCTTCAAAAAGTAAGGGTTCACTTTTTCAAAAAATGCTGTTTCCCATTCTCCACCATTAATGCTGCCCTCACCTGTGTCTCCCCTATTTCCTGAATACCTGCACATACCCCATCTCCCAGCTACTTTAACGATGATAGGCATACCCATCATGAGTGCCTGTATCCAACACATCATTCTCCACAACCTCCACCATCTCCAAAGGGATCCTACCACCAAACATATCTTTACCTTTCCTCTGCTTTCCACAGAGATCACTACCTTCATGATTCCCTTGAGCATTCATCCCTCCCCACTTATCTCTGACCTGGCACTTATTCCTGTAAGCAGCCAAAGAGTTATACCTGCCTATTCACCTCCTCCCTTGCATCCATTCAGTGCAGGCAACACCTCACCTGCAAGTATGCTGGGGTCTTCTATTGAGACCAGTACCTCCTCTATATTGTTGAGATCTGCCACAAGTTAGGGGACTGCTTTGTCAAGCACTTCCTCTCCATCAGTCAAAAGCGATATTTCCCAGTGGCCAAAGATTTTATTTCCCATTTCTCATTTCAACATGCCAGTCCTTGTGCCATGATGAGGCCACCCTCAGGTTAGAGGAGCAACACCTTATATTCCATCTGGGTACCCTCCAACCCGATGGCAAGTATATCGATTTCTCCTTCTGGTAAAAAAAAATCCCTCCCCTCCCCTCCCCTCTTCTTCATTTCTCCACTCTGGCCTCTGATCTCTTTTCATCTGCAATCACCCTCCCCCCGGTCCCTTCTTTCTTCCCTTTCTCCTACGGCCCACTCTCCTCTCTCAACAGATTCCTTCCTGTCCAGTCACCCATTTTTCACCCATCAGGCTTCACCTATAACCCTCTAGCTATCCTCCTTCCCCTCCCCCCTCCTTTCCAGTCCTGAAGAAAGGTCTCGGTCTGAAACGTTGACTCTTTATTCATTTCCATCGAAGCTGCCTGACTGCTGGGTTACTCCAGCATTTTGTGTGTTGCTTTGGATTTCCAGCATCTGCAGAATTTCTCAATTTTAAAAAAGATCCAGCCCTGTGGATCAGAGTCAGGATTGGAATTGGGATGAATTAGGAAGAACTTTCAAAGACGTAGAGGATATACCAAAGCAGTGCCCCACTCGCAACAGATTATGGGAAGGGCAAGAAGATGCCCTGTGTTGTTCAAACAATCAACCATTTTATACAGCCTTGTTCTCTCATATTGATTTCCATAAGACAATAAAACGTAGAAGTAGAATTATGCTATTCAGTCCATCAAATCTACTCCATCATTCAATCACGTCTGATTTATTATCCCTCTCAACTCCATTCTCATGCCTTCTCCCCATAACTTTAGACACCCTTACTAATCAATTTCAGTTGCTATTTGGGGGAGGAGGAAGAGCAAGAGACAGTGGTCCAGCGGGTAATGGCGCCTTACCTCCTGGACCTTGCTCGTGCAGTGATTACGTGGATTCACCCAGCATACTCCTGTTTCTAACATAGCCCACAGATGTGCTAGTGGGTAGGTTAGCTGATCACTGTATGGTTAGACGGCTGGAGAATAGTAATATAGAATCATCAAGTCATAAAACACTACAACACAGAAACATGCCCTTCGGCCCATCTAGTCTGCGCTGAAACATTAATCTGCCTAGTCCCATCGACCTGCACCGCGAGCATAGCCCTCCTAGCTATGTACCTATTCAAATTTCTCTTAAATGTTGAGATCGACCCTGAATCCCCCACTTCCACTGACACTCTCATCACTCTGAGTGAAGAAGAACCCCTCAAATATTTCACCTTTCACCCTTAACCCATGATCTCTAGTTCTACTCTCACCCAATCTCAATGGAAAAATCCAGCTTGCATTTAGCCTATCTATACCCCTCATAATTTTGTATACCTCCATCAAATCTCCCCTCAATGTTCTGTTTTCTAGGGAATAAAGTCCTAACCTATTTAAACATTCCCTATAAATCAGGTCCTCAAGTTCCAGCAACATCCTTGTGGGGGAGTTAACGGCCATGTGAGAAGGAATAGGTTATAGGGAAATAAGTGGGGGCGATGGGATTAATAAGACTGCTTCAAGAGCCAAACTTCATGGGCCAAATGGCCTTGAACTCCACAAGAAAATAGAAATAAAATAGAAGTTAACTTCTGTGTTGTCAGCACCCTGCTGATAATTCCCTTGGGTAATGAACTTGCTGATACTGAGATTTTGCTGTTTCCTGATTTGAAGTTGAGTTCTGTGCTCGGCTGTGATGACTTAATGTGTATTTGTGTGGCTGATTAAACTTTTTCTATATCAATCATTATCTTCTTTACCTCGACAAGATTGCTTCTCAATCATCTCCCTTTAAGGTCCCAGGTGTTCCTACGACTCAGTCCTTTGATGCAAAGAAACAATCTCGCAGCTCATCTCTCATCACATATTCTTCCAGCACGATCACTTTGATGAGAGTCAAAGAAAAATCTCATGGCACAGTTCAAAGTGAAGTAGAATTCTCCTGTTATCCTACCTAACATTTAAGCCCGAGTGACTTCAGCTGAAACAAGTAACTGCTCATTTATTTCATTGCTGTTTGCAGCCCAACAAATTGGCTCCTGCAGCTGTCTAAGGTGATAGCATTTTTCAAGTGTTTGACCATGGAGCAGATTGAAAAGGTGGGGGAATGTGATTGGTGCTATGTAAATATGACTTACTTTTTTTTACATTGTATGTAAAGAAGTCCTAACCCTTATATGCTAATTACTAGTACCTATATGTAGCTTCTACTCCACTATGTCACTGATTTGATGATATAGCTATTTTGGCTCCAACACAGAACAGCCCCACTATCAATGTTATAATATTTATTCATTTATTGAGATAGATCGAGGAATAGGCCCTTTTGGCCCTTTGAGCCAGGAGGCCCCACAACAACCAATTTAATCCTAACCTAATCAAACTGAATTAAATTGAACTGACTTTATTTCTCACATCCTTCACATACATGAGGAGCAAAAATCATTACATTATGTCTCTGTCTAAATGTGAAATGTGCAATTTATAGTAATTTGAAATAAATAGTATGTACAACAGGATAGTTAATATAACATAGATATACAATTGTATCATCGAGAATTAATCAGTCTGATGGCCCGGTGGAAGAAGCTGTCCTGGAGTCTGCGGTACCGTTTCCTGGATGGTAGCAGCTGGAACAGTTTGTGATTGGGGTGACTCAGCTCCCCAATGATCCTTCAGGCCCTGTTTGCACACCTGTCTCTGTAAATATCCTGAATAGTGGGAAGTTCATATCTATAGATGCGCTGGGCTGTCCGCACCAACTCTTTGCTGTGTCCTGCGAATTGAGGGAAGTACACAACTAATCGACCTGCCAACCAGTACATCTTTGGACTGCAGTTGGAAATCAGAGCACCCAGAGGAAACCCACGTGGTCACCGGGAGAGCGTACAAACTCCTTACAGGCAGTGACGGGAATTGAACCTGGGTCACCTGTACTGTGCAGTATTGTGCTGGCCACTACGCTACTGTGCCACCCCAAGCCAGTGAAATCATAATTCCCTTCACTGGTGTACTAAATTAATAATATCTATGTAGCATCCACACCAGAACCAACAGACTCAAAAGCAGTTACTTCCCCCAGCTCATTAAACTGATCAATACCTCTGGCCACTAACCATAATCAGGACAAAATCAGACTTAATATCACCAGCATATGTCATGAATTTTGCTATCTTTGCAGCAGCAGTACAACACGTAATAATAGAGGGAATAAACTGCAAATTACAGTAAGTATATAAATGTTTACATAATAGCTAAATTAAGTAAGTATTGCAAAAATAGATATAAAACAGTAGTAAGGTGGTGTTCATGAGTTCAATGTCCATTCAGAAATCAGATGGCAGAGGGGAAGAAGCCGTTCCTGAATCACTGAGTGGGTGCCACCCCACCACTCCTCCCACCTCCACTACTTTATTATTTACTGTCAGAGTCACATTATGAACAGACACTCCTGTACCGTGTGTTGCTTTGTATACATAAAATCAATCTATGTATATAAGCTATATTATATGTTTATATTTATTGTGTTTTTATTATTGTGTGGTTTACCCGGTTGTGTATTTTTTTGTGCTTCATTGGATGCGGAATAACAATTACTTTGTTCTCCTTTACACTTGTGTAGTGGAAATGACAGTAAACAATCTTGACTCTTGGAAAGGGAAAAGAACATACCCCTACAATGGTGTAAACAGGTTAAAGGATTTCTGAAAAAATTCATTTCAACTCAAGTGGTAACATATAGCCTTTTTGAGACTGTGCCAATGTATTATTTCAGCAAACATAATGATTAGTACTAAACTTCCCACCACTGAGCATATCTACAAGGAATGCTGTCACAAGAAAGCAGTATCCATTATTAACAACCTGCACCATCCAGACTCTGCTCTCTCCTCACTGCTGCCAATGAGGAGGAGGTACAGGAGCCTTTGGTCCCACACCACCAGGTTCAGGAACAGTTCTTACCCTTCAACTATCAGGCTCCTGAACCAGTGTAGATAACCTCACTCACCTCAACGCTGATTCCTCTACCTATGGACTCCCTCTCAAAGACTGTACACTCATGTTCCCAGCATTTATTTATTTGCAAATTGGTTGTTTGTCAGTCTTCGCTTGTGTAGAGGCTTTCATTAATTCTATTATATTTCCTTGTTCTACTGTGAATACTTGCAAGAAAATGAATCTCAGGGTAGTATGGCGACATTAAATTACTAACCTGCGTGATAAGACCATAAGACATAGAAACGGAAGTAGGCTATTTGGCCCATCAAGTCTGTTCCACTATTTGATCCTGGCAATTTATTACCCTCATAATGTCATTCTCCTGTCATTTCCCTGTAACTTATGATGCATTTACTTTTCAAAAGTCTATCAACCTCCATTTTAAATACACCCAATGGCTCGGCCTCCAAAGTTATCTCTGACAATTCACCATCTTCTCCTCTGGAAAAAATGTAGAAGATTTATGCTTCTAAAGCAAAAGTAACAGCGTTTAATAACTTTCCTAACAGCAAAAAAAATGGAATCAGATATTTGTTCATTTAACCCTGTTGTAATGCATGGACAAGCATCTTTATGTCACATTGGTATAAACTTCCCAGAAGAGCATAGACTTTCAAAAAATATGGTAGAAGGAGATTCAGTGAATTACATTCACCATGAAAGGGTTGATGTATGAGGAGTGTTTGAAGCCTCTGGACCTGTACTCACTGAAGTACAGAAGAATGAGAAGGAATCTCATTGAAACCTATCGAATATTTAAAGGCCTAGATAGAGTGGTTGTAGAAAGGATGCAGGGTGTCTAGGACTAGAGGGCACAGCCTCAGAATACAAGGATGTCCCTTTAGAATGGAGATGAGGAGGAATTTCTTTAGCCAGAAGGTGGTGAATCTGTGGAATGCATTTCCACAGAAGGTTGTAGAGGGAAAGTCATTATGTTTATTTAAAGCAGTGGTTGATCAGTTCTTAATTAGTAAGTGTGTCAAAGTTTATGGGGAGAAGACAGAAGAATGGGGTTGAAAGGGATAATATCTGATCAAGCCATGATCGAATGGTGCAACAGACTCAATGGGCCAAATGGCTTAATTCTGCTCTTAAGTCTTAAGGTCATAAAAAAAAGTCGAGCTTCAGGCTAAGGCCCTTTGCTCACTGACTTTCCTGCAAGGGCACGCATGCCTAAAGATCTCTGTATGGCACAGAACAGGAAAATTCTTACAGCTAGACCTCACACAGTTTGAGGTTTACCTGTCACATTAATAGAAAATGCAGTTTCTCTTTGGCTCAATTTATGGCATCAAACAGGCAGGAATTAAATCAAGGAAGTCTACAGATTATGACCAAATTTTAGGTCAAAGGCAGTTACAAATCACAGTGAACTAGGGAAGAAAAAATTAGTTAATTTAATTGATTAAAGTTACTTACATGAAAAGTCATTTTTGAGCATCTGAAATAGACTGTCAAGTGAAAAGATTGAAAAGTCAATCTTCTTAGAAATTTCACTGCTAAAATGTTAATCATTTAAATTATGTTTACATGCAACAGAAGCCTCATTAAGTCAGTTAGTTCTAAATAAACTATGCAGCAAAATTCATACTTTGATGTTAGATTACAGTTTCCATGCCATGTGTTACATTTAATTTGCTATAACTCATTAGTACCATTTATTCGCTCCTTTTCTCCATTCACAGGCTATAATACTTTAGAGTAATTCCAAAAAAAATCTTTTAAAGTAGCTGCATTTGTTGTTAATTAACAGTTCACTCCTGTAAACAGTGGTGAGTTCATTACTCTTAATTAGGCTGAAGCAGTTTTCCACCTCTTAAGAACGTATTCAAAATGACACACAAAGCAGAGAGCTTTTATTTGCCAGCGACACAAAATAAACCTGATCCTTTTGCCAACATTCACTCTGAACTGCCATTTGATCACTTAGCAATTTGCACGTGGGAATTCAGTCACACAGGAACTCAAGTCACACAAGGCAAATGTAAAAAAAAGCTTGAAAAAGTAATCCACATATCTTGTATCAATGTGAACTTGTACAAAAAAAAACTTCAACCTACTTACATGGAAAGTTAAAACAATCCAGAAGCCATCTGCATCTTAATTTAAATGTTCTGAAGTGTAAGAGCATGAACTATTTAAACATTTTGAAAATCAGGTTAATAAAACTCACCAGAGCTCCCTCTAACTTTAGGTACCTTTTCAAGTGATGCATTTGGTGATGCCTACTTGACTAAAGCTATAATAAAATTTTATATTGTAGCCATTTAAAAAATTTAAGTACATAATTATATTCCTTTGATCCTTTCAGTGTACATAGCCTATATTTATAAAATTAGCATTATCATGATGATAAATACCATGTCAAAAGATACTGAATTCTGAAAGATCCCTGGTGAAACAATACTGTGGTATGGCTAATATGAGGGGGCATAACTTGAAGGTGATTGGAGGAAAGTATAGGGGAGGGATTCAAAGGATTTGAAGTACATTTATTATCAAAGTATGTATGTAGTATACAACCCTGAAATTCATCTTCAACACAAACAGCCATGAAACAAAGAAAACCATGGAGCCCAAAGAAAAACATCAACCCCACCCCCAAGTGTAAAAAAAGATTGCGCAAAAGGCAACAAGAACATCAAATCCCCCCAAGTGCAAAAAAACAAATTGCACAAATGGCAACAAGAACAAACGAGCAAAAACACAGAATCGAAAGAATCCCTATTCATTTCAACTCAGTGTTCATTATCTGCAGGCTGTCCCAAAGACCACACGACCATTTGATATTGGAGCAGAAGTAGGCCATTTGGACCATCGAGTCTGCTCCGTGATTCAATCACGGACTGATCCAATTCTTCCAGTCATTCCCACTCCCCTGCCTTTTCTCCATACCCTTTGATGCCCTGGCTAATCAAGGCCCTATCTATCTTTGCCTTAAATACACCCAATGACTTGGCCTCCACAGCCGCTTTTGGCAACAAATTCCGCAGATTTACCACCCTCTAACTAAAGTAATTTCTCCGCATCTCTGTTCTAAATGGATGTCCTTCAATCCTGAAGTTGTGCCCTCTTGTCCTAGAATCCCCTACCATGGGAAATAGCTTTGCCATATCTAATCTGTTCAGGCCTTTTAACATTCAGAAGGGATGTCAGAGTTATTTTTTTTCCCCACAAAGAGTGGTAAGTGTGTGGAATGCCCTGCCAAGTAGGTGGTAGAGGCAGATACATTAGGGGCATTTAAGAGATTCTTAGACAGACACACGGATGATAGAAAAATGGAGAACCATGGGGGAGGGACTGGTTTGATTGATCTTAGAGGAGGTTCAAAGTTGGCACAACATCATGGGCTGGAGGGCATGTATTGTGCTGTAAGTTTTCATATATAAATTTCTATATAAAATCTGGTTTACAAAATCGACAGGGTATTTGCTGGGCTCACTGTGCACTCTTATTGAATCCGAAATTTACGTGATTTATTGTATGTAGAAATACAGTACAAAAACAATCCATTCCAGCCATACAAGCCAATGCCGTCCAATTATACCCATGTAACCAATTAACCTGCTAACTCATATGTCTTTGGAATGTGCAATGAAACTAGAACATACGCAGGAAAACAAAACGTTCACGGGGGAAGGTGCAAACTGTGTATCGAGAGTGGCAGAAACTCTCCATACACAGCTTGTACCTTCACCCTGTGAACGTGTGGGTTTCCTCTGGGTCACTGGCACCATAATAACATCACACTAATTGAAGGTACGATGCATGTTACCCGGTGCTCTGAACATCTTTTTCCCCTCTCGTATTGGCACTTTCCTTTCATCTCCTCAAACAACACAAGGACTCCATGATTATGAAAACTACAATACCTAATACTTTATCAGAATCAGGTTTAATATCACTGGCATATATCATGAAATTTGTTGTTCTGTGGCAGCAGTACATTACAATGCATAATAAAACAACAAATAAACTACAATAATTCTATATATAAGATAAATTTAATAAATAATGCAAAGAGAGGGGAAAATAATAGTGAGGTAGTGTGCATTGGTTCTTTGTCCATTCCATTCAGAAAGTTGGTGGCAGAGGCTGGATTTACATTGAACTTTTCACTCTTAGGATACACTGAAACATTCCACAAATTTATGTCAGTGAAAAAAACAGCAGTAAATTTGGAACTGAGACTTTCCTCTTTTGACCACCAGCACAATGTCTGAGGTAATCTATTCTCAGACTGGATCATGCGCAAACTGTTCTACCACATACTGACAATCATGCTCCCCACTTACAACCACCATGCCCCAGAGCATCCTGACGTGTTAACACCATTGCTGTAGTAAACCTTCACGGCTACACAGCTCCCAGTGACCTCAAGGCTTCAGTTCCACTGACGATCCAGGAGCAGACAACCACCCGGGCTTTGATGGCCCTCGCTGTCAAACACCTGCTTCACTGCTTTTAAACACAAGAGATCCTGCAGATGCTGGAAATCCGGAGTAACACACACAAAATGTGTTCAGGTGAAGGGTCTCTGCCCAAAACAACGACTCCATATTCCTTTCCATCGATGTTGCCCGACCCAGTGAGTTCCTCCAGCATTTAGTGTGTGTCATTACTTTAAAAGATGCTTTGAATAATTTAAAAACATTTAAAGAACTGAATAAATTTTAAAACACCTGAAATATACAGCAAAATAAATAAATAGGCAAAAAAAAAGTCAAACTTGTCTTATAAATGTGGGTCAGTGGTCTATTTACATGAATAGGATGGTACTGGGTATAACATTGGTGGGTGGTGTTCAGATGCTGGTCTCCTGGAGTCAATAGTGTTCAGGGCACCTCCAGATGGAAACACTGTTGTTGAAGTCTGAGACATACTCATGTAAAGATTGCAATTGGTTAGTGGTAAGGTCACTGGACCGACAGTAGTCAGAATTTCTTCACCATTGATCCAGAGACATGAAATGGGATGCCAACAGAGTAAATCTGAGTCATTAGCTAAATATTGGATCAACTTACAAGGATCAACTTGGTTTGCCATATACATTTACATGTACTAGAAATTTGCTGTGGTGTGTTGGAATGACAGGCAACAAAAAAAAACAGCATTCAACAATTATAAAGAAAAATAATTTTTTAAAAAGTTAGAGGTTAAAGTACAGATATGGACTAAAATATGCATAAATACAAACATGTAATTACAATGTAAACAACATTATAGGAAGTTGTTTAAAGAGTTTACACTGCAGTGTGGTGACTCTTAGGGTAATAGATAGAGGGGGTGGGGACTAACTAGAATAGTTATTCAGATGCCTGGGCGGAAGAAACTCTTAAGATAGGGTGAGGTTTCTCTTTCATTAGGCCCATGGCTCTTTCCAGAAGAGAGCTTTGGGAAAAAGCTGCTTGCAGGATGGATAGTGTCCACCCTACAACACTGATCTACATAGTTGAGGAAAACACTGGTCTCAGGAACCATTGCCATGCAATTACTCCATTGTCCACGGTTATCACAAATATCCGACAGAAAAGGAAATCTTCTGTCCTTGTCCAACAAGGCCTACACGTGATCTCCAACCTACCAACATGGCCATCTCTCAATCATCCTCTCCATTCAGAGGGAAGACTGACAGCAAGAAATGGTAGGATTGCCAACAAAAGAAACAAGTCAGTCCAATCCAGCCCAGTGATGTGGGTTCAGGGGCCACTGTGCATGGAAAGCAAAGAATTCAGTCTGCACTCTTTAATCACAGTCACTTCAGAAGACCCTAGATCACAGATTCCTAAACTGTTATGCTATGCTATGTTATGTTATGAAATGTTTTGGACCAATACCATTAAGCAGGGGTTCGGTGGTCCCCAAGTTGGGAACCCCTGCCCTAGAATACTGTGTGCTCCAAATAATTTCTCAGAAATGCACTAAAAATCAACTTTAATTTCACCTTCAAGTCTTTTGGTGAAGCTTGAACCTGTAACAATTTTCTTCAGAAGCTGATGGGGCTTCCATTGATCCCAATACATTGGCCACTTTGACCTGCCAAGACCAATGATACTCAAGGCCCAACAACAGTGTCATGGGCATGGAATTCAATCCATCAATGCCTAACTATTGCCAAAGCACAGGAAAAGAATGCTTCACACTGATATGTGATAAACTGGTAACGTTCTCAACTACTTCAAGTGCACTTGACTTTACAAAGTTGAAAGGTCTTTGAACACAACGACCCACAGGTTTGCACATGAACTCTGAAATAAAGTACAAATGGCTGGTAAAAGCAGAAATTGCAGCCAGGTTGAAATATTAATAATGGCCCAAACAATGGAAAGCCCTGTGATCATTATGTTCTGAATTATTGTCACAGTTCCCTATGACATTTGGCTCATTGACAAGGTCATTTGGCTCACTGAGTCTATACCAGTTCTTGGAACTTACTTACAGGGAACTTAAACCCTCACAAGCCCATGAACTCTATATTGATTCTTCCAGCACATCCACTCAGGGAACTTAAAGTCGCCTAACAGCTGACCAACCCGATGCCAGTGACGACTGTGGTTCTTGATAAATCAGGGTGTCAGTGGGGTTAAGTCGGATAATAAATCAGCTATGATGGAATGGTGGAGCAGACTTGATGGGCCAAATGGCCTAACTCTGCCCTTATGTCTTATGCTCAACCTTGTGGTCAATGGCATGCCAAGGAAACCAAACAAAACCCACACGGTCACAGGGAGAACATGCAAGCTCCACACAGACAGCATTAGAGGTCAGAATTGAATTTGGATTGTATCAAACCATTGACTAAGACATCGGTAAGCCACTTTACATTGGAAATGCATATCAACAGAAAAGATAAGATGTAAGAAGACAACAAGAAGGGATAAAGAAGATGGTATTATATAAGCGTGGGCAAGAAGATGGAAAACAAAGTTGAAATCATTAACTAGTACACTTTATTGCAGGAAAATAAAGTATACCTTAGAAAACTTACACAAAAAACAGCACTGTCGTAAAAAGTAAGGATCCGCTGTGTTTAATCACTGGGTTGTGCTGGGTGATCTCATCTCAGCTACAACAGTTGTACAAGTTCAGCAAGTGACCACAGTCATCGTACAGAAACAAGCCAACTCATCCATACCAACAAAACTGCCCACTTACATCAATCCCAAATACCCATTTTTAGCCAATGTCCCTCTAAACCTTTACTATCCACACAGACTTCCAAATGGCTTTTAAATGTTGTCATTGTATCTGCCTCTAGCTCTTCCTCTGGCAGCTCGTGCCAAATACCCACCACCCTCTGTGTGGAAAGAGGTATCCCTCAGAGTTCCCTCTCACCTTGAACATACACTTTGGACATCTCTGCCCCACTTGAGGAAGGGGATAAACTGGCCAAGTATAATGTCAATGGATATTAACTAGAATGCACACAGGGTTAGAAGTAGACATTGATGCCCCCCAGACACTTGGTAACATTGTCCACATTATAATAACTCTGTTACACTCCCCAGAAGTGCAGGACACATACGGAGCCAGATATCTACAATCAGTGGCCACTTTATTAGGTACCTCCTGTGTCTGGCCAATCTCCTCTAATCTCTCTCATTAACAAGGTATTTTCATGCACAAAACTGCCACTCACTGGATATAGAGATTGTTGTGCGTGAAAATCCCAGGAGATCAATCAATTTTGAGGTGCTCAAACCACCCCATCTGGCACCAACAGTCATTCCACGGTTAAAGTCACTTAGATCACATTTCTTCCCCGTTCTGAAGTTTGGTCTGAACAACAACTTCTTGACCATGGCTGCATACTTTTATGCATCGAATTTCTGCCACACGATTGGCTGATTTGATGGTTGCATTCACGCACAGATACACAGGTGGACCTAACAAAGTGGCCACTGAGTAAAAAGAGGGTCAATCATGTAGCGAAGGGAAAATCGGTTACATCAAAAAATACTCTCGCATTCATGGTCTCCTGATAAACAGGACCATTTTCCAGCCTTCTCTGTTTAAACAGGGCTGGGTGATACAATATTAATCTATTGTTTCTGCATCACATTATTTGGTGCATTTTAATGAAGCATCTCTGTCACTGTCAGCCTTTTAAAAGTCTTTACTTATTAGAAGCATAATTCATAGCCACAAGAAACATAATTAATAGCATTTTATATACAAGGGCCTTAGAGTGATTCAATTTTATAATATTTAGTTTAACTGCAAGTTTATGTGCTGTTCAGTTTCAGTAAGCAGAAGCAGCAAATCAGCTTTTATTTGTTCACAGAAGGTTTTATATATTCCCAATCAGGTTACAGTCTCTGAATATTTTAAGAATATTAAAGTCAGCCTGCTTAGCAAGCAAGTAGAACAAAGCAAAAGTTACCCAATTTATATTGGAGGTTTAAAGATAGCCGATCCAAAATCAGAACTAGCTCTTTGCAGATAAATTCTGCTTACAGGACTCAAGTCAATTCTTATTTAAGCTGTTATATTGGTTTAATTCATTCAGTTTCTATAGTTCTCCTATTTTGCAGTGATTCTAACTCACACACAAAATGCTGGAAGAACTCAGCAGATCAGGCGGCATCTATGGAAAGGAATTAAAGGTTAATAATTTGAGCTGAGTCTCTTCTGCAGGACTGGAAAGGAAGGGGTAAGAAGCCAGAAGGGAATTCTAGCTCAGTTTCGTTGGCCTGGTACAGACTCATTTTGATCTGCCTCCAGAAAACAATGGGAAATCAACTATTTGCTTGAAGTCAACAGGATGCTTTGTAGGCTGGTTGATGGAGCATCCTTTTTCAGCCAATGGAGACTGATTCACCTGTGTGAAAATGTCTCACTTGGTTGCCTATTGCATTCTTAGCCAACCTTAGCCTACTTCATCAGAATACTTCACCTCAACTCCAGCAAATGGGACCTAACCTGCACAATGGGGGAGGAACGGCCCAACCTTGGACACCTCCACACCAAATCAACCCCAAATCAACTTCAGTCATTGAATTACAGGGAGCAGACAACACTTGCATATGTGAACGTTTGGAAGCAAAGGTCCAAGCCATCAATGATACTGTTACTAAAGTGCATGAATGGATAAGTTCCACACCAAGGATCTGGAGTCCAAAGTGATTCACCAAACTGAAACCACTCCAGTCCTGTCGCCCCTTACCACCAAGATCATAAAATGGCCTTGCTCATTGTGGGCTTCCTCTCATACTTTGAGGGGGCAGACATTGATGATGAAACCCATGACATCCAGCACTAATTCCAATATGGAGAAGCGTAGTCCAAGACCAGGACATCAAACCCAGGAGCAAGCACATGGTGTACTGAGCAGCACTGATTTCCATTCTCTTATATGCATTAGAAATACAGGCAAATTATAACGGGCACCTCACAGCACTTGGACAGTACCACTAACAGCATCCTCATGAAATCCTCCAAATGCAATAGGCAGACATCAATGTATTGACACCACTAAACAACAAATCTCACAATATAGGTCCAGGATAATTAACCTGCTACTGATTCTTCTGATTAAGAGGCGTTTTCATAAATGAAAATTTTGCAAAGTTCCTTCCATAGCATAAAAGTCACCATGCTCAATTATTACTGAATTTTCCCAAAGCTCTCCTTGCTTGCTTTAACAAAAAAAATTGAACTAACTGATCAAATTATTGTATTGCAGCTGTAGAATTGTTTTCAGCTCTGAAAATGATCACTCACATATATCCTTTCCAGTATTCTTCAAAGGAAAGTTCCAAGCACACCAGTTTGTTGACATTACTTATTGAAGACAAGGTATATACTAACATTGACACAAAAAATAATAATGCCTCCCTTCCAGTATTATTGCAAGAGCACTCTATAATGTCCCATTTAATAATCATTATTCTGGTCATAAAATCGAATCAGAAAAAAATGAACAGAATTTGTTAAAATATTAAGTCAAATATGAAAACCAGACAATAGTAAAGGAAATAACATGCTCAAAACTCAAATGCTATGATTAGTTGAGGCAGCAGTTACTATAAAAGGAATGATTATCTTTACATTCTATTAGTATTTATTTTAAGAAAAAAACATTAATTAAAAGGATAATCATAGCAGCCACATTCATTTGATTATAATGATAAAGATGCACTCAGTCACCAATTTATTATGTACACCTGCTCGTTAATGCAAATATCTAATTATGTTGGTAGCAACTCAATAATGCATAAAAGAATGCAGACATGTTCAAGAGGTTGAGTTGTGGTTCAGGCCAAACATCAGAATGGGGAAGAAATGCGATCTAAGTGACCTTGACCATGGAATGATTGTTGGTGCCAGATCAGGTGGTTTGAGTATCTCAGAACCTGCCAATCTCCCCTGATTATCACAAACTAGAGTTTACAGTGAGTGGCAGTTCTGTGGATGAATATGCCTTCTTAATGAGAGAGGTCAGAGAATGGCCAGATTGGTTCAAGATGACAGGAAGGCGACAGCAACTCAAATAACCATGCATTACAACAGTGGTGTGCCGAAGAGCATCTCTCAGGGTATAACATGTCGAAACTTGAACTAAATGGGTTACAGCAGCAAAAAACCATACTAGGTTCTACTCCGGCCCCTAATGAAGTGGCCACCGAGTGTACAATTTCTAGTGTCATAACATTAGATGTTTTTGTTAAGTGAACAAGATGAAGATAATACTTGTGGACAAATCACTCAGGTCAATCTTTTTTTTCCCAAAAATACAAGAGCTCTGTTTATTGACAATAGCAAAAGGCAGTAGCACTTTATGATGGAAAGATAACAAACCGCATTAAAACAGGAACTTAAATGAGTGCTGAGTTAAAAGACAGTCAACTCACATTCTTCTTTCGGTGTGTGCAAGTCATTAATTAAGATACGCCTGACTGCTAGCAATGGACTCATTCTACGTGCCTGTTTGGGGATAGTGCATGCCGAATAAGTCTGGCCAGTCTTCTCTGTAGCTCTGCCCCGATGGCGTTGATTATGTATGATTAATGATTTAAAGGAATAAAAAGAGAAAGGTCAACTTCTGAGTTCAAGACGGAGCAGCTACACAGGGAGTAATTAAGATACTTGTGTAAGCATGATTAATAAGCACAAACTGACATGGTGTGCTGTAAACAAGAAGTAACCAGATGGTTCAAATGAAAAAAGATTTTTTTTCCCCAAAGGCAGACTAAGCTTCAAACAGCAAGATAAAGTTTGCCTTTTTTCTCTAGTCAGGTTTAAATCATTATTCATGTCTTACAGCTGCACCATAACGCACTCAGCAACTTCCCCCCTCCAACCTGTGACCTGCTTCAATATACCACACCACACACGTAAATAGTCTCCCCTCTGCTTAACACTGCCTTTTATGCTGTTTATATGGATTACCGACTCTGACAAGGTTCACTCAGAGTCTTTTAATTCCCACCCACGATTCCTCTTTGCCTGCCATGTGACTGGCAAAAAAGAAGATCAGTGGTATTTATGGAGAAGCTTGGAAGACAGGTGTCAGAACGGAGCACAAAGCAAGCCTAACAAACAGTAATCACATCAAATGTTCTTTTACAATTCATATCTAATTCACAAGTTGCATTCTTTCTGAAAAACAATTACCAGGTCTTGAAGTTCATTGCGCATTTTCTCAACCACCTTTTTAAATTCATGTGAACTGAAAACGAGGAAGGTAAAATTCAAGCTCCAGGGGCAAATGCAATTTTGAATTCAATGATATAAGTACATATTGATATTAAATGAGAAATATTCATTTGGTATAATCTCTATTCATCTAATAAATAATGGGTTATTACTCTTTTGCATTATTTATTTATTAATGTGACTTACAGTAATTTTTTTATACCTTGCACCTTACTGCTGTCGTAAAACAACAAATTTCAGGAGGTATGTCAGGATTACGTCCAATTAAGAAAAAATGATGGCGGAATGGTAGAATAGTGTTTAGCGTAATGCTGTTAGAGTGGCAGTGACCCAAATTCAATTTGCGACACTATCTGTAAGGAGCTCGTACCTTTACAGCATAACTGTGTGCATTTCCTCCGGTTGCTCTGGCTTCCTCCCACATTCCAAAGATGGGTCACATGGGTATAATTGGGCAGTGCCAGCTCACCGGGCTGGAGAGCCTGTTACTGTGCTGTATCGTAAATTTAAAAAAAAAAGTAAAACTGATCCTGATGCAGCCAATCAAAGATTAACCCCAGATAAATTTCAAATAGAGGATTAAGAAAACTAAAGCTATTCGAATAGGTTCAAAAATACTTCCATGGAATACATTTCAAACAAATCTTCAGTATTGCCAATGTCAAATAGTTGGAAGAATGAAATTCTACTTGTTAATGACGCCCCACCAATTTTCTCGGGCTTTTAAGTATACACTATACAATAATGTCCTCAGCATCTTTCTATCCAGACTCACTCTGGCAGCATCTCTGGTTAATGATAATTGTGAGTGACTTTAGACATCAGGCTGACATTATTCCACACATCAACAAAACTGAGAACTGACAGGTAGTCGACCAACAATGACAGACACCAAGCAGCAACTAGGTTAGCTTTGCTTTTTCGGGCCCTTGGGGCTCAAAGGCATGAGCATGGACGGCAACAAGAATACATGTAGATAGACTCCATATGGTCTTAGTGCATTTATCAAATAAAAGCACAAAAAGCATGAAATGGAAGCAGATGAAAGCATATTTACTAACAGTAGCATTCATTTCATTTCAATCAAAAGCTAAGAGTAAGATAATCACCCTACCTAGTCATTTATTCAGTTATCTTTAACCATCTCAGTACCTCTCCATGCTTAAGTACCTGAGGCATAATTATAATGGTGAGAAGCATCGACTTGAATACGGCATCACATTCCAACCAAAACAGAGTGCATTTTAAAATAACACATGGTAAAAATCAGTGCCAGGTATCAAGACCACTCAACCAATCACATGAACACAATGTTAATAATTTACCTCATTTCCCATCTTCTCAATTGATTCCTCCCCTCCTCCACTCCACTCCCTCACACTCCCCAACCCAGCTTTACCTTTTACTATGTAACTTGTACCCCATCTCCACCCCCCCTCCCACCAACTGCTTATTCTGGTTTCTTCCCCCTTCCTTTCCAGTCCTGAATCATCGACTGTTTATTCCTCTCCACTGATGCTGCCTGACCAGCTGAGTTCCTCCAGCATTTTGTATTTGCTACTCTGGATTTCCAGCATCTGCAGAATCTCGTGTTTATGTCAAAAATTTATCAGGCTGGCTTTAATTTAAAAAGACAAATAGATTTCGCCCTGCCATCAAAAGGCAAGACTGTACTCTGAACCAAGGTAGCTAAGCTGGCATGACAAATTGTGGGAGGTATTACATTTGAATATCAATTTGGCCATTCAGCCCATCGAATCTGTTCCACCCTTCCAACATGGCTGATTATCCTTTTCAACCCCATTCTCCTGCCTCCACCAACATACCCCCATCCCCATAACCCTTGATGCCCGAATGAATCAAGAACCTATCAACTTCCATTTAAATATACTCAGTCAGGCAGTCTAAACTTTGAACTCACATAATGAAAGTGGGTGAAGCCAATTGATGTTGATGAACACCCTTAAGAGTTTCAGCTAGTGACATAAACTTCAGCCAACCACACAGTTGCATTATAATGACAACACCACGGTGCAAAGCAACCTAATTACAAGTTGGGGCACCAGAATTTGGAGTTCAATTCCGACACCATTTGTACATTCTCCCTGTGAATTTCCTCCAGTTGTTCTGTCCACCTGCTCATAGTATAAGTGGTCATTGTAAACTGTCCTGCGATTAGGCAAGTGGTAAATAGGTGGGTTGCTGGGCAGCATGACGCATTGGGGCAGGAGAGCCCATTCTGTGCTGTATCTTTAAATAAATAAAATATTTACCATGTCCCCTGGGAGGTTTATAAATTTAATTTCTCAATTTGCAAAGTTATTTTGTTGCCAAGCTCAATTCAAGGTGAAGGAAATTTTGACAAGGTCAGATGAGTGCTGGACATTACAAATGCTTGACTGGGTTGTCCAAGATGGAAACAATCTCTGAAAGCTTGACTACTGATTGTCAAGGAATACGTAACCTGCCTGTCATTAGTGGGATATGGTGGTCATGGAGAAACAGTATCAGGACAACTGGAATGTATCAGTGCTGGATGATTATTGCTGGACACTTAAGCAAGAAGTTTCAAACACTGAGTACAGATGAAAATCATCAAC
Source organism: Hemitrygon akajei (assembly GCF_048418815.1). Lineage (NCBI taxonomy): Eukaryota > Metazoa > Chordata > Chondrichthyes > Myliobatiformes > Dasyatidae > Hemitrygon > Hemitrygon akajei. The sequence continues at coordinate 53,446,777 of NC_133144.1, read as the reverse complement.
AAAACATTTTAGCCTAGTTGAATTATTGCAAAACAACAGCACCATTCTGCAATTAAATGCATTAAATACAATAAAAGCTAATTTCTTGTTTCTTCAATCTCCTCTGTGATACAAGTATTCTGAAATTATATTTGTGTTCAGCTTCAGATGGTCTATTATAAACAAAAATAATCTGAGATGGCAACACTTCAGAAAAAAAATTGTCATCTGTCCAGTGTAATTAGTGATGGGGCTGGTGGGGGGGGGGTGGGGGGGTAAGGGGAATCAAATGTAAAATTAAATTCATTACACAACACTAAATTTTTATCACAGTGCTGTTTTAAATTAGTGCTTACAGTTTTTTCAAAGTGCTATAAATATTTAGTGATAGCATAGAAAATTTGCTAGCAAAATTAAATTAGTATTATAAATGATACATAAGAAATTCAACTGCCTGAACTGAGTTTCAATTAGTATATTCTACCCTGAATAAGTTACAGAAATAAAATTATTTCCACTGATCAAATTTTAGTATTTATGAACTTCTGGGTTATCTGAGGGTACTTGTTCATAAAATTTACTTTTAGTACCAGTGAGCCGTCTAAAAGTACGCCACTGACAGTCCCAAGCCCAGCTGCAAGAGGAGGGTTGGGCATGGGGCTAGCAACCCATCCCATAAAAATCCAGAGCTACAGAAACACTAACAGAAGCTTCAATGACCTCAACACTGGGAGAGGAAGGATCTTTGCCTAGAAGGCGCATGAAGTCCCATGGTGGAAGCAGAAGCTACAGGGCCAATCAGCTTTCTATCGGCCCAGGACAGAGGACTCTGGTGAGCTATTGTCAGCGGCCAATACCCCAGAAGGGGTGATGGACTTAAGAAGACGAGGAAGAAACCATCTGATATAAGTAGCTTATCACTCAATACACCTGTTGTTCATTTATTAACACTTCGCTATTTCTAACACTTTGCTAGAATGATTCACTGACAACGCTAATTCTAACTCACTCACAAAACACTGGATGAACAGAAAGAAACAGTATTAAATAAAAAATCTTCATTTGTTCAAGCACAGTTCATTTTCATGTTGAATTCACAACTTTTACCTCTTCTCACCTGCCTATTACTTCCCCTGGGTTCCCTCTTCCTTCCTTCCTCTCATGGTTCACTCTCCTCTCCTATCAGATTCCTCTTCTCCTGCCCTTGACCTTGCCCACCTACTTGGCTTCACCTATCACCTTCCAACTAACTTCCTTCACCTGCCCTGCCTTTTCATTCTGGTATCTCCCCCCTTCCTTCTCAGTTCTGATGACGGGTCTCAGCCTGAAATATCGATTGTTTATTCATTTCCATAGATGCTGCCTGACCTGCTGAGTTCCTCCAGCACTTCGTGTGTGTTGCTCCATATTGAATTACCTTAATGTGAAAAATCACATCCTTATAAAATAGATAATTAATGGAACAAAATACCGATGAATAGAAAAACACACCAGTTTCTGTTAAAACCACAATCTATACTCTATGATAGCTTATAGCAGTGAGCATTTTTTTTTACATCAAGCTACATTGCTTATTAAGCTTCCATTATGCTGCTAAGTCTCAAAATTACAGGGTTGTAACTACAGAGATCTTCCCATAATATAACTGTAATGTGCCTTATTATTCAAATTACATTTTATACTAATGCTTCATAATAATGCACAGCAGATTGTAAAGTGCAATAAAAACTATACTGTTACAAGCCCAGACTTAGTAATCAGGTCAAAGATTAACCATTTGAAGTATTTTAATTTAGCTCTATGACCAGTAATGGTGACATTTAACTGAAATCAGTGTACACACTTATTATTATACCAGTCCATATAGTACTCAAAAATCCTCAAATCATATTGTATCTGGTGTAGTATTGTCAGGCGTTGTCTTTCAAATTGATAGCTAGAAATCAAATTAGCCACTTCCATAAATGGCCAGTGAGATTTATATGTGGCAATTGATGAAAAATAAATTGAAATTTCCCAAAACATCCAAGCGTTAAAAATGTTTCCCTCATTTTGAAATGTATGTATTCACCAGAATAAAGGAACAGACACGCACACACAAAACACTGGAGGATTTCAGCCAGTCGGGCAGCATCTATGGAAAGTAGCAAACCGTCGACATTTCGGGCCGAGACTCTTCTTCAGGGCAGGAGAGGAAGGGGGAAGATGCTAGAATTAAGGGGTGGGAGGGGGGAGGAAGGAGGGCAAGCTAGAAGGTGATGGGTGAAGCCAGGTGGCTGGAAAAAGTACAGGGAAGGCATAGAAGGAACAGATAGATGCATGGAGAAACACAATAAAAGCTATTAATATAAACTTTCAGAAGAGGTTATTTTCATGTCAGGATGAACTATCTCTATTACTTAGTCAGGGAGCAAATGCAGAAAACAACATTTTCTCAAATGGTTCATGTTAAAATATACTAGCTACATTTACAATTAATCAACAGTTACACAGATATGGACTCTGGACTTTCTCAGTCTTAACATTTTTATATTCCGTGTTGTTTCTCCTTGTTTTTTTGTATGGGGAGAGGGGGTTTGGGTGTCCATGTTCTTGTTGGTGTTTCATGGAGCTTGAGGTGTACTTGGGGGCCGATGTTCTTGCTGTGTTTTGTGCAGGGGGAAGGGGATTTGCGGGCTGATGGCTTTGTGCAGTAGAGATTTGGGGGGTCGGAGTTGATGTTCGTGTTGCCATTTTTTTTTGTACGGGGGGCAGGTTTGCTGTTTCTCTTTGGTTCCGTGGCTTTCTTTGTTTTGTGACTAACTGGAAATGAAGAATCTCATTACATACATACTTTGCAAATAAAATGAACTTCTGAAGTACCGAGGTTGAAGGAATATGTTCTTCAATTAATGCAGCATTATGTTATTTATTTTTCTCCATAGCTGTGATGGCTCATGAACTATAAACTTTGAAAGAAAGCTTATTTTAAGACATTAGGGTAAGAGTTCTCAACCTGGGGTCCACAGACCCCTTGTTTGATGATATTGGTCCATGGTGTAAAAAAGTTGGGAACACCTGCATTAGAGTAATGGTATACAATTAAAACAATTGGTTTCATCACTTTTATCACATAGTGGCACAGAAAAGTTAAGAAAAGTAAAAGTAAGACATTCCCCACCCCAGACATTCTCTCCTCTCCTTTCCATTTAGCAGAAGGTGCAAAAACCCGAAAGCACATGTCACAAGACTTAATGGTTCTTTCCCACAGTTTTATGATGCTGAGATACATCCTAGGATGAGTTTCATCATCTTCATGATGAAATCTTGTACAGCGAGATTACTGAATGGACCTTGTACAATAAGATGGACCCTTGACCCCACAATCTACCTCGTTAAAGCCCAGCACTTTATTGTCAGACTGCACTTCCTCTGTAATGGTAACAAAATTATCCTATATTCTGTAATTGCTTTTGCCTTGTACTACCTCAATGCACTGACCGGGTGAAACAATCTGTACGGATAGTATGCAAAACAAAGTTTTTCACTGTATCTCAGTACATGCGTCAATAATAAACTATTAGCCAATTGAAAGCGAAAGAAAACTAATCCAAGAATAGCCATACATTTGAGTGTTAATACAGAATATAAGAACAGTAGATGCAGAAGAGGTTTAAGGAACAAAATTTAATTGCAAGTGGAGTGGAGAAGGACTGGGAATAGACATGGGGTCAGAGGAATGTAATACACAGATACCGACACAACTAGATAAGGTTACAAAGAAAGTGATGGTTTAAACTACAAATGGGAATTTAGAATTTAAACAAAAGGGCCAGGATCTGTTGTGGTGATGTTTGTGGGTGTCCATACCCAATAAGTTATATTGAACAGAATCTAGGCCAAGCTCAGACTTCTTGAGGATAAAGTTTGGGAAGATCAGGGAGGGATTCTATAAACCAGAGTGGTGGCAGGGCAAACATTACACAGCTCATAAGCAGGTCCTGCAACTCACCCAGTCAACACTGACCAGCAAGCACCTACTTACACAAATCCTATACCATTCCCACTTTATTCCCCCCAATATTCTTCTCAATTCCTCTGCAAAAGTAAACAAAGAAGCATAATAAATACCCGTAGGTGTTGAGTGAAAAACTAAGTCCATATTTCAGGTGGATAACCTACAGCAGAACTGATCAGATCTGACACAGAGAAAGTGAGTTACTCAAATTTGTAAGTGTTGTGTATTGCATAATATTGTAAATATATAGATTAATTAAGCAATTGCTGTTGTTTACATGATTCATCATGGGTTACATGTAAAAGTAAGTTTCTGGTATATGTCATTATATTACATCATATGTGCGTGTCTCACTAAAAGTAACATATCTCCTGGCTCCTTGTTCTGCTTTTGATTAGTTTCTGGAATTAAAAAACATAACAGTGATGATGACTAAGTTTTCAAATGAACCCAAGATGGTTATCTACATATTGAAGTGCAGCATGATGCTGGAATTAAAAAAAAAAGAGCAGCATGGTTTTTTCTTCGGAAGGGGGACAGAAAGATGTTCAGGTTAAAAAGGTCAGAAAATGGGCAAAATTTATGGGTTCATAAACGGTGATATACAGGTGATAATAATGACACAATTTTAATAAAAAGAAGCGATAACTGGCTACAGCAGGAAGATAGACATGTCTGATTGCACAACAGATAACTAGGTGATGTACACTGGGCAAATTGAGTAGTATTTTGAGGCAAATGAAATTGCCCATGAGAAATAAGAGGCAGTTTTGCTGAGTGCAATGGGTGGAAGTGTATACAATTTGGTTTAAAGTTTGCCTGCTCCAACCAAACCAGCCAAAATGAGCTTTGCTGATATTATGAATATCATGCAGGAACATTGAGAACCAAAACCATTGTGGACTGCAGAAAGCTTTAGGTTTCATAAGTGGAATTAAAAGGCATGAAATTCCATTTCAGTTTACATAGCTGAATTGTAGAAGTTGCTGAGCATTGTCGGTTTAGTGATGGGCTTAACCATGCACTGAGAGATTGATTAGTTTATTGAATCTTACAAGAAAGCATTCAAAAATGGCTCGGAACTGAAGAACAACTCACATTTATAAGAGCAATTGAAATTGCAGTATCAATGGAAACAGCAGTCAGAGATGCAATTCAACTACAGTCATGAATGAAAGTGAGTGTGAACAAAATTGTAGTGTCTAGATTGAGGCCCTCCTGGCTGGGCAAATTGTATTACAATTGTGACAGAGGCTCATGTACAACAGACCAATGCAGGTTTAAAGGGGAAACATGCAGTAATTGCAACAAAGTTGCATCAAAGAACATGTCAGGCAGACAACAATAAATGGACTGCACTGGGAAGAGAGAAAGATATACAGTATGTTCAAGTTGCGATTTCCAAAAAGATCTGCATGCTCTGATAGATAGATAGATAGATAGATAGATACTTTATTCATCCCCATGGGGAAATTCAACATTTTTTCCAATGTCCCATACACTTGTTGTAGCAAAAACTCATTACATACAATACTTAACTCAGTAATAATATGATATGCATCTAAATCACTAACTCAAAAAGCATTAATAATAGCTTTAAAAAAAGTTCTTAAGTCCTGGCAGTTGAATTGTAAAGCCTAATGGCATTGGGGAGTATTGACCTCTTCATCCTGTCTGAGGAGCATTGCATCGACAGACACAGGATTGGGTGGCCTTGAGATTTACAACGTGATAACTAACAATAGACAAGCAATATGGCTTACAACAGAAGTGAATGGCAATTTAATTATCATGGAATTGGACATTGGCTCATCTGTTTCAGTCATTCCATAAAATGAGTTTGAGTGGCATTTTAAAGATACTGAATGAAAGCATGCACGCATCCAGCCAAGAACTTACACTGGAGAAAAGATAACTCCAGTGGGAATGACATTCATAATGGTGAAATACAACAACTAACAAGCCGCATTGGGTTTGTGTGTGGTAAAGATAGGAGGGCCAGAATAGTGGGGCTGTGATTGGCTGAGACAACTATAACTTGATTGTTGATCCAGCCACCATCTGCCTGCAACATCTCCTGTAATAAAGGCACTGAAATCAAAGTAGATTACGGACTGGGTGATGCTGCAGCAGTGTTCAAGGATGACAATGGAAAACTCAGACTTATCAAGGGTAAATGGAAATGCCACATCCAAGTTTTGAAAAGCCCATTCACTTCCATACACCATGCGCGATAAAGTAGCTTGTGAGCTAGATCACATGGAGGCTGAAGCAATTCTTTCCAATGTTGAGTGGAGTCCACAGGCAGCACCGGTGGTCCCTGTAGCCAAGAAGGATGGGTCAGTCAGGAACTGTGGTGATTTTAATGTCACCATCAACCCAGTACTGAAAGCAGATGGTCTCGGCCCGAAACGTTGACATCGCTTCTCCCTATAGATGCTGCCTAGCCTGCTGTGTTCTACCAGCATTTTGTGTGTGTTGTTGTTTGAATTTCCAGCATCTGCAGATTTCCTCGTGTTTGCCCAATACCCTTTGCCCAGGGGTGAGGATATTTGCAAACCTTTCTTGAGGAAAGCACATCAGGAAAGTGGACTTAGCTGAGGCCGACCAACAGATGGAGATGGAAGAGGAGTCCAAGGTGTTTCTCACCATAAGCACTCACAAAGGGCTTTATCACTAAAACAGGCTTATTTTTAGAGTAGCACCTGCACCTGCACGTTGGCAGAAAGCTATGGACCAAGTGCTGCAAGCTGCACAGGCACTTAGTGTTACCTGGATGAAATCATTGTTACCTGTAAGGATGACAAGGAAGATCTCCAGAATCTCAAGCCAGTGTGAAAATGTATGGAAGATTTTGGGCTCAGAGCATGATGCAACAAGTGTGAAGTCTTTAAACCAAGCATCACTTATAGTGGTCACACCATTGACACACAAAGAGTACATAACTGGCTGAGAAAATTCGAGCAGTGGTGAAGCCCCAAGGTCAAAGGACTTGTCGCTGTGCAGTCCTTTTTAGGATTTATCAATTACTATTATAGGTTCCTGTCAAATCTGTCTCCAGTGCTCCACCCCTTGAACTCATCACTACAGATCAGGAAGAAATAGCAATGGACAAACCAGTGTAGGGTGGCTTTCCAAAAGACAAAGGAACTGGTGACACCAGACTCTGTCCATTATGATCCACATTCATCCAACGAAGTTTACTTGTGATGTTTCACCTTATGATAAATATGCAGGTATATTACATGTTATGAGTTATGGAAATGAATGCCCATAGCCTTTGCATCACATTCTCTTAACACTGTAGAGAAAAATTAAGCACAGATTGACAGAGAGGCTTTGAGTCTGGTTTGGAGTATAAAACATTTCAACCAGTACTTGTATGGGAGAGAATTTATCCCCATTACTGATCAACAACCGCTGGTGTCCATTTACAATCCACAGAAGGGTGTTCCACTAACAGCAGCAACACGAATGCAGAGATGGACTCTGTTTCTTGGAGGATACAATTACAAGATCAAATTTAAGAAAACGATTAATCATGGAAATGTTAATGGATTGTCCCATTTACCCTTCAAAAAGGAAATACTTGAAAAACTTACAAAAGAGGACACTCCTTTATGCAAATCTGTTATAGCAGCGATCATCCAAAGGAAAACCGGGAAAGACTCTGCACTGTTTCAGTTCTACATGGTAACTCAAAATGGCTGGAAAGTGCAGGAGAAATCTCAGTTCCTCCATTTTTGCCAGTGCTGGGATGAACTTGCCCTTGACAGGTGTTGCCTTATGTGGGGATTGAGAGTTGCTGTCCCATGCAAGCTGAAAGCCGAAGTGTTGGAGGAGATGCATGCTGATCGTCTAGGAGTGGTCTAAATGAAAGCACTGGCTCGAAGCTTTGTCCGGTGGCCTGAGATAGGTCAGCAGATTGAGCAGCTCACCATGCACTGTTCAGGATGTCAATGCAGCTTGAAGAAAGTGTCCTGAGCTGTCAAAACCACTTCCTGCCATTACTGAGATAAATAGATAGATAGACAGGCATCCGTTTGTCTCGTGAGACCATGGATTTGCGCCTTGGAAGGTTTCAAGTATGGGAGACCAGCAGTTGCCCAAGCTGCAAGCCTTCTCCTCTCCACGCCACGGATGTTGTCCAAGGGAAGGGCACTAGGACTGATGCGCCATCAATAACTCACGCTGAGACTTAGGAAGTGAGATATCAGCTTTTATTGACTGAAGAACAACACTACATCCTGGGAAAATGAGGGAGAGCAGCAGACCACAGTCGCCTTTATACAGGGGTCTGTGGGAGGAGCCACAGGGGCAGTCAGACAGGTATATCTAGTTCACCACAAGGACCCAAGCAGCTTGGCACCGGTGACGTTGCAGAGCAATGTGTGGTTAAGTGTCTTGCTCAAGGACACAACGCGCTGCCTCAGCTGAGGCTCGAACCAGTGACCTTCAGATCACTAGATCAATGCCAACACTAGGCCACATGCCAACACGTCATTACTGAGAGAAGTCCTACAACTACTACAGAGGAGGCCCCAGAACCTAAGGTTGTTTCACAGCCACAAGTCTCTCCCGTTAAGCAAAGAGATCCCACCCCACCCTCCTTTGTCAGGTAAGACATTATCCCAGAAAATTAAGAAATCCTCAAGAGCTATTAAATCTTTTGGCCTGAATGGGACAGTTTAAAATTGAATATGCTGTGGGTGTGGAGAGAATGGATACAGTTACCATGGTCCACATTGGAACAAAAGACAATTTCAATGTAAGAGTCTGAGAAGCCTAACTAGAAAATGAATGCAGAATCTCACAAGTAATAATCTCTGGCGTGTTATCTAAATCACACTCAAATTGCTGTAAGGTCAAATAGAACCGGCCACTGAATCCATTGCGCTAAGAAAGTGGTACCAAAGAGAGAGAGCTTTTGATTCCTGAGGTTGCTGAAATACCAGGAAAAGAGGAGAGGCAGCCATTCCATTGGGATAAACTCCACTTAAGCTTGTTTATGCCACTACCCAAATCAAATAAGCAGTACTAAAAACAAATTGAAAGAGGTAAGGTTCAGATGAAGGGAACTTGTTTATTTACAAAAAAAGGCAAAAGAGCAATGGCCTTATTTTCACCATGAAAAGAATGCAAGAAGTAAGAACAAAGATTTTAACAGTTTTAGCGCATCAGCAAATGAGGTCAAATTAGGAGGAAATGGTAAAAAAAAGTTCAAGGTAAAAATGATTTATCTGAATGCACAAAATATTTGCTACAAGACATAGACAAGTAGTGTAATAGAGATAAATGGAAGCATGTGGCTGATCATAAACTTGATCTAATAAAAGTCATGACGAAGATTGGGAACTAATTGTTGCACAGTGTGGAATGTTTTGAAAGGGTGAATAAATTTTTTTTAAAAACAGGATGGTAGCAACGATAATAAATGGCATTCGGACAGGAGCAAGGAATCATCTTAATTAAGACCAGGAAGGATCTGGGGATATGTCTGGGGATTAGAAATTGCAAGGGACAAAAATTTCTGATATGAGTACTTTGCAAAGTAATGCACACAAAATGCTGGAGGAACAAAATGAATAAGCAGTTGATGTTTTGGGACTGGAAAGGAAGGGGGAGGATGTCAGAATAAAAAGTTGGGGGGAGGAGGACAAGCCAGAAGGTGATAAGTGAAGCCAGGTGAGTGGGACATGCCAACATATCAGAACTGGAAGTGGGATAGGAATTAAAATGGTTGGCCACCGGGAAATGGCACTTTATACAGCTGGTGTTGAGGTACTCAATAACATAGTCCCCCAATCTTTGTCACGTCTCACCAATGTAGAGGAGGCCACATGGGGAGCACCTAGTACTGTAGCCGACCTCAAAAGGTTCACAAGTGTTGCCTCACCTGTAAGGACAGTTTGGGGCCCTGAATGGAGGCGAGGGAGGAGGTGCAGCACTTCTGCAGTGTGCAGGGATAAATGCCAGGAGAGAGATGAGTGGGGAGGGATGAATGGACAAGGAAGGAGTGATCCCTGTGGGAAACAGAGAGTGGGGTTGGAGGAGAGAGAAAGATGTGTCTGTTGGTAGGGCCCCGTTGAAGATACCGGAGGGTGTGAAAAATGATGTGTTGGATACGGAGACTCATGAGGTGGTAGGTGAGGACAAGAGGAACTCTATCCCTGTTAAGGTGGTGGGAAGATGGGGTAAGTGCAGATATCCAGGAAATGGAGGACATTCTGGTGGGGACAGCATCAATGGCAGAGGAAGAGAAACCCCTGTACTTTGAAGGAGCAGGTCATCTCTGATTTCCCAGAAAGGAACGCTTCATCCTGGGAACAGATGTGGCAGAGACAAAGAAACTGAGAAAAGGAAATGGGATTTTTACAGGAGACAGGGTGGGAAGAGGTATAGTCAAGATAGCCATGGGAATTGATGAGGTTATGAAAAATATCAGTAGACAGTTCATCTCCAGTAATGGAGACATTGAGATCGAGAAAGGGGAGAGAGGGGTACAGAAATGATCAAGTGTCTCGGGACTGGGTGGCAAACATGAGGTGATCGGGGCCAGGGAATTGAAAGTTGTGAGAAGATCAAAGCATGTGAAGTGTCGCAGACATAGGTGGGAAGGGACTGAACCAAGAGGGATAAAATGGAGTCAAGTTACGTGGACACGTTCAGTGGGGCAGGGGCAGTCAGAAACAATGGGCCGACCCGGACAGTTAGGTTTGTGGATCTTGGATAGACGGTAGAAAAGAGCAGCGTAGGATAAGGCAACTATGAGGTTGGTGGCTGTGGATGGGAGTTCTCCAGAGCTGATAAGGCTGATGATGGTGTCACCCTGATGGTCCTGAGTGAGGTGCTTTTCAAGGAGTAAGCATGAGGAGGTGTCTGAAAGTTGCCGCCTAGCCTCAGCAAGGTAAAGCCCAGTCTGCCACACTACAACAGCAGCCCCTTCGTGGGTTTGATGGTGAGGTTGGGATTGGTACCGAGAGAGAGTGGAGGGCAGTGTGTTCAGAGAGGATAAAATTCGAAGAGGAGAGAAGAACTTCAGAAGGATGTGAGGTGCAGGCGAAGTGGGTCAATGGTAAAGCCCTCACTGAGGACACACCGTTCTACCTCAGAGAGGGAAAGGTTGGAGGGAATGATGAAGACACAGCAAGGATTAGAACTGGGATCAGAAGGGAGAAGAGTGTTGGCGGCATCAGGGGAGAGGGGAGGGTTGAGGTGTGAAAGGTATGACAATAAACAATGGCAAACAGGAAAACAAACATATCAAAATTCTCCACAAATATGTAGCAGAGTACCAGCTATGCTAAATATAAATCTGAAAGACAGAGCGTATTATTCAGTGTATTGTTGCTAAATGGTGACAATTTGGACATTTTACCTGTTACATTTAAGGGTAGGACATCCAGGCATGCAACATCAAACAGTGAAGTCCCAAACTTGTTCGGCAGTAATAGGCGATGCACTTTTCAAGACAATGTGCCAAGTTAAATCATGAAGAATACACTATTTGTGGCTTACACCCCAATATTAATCCTTGCTGCACCCCATGGCAACCAGAAATTAACCCAAAAATTCTGTTCCTATTTAGTCCTTTAACTAAAGTCAGTCTTCCTATAATTCCCCAGGACTTTTAGCATCCATATTCCCATTGCTTTCAGTGAGGACTATGGTGCTCAGAAAAAGTGTCAATGGCAAAAGCACGATTATTCTTTTTCCAATTACTTTGGTTGTATTTAATATTGTTAATTAGTTACATATTTGATCAACTTCAAGTTTTAAGTAAGAGTATAAGACTATAAGACATAGGAGCAGAATTATTCCATTCAGCCCATTGAGTCTGCTCCACCATTCCGTCATGGATGAATTATTATCCCTCTCAACCCTATTCTCGTCTCCTCCCAATAACATTTGATGCTCTTACTAATCAAGAATTTATCAACTTCCATTTTAAATATACCCAATGACCTGGCCTCCACAGCCATCTGTGGCAATGAATTCCACAAATTCATCACCCACAGGCTAAAGAAATTCCTCCTCTTCTGTTCCAAAGGGACTTCCATCCATCTGAGGCTGTGCCCTCTGGTCCTAGACTCTCCCACTAGGAATTATTTTAAAACATTTTTTTAACAATTTGCTTCATTTTAAATAGTTTATTTTTTAAATGCCCCTTGCATGGGGCAGTGTAGAACTTTGATAGCCTTTGAAGATTTCAGTGTTGTCCTACTTCAGTGCATCCTAGAATGCCTTGCTGATACTGAGACTCGTGTCTGGGATAATTTGGGGTTGAAATGTAGGACACTAAATCCGGGCTGGTTCAATAAATATCCTGGGCAAAATACAGGTAGCAGGTGCCAACAAGATCTAGCCCAGTGTATTCAGGTTTGCTTGCAGTACAAAGCTAGGTCAGAAAAATAAGCTGCAGGAAGATATTGAATCTGCAAAAAAAAAGTTGTAGACACAAAGTTTAGCATGTTGTAGACTCATTATGGAAATGAAATAGTTTTCATTTTGGTGTAAAGAATAGGAAAACAGAATGTACAATTAATGATGAAATATTTAAACATCTAAGGTGGCTTGTAAATGAAATGGCAAGTTAGTTTTCGGGTTAATATAAGCAGAAATGTGAACAATGAGTTGGCCTTCAATGAAAAATGACTGGATTTTAAGAGTAATGTCACTATTTTGCTCCGTGGTGCTAGGCCGATTCAGAATGAAGCTCGATGCTTGTGATTAAATGGGAATGGATCAAGAGATTTGTAAAGCACTGTCCTTTGCATCTCATTCCATTTATCCTTGTGCTTATAGCACCATATGTTGTACATGATTTTAAAACTGAACCAAAATCAGCCACAATGTTTTCATGGTTTCTTTCTTCATTCACTTTCAAAACCAGTTAGAAATAAAATTCAAAATTAAGAAGGGCTGACTTCACTATTTAGTGGCTAAATTATATATTACACAGCATGAATGATGAATGTAAACATAGAACGCATGCTTAAAATTTGAATGAGAAGCTTGAACTTCAAAGGCTTATTGGGCAAACTTAAAACCTCCAGCTACGATAGGAGACAGGAAGCAAATGCACATACCAAAGTTCCAAGTCTCAAACTGCATTGATTCACACAGAAATTGGTGTCCCTTCATTATCATTAGTAATAATACAGCATGGGAACAGGCCCTTCAGCCCAAGTGGTGCATGCTGAACACTGAAATCTCCCTGCCAGACCCAGTTGCCTCCAAGCCCCTCCCCTCCAAGTACTTCTCCTAATGAATCTTAAATGCTGCAACTGTATCCACCTGACCCACTTCCTCTGTCAGCTCACTCTGGATACTCATTACTTTTTATGTAAAAAGTTGTCCCTGAAGTCTCTTTTAAAACTCTCCCCTCTTATCTTGTATCTGCACCCTCCAGTTTTGGATTCCCCAATCCTGGGGAAAGGATTATAACCACCTGTCCTTACCTCTTATGATTTTATAAAGTTCTGTGAGGTCACCCCTCATTCTCCTGCACTCAAAGGAATAAAAATCTTGCATGACCATCCTCTGCCTAAAACTCAGATGTCCTAGTCCATGTAGAATCCTGTCTGACTGGAGAATATAAACTCCAAAAGATTCATTGGACACGATTCCCATTTGCTAAACCCTGCTGACCATTCCCAATCAGACCTTGACTACCCAAGCAATGGTAGATCTTGTACCTCAGAATTGGATTCATGACTTGGAACTCCCTACTGAAACACTTACTTAGGGAGACCAGAGAGTACTAAATCAATCCTGGCTGCAATTAAAAAGAACATTCTGCACTATTGGATCTGTTCCTATATACATATTTAGGTTTTCAAAATACTGCATATTCTGTTTAGCAACACCAATGCCCTTGAACAGAAAATCCCACAAAAAGTAGTGGATACGGCCCAGTCCGCCATGGATAAAGCCCTCACCACCATTCAGCACACCTACATGAAGCATTGTTGAAGGAAAGCAACATCCATCATCATAGACTCCGACCAAGCTGTTCCCACTGCTGCCAACAGGAACAAGATACAGGAGCCTTAGGCCTCACACCACCAGGTTCAGGAACAGTTGTTATCCCTCAATCATCAGGGTCTTAAACCAAAAGGAATAACTTCATTCATCTTCACTTGCCCCATCATTGAAAAGTTCCCACAACCTATGGACTCACTTTCAAGAACTCTTCACCTCATGTTCTCAATATTTATTGTTATTCTACTTATTATTGTTATTTATTTTCTTTTGGCATTTGCCCAGTTTGTTGCCTTTTGCACTTTGGTTGCTTTCATTGATCCTATTATGGCTATCATTCTATTATGGATTTATTGAGCATGCCCACAAGAAAATGAATCTCAGGGTTGTATATGGTGGTATATATGTACAAACAAAAAAGTTACTTTGAACTCTGCTCCTATACATTTATATTTTCAATATACTGTACAGTAAATTTCTAAATTTCTGAAATATTATGCTAAAACAAAGTGTCTCAATGTGAGTGAATACTACAAGTAACCTTACACCTTCTTAATCAATCAGAATCAAGGGTTGTGATGGTAACTTTGAAAAAATCTGAAAAGGCCTACAATTCCTGGATGAAAGGCCAAATTGTTAAGGACATGGAAAGTAGCAACATTAGAGACGGTGCAGTTATAACATTTGAACCTTAATCCAGGCTCACAAATGACTCTGAATTTCTGAACAGTTTGTTATCCAAATGTGAACAGTGAAGAAACATACAATGGATTTGTTGAGGGAAGGGGTAGTAAGGAAGAGCTTACTGCCAACATATGATGGAAAGCAATCCCATCCAAACCAGATCGGGGGGAGATGTAGGCAGATCCTGAGAGAGTGTAGCGGTCATAAGTGCAGGAGAAAACTATGGTCCCCATTTTTACTCTTGCCTGTGGGATTTGTGCTGTTATCACCATCACTACATTGTTAAAAATACAAGCTCTGGTCCAATATCTTTGAGGGTTTATAAAATGATGAGCACAGTATCAAATTTTACATTTTGTATTTCAAAAGGGCATGACTAGTGCTGGGAATTTATGCCCAGGCCCTTTAGCTACATGGTCTAGCCAGAAACATCAGTTAGACAATTTCAATGGAAGAGGGGTGCAAGGATCTGTTCAGGTTCCCCAGACACATGCATGAAAGGAACGGCACATTGTGTGAATCTTGAATGCTGACAGCTCACCAGGAGGTATTCCTCAATGTCAGCAACAGTGACGAGATCTTCAGACTAGTGTCACTGTTAGCCTGGGGACACAGTTTCTCATGATGGACTGTTGCACAAAAATAGAGACTTGTGGTCAAGTGGGGTAGTGGTGCTTTGCTACTGACACTGACCAGGAACCAACCAACTGCCATAAACTACCAGAGATTCTGGGGAAAATCTGCAGGATTCCCAATTCAACTACTTTTCCGCTTCCCCAAGACTACATATCATTTTAAACGCAGCTTGATAAATCAAGCATTGTTCAAAAAGATAGAGGCTTCAATTTTAAATACGAAGCATATAAAAATCAAAAATCATTTTGCGATGAACAATAGTACACTGGGCAGTTTTAATTTAAACATATCAATTCAGAAGTAGCAATTATTTTTTTTAATGTGGATAGAAATTTATATTTCAAAGATGTACAGCTTTAATTAGCACTGAATTTCCACTGTACCAGCAGAATAACTCAGATATCATACAATTAAATCTCACCAGTCTGTAGATAATTGCCAGCTTTTTTTTTAATTCTTAACTATGGAACAAGCAAATTATACTGCTCACCAGCTAGATCAACTTAATTTGTTATGACATTTTATATGTAGGACAGTCTTGTATTTGCTGAGTACAAAGCTGCAAGAACCACTAAGAGAAACGCAAGTTACTTTTAATACTGCTTTTCTTTAAATTAACACGTCAGCATTTAATACAAGCAGCAAATGAAAGGCTGATAATTAGAAAAAGTGGATTTAACTTCGTGATGATTATCCACAGTAAAGGTGTGACAGGATTACACATTTGATTGCAAACTGACTTCACAACGAGGCATTGCACAGAGTTTGAATTTATTTAACCTGAGTACGTTTTTTTCATTGTTTGTAATTTCTATCTGCCACAGATATTCTCCTTAGTCCACTTAACAGCATTCTGATCTACAACCTGCTTTTAACTAGTAATAGCCACTAAACAGAATGAATCAGCCGATCACACAGTTCACTCTCCCAGTGAAAAAACGCTTTAAAGATCTAACAAATACAACACATTGAGAGGAAAAAGGCATTTCTGAATATCCTTATACCACATATCATCTTTGACAGTGACCTGCTTCTCTAATTAAACACCCCCCCCCCCCCCCACCACCGCTCATCTAGTTTCCCTGATAAGATTTGGTCAGAGTTCACTGGGAGGTCAGCAGAGCCTTCAGAACCTCCGAACAACAGTCCTTCAGCCCTCTGTCATTTGGATGTTCTCCTTGCTATTTTCTGACCGAGGAAGGAATTAACATTAGATTACCTCCCAAATGCTTTTGTTCCTGTTTGGAAAAGGCATTCAGACCAGGAGTCACAGTTATCCAAATTACATACCAAGGTAACTAAGCAAGGGCCTTTTGGTTTCCTGAAACACAAATTTAAACACAACAGCCACTAATTCCTTTGAGTAAATGGAGACTTATAGTTCCGCAAAAAAAAACTTCAAAGGAAAAGGCTATACACTATAATGGACAACCGAGCAGTTAATCTGCATAAATGCCTTTGTAAAGATTGAAGAGCTGTCAACTATTTTAACATTAAAAAAAGAGTTAACAAATTTCATCCAGAGCTAGGCTGGCCTGGAGGTGAAGGAACTGTGGCTGTAGGACTCTAATCAGCGTGTTGCAGCATTCATACTGACTACGCTTATACAATTTATTCAAGCGCTATCAGTCAAATGCTTAAACAATGCTGCCAAGCTATATTAATGAAATGTTAAGCCAAATTTTACAAGATATTCAGTCAAGTCAACAGATACACTGTAGACATTGTCCAATATATGCTGAATTACACCTCTGGGGTCATCCCACCCGTACATTAGATCAGCTTGACAATCGCTATCCAAGTTTCCTCCAAGAACAAAAAAAAGTAGCAATTAATTTATCAATGTATACGCCTTTCTGTCACAACAAATTTCCCTAGCCCCTTGCCAAAAAAAATGTCCATTATCAGCCAGGTCTTGTCCTCACAGGCAACAATACAGCTTTATAATTACACTTCTTTCCTTGACAACTTGCATGATTGTTTTCCTAACAGTATATTACTTCGTTAGTACTTTCCAATATACGTTATTTTTAAACTGTCACTTTCACCGACTCATCCCGATTCACACTCGTCTGTTTATCATAACAATCATTAATAACTGTCACTCTTTGCCATCAGTTTAACGAACTCACTCCCTCATTAGCATGTTCTAGCATTTGTTCCATGGAAAGGCTGATTATTTTCTACAACAGGCCAAGCCAATTACTTTAGTGAAATGGAATCACATTAATCAAAACTTAACAAGGTGGCAAATTTAAAGATATCAGATTGCAAAAGACAGCATAACTAATATGTCACTGTCAGAGGTACTATGTAGGTATGCGGCAGCTGTACTAAATATATCTCTTCACACAAGCCACATGAATTTTGACGTTTCATACGATCTGACAAGTACTGAAGTGATATTGGACGGCTCGAGTCTGGGCAGTGCTGCTCATGATGACATTCCGAGACTCTGGCAAGGACAGCGAAGGAAAAATGATGACCGTGTCTAGTTGGGCCAGTAGACGGCAGTTCATCATGTCTCTCTTTGCAGAGACGTTTTCTTTTACACTTTAAATGATGATACTCATCAATCACAGCTTGACAGCTGTATCATACCAGCTGCAAACATGCAAAGCCCAGCATTCTGAAATATGCTGACGCCACTAATATAAACACATCAAAAATATTCTCTTCAGATCACCATCACAGTCTAAGCAAAACATCCCCAACACATAGTTGTACATTACTAGCATTACAAGCTTTTTACATCTTTCAGTTTACGAAATTGCACTATTATTCATTTTTATATTTGAGTAGCTATTTGCTTCATGTTGCCAGGATAAATGTGACTGATGAAATGGACTCAAGAGAAAGCCCAAGGCTCAAATTTAAACTGCATTAGTCAACTGACTCCCAAATCCTTCATTACATTTTTTTTTGCTTCCACTGAAATCAATACAAACATATTTCTTAAATATTAACAACACATTTTAAGCTTTATGTACCTTTTATTTTTTCCGGGTCATTAAATCTCAGCTTCAGAATTGTTGGGAATTACACATTGCAGTTAAAACAGTGTTTAGCTTTGATGGTATTTGGCAATATTATTTTCTCTCAATTTCAGCAAAAAAAAACATACATTAATTGGCATTATATAGAGTCCAAGTTGCATTCTGGGCCATGAAGTCCTTCAATGTGATTTTAAATAACGATCACCCCACATTTAGCTCCAAGTAACTGCATTTTAATTTGAATGAGATTTAAAGTTTTAAATTTGCTTTTTATTCCTGCGTTCTAGTAGGCTAAACCTGCACACTCGGTAATAAATGAGTGACCTTCACACGATTTGTTTGCTTACAATTGCCTAGAAACGCGAGAATACGTTAATTTTCTATGCTGCAGAAATTTATGCTGAGAGACGAACATATATATGACAACCTTAAATACATTTGGAAGCAGTTCCCTTATACGCCCTATATTCTGCATATCCCAATGGATACATTTTTCTCCAGTCTACCCAATCTGATATTTAACACAGAATACAGCAGATGGATGAGAATTCAAAGTTTCCTGATCTTTAGCAGAAGTTATGGTGGGTTATCTTTGGCAGTATATCTTTCTCCTGGCAGCACTCCCTTGGTGATGAAGGATTAACCAGCACAGCTGTCTCTTCCCCAGATGATGCAGTGCAGCACTCCTCAGCACGACAGCATCACTTAATCTTAATGTCCGCTCTTCCAGCGCAGCCGCATCGGACAAAGCCAATCAACATCAGATGCCACCAGGATGGACCTACTGCTTGGCCCTGGAGTCTTTCACTCTCGCAGGACTATTAATCAACTTCAGCCAGCCCAATCCTATATTCTGCTTTTGCTGAAGCCGCAGCTGAGCTATACTGAGATGTCTAGAAGTGTTTGAGAAGGACTACAACAGCCCAGAGCTGAAAATCAGCACAGCAGAAATCCTCTCCGTCGCTACACACACACGGTTTTAAAATGCCTCTTTATGAGCTGCAAGTGTTTATATCTATAAATAATACTGCTTCCTGGCAGTAAATTAAAACAAAAATGAAGGGATTTCTTTTATTCTGTGTTGGTAAACAGTCACAGTCCTAGAACATAGAACAGTACAGCAGAGTAACAAGCCCTTCCGCCCAAAATGTTGTGGCAAACCTATTAAATTAGTAATCTAATGCCCAACTAAGCTAATCCTTTCTGCCTATGTATTGTCCATATCCTTCCATCTTCCTTTTGTGCCTATCCAAACATCTCTTAAAAATCTCTAATGTGTTTGCTTCTCTCCACCACCACCCCAGGCAGCACATTCAGGGCACCCACTATTCTTTGTGTAAAACACCTACCCTTCATTTCCCCTTTGAAATTACCCCCTCTCACCTTAAATGTTACCCTGACCCTGTTTCTTCAATGACAGCTAAAGATTTAAGACTAGCTTCATTTGTCACAGATACATTGAAACACAGTGAAAAGTGTCATTTTTCGCGTCAACAATCAGCACCGTCCGAGGATGTGCTGGGAGCAGCCTGCAAGTGTCTCCGTGCTTCTGGCATCAACGTAGCATTCCCACGACCTACTAACCCTAACTGTACGTGTTTGGACTGTGGGAGGAAATCAGAGCACCTGGAGGAAACCCACGTGGTCACGGGGAGAATGTACAAACTCCTTACAGACAGTGATGGGAATTTAACCCCAACTGGAGATCGCTGAGGCTGTAAAGCAGTGGCACTAACTGCTACGCTACTGTGCCACCCTTTAATACATTTAAACTAATACCTTTGTAAAACTATGGCAGCTAAAGCAAAGCAAACTGGCCAAATATGCACAATGCCCCCATTCACGGAAGTGAAGCTGTTCCAAAATGCCTCCATAAAAAGTGCTTACGCTCCATAGGAGACCATCTTAAAACCAAAAGAACTCACAAATCTGCCAGACTCCCCATTCAGAGTTGGACGTGCCCTTGCCCATTTAGTGCCAACTATGTTTCTCAAGGCACGCTGCTGGTGGTGGAACAGACTGAAACAGTTCAGGTTCCTTAAAACAGCATGCGGCTCTGAGCAGTCAGGACCAGAAATGTTGTTAGTGCAGGGACAGAAAAGTAAATAACCACACCATATAGAATGTTAATTGGAATGCAGAATCAGTTGTCAAATCAGATAAGGAAGAGAAATAAATATTGCACAAGGTCAGAGAGATGAGATCAAGGAAACAAATAATTACTAGAATTCCTCAGCAAACCAGGCGGCATCTGTGGAGAGAGAATCAGTGATAATTCTGGTTATTACAAAGAGAGGAAAAGTTAACTATATTAAGAAACATAATCTAAAAGAACATTTGAAACAGTGGTTAGAGATTTCCAAACTGTAAAAGGTCATTTTACTGGGGGCGGTTAATCCAGTAATTTTCAGTTCTAATGAACAAACAAAGTCGTTGAACTTGTTTAAAGCAGGTTTATCCCACTTACTGCATGTTTGTGAGGTTCCGTGACTAGAGATGGGACACAGCAGTGGAACAGCACCACATCACAGCAGGTTCTCAGTTCTCCCATTTAAATGCTTTGTCCAAAGCGCCTATGCCATTGTGCATAAAAAAACAAGTGCAACAATGCTCGGCACAATTTAGAAAACAAAATTTAATCAAAATACGTCCAACACGTCCAATTTGTCAAACGTAGAACAGTCCAGCATAGTACAGGACCTTTGGCCTATGTTGTGCCAACCTTTTAACGTACTCCATTACCAATCTAACAATTCCCTCTCACACAGCCCTCCATTTTTTATTCAGCCATGTGCCTATCTAAGAGTTTCATAAATGCCCCTGAACTATCTGCCTCTACCCACTACCCCAGCAGTGCATTCCATGTTCCCACCGCTCTCTGTGAGAACATTGGACAGTACAGTACAGAACAGGAACAGGCCATTCAGACCATAATATTGTGCCAAACCAGCTAAAAAGCAAATCAAAAAACACCCAAACGCTAACAAGAGAAAATCTGCAGATGCAGGAAATCCAAGCAACACGCACAAAATGCTGGAGGAACTCAGCAGGCCAGGCAACCTCCATGGAAAAAAGTACAGTCGACGTTTCAGGCTGAAACCCTTCAGCAGGACTGGAGAGAAAAAGCCAAGGAGTAGATTTGAAAAGTGGAGGGATGGGACAGAGAAAGGCCAGGCGATAGGTGAAACTTGGAGGGGGAGGGATGAAGCAAAGAGCTAGGAAATTGATTGGTGAAAGAGACAGAAGGCCATGGAAGAAAGATAAAGGGGGGAGGGGAAGGGAAAGAGCACCAGAGAGAGCCGATGGGCAGGCAAGGGGGTAACATGAGAGAGCGACAAGGGGATGGGAAATGGTGAAGGTGGGAAGGGTGGTGGAGGCATTACTGTAAGCTTGAGAAATCAATGTTCATGCCATTGTGGTGACCCACTTTCTGCGCAGGCGAACCAGCTCACAAATACCCGCGCGCGGGGAGAGACTTTGGTAATACACCTCTAACGTCATTTCCGCCTGGAGAGGGCGGGTACTAGGGATTACAAGCCAGCGCCGCGAAGTTTGAATAAACTAGTCTCGAAACGACTTACCGAATGCATGTCGTTGTTTCTAGCTCCGTATGTAGTGCATCGCTACGCCATCAGGTTGGAGGCTACCCAAACGTAATGTAATGTGTTGTTCCTCCAACCTAAGTGTGGGCTTATCCCGACAGAGGAAGAGGCCATGGATGGACATATCGGAATGGGAATGGGAAATGGAATTAAAGACCAAGGAGATGGTGGTGGACTTTAGGAGATCTAGGCCTCATATGGAGCCAGTGATCATTAATGGAGAATGTGTGGAGCAGGTTAAGACCTACAAGTATCTGGGAGTACAGTTAGACGAGAAGCTAGACTGGACTGCCAACACAGATGCCTTGTGCAGGAAGGCACAGAGTCGACTGTACTTCCTTAGAAGGTTGGCGTCATTCAATGTTTGTAGTGAGATGCTGAAGATGTTCTATAGGTCAGTTGTGGAGAGCGCCCTCTTCTTTGTGGTGGCGTGTTGGGGAGGCAGCATTAAGAAGAGGGATGCCTCACGTCTTAATAAGCTGGTAAGGAAGGCGGGCTCTGTCGTGGGCAAAGTACTAGAGAGTATAACATCGGTAGCAGAGCGAAGGGCGCTGAGTAGGCTACGGTCAATTATGGAAAACCCTGAACATCCTCTACATAGCACCATCCAGAGACAGAGAAGCAGTTTCAGCGACAGGTTGCTATCGATGCAATGCTCCTCAGACAGGATGAAGAGATCAATACTCCCCAATGCCATTCGGCTTTACAATTCAACCGCCAGGAGTAAGATATGTTAAAGTGCCGGGGTTAGGACTCAATGTATTTAAGTAAACTACTTAAGAACTTTTTAAAAGCTATTATTAATGCTTTTTGAGAGGGTGATTTTAGATGCATATCATATTTTTACTGAGTTAAGTATTGTATGTAATTAGTTTTGCTACAATAAGTGTATGGGACATTGGAAAAAAATGTTGAATTTCCCCATGGGGATGAATAAAGTATCTATCTATCTATCTATCTAAAATGGGTGACCACTGGGAGATCCCGCTTCTTCTGGCGGACAGCATAGATGCTCGGCAAAGTAGTCTCCCAATCTACGTCAGGTCTCACCGATATACAAGAGGCCACACCGGGAGCACTGAACACAGTAAATGACCCCAACAGACTCTATCCCTCCTGCCTACACCATGTTCATATCCCTCCATCTTCCTTACATCCCTATACCTAATAAACACTTCTTGGGCTTCCAGCTCAGTACAGGTATTGATTATAACCAACATTTTAAAGGCAAACTCTGCCATCTTATTCAGGGATGATGCCTATCCAAGTGTCTCTTAAAATCTTCCAACATATTTCCCTCTACCACCATACCAGGCAGCGTAATCCAGGCACCCACAACTCTCTTAGTAAAAAAAAATTACCCCTCACATCTGCTTTGAACCTACCCCCTCTCGCCTGCAACTATTACTTCTATATTTTCCGCCAATCACCTTCAAATTATGCCCTCTCATAGTAGCCATTCTTCAGAAATATTCACTGCCTTATTTCTAATGAACTAAAAATACCATCTTCAATGCAGACAATCTCAGTTTGATTTAAATATGTCAGCAGTCTCACTTACGCAATTTAAATGATTTTACTCCAGTTTACATGCACCCAAATCATACATCAACCCATTGCCTAATTGAAAAGATGGGACAGAAACAGAAAAACCTTCTTTTACCCTGTCAGTGCAACTGAGAAGCCATCTTATACTTGTTTAACTTCACACATTCGACCATGATCCATTCTTCTAGAACAGGGGTTCCCAAACTCTTATGTGCCCTGGACCAATACCATTAAACAAGGGATTTGTGGACCCCTGCTCTAGTAATGTTGCAGGCCTTTTATCCTGCCTATCTCGAAGGATTGCAATTAAATTCATATGTAATGTAGCTAATGGCAGAAGTCGGGTTGTTGAGATGAGTACCTGCTTTGAAACACGCATACAGACCAATTCCAACTCTTCATTGTCCTACAGCTTATAAAGTGTATTTATTCTCTTCACATGATTGCAATGACAATGCTCGCAGTTAAATGCAAGTGAAAGAAAATGATTAAAAGAAAGAGTAATTGGGTACTGTGAGCTTGGGACTGACTTTCAGGATCACTCTTTCAAAAAGCATGGAAAGTAACTGGCAATTGAAACCAACAATAAAAGTACTTTAGTAAAGAAAAGAAACTTCGTGTTGGGACAGCACTTTCTCTCTGTGGAGCCAGTCAGATTCCAACTTTCCATGCTCAGTACTGTTGCAATAACAGAGCTGAGTCATGTGATACAATTATTAAAGTGGCAGAGTCTCAAAACTGTTGTACTGTAAGTGTTCTGAGCCAATAATGAACCTAACATAAATGAATTAATATACTGTTTGCTAAAACTGGTACAACTTGTCATTCATGATCAATAAGGATTGGCTTGCCTATAATACATGTATAGTATAATTGTAAAAAGTGCGTTAGAATGGTGAAATGCCTATTTCCCTCAATCTTGTGATTTTATGAAACTACAGTATTATCATTTTCACCTGAAGCAACAGACAACAATGTTTAAACTCAATTGATCCATGTTGCGAGGATTTCTCAAAATTAATTTTAATCACTAAGCGAACAAAATGCAAATTAGATGCTAATTTAACTTTACTTCATGACTTTGATTCCTACTGACAGCACCACAGAAATTTGATTTTATGCTGTAGCAAAGAGAATCTCTACCCTCATGGGAGATAACTGATAATTCGTTTACAGTAGTCTTTTATTGATTAACCCTGTTTTAAAACTTGAAATGGGCTTGCTTACATTTATTTAACCTCTGTTTACATACAAATAGATTTTCAGTTTTAAATACTAGACTTCCATTCAAAATGTTCACAGCTAATTCTGCTTAATTCGAGTTAGCTGCAAAGGTGCATAACATGCATAACCACAGAGCAAATTTATGCAACAGTTCCAGACAAAGGTACCATGGTGGTGTAGTGGCTAGTTCAACACTATTACAGAGTTCAATTCCCGCCCTGTCTGCAAGGAATTTGTATGTTCTCCCCATGACCACGAGGGTTTTGTCTGGGTGCTCCGGTTTCCTCCCACAGTCCAAAGATGTACCAGCTGGTAGGTTGATTGGTCATTGTAAGCTGGAGGGTTAAATAGGTTGCTGGGTAACATGGCTTGTTTGGCTGGAAGGACATGTTCAGCGCTGTATATCTAAATAAGTAAGTAAATATTTAACCCTGGCGGCATCACAAAGCAGCAGTCCATAAAACAGAAGTTAATGGCAATGTCCAAATTCACACTAGAAAATAGGGGCAGGATAAGGTCACCTGGCCTTCAAGTCTGTCCCACCATTCCACATAATCATTGATGATTTACATTGGCTACCTTCTGTGTTGGTTCTCAGTATTAGCCCTCAGTATTGCAAAAATTTACCTATCACTCCTTTAAATACCTGTAGTTGTTTTAGCCTCAACAGAGAATTTCAGAGATTAGCCGTAAGTTGTAAATAAATTCCCAAGCACTTTACTTTGAAATGAGCACCCCATTATAATGTAACCAAGAGATCTCGCTCAAGAACCTCCCATTAGAGGACACTTCTCAACATCTACCTTGTCATGCCCCATGAGGATGTGTCTCTCAGTAAGATTACTCCTCATTCATCTGAACATCAAAGAATACAGAACAAAGTTTCATTGTAATTGACATTTGAACTTGGAGCTTCATAGGCTTCATAGCCAGCTGCTTAAGCAATTGTCTATAATAGCAGTGATAATATTTAGAGAGCAGGAAATAATTGAAGTACAGACAACTATTGAACTTAGCAAGTAATTGAACTTAACTTTCACATTTCAAAATTTAAACAGTCAATGCAAAAGGCCCCAAATGAAGAAACAACAAAGATAAAAGCACCATGGAGGTCTTTAGCCTTATTAAGTCATTGGAAACCACAGAGGCAAACTGACAGATCAGAGTCAAATTTAACATCACTGGCATACATCGTGAGATTTGTTGTTCTGCGGCGGCAGTACAGTGCAAGACGTATCAAGCTGTAGAGAGCTTTGCTGGCTATTTCCATTGATCATTAATGGCATTTTTAAAAGCAAATTTTAACTTATGGAATGCTCACCGATTCCAAAAGGAATTCTCAAAATAATTATGAGGCGTTTTTCATGCAATGTTTGAAATTGGATAACTTTACAAAAGATTCCAAAGAAAAACATAAAGAAAATAGCTCCCTGATGCCCCCCATCTCTAAAGCAGCATCTGTGGGTTAAGCCTTCAAACAGGTGTGCCTGAATGCTTAAGTCGTTTTAAGAGAACCTATGGTTACTTTAATTATGGGAATTGGGAACTTTTAGATTTTCTAATGCTTACAATGAAGCAGAAAAATGCAAAGTGAAATAAAATCAAGCCACTCGGTTCCAAAAGCGCAAATTACTTTGGACTCGGATTGTTATGACATCGGCAGAAGCCGTTCCACCCTGAATGTCTTTGTCAGTAATCCACTGGGTGGCATCCCAAAGGTGCCCTGTAACCTTGCAATATTCTTTTTCCCTCTCAAGTGCCTACACAATTTCATAAGACCATAAGACACAGGAGTAGAACTAGGCCATTCAGCCCATTGGGTCTTCTCTGCTGTTCGATTATGGCTGATTTAGTTTCCATCCCAACCTCATTCTCCGGAATCCCCTTACCCGCTTTACTTGCAGACAAGCACCCTCTTGTCTCTGGCTACAGATCGTATTTGAGTACCGTAGATTCCGGATTTTAAGCCGCTACTTTTTTCCCACATTTTGAACTGTTTTGAACTTTGCGGCCTTTAATACGGAGCGGCTAATGCATTATTTTTTTTCATGCCGCCTCGTAAACATTTTGCCTCGTAACAGTAGACCAATAAAATTGATGAGTAGTTCACAGAGGTCCAATGAAATTGTACGATAAATCAAGCGCACTTTCACAATTAAATTATTGTAAATCAGTCATTTGTACTCACCCTCATCAACATGGAAAACACTCGAAGAAAAGCATTGTGCTGCCTTTATGGCAGTTATTTAGTTTATAATATTTTCGCTTAGTAATTCATTTTCTAGTTAAAGTTAGAAGAGTTTTAACTATATTTGTTTTCTGTACTACATCGCGGGATGCTATGACGTCACACCCGGTTTCGCCGCGTCTTGTGGGATACCAGTTTGCGATAAACGGAAAGGAGGGGGGGAGCGGCGGAGCCAAAACGCTGCTTTCAAGTTAAAGGCGATCAATAACTTTTCCTGGTAGGCTGCAGTATATATATTTTTTACCAGTCGTTAGGAGATATTGGAATGTTGTTCAGTAAAGAAGTATACGCAACGTATATTTAAAAGTAGCCGCGTTACGGGCACGGTTCGAAAAAAAGCATTTGCAATATGTATTTGTTTTTGTTACCATATGGATTTAATTAAAAGTTAAAAAATCCTCACGTGTAATATCTTTCTGTGTAAATATCTCATATTACAACGTGGGACATCTGCGGCCGAAAATCCGGTGCGGCCTAAAATCCGGTGCGGCCTTTACAAGTAAAAAATTGATTTTATTTCTAAAATTAGAGCCAGCGGCTTTTAATCAGGTGCGCTCTGTAGTCCGGAATCTACGGTAGTTAATCTAAAGGATGTGATTGCTTCCAGAAACAAAATGACCAGGTAACTCTCCATCTTCCTGATGCATCACACTTCCAACCTGAGTTCCTCGAGCAACCAATACTTACTGCAGATGTGGTGACCATGAACCACAATGGAGTCCACCACATCCCTAATCATGCAACTACATCACCTGATCCTGCATCCTTTTTTAAAAAAATTAGTTGTAATTTGGTGTCTTTTTATTTAGCTACTGTGAAAGAAATCTTACCTGTTCAAACCTGCTACTCACCTGTGCCTCCTCGTTGAAGACTCTCGAGCCAAAGCCTCAGATTCCCTCCCACTCCTACACTGGCCCACTCATGCAATAACTGCTCTGCTTTACCACAAGTAGTCTCTCTTCTCCCCTCTCCCATCAGGCAGGAGATACAAAAGCCTGAAAGCACAGACCACCAGGCTCAAGGACAGCTTCTATCCCACTGTTATCATGCTCTTGAACAGACCTCTTGCACAATAAGACAGACTTTTAGCCTCACAATCTACCTTGTTATGATTTTGCAATTTATCGTTTACCTGCAATGCAATTGCAGTAGCTTTTACACTTCATTCTGCGTTATTATTGTTCTAGCTTATTCCAGCTCAATGCATTCTGTAATGATTTGATCTGTATAAAACAGTATGCAAGACAAGCTTTTCACTGTATCTTGGCTCATGCAACAATAATAAAACAATCCCAACACCCAGCGTTCTTTTTATTGGCTTAGTCAACACACACTTTAAAAATAATCTCCTTTGAAAGCTGAGGGTGAAGTAGTTACTGGAGCAATGCATCCAAAATACTGGAGGAACTCAGGCGGTCAGGCAGCATCTATGGGATGGAATAAGGAGTTCATAGTTCAGGCTGAGACCCTTCATCAGGACTGGAAAGGAAGGGCGAAGAAGCCAGAATAAGAAGGTGATGGGAGGGGAAGGAGTACAAGCCAACAAGTGATAAGTAAAACCAGGTGACGGGAAGATGGGTGGGTGGGAGAAGGGGGATGAAGAAGCTGGGAAGTGATAGGTGGATGAGGTAAAAGGCTGAAGAAGGAGGGGTGGGATAGGAGAGAAGAGTGGAGAATGGGAGAAAGGGAGGAAGGAGGGGCACCAGAAGGAGAGGTGTGGAGAAGAAGAGGTAAAAGGTGAACCAGAATATGGAATGGAAGAAGCAGTTACTGCCACACCTACAGGGGTTTTTTTTTGGATATGTGGACAACAATGGCAGGAGCATCATTTATTGCTCCCCCTTGATTGTCCTGCAGATGTTACTGATGATCCACCATCTTAAACTGCTGCAGCACTCTTGATAAACAGCCCAACTGCCAGCGAAGGAACTGCACCACATTTCCAACACAGGATGGTGAACTGCTTGGAAGGGAAGCAGTAGGTGGTGGTGTTCCTGTATGGCTGCCACCTTCATCCTGCTGCCTGGGAGAGGCTGAAGGCTTTGGGACATGCTTTCACACCTACCCTAGATGATCTACACCTCAGACCATATATGTCAAACTCAAGGCCCGCGGGCCAAATCCGGCCCGCGGTGGAATTATCTTTGGCCCGCGAGATAATATCTAATTACTATTAAAGCTGGCCCCAGTAATCGAAGCGCCTATGGCGTATGATATGGCTAATGCTGAGTTTATTCAGGTACCAGGTTTTCAGGGTTTTTAGTGTTTATTCGGCAGTCTTGCTCAGCAGTCTTCTTCATAAGAAACGGAATTTGTAAAGTGAAACACTTTGTAGTTATAGCAGAGACTGAGACACATGAGAGCAGGCTGAAAAAACGGAGGCAACGAAAGCTGCGTTCGCACGCGTCCGACTGATCCTGCCCTCATGAAGCTGCATTTTGCTCAATCCGGCCCGTGACCTAAAATGAGTTTGACACCCCTGCCTCAGACGGTAAACCCCAGGGTCAGAATGCAACAACAGCAGAAGCTCAGGGTGGTGAAGACCGTTTTTTTTCCTCGATGGAGTCAAACACCGAGTGTTGTTGAAGCTGCATTGCCCGTTCTGACTGGGTGAGTATGGATTTGGGGAGCTGCAGGCCTGTTTTTGTACTATATAAATCTGACTCCATGACATATTTTGTAGATAATGGAAAGGCCTTGGCAAATCAGGTGATTCTCTTGTTTCTGTCGCTATTCTGTTTTCCACACAATTCCCCATCGTACCTATTGTTTGTCACTTTAAATACATGCTCCTGGTCCTTGAATCACCCACCAACTGAACAGCTGCTCACTATTCACCTAATCGGTTCTGCATGTTGAAAAGGTGAAATGTTTATTTTGTTCCATAATGCAATGTAAAATTAAAAAAATCTTTAAAATCTTAAAATAGGGCCTTCTAGTCCTTTGGAAACAAAATACTGAAGATGACGAAATCTGTAACAATACACAAAGTGCTGGAGGAACTCAGCTGGTCAAGCAGCATCTGTGGAGGGAAATGGACAGTCAGTGTTTCGGGTCAAGACCCTGAATCTAGACTGGGAAAAAAGAGGGAGAAAACCAAATAAAAAAGATGCAAGAAAGGAAAGAGTACTGGGGTGGGGGGGGGGGGATGTTGAGGGCAGGTGATAGGCAAATGCAGGAGGAGGGAGTGTGGGAATATGTCAGAAGCTGGGAGGTGATAGGTGAAGCCAAAGGTTCAAAGTAAATTTTATTAGCAAAGTGTATATATGGCACCATATAAAATGCTGAGATTCATTTTCCTATGGGAAATAAATTTTCCTGTGGAAAGTTGAAGTATATGCGGGGGGTGAGCTGGGGATTTAGCAGCCACAGTACCTACTTTCATTTTCCACTTTTTCAGAATGATAAAATGGACACTGCAGCTAGGAGAGTCAAAAACAAACACTAATTAAACACGCAAGTAAAAAAGGCATGTTGTGTTTAGATCTTGGACAGATGGGCTTCACTTACCTCAGTAATGCATGGGCTCCACAGAAGTAGATTCATGTTCAGGAACACTGTAGTTCACGTTCTATGTGTTTTTGTTTACTTTTTTTTGAAACTACTTGTATAATTTAATCAAGGTATCAAAGCAAAGAGCTCAGTACTCCACGGGATTCACTCACTTCAGTGCTGAACTGATTCCACAGCTGTGGCCTGCAACCATTGGCACACACCTCAGCACTGAACTGGCTCCATGGCTGCGGCCTGCAGCTATCAGGCTCCTTGACCGGCTTCTCTCTCCTCAGCACTGAACTGGCTCCATGGCTGTGGACTCACCTCTGGGGACTCGGTAGATAACGTTCTGTGCGTTAAGTGTTCACTTTTTTATTGTTTGCACAATTTGCTCTTTTACCCCCCCCCCCCCCCCCCACACACACCGGGTGTTTGACAGTCTTTGTGTCAGAGGTTTTTTAATGGGTTCTGCTGTGGTTCTGTGCTTTGTGGCTGCCTACAAGAAGACGAATCTCAAGGTTGTATACAGATTACATACTTTGATAATAAATGTACTTTGTACTTTTGAAGCTACAAAATACATGTAAAGTAGATTTATTGGGATCAAGATTTATAACTGTTTAGTTATGTGGTTTTGGTAAATTATTCCTGGTGTTGGAGGAAGGAAGGAGAAAATAAGTTCTAGGGAAAGGGTGAATAGGTTAGGACTTTATTGCCTGAATATTGGAGAATGAGGGGAGTTTTGCCAGAAGTATAAAAATTATGAGGGCTAAACACAAGCAGGATTTTTCCACTAAGGTTGGCTGAGACTAAAACTAAAGGTCATGGATTCAGAGTGAAAAGCAAAATGTTTATGGGAAACATGGATGGGGGCAGACTAATAGTTTGGCATAGACTACATGGGCCAAAGAACTTGTTTCTGTGCTGTAGTACTTAGTGACTCTATGACTCTGATAGCAAGAAATTGGTTCTAACTGTAGGTACTTTGCCAAATATTATTGTGGAGTGGGCTCAGTTGCTTAACCTGTGAGCCAGCATCATTTTATATCGCCTTTACATCAAACTCTGTCAATCCATCAGTAATACGGCTCTTTTCTACAACTTTTTGCGGGTTGTGGGCCACCTCCTGCCTAATATTTAGTTGAAAGAATTTCTGCTCATTCAACTCATGCCATATTTCTCAACAACAAAGGGTTTAGTAGGTTCTCAGCAGGTCAGGCAACATCTAAAAGGAATTGACTATTTGGGCCGAGGCCCTTCGTCAGCACCTTGACCCGAAGCATTGGCTCTTTATTCCTCTCCATAGACGCTGCCTGACCTGCTGTGTTCCTCCAGCATTTTGTGTGTGTTACTCAGGATTTCCAGCATCTGCAGAATCTCTTCTGTTTGGTCCGTTCTGCTTTCCTAATCTCTCTCCTTCCTCCTCCTCTCATTACCTACTTGCCAAACCAACTGCTGGCTCTCTCCACCCCCCCCACTTCACTTTTATTCTCTGCTGTATCCTAGGTCTACAACTACCTGAAACCTTATCATCATTCTTCTCTTTAAATTCATATTATGACCTCATCCTTCTCCTACTCCTCTTTTACTTTCCTCCTTTGCAACCTCCTCCACTTTTCCTTCCATGTAATCTCTCTCCTTGTCATCACACTCCACCCAGGTCCATTTATCCCACCTGTGAACTCATCCATTGGAAAATGTTGAAGTAGGTGGCCTGCTATTTATGTCATGACTACGTATGAAATAATCTATGCAATGGTCCACTTCATTGTTGCTTGCATCCACATGTGACAATGGAATATTACTAGAGCATTTTACACTTCTTTAGGTCTTTATTCTTTGGAGTGTGGAAGGTTGAGGGGGGACTTGATAGAGGTATTTAAAATTATGAGGGGGATAGATAGAGTTGACGTGGATAGGCTTTTTCCATTGAGAGTAGGGGAGATTCAAACAAGAGGACATGAATTGAGAGTTAGGGGGCAAAAGTTTAGGGGTAACACGAAGGGGAACTTCTTTACTCAGAGAGTGGTAGCTGTGTGGAACGAGCTTCCAGTAGAAGTGGTAGAGGCAGGTTCAGTATTGTCATTTAAAGTAAAATTGGATAGGTATATGGACAGGAAAGGAATGGAGGGTTATGGGCTGAGTGCGGACCAGTGGGACTAGGTGAGTGTAAGCGTTCGGCACAGACTAGAAGGGCCGAGATGGCCTGTTTCCATGCTGTAATTGTTATATGGTTATATGGTTCCTTTGCCCCTTGAACTAATGGCCAAGGAGCACTTTATACTCCCTGGTGTTTTACATACCTACAATTAAACTAGAGTCATTTATTTTTGGTGGATATGTTATTCTGTTCTTAAAGAACCTTTAGATCCAATGCACAGACGATACAGCTTAATGGACACAAAGCTTCCAAGTATGATTTACTTCCTGCAGAAACCTAATAGAAGATCTCAATGAAATTCTCGTGTATATTTTCAGGATCTCCAGGTGTGAACTTCAGCTCTGAATGCTGTTTACTTGATTTGTTTTTTTCTCTCTCTATGCACTGGGTGTTTGAAGGTTCTCTTTTGTTTTTAATGGGTTCTACTCAGTTTCCTTGTCTCATGGCTGCCTGTAAGGAGATGCACCTCAAGGTTGTACGAGTTATACACACTTTGAACTGTAGTCTTGCACTGCTCACAAAGCATTGTCATTATGTGATTGGTAATTGGATTATGATTGTGACGTGCACTGAGATACAGTGAAAAGCTTTGCGTGCCATCCAGGTTAATCATTCCACACATACTGTTAGTATATCTAGGTAGTGCAAAAGGAAAATGAAGTTCAAAGTAAATTTATTATCAAAGTACATATATGTCACCATATACTACCCTGAGGTTCATTTTCTTGTGGACAACCACAATAATTACAAAGAAACACGATGGAATCAATGAAGTCTCTCGCGGTCTTCAGCTCAGAAGACTATTTGCTTGTGGGTTACTTTTCTCTACACACTGGGTGTCCAACGGTTCTTTTTATATAGGTTCTTTATTTTTTGTGTGTCCTTTCTCTATGGGCATGATGTGTTTTGTTTTCTCTTTGGGTGTCTGATAGTCTGTTTTTATATGGGTTCCTCTGGGTTTCCTTGTTTCGTGGCTGCCAGCTAGGAGACAAATCCTAAGGTGTATAATGTATACATACTTCGATAATAAATGTACTTTGAACTTCAAAAAAAAAACTGCATACAACAAAGACAGACAAACAATTCATGCAAAATACAACAATGTGCAAATATTAAAAAGAGAAATGATAATAAATAACTGATAAATATTGAGAACTTGAGTTGTAGAGTGCTTGAAAATGAGTCTATAGGTAGTGGAATCAGTTCAATGCTGGGGTGAGTGATGTTATCCACTATGGTTCAAGAGTCTGATGGTTGAGGGGTAATAACTGTTCATGAACAGTTGATGAGGGACTTGAGGCTCCTGTAGCTCCTTCCTAATGGTAGCAGCAAGAAGAGAGCATGGCCTGGATGGTGAGGGTCCTTGACGATGGATGCTACTTTCCTGCGAT
This sequence comes from Hemitrygon akajei, assembly GCF_048418815.1. Taxonomy (NCBI): domain Eukaryota; kingdom Metazoa; phylum Chordata; class Chondrichthyes; order Myliobatiformes; family Dasyatidae; genus Hemitrygon; species Hemitrygon akajei. The sequence continues at coordinate 53,412,832 of NC_133144.1, read as the reverse complement.
GACATGCTCTGTAGAGGAGCTCAATGGTGGGGAAGCCTTTATCTGTGATGGGTTGGGCTGTATCTCACTATCTTTGTAGGCTTTTCCATTCAAGGATATAATGTTACAGTTACAGATGAAGTTGAGTGTAGGTTGATAAACAAAGTGCAAGGTCACGACATAGTAGATACAGAAATGACGATCTTCTACATTTTTTACCATATAACAGGTCCATTCAAGAGTCTCACATCAATAGGATAGTAGTTGTTCCTGAGCTTGGTGATACATGCTTTTTTAAATTTTATTTAGCGTATGGTATTTTGATATACTCTTCTGGTCCAACAATTTCATACCTGCCAATTGCACCCATGCAACCAATTAACTTCCTAACCCCTGTGTCTTTGGAATGTGGGAAGAAACCAAAGCATGTAGAGGTAACCCTTGCAGTTACAGGGAGAATGTGAAAACTCGTTACAGACAGTGGCAGAAATGAATACAGCTTGCTGCTGCTGTAATAGGGTAATGCTATCCGCTTCACTACCACAGGGGTCCATGGCATGAAAAATGAGAGGGGAAGATTTAAGAGAAACCTGATGGGGCAAGTCTTTGCACACAGAAGGTGCTGAGTACATGGAGCAAACTGCTGAGGTAGTAACAGAGGCAGATAAAGTTATAACACTGGTGCTTAGGCATTACATGGATTGGAAAGTTTGGGAGGGATATGGGCCAAGCTCAGGGAGACGGGACGAGCTCAATTAGACAGCTTGGTTGATATGAAGGAATTGGGCCAGGTCACCTGTTTCCATGTTGCATAGCTTAATTACTCTATGTGATAATTAAAACCAATTTATCTACACTTTACTAAGCAAATATGGTCATTAACTTTTCCAGGAAATGGCAGGAGGTATAGCAGCCTTAGGCCCCATACATCAATTCCCACTGCTGTCTGCTAGGAGTTTGTACACTCTCCCTGTGACCGCAAGGGTTTCCTTCTAGTGTTCCAGTGTCCTCCCACAGTCCAGAGATGTACCAATTAGTAGGTTAATTGGTCATTGTAAATTGTCCCGTGATTAGGCTAGGATTAAAAATTGGGGGCCTGTTGGATGGTGTGGCCTATCCACACTATATCTCAATAAATAAATTAATAGAGTTCAGGAACAGTTATTACGCTTTAACTATCATGCTCCTGAACCAACATGGATAACTCCACTCACCAAAACTGCGAACTGGCTCCACAATCTATCGACTCATTTCAAGGTCTCAACAACTCAAGTTCTCAGTGTTTTTTTTAACTATTCACATGCTTTGTCTTTTTTTGAACATTGGTTGGTTGTCAGTCTTTACTATGTATAGTTTGTCATAAGTTCTATTGTATTTCTTTATTTTCCTGTAAATGCCCACAAGTAAATGAACTCAAGGTAGTATATGGGGACATATATGTGTTTTGATAATTAATTTACTTTGAACTTTGAGCATTCAAAACTATTGTCCTGGAGTATCAAAACCCCAATGATCTTCTTTGTTTCTTTGTAAGTTTCTAGACTGTTTGCTTGTTTGGTGGAAGATAGGTTCCTTGGACATGTACACAGTCAATTACTGATTAATATACAACAATGCTAAGGTCTGCGGCTGTCCTCAATTTTCTGACCACTCCTCCACATTGCTTCCAACATCATTGGAACCACATTTTCGTTGCAGCCTTTCATTTACAACCGATCCTGCACCAGCTGCAGTCTATTACGGAAAGACCTAATACAGCCATCATCACCAATTCAAAGCAGATAATAAAGACCTGACACATTTATTATCATTATTAATTAACAGTTTTCAGAGATGGAATTAAATCAATATGCTGCTCTGATATCATTTTAACTAGTTATGCAAATCAAACATTTAGAGGCCATGAACAGATATAAATGCCATTCAGAATTCACTTCTCACTTATTATTTTAACTTCTGCGCTTTTGGTTTGAATGAAAATGGACCTAAAACTCAATTCCAATAAGGTAAAAATAGCTCAGAAATTTTTAAATTGAAGTAGATCGCTAGTTAGCTAGTGAACAGAACAACTCAGCAGAAAGGACAGTAAGATTACAATGTAATGAAATAGTTTTTGTACAATGTACACAATTTTTAAAAAAAAGCTCATTACTATACCTAGCAAGGTGTTCCACCAGCATCTATTATCAGTTAAGATAATTATTTGAAAGTAACACATAAAATCTTTATTTTCAACGTAATAACATCCACAATGTCGCATTGCACTCATGCATCTTTCAGTGGAAAACACTGTAGAATTAATGGTTAATTCCTGGTAATTTTTTTTTACCCTCCTGACTCTCAGTAGATCATCATTACCCTTGCTTTACCACGGAAGCAGCAATATGATCCTCTCCTGACAAGAAATACCAGTGTAATTTATTGCATTATTACTCCTCTGAACTGAAAGCAATTAATTATCTACACTAGGATGTAGAATTGAAAATTCATCAGAGAAAAGAAATGAAAAATGTACCCTCGGCGTAAAAATAATAGGTACTTAATGGCGTTTGTTTGCTATGTAGTCTGAAGCTACTAATAAACAATTGGAAGGTGTCTATCTGCTATAGTTTTTAAAAAAAAATCTAAGATGAGCCCAACTAAAATAAATTAAAGAAGTATAAGCAATGAGACAACTAATTGACCAGCCCATTTATAACTGGAAATAAGAACACAACAAAGCTCTGTCACCTAACCCCCGCCCCCCCGCCTTTACTTAAAGGCAATTCTGCTGTCAAGAACGCAAAGAAAATCAGAAAGCCAGCCTAATTCATTAGCTTTGCGTAACAGAATTACTGACATTTGCGTGATTCAATAATTGTGGTTTCAATGAAGTTATTGAAGTAATTGTTATATATAATCCCAATAAATTCCTCCTCTCAAGGGCACATTTGAAAACTGATATTTGAAAATAGCTCCTGATAGATTGCATAGTTAGATGGAGCTGAGACAAACAACCTAATTCAAAGCAAATTAGTTCAGCACCCAGTGCTATAGTTTTATACAGCAAAGCAGTGTAAATTGCATTGTCAAAATCAGTCACCTTCATGTCTGCTGCACACCTAACAAGCAACCATTTTGCCTGATTAGTCGTTTTACCCATCAGTTATTTTTCCCTCAATCGGTTACCCATTTTAAAGGCATAAAAGTTTGTTATTGAAAAGAATCTGGAACAGGGGTGCAAGGAAGCAGCCAAAAGGAACATTAAAAAAAGTCATCACATTACATTTCAGATCATTTAGGGACCTGTTTGTGTTACTCAATGAATAACCAAAGCTGTTTCCAAATACCTTCGAAAAGTATAATCCATGATAAAGCTACTTATTCATCCAACTACAGTGAATAAACAAATATGAAACAGATCAAACTATATTTGTATCACTTGCAACAGTACCTGGGCCACATTTTCTAATGTAAGCAGCTTCTGACAGCCCTATGATAATAATTCCCTTTGATTATTTTGCAGGAGTCCAGTGTCTCCGAATCATCTAAAGTTCAGGTGGGATGTAGTTTGGGAACAATTTTACACCAAAAATCAAAGCTGGTTTGGTAATGATCACTCCCCCACTCTCAAACTTCAAGATGACCTTATTCAACTGATCATGAACCAGGAAGTATTTAAAAACTTTGTTTTTAAAATGCTTAACAAAATGTTCCATGATTGACTTAGGTAGAGATTGTAATGCTTGCTTAATAGGAAATACAAAATTGTGTATTTCAATCAGCTTATATCCCTCACAAATGTGTAACTCAATTTTAAATAACTGCTCATAATTTTTTAAAAAAATTAAAACTTAGCAAGTTGTTTCTTTGTTATACTGGGGTACAGTGATTTATTTTTTCTCTATGGTATTTTCTGCATATGATTAAAAATGTGTTAAAATTTTAATATTTTTAAATGAATTTATTATTTCTGGAAATAAAAGATGCAGCTTAATTTTATTTTGTTCTTTGATGAATACTTAAAATTGAGCATGATTAGTGGGAATTCCAAAGAGACATTAGTGCACACTGAGCAACATGGTTGGTTTTGCGTGTGGAGTTGTTGGTCCTGAACTGTTTGTTTAATTAACCTTGTGCCAATTCAATAAGCACTGGATGCCATTCACTTTCAAAATTCCCTAAGTCTGTCTCACACCAAGATTACCTAAGTATTACAGTTGAGTACAAACACCAGGCTAGGATAACTATTTAATTTTGTATGTTGTATTAAATTTTTCTGATTAACATTGGCTTTAAGTAATCAAGGTAATTACATCCTATAATAAATTTTAACTGATTCATAGGTTTAACAGAAACATAGAATATAGTACGTTATTCCAACTTCGGTTAAAAATCCCAGAAAATCCAAAAGAATATCAAGGAAAGAGATGTAACTTGGCTTATTCAGTTATTTAAGCCATTGGCCTACTGAATCACATGGTATTCAAAAGAGCAACACTGAACCGGAAGTTGAAACTCTATGAGTATTAAAAAAATTTTAACCACTGTAGATGAAATGGTATTCAGCAGCATAATGTGGCCATTTTAGAATATTTAACAAGGCAATGGAACAGCATTCCTATTGACTAGTTGTTTACAACACCCATAATATATGCACAGGAAAATGCTCTACATTTTAAATGCCACTGAAACATCCCTCTATTTATTGTATTTTCTGATACAATTTTACAAATTACCATGCAACTGAATATTAGCAGGCAGAATATATAACAATTGAAACCTACACCAATGATATTAGACATTAATTTCCACATGACAGATACCCTTTTAAAATACTTGGTCACAGTTTATAGGTACAAGTAAAATTTTTGGAATTATGTTTTTGCGCAAATGTCAGTGGTTAATGTGTGCCACACAAGTCAAGCGGCTGCCACAGAACAACACACATTGATTAAATTCACTGCTCATTGTAGAGGCCATTGGTTGAATTTGATTATTTGATTCAAGATTACAACTTGGAACATTTTGCAATTGAAACAATAAGATGCATGATTCTGCAATTAACTGAAATGTGGAAAAGGGATGAGCTTTAAAACAGGTGGACCTACTAATATTCCAAGTAAAAAGTCTTTCGGACAGATTGTGGAGAAAAAATAGGAGTGAAATCAGGTGAAAGCAACAACATTTCAGTCACAATTACAAACCTGGTGCAACTAAAATGGGAGTTATCATTTGTAATACTATATACTAATTGTTGATATTTAATCATAACCAGATAAGCTTTTGTGGGAAAATCGTAAACAAAACATTAAGGAAAGCAGTACAGAGCCCATTTTGGATTGGAAAATTTAAAAGGCTTGCTTTTTTTTGATGGCGCTGTGCAGACAAGGCAACCCTGAAAAACGCTAATAGCCATGATTAATGAGAATGGGCTAGAGGGGAGCTGGGACACAGCCGACACATATATCATTCCTTCCTATCAGCTTCTCCCGCTCTCTGCCTCTTTCAACGAGCAACAAGGCACCAAGGTACTTTAAAATAATAAAGGACACTATTTTGGCCACACTATGCTGGATGTAAAATAATTACACCAAAATGTGACAAGAATGGCCAAAAGAACAAGAAAACAAAGTGAAATATAATTGAGTGACATTCAAGGGAATATGCACAGGCTGTAATCATTCAAGTTTTCAGCAACTTGACTCTTCACATGCTGAAGCCACATTTTCAAGGTCTTATCTGCCATATGGTTCCCTGTTTGGATGATTTATTAGGTGCGGAAAGTGCACTGATAAATTTTACTGCGTTTCCCTGCATAGGCAACCTATGGTGTCAATAACGAAGCTCGGAACGCTTTAATGAAAACTGTAAGCACCAAAGGGTAACCATTTATTTATGAGTAGCTATAATATTACTGGTGCAAAATTTATCTTCCCTTCTCACGCACACTGCAGAAACCAAATCTGGTCACTGAGAGGAAGAACATATCCATATGTCAGCTACAAAGTAACACCGCCTCTTTGCACTGTAACTGAGCATTACGGATACTTGAAGCAGATTACAATGTTCAGAATTTGCACAGAGCCAGGCCAGCAGGTACAGCCCATCAAGCTGTTAGGCACGGAGAGAGAGAGAGAGAGAGAGAGAGAGAGAGAGAGAGAGAGAGAGAGAGAAATGCTTGACACCTGCATTCCTTGCTTTAGAACAAAGCTTTAATTTAGGGCGTCACGGCAGTGTAGTGGTTAGTGCGATACTATTATTCTGGAGTTTGGAGTTCAGTTCCAGCGTTCTCTGTAAGGAGTTTGCACGTTCTCCCTGAGAGCACGTGGGTTTCCTCCGGATGTTCCAGTTTCCTCCAACGATCCAAAGTAGCTAAATTGTTCATTGTAAATTACCCTGTGATTAGGTTAGTGTTAAATAGGTAGGTTGCTGGGTGGTGCAGCTAATGGGGCCGGAAAGGCTACTCTGTATTGTATCGCTAAATAAATGAGTAAGTAATAAATTTTAAGTCTCTTGTTTCCAAATACCGAAAAAAGCAATATTGAAAGCACAAGTCACTGAATAATCAGAAACAGAATCCCACTGAAACACTTTTTTGTCAGTTTCTTTTCCATAAACATGCACAGTAGAATCTTGATACATAGACTTCCAAGAAAATGGTACATAAAGAAGCTTAAGCATATTTACTTGCTTTATAGCTCCAGCTAATATGTGGTGAGGATACCTAAAGAGTGTCCAGAGGAGGGCACAAGAATGGTCCTGGGAGTGAAAGGGTTAATGTGTGAGGAGCGTTTGATGGCTCTGGGCCTGTACTCACTGGAGTTTAGAAGAATAGGGGAGCCTTCATTAAAACCTATTGAATATTGAAAGGCCTAGATAGAGTGGATTTGGAGAGGATGCCTCCTACAGTGGGGAAGACCAGAGGGCACAGCCTCAGAATTGAAGGACATCTCTTTAGAATATAGATAAGGAGAAATTTCTTCAGTCAAAGGGTTGTGAATCTGTGGCATTCATTTACTGGCACTGACAGCTATGGAGGCCAAGTCATTGGGGTGTATTTAAACTGGAAGTTGATAGGTTCTTGATTAGTAAGGGTGTGAAAGGTTATGGGGAGAAGGCAGGAGAATGGGTTGGAGAGGGATCATAGCCATGTTTGAACAGTGGAGCACACTCAAAGAGCGAAAGGGCCTCCTCTGCTCCTATGTCTTATGGTCTTAAATGTAAAAATTGACAGCGCAGATAATAGCCCAAATAACAAGAAAACAAAGCGAAATATAATTGAGTAACATCCAAGAGAATATATACAGGCTGTAATCATTCAAATTTCCAACATGTTATCTCACATATAGAAGCAAATTTTAGGAAAGGATTTATCACATCAGGATATGATCAGCATTTGAGAAAAAATGCCAAATAGTTATCGAATATAGATGCATCTTGCAAAGCTGAAAACACGTGGTACATAAAACGATCTTTTCACCTTGTTCAATGTACAAGTGGCACTTAGGTTCATTTGAGTGAGGGCTCATTCCCATCAACCTTGTCTGTCTGCTACCCTTGGCCTGACCCTATTGCACAGCTCTCCAGAGATGCGTGAGAACAGTTTTATAGACAAAATTTACTAGTAAAGGCCGAAGCCTCTGTCATAGCTATTTAATAAGTCTAGTTTATGGTCAGAAATAGGTGAACATTTCAACAATTCCATTTGACAACTGTATGCTTTATTTGAGCTTCGTACAAGAAGTGGTCAATTTAATATTGATACAATCTTTCAAAAGTATTGACTTAAATCAATCTTATTGGTAAGTTACAATTCAACATTTCCAAACAAAAAATATGGACGTGCTTTTCAATCACGATTAAATCACAGCCAGAGAATGTATATATCCAAGGGAGGCAATATCATAACTACAAGAAATATTTCATATATACAGCTTTTCAATTTTTTTTGGATTTATTATATCTATTCAAATAGATTTGTACCTAACAGTCACAGAGTAGTTGCTTCCCACCAGAGTTTTAATATCTCCTGCCAGTTATTTTGAAATGTGAAGCAATGCATTGTAAAATAATGACAGAGTAGGAAATAAAAATGCAATAATTTTAAAGTACCCCAATTATTTAAAAAGCAATGGAATTCATAGTTCTTTAGTGTACTAATTTCCTTCTTAGTTAGTTCTACTCAAAACTTTGGCTGATTACTAAGATTAATATCAGAGTCATGAAGCCCTTTGGCTCAACTCGGCCCTGTTTATGAAGAGGCTCATCTTAAGCAGTCCCATACGTCCATGTTTTTCTCATTCCTCTACACCGGGCATCCCCACCCTGGATCCTTTGACCCCCTCGGTTAATGGCAAGGTTGGGAGCCCCTGCTCTAAACTGAGATATAAAGTGCAACACGGGAAATTGTGAAGTGGTTCACTTTGGAAGAACAAATTTGCAGGCAGAATACAGGGTTAATGGCAGTGTGGAGGAGCAGAGGGATCTTAGGGTGCACCCCCATATGATCCCTCAAAGCTGCCATGCAAGACGTCAAGGTGGTTAAGAAGGTGTATGATGTGTTGCCCTTCATTAGTCATGGGATTGAGTTCAAGAGCCTTGAGGTAAAGCCGCAGCTCTGTAAAACCCCAATTGAAATAGTGCCTTCATTTCTGGTTGCCTCATTGTACAAAGGATGGGCAAGCTTTAAAGAAGAGATTTACCAGTGTGCTGTCCCAATGAGAGAGCATGTCTCATAAGGATAGATTGAATGAGTGAAGGCTTTGCTCTTTGAAGTGAAGGAGCATGAGAGGTGACTTGCTAGAGGTATACAAGATAATAAGAGGCATATTTTAAATGGACAAGAGAGGGGGCATAACTTGAAAGTGATCGAAGGAAGGTATGGGAAGATGTCAAAGGTTTATTTTCCCCCATACAGAGAGTGGTGGCTGCATTGAACACACTGCTAGAGGCAGGTAGATTAGGGGCCTCTTTGATAAGCACATGGATAGTAGCAAAATGGCTATGTTAGAGTAAATTAAAAAGTTTGGCACAACATCATGAGCCAAAGCCTGTGTGGTGCTGTAACGTTACATGTTCTATGTTGATCCTTTCCAATCCATATAGCTGTCCAAATCTCTCTTGCATTCAGAATGGGAAATTTGTAGAAAACAAATTTCTGTTTCAATAATTCTTTCCATGGAGTGTCCCAATTAATTATTTTGTTATGGTCGTTGTTCCCTTGACCAGGCGACTGTCGGCTGTTCAGCTGACCCTATGATGGCTTCAGTTTTGGACTTGCCTGTTTTGAGTTTCCATGTGGTAGCAAGCGTCACAAGCAGCGTGTCATCTTCTAGCTCACTCACAATCCACTTCAACAACCACAAATCACATGCTCAGCCCCAACATTGCTTTCCACACAGAAATATTACATGACGCCACTTCATCAAGCCAAGCTGTGACACTCACCATCTTTATTTAACCATCTTCAGAAAAACAAAGTAAAACCAAGAGTTAAGGTGACCCTCACCGAGAGAATCTCATATCTCTGTGCTAGTACTAATCTCAACAGCGGAAAACTGAAATTGTATGGGCTGCTGGCATTCATTTCAAGTGTACAGGTGTCCCTTTAAACTCAGCCATATGTCCTACTACCAGAACCCAAATCTCTCTAACAGTAATTCAAATCCTCCTGGTGGTGACTGATACTGTTTCTCTAGCCATCACATCCACATTACATACAGAGAAGCTATCCGTTTGAACGATAGCTTAGACCAGTAGTCCCCAACCAGCAGGCCACAAAGCATGCACTACCGGGCCACGGCCCAGTGGTTGCAGGCCACTGTCTTAGACCTCCCCATCCATTCATAAAACTCCAAGGCACAGTGGCATAGTAGTTAGTGCAATGCTTTGCGGTGCCAGTGTTTGGGGTTTAATTCCTACCACTGCGTGAAAGGAGCTTGTACATTCTTCCCACGACCATGTGGGTTTCCTCCGGGTGCATTGGTTTCCTCCAACATTCCAAAGCCATATGGGTTAGGGTTACGTTTAATAAGTTGTGGGTATGCTATGCTGGTGACAGAAGCATGGTGACATGTTCAAGCTGCCGGCCAGCACACCGTCGGGCGGTGTTGGTCTTTGACGTAAACAATCATTTTCACTGAATGTTTTGATCTGCGTGTGACAAATAAAGCTAATCGTTATCTCTAAAACCAACTGCCTGGGAAAGCCCTGTAGCAGATAATGGTTTGGAAGGAAGCGTGGAAAGCAACCATCGAGAACAGGGGTTCCCAACCTTTTGTATGCCAAATACCATTATGCAAGGGGTCCGTGGACACCAGGTTGGGAACCCCTGATCTAGACTAAACATCTAAATTCTGACCAAATAACAGAACCTTCAATAAAGAGACATAGAAACATAGAAACATAGAAAATAGGTGCAGGAGTAGACCATTTGGCCCTTCAAGCCTGCACCGCCATTCAGTATGATCATGGCTGATCATCCACCTCAGAACCCTGTACCTGCTTTCTCTCCATACCCCCTGATCCCTTTAGCCACAAGGGCCATATCTAGCTTCCTCTTAAATATGGCCAATATGGCCTCAACTGAGACATGGAAGATTCTCTATTGGATTGGATCTCAAACACAGCGACAGTGGTCACTTGTTAGACAAATTATGTTTTGGGAGTTCCACAGAGTGTTAGAGTGACAAACTATGAAACAAAGCACACTGCCCTCCTTACACATTTGACAGTGAATACATTAGACTGGTGAGCAAAACCTAAAAATGTTCCTCTAATCCATGTCTTGGGGGTATTAATAAGCAAGCATGAGAGAATGGGTTAGAGAGGAAAGGGATCGATGGGAACCCTCTCTGAGCCAGCAAAGACTTGGTAGACTGTTCGACTTTCTAAGGAAATTAAATAATTGTCTCAATTATTTGTCTCATTTGTCCAAGTCAAGTTCACTGATGACACGACAGTGGTGGGACTCATCACCAGCAATGATGGGCCAGCCTATAGAAAGGAGGTGAAAGAGCTTGAGGTCTCGTGCCAGGCAGAAAACCTCTTCCTTAATGTCAACAAGACAAAAGACATGGTTATCAACTTCAGGAAAACTCGCACTATTTACACCCACTTCGGCAGCACAACAGTGGAAACTGCAAGCAGTTTCGAACTCCCAGGAGTGCACATATCACACAACCTCTTATGGTCCCAGAACACATCCTACACAATCAGGAAAGCTCACCAAAGCCTCTACTTTCTGAGGAGGCTGAAGAGAGCTAGACTATGCACATCTATACTCAAGTTATTCAATGGATGCGCAGTAGAGAACATCCTAACAAGCTGCGTCATTGCGTGGTATAGAAACAGCACTGCAGTGGAGAGGAAGGCCCTACAACGACTAGACAGAACTGCCAAATTCATCACTGGCACCAACTGATCCACCATCAAGGACGTATGTATAGAAAGGTGCCAGAAAAGGGCAAGTAACATCATGAAGGATCCCACCCAACTTGCTCATGGACTGTTTGTCGCACTCCCATCAGGGTGGAGGCTACATAGCAACCACATCAGGACCACCAGACTCAAAAAAATTACTTTTCCCAAACAGTAAGGCTGATCAACGCCTCCACCCACTAACCCCTCCCATGCCCCCAACCACCATTACTTTATTATTTCTTTCAATCATCTTATTTATGAGAAACTCCTGTGCCTAATGACACATTATGAATATACAATCAGTTATGTATTTCAGCTATCATATGTATTTATATTACAACCCTTCAGTGTCTCGGCCCGAAACGTCAACAGCGCTTCTCACTATAGATGCTGCCTGGCCTGCTGTGTTCCACCAGCATTTTTTGTGTGTGTTGTTGTTTGAATTTCCAGCATCTGCAGATTTCCTCGTGTTTGATATGTATTTATATTCACTGTTTTATTATTATTATTGTGTTATTTATCTTCTGTGAGTTTTTTTGTGCTGCATCAGATCTGGAGAACAACTATTTCGTTCTTCTTTACACTTTAACGTTATGAAGAAATAAAAATCTTTAAAAAACGTGAATAAACAACTGCACAAGAGATTCTGCAGCTGCTGGGGACCCAGACTAACGCGCCCAAAATGCTGGAGGAACTCAGCAGGTCAGGCCGCATCTGTGGAGATGTATAAACAGTCAAAGTTTCAGGCCGAGAAGAGTGGACAAAGAGAATGATGGTGTCTTTTTGAACAAAAACGGCGCACGTAGTTGTGCATTTGATTAAATAAATCTGAAACAATTATCCCTAGGACTAGAAATTGATATGTAGCAAGTGGTTGGGTTATTTGAGATGCTGGAGAAATGTATAATGCAGATTGGCTTAGGATGGGTGATGAAAATAGAACAGAGTTATGACAAAAACAAGGATGTCTGCAAACTAGAAAGGAGTCCTGATGTAGGCTTCTTGGCCTGAAACGTTGACTGTTTACTCCTCTCCATAGATGCTGCCTGCCTTGCTGAGTTGCTCCAGCCTCTTGTGTGCTCAAGCTTTCCAGCATCGGCAGAATCTTGTGTTTATGAACAAGAGGCATTCTTCAGAAATTGAAATATTCCAGCAAGGCTGCATGCCCATGGTTTTCTGATGATGAACAATGGTGCATCCATGCCAAACTCAATTACTTTAAATGCATGCAAGAACTAAGTACATTCTCTTCACTTGGTCCACATATTGAACTGATCAGAACTAACTTCAGATAGCACTGCCCTGCAGATGAGAATGCAAATCACAATGCACCCATGCCACATCCAGTGGAGACTCATCAGGCTAATGTGTGTTACAATGAATAATTGTGTATTTCAGTTATGGTTCTGCAATAATTCATACAGTCAATTATTTTTATTGGTCTATTATATTAGGACTTAAAAATTGCTCATAAATGTGAAATGGGTTGACTAGATTATTGCCTGGCCTTTCTATTTTAAGGAACTAGTATCAAGACAGCTTAAGTGTAAATTTTACCTATTAAGAATCAGAGTCATTGAGTACTACAGCACAGAAATGGTCCCTTCAGCCCATCTAGTCTGTACTGAACTGGTATCCTACCTATCCCCAACATCCTGCACCTGGACCATAGCCCTTCATACCCCTCCAATCCACGCACTTTTCCACATACTATCTAACGTACTGACTAGATTGCACGACCTCGGCTTGCTGAGGGAATTGGGCCTGCAGTCCTCGGAGTCGCCTGATGCCGGTGGCCGGAGGTGGGGATGTAGTAAGCGGTGTGCGAGGAAGCGGAAGTGAGGCGAACTGGCAGGAGTCCATGCCAGGAGAAAAGTAAGCCTTAGCCGGCCGGCTCTCCCGTCCATTCTGCCCTCCACTGTCTGCTTGCTGAGGGAATTGGGCCTGCAATCCTCAGAGTCGTCTGATGCCGGTGGCCAGAGGTGGGAACATCATAAGTTGTGTGTGAGGAAGCGGAAGCGAGACAAGTGGGCAGGAGTCTGTGCCAGGAAAAAAGCAAACCTCAGCCAGCTGCTCTCCCATCCATTCTGCTCTCCAATGGACATTAAATTGGACTACATCTGTGGCAATGAAATACTCGGCGGGAGTACAGAAATGGATGGAATCCCGGACGCCGCCATTCAGCTGATTATTTATGCAACAGATTTTCCCCCAAGCCATCGGATTACCAACCTACTGACCTCTGCTGTGCCTATTGTCATGTTTATTATTTATTGTAATGCCTGCACTGTTCTGTGTATTTTATGCAGTCCTGGGTAGGTCTGTCGTCTAGTGTAGTTTTTGTATTGGTTTACGTAGTTCAGTGAGGTTTTTGTATTGTTCATGTAGCACCATGGTCCTGAAAAACATTGTCTCATTTTTACTATGTACTGTACCAGCAGTTACGGTCGAAATGACAATAAAAAGTGACTTGACGACTTATCCAAACTTCTCTTAAAAGTTGCAATTCAGCCCACATCCATCACTTTTACTGGCAGTTCTTTCCACACTTGCACCATGTTCTGAGTGAAGAATCTCCTCCTCAAGTTCCTGTTAAACATTTCACCTTTCACCTTTCGCCCTTGACTTACTAAAGTCTTACTCAACCTCGGTGGAAAATGCCTCTGCTTACATTTTCCCCTATCTATACCCTCAATTTTGTGTACCTTTATCAAATTTCACTTCATTCTCATATGGTGTAAGGAATAAAGTCCTAACCTACCCACTCTTTCCCTATAAACTCAGATGCTCAGGTCCCAGCAACATCCTTGTAAACATTTGTTTGTGAAATTATTTAGCTTATTTCAATACCTCTTCAAATAGATTCTATTCACAGCGCTCAAAATTTTCCCGTACGAACCCTTACCACACAGAGTTCCACAGTTCAAGACAGCATCTGCCTCAGTGGACATTCTGGAGATGTAAGGTGTTGCATCAAATAAGTTATATAATCTGAGGCCAAACCAACCAGTAGTTAATGTCCTTGCATGTGAAGTAACCATAAGACCATAAAACACAGAAGCAGAATTAGGCCTTTTGGCCCAACTGCCCTTCATCTCTGCCCAAATATCGACTCTATCTTCTTCTCCATAGATGCTATTTGACCTGCTGAGTTCCTCCAGCATTTTAGTATGCGTTACTAAGCACAGTAAATACTCAGCAAGTCAGGTAGAGTGCGTGGAGACAGTAGTAAGGTTAACATTTCAGATCAATGAACCTTGAAGCAGTTTAGCACTTCTCTTTCCCAGTTCTGACAAAAGCTCCCAGATCTGAAATGTTAAATCTGTTTCTCTCTCCACAGATGCTGTCTGGCCTGCTGTATATTGTTATGTTTTATTTCAGATTTGCAGCATCTACAGCTTTTTAAAAATTTTCATTTGAGATTTTCAATATCTGACGTACTTGAAATGAAGATTTAAATGTACACATACAGTTAGCATAGAAGGCTAAAAATCATAAATAAATACTATTTAGTTTTATGTTTTTTAAATCCATTATTTATTTGAGAGGATTACAGCTCACAAGAAATTTATAATTAGGTTTTTTGTGTAAGAATTTACGAAGCTGTAATTATGGTTTATTAAAACCTCAGAGCTTAATCAATACTATTCAAGAATTCTGACAAGAATCACCCATAAATCCCTTATGTTTGTCTTGAATGAACCAATTTCCTTTGACACTATGGAGAGCGCTGGCGGCATAATCAGCAGGTACAAATGCGTGTACATCCTCAAGTTACTGTCAGTTTGAAAGTGCTGTACATTAATAGTTTTATGATCATTACAGCCAGAAAATATGACATAGTTGATGTCAACTTTGTTTTTCTCCTGAGGTGCTACCTCATCTTCAAGATACTTCCAAATTATTTCTTCACTTAGGTGTAGAGCTACAATTAACAGGGCATTGTAGGAATGCATTTCTCCCTGGGCTGACCTACCATTTAATATCACCATCTGGTTAATTCAAAAATCTGTGCACTTTAAGCCTTTGAGCTGCAAACATTTGTATTATTAAATATAAATGTTTCATAATTCTTTATCATGAGGACTTTTTTTAATATACTGTGGTTTCCCCTCAACAGTTTTGTGCTTTTATGCATACTTGTCTGATCAAGTACTTCAAATGAACAGCACTACACTCCTTGTACAAGCTATTTATTAGGTTGTATTTACACCCAAATGATCCTAGGCATCCTTGGAACAGCAGCAGTGTGTCATTTGCCAGGGTCCAATACAAGTTGACAACCCAAGTTCAAAGTCGAAACCACAGCAACCAGTATGCGCAGTCCA
The DNA here is from genome assembly GCF_048418815.1 of Hemitrygon akajei. Classification (NCBI taxonomy): domain Eukaryota; kingdom Metazoa; phylum Chordata; class Chondrichthyes; order Myliobatiformes; family Dasyatidae; genus Hemitrygon; species Hemitrygon akajei. The sequence goes on along the minus strand of NC_133144.1, from coordinate 53,397,122 downwards.
GAAAATTCAGTCCTCTTGCGGCAGCTGGTAAAACTCCATCTTCCCCAGACTATCCTGGTGCAATTCTAGAGCAACACACACAAATTGCTAGAGGAATTCTTTTTGACTAGTTCAATTCTAGACTATCATAGAGAGCATCCTCACAACAGCCACTTCTGTCTGATTTGGTGTGGCATTCTCTCATAATATATGAAAACTACAGTTAACTGTCAGGACAGCAGAAGCCATTATTATTCAAGTTTATTATTTAACCATTCACATGCATACAGCTAAATGAAATAATGTTGTTCTACGACCAAGGTACAAAGGAGTACATATTATCACATATAGTACATAAAATAAAAGTAGCTGCAGTCTAACATCTCTGCAGGTCTTATATGTGTCCAAGTCGAAGAAGGGAGGCAGGAAAAATCATGGCAGACACTATCCACCTTGCAAGCTGCTTTTTCCAAAAGCTTCTTTCTAGAAAGTGTCCTAGGGCTCTTGAAACAAAAAACAATCATGCCATCTTGCTCCAGGCAGTTATTCTGAACAATCTTCTAGTCAGCCCCCACTCCTTCAATCTACTACCTCGGTCACTGCACTATAAACATTTTAAACTACTTTTTACAATGCTGTTTACATCATAAACAAATGCTAGTATTTTTGTATTTTTCACATTTATTCCAACCTCTAACTTTATTTTTATATAATTATTCAGTCTTTATAGTTGTTAGACCATAAGATATAGGAGCAGGAGTAGGCCATTCAGCCCATCAAGTGCTTTGCCATTCAATCAGGGGCTGATCCAAATTTTCCAGTCATCCCCATTCCCCTGCCTTCTCCCCATACCCTTATAAGACCATAGTTGAATGCTGTTTTTGTGGCATGTTATATCAACAAACCCCAGCAAATTCCCAATACATGTAAATGCACTATATATGGCAAATAAAGTAGATTATTGATCCTGACAAATTTTACTCTCAAACTAACAGCAGGAACTGAGGGACTGATTTCAAGTAAGGGTAGACATGGGTCCACAAACAGTGACTTGGAACACCTTAATTAATATTGTGGAAAAGATTCAGTGAAGTCTACAAAAATAACCTCAGTCACCAATGTGATTATTACACCAGTAACCATGCAAATATGAGTTCTTGTGGACACAATGTAAAGTCAGAATGGAAGTTCAAATGCAGCTGAAGAGAGATTTTCCCAATCCTGATGAAGGATCTCAGCCAAAATCGTTGATTGTTTATTCCTTTCCAAAGATGCTACATGACCTGCCAAGGTTCTCCAGCATTTTGTGTGATTTTCTAGATCTCCAGCATCTACAGAAACTCTTGTGTTTAGGATTTCTCTAGTTGTCAGATTCAGTGAGAATAGTCAAATAGACAGCAATCATCTTCAGTTCCAGTCACCTCTCTCTAACAATCAACTTCACAACAGACTGCTTTTTATATAAATAACACTTCCTCGCTGTGAAGTATTAGAACAGATTACACCAGGTTACAGATGCAAATACCAAATGCATCATCTGATGAAATACAAGATAGTCAATGGATTAATACTCCATTGTAGCAAAATTCCATAAAATATTTGCCAAATACATTTCTATTCTGCAATTCAGCCGTCAAACTATAAGGCACTAAATGCTTGTGCATGTTGATGTTTGGAACCCACCTTCCAAGACATCATTAATGGAAGCACGAGGAAGACTTGTTTTGCAATTACCAACATGGGCCCCTGATAATCACAGTCCATGATGGGATTCATAAGACTTGGTGCCAAGAAATTTACCATTGTGTTCAATGTTCCAGCACAACCTTAGACACCTGAGGAAAACAGTCATTGAAAAATGCTATCTCATATCCAAGACCAAGCTCAAATAAGTTGCTGGGGAACTCAGTGAGTCAGGCAGTATCTATGTAGAGAAATGGACATTTGATACTTCAGATTGAGACCTTTCATTCAGACCAATCCAGATAAAGGGTACAGACCTGAAACATCAATCATCCATTTCCCTCCACAGATGCTGCCTGACCCACTAAGTTCCTAATTTCCCACTAAGTTGTTTATTGCTCCAGATTCCAGCGTCTGCAGTGTCTTTCATTTCAACAAAGCTTACAGTCAACAACACAGTAGTGATCCCTGCCTTTCTGTATGGTTGTGACACAGACACAAACTAGAGCAGACATCTCAAGCATTGAACCAACAACAAGATCATCTTGGAAGTCTTCCCAATCCATTGACAGTTGTGTTGCAACAATGTTGACATCACCTCCCAACCAACATCTCCACCATAAGAGAACCCTCACCATATTCAATTGGGCCCAATGGGCAGATTATAACATTTTCATAAGTGACACCAGAGTATCAAAATGGCCACTCTATGACAAACTCTACCATTGGAAGAGATTAATAAGCAGCCAGAAGAAAAGGGTAAAGGATTCTGAAAACCACTAAAATGTGTAACATCTGACAAATTTTTGGGAATCTCTGACCTTCCTGAAAAACATTCAATCATGTCTGTGAGACAGGACTTTCCCCATTCAAAACTATGCTGACCATTGCTAGTAACTCTATGCTTTACCAAACACAGGTTAATACTGTCCTGAAGATTTGTCTCCAATAACTTTACTTCACAGCCTGGTATGGAACCTCCAATGCACAGTATTGCAAGAAGCTGCAGAGGGTTGTAGACTTAGCCAGCTCCATCATGGGCACAATCCTCCACTCTTCAAGGACATCTTCAAGAGGCAATGCCTCAGGAAGGCAGCATCCAACATTAAGGACCCTCAGCATCCAGAACATCCCTTCTTTGTGTTACCATCATTGGGAAGGAGATACAGGAATCCGAACACCCACACACAAAGCTTTAAGTAAAACATATTCTCATCACCATCAGATTTCTGAACAGTTCATGAATGTTAACTAATTATTTGTCTTTTGTTCTATTTATTTGTTTTGTAACTTGTAGCAATTTTTAAAACAATAAACTTCATGACAGACATTAGCAGTAATAAGCCTGATTCAGATTCCATACCACTGGTCACCAGCCTATAGTTTGCTGGATTGTCCCTGCTGCCCTTCTTAAATTAAGGAACAGCATTGGCTATTTTCCAGTCTCCTGGCACCTCACCCGGAGCTAAAGAGGATATAAAAATCTCTGTTAAAGGATCAGCAATCTGCTCCCCTGCCACCCTCCAATCATGGAATCGACACTACCAGTCCCTTGGAGAATTATCCACATTAAGAATTTCAGCCCGAAACATTGACTGCTTATTTCCCTCCATAGATGCTGGCAGACTTGCTGACTTTTACTAGCATGTCGTGTGTGTTGGATTGACTCACACTTTACCCCTCTGGAATGTATGAGATTGAGGGGGTGATCTGACAGAAGTATATAAGATCACAAGGGCTAGAAACAGGGTGAAACCATACAGTCTTTTTTTTCTCAGAAAGGGGATGCTAAAAACAAGAGGGCGTAGGTTGAACATTAGAGGGAAGAGATCTAAAAGAGACATCACGGACAATGAGTGTTACATATTAGAAATGAGTGCAAAAATGGTGGTTGTGGTGGGCACATTAGCAACATTTAAAAGGTTCCTAGCTAAGTACATGAAGAGGAGAAGAATAGACAGCTTTCGGTCAAACACAAGAAAGTGGAACTAGCTCATCCGGCTACACAGTCAGCATAGACAAATCGGGCCAAAGGACCTGTTTCTCTTCTGTAGCACTGTGACAAGAACATGCTAGTCCTGAGCTCTAACTAGCTGGCCTTTAATAGACTCTCCCTTGTGAGATGTGTATCTACCCCTAAGCAGATGTTCCCAATCTACTTTTCCCTAAAGATAGAATCTTGGAGCGGATGCAGTATATGTGGCCCCTCCCCTCAAAGTATCGCAGACAAAAAAAAAATTCAAACTATGACATGTAAGAACTCCATTGTTAAATTATTGCCCCGTTAATTCTATTCACTTTCAACAAAACAGCTTCATAAAAACAAAACCATTGCAGTAGTATGCTCATGAAAATTTTATTCAAATGAGTATCTTCATTAAATGAATGTGCTGGTATGTTTAATTATCATTTTTTTAAAAAATAATTTACTCGGCATTAAATTCAATCAGTTAAATGCTTTTAAATGTGTTTATGAGAATTGTTTACATAAATATTTGTTATCAATATGCACAGAACTCTGTATGTCCTTGTCATTTAATTATAATGCATTTTTACTGCAGACAAAGCAAAAGTATGCATTATTTTAATTGCAGCTTTTTCATTCTCGATTTTAGCAATAGCCCAGTCAAGCCATGAGAGAGGGAACTCAAAAGTCTGCAAGGTTCACTACCAATGGTAATGTCATTTCTTGTTTTGCAAGGTATCTCACACTGCAACTTTTGAAAGGCCTTCAAAATGGTCAGATTGAGTACAGAAGCTTGTTTATTTTGCTGTTCAGTCCTCATTAACAAATAACCTGCTGAAGCTTGGTTACAAATCTAACCTGGAAATCCAGCTGTTTAATACAGAAAGGCACAAAATGGTGTGGTGGGACTATGTAGACAGAACATATAGCATAACAGCACAGTACAGGCCCTTTGGCCCAGGATGTTGTGGCAACCTTTTAAACTACTGTTTGATAAACCTAACTCTTCCCTCCTATATAGCCCTCCATTTTTCTATCATTAATGTGCTTATCTAAAAGTTTCCTAAATTTCCCTAATGTATCTGCCTCTACCACCACACTTAGGAGCATATTACATGCACTTACCACTCCATAAAAAACCTAGCTCTGATATCCCCATATATTTTCCTCCAATCACCTTAAAATAATGCCATTTCCACCCTGGGGAAAAAAGTTGTTGGCTATCCACTCAATCCAAGCCTTTTATCATTTTGTATACCTCTATCAAAGTCACCTCTCAATTTCCCTCACCCACTCAACCTGTCCTCATACGTCATGACCTCTAATCCAGGGCAGCATCCTAGTAAATCTCCTTTGTACCCTCTCTAAAGCTTCTATACCCTTTTTATAAGGAGGCGACCAGATACACCCTTCCTATAACGAGGCAACAAGACAGGGAGAATCAAAGTTTTCTAATACGTTATACTATTTATGTAATCCTGGAAGAACACACCTATCCTCCTTGAACTCAAACAAAATAGCCTCTCATCCCTTGTCCACTGAGATATAGAATCTAAATCTATGCAAAATATTACATGATCTGGTCCCATGTGCTACGGAAAATGTACTGTAATGGACAAGAAGGTTCTTCATCAGGTAGTTAAAACTACCCAATGTGTAACTGGTACCAGCCTATCCATAATCAAAGCTCAAAGCCAATTTATTATCAAAGTATATAAAGTCCATTTTCTTGTAGGCATTCACAAGGAACACAACAGGATCAATGAAAGTCCACACACAACTGGATGGACAAACAACCAATGTGCAAAAGACAACAAACTGTGCAAATACAAAAGAAAAGGGGAAAAAAATATCCTGCTCTCTGATTTACTGAATTGAACAAAAATAGTGTATCAAACTCACAAGGTGCTCACAAATCAGCATGCAGGAAGATTGAAAATCTGGCTGAGTGATGCCATAACATCAACCTCTTACTCAATGTGAGCATGATCATGGAGCTGATTATCGACTTCAGAAGGAGGAAACCAGAGGTCCATGAGCCAGTCAGTCCTTATTGTAGGATCAGGGGTTGAGAGGGTCATCAACTTTAAATTCCTCACAGTTATCATTTCCGAAGACCTGTCCTGGGCTCAGCACGTAATTGCATTTATGAAGAAAGCACAACAGCACCTCTACTTCCTTAGGAGCTTGCAAAGGTTCAGCACGGTATCTAAAACTTTGACAAAATTCTCTATCTCTATATGCTGGAGAGTATATTAACTGACTGCATCATGGCCTGGAATGGAAACAACAACCCCCTTGAATGGAAAATCCCACAAAAAGTAGTGGATATATTCTGGTCCATCACAGGTAAAGTCCTCCCCACCATTGAACACATCTACATGAAGTGTTGTCTTGCAAGAGAGCAGAATTTTTCATTTGGAACCCCATCCACCTAAGTCATGCTTTCTTCTCACTGCTGCCATCAGGAAGAAGGCACAGGAGCCTGAGGACTCACACCATCAGGTTCAGGAACAGCTAATACCCCTCAAGCATCAGGCTCCTGAACCAAAGGGGATAACTTCACTCAACTTCACTTGCCCCATCATTGAAATGTTCCCACAACCTATGGACTCACTTTCTAGGACTCTTCACATTCTCAATATTTATTGATTATTCATTTATTATTATTATTATTTTTTCTTTTTGTATTTTCACAGTTTGTTGTCTTTTGCACACTGGTTGAACATCCAAGTTAGTGCATCTTTCATTGATTCGGTTACATTTATTATTCTATTACCGACTTATTGAGTATGCCTGCAAGAAAATGAATCTCTCCAGGTTCTATATGGTGATATATATGTACTTGGTTAATAAATTTACTTTGAACTTTGAAGACAAACATTATATGGAATAAAATGCAATCAAATATACCAAATTCTATAAATGTAATCAACATTGCCTGGCATTAAGTAATCCTATAGTAGGCCAAATTTAAAAAGTAGGTTTTTAGAAGTGTTTTAAAACATCCCACAGTACTAGCCTGGCATATCCAGAGTATTCCAGATTTTTGGTGCATAAGAGCAAAAGCTTGCATCACTAGTTCTTATGAGCTTGGCTCCAGGAGCGCTAAGCAAACCAGTACTCGCAGATCTAAGATTATGATTGTGGATGTATGGGGATAGACTCTGCTAAATGTACGGTGGAGCTAGATTATACAACGCATTACATACAATTAAGAGTAATTATTAAGAAATTGATCCTAAAGGACACAAGCAACTAATGGAAGATGCCAAAACTGGTGAAATGTGCTCAGAGTTTCTTTTTTTTGTTTTTTGGTTAAGATTCTTGCTGCTACAGACAATTTATATCTTTCTTAAGCAGCACTGAAAAGAGTGCATGACAGCAGTCTAAATAGCTAAAAACAACAATATGTATCAATTTTTAAAGTCTTGAGATGTTATAAGAAATCAAACACCTACAATTTTCCTTAAGTGGAAGAACATAGTCTTAATAATATGATTAAGATGTGATTTGAAATTTAGCTCAGAGTTAATAATAATGCCAAAATTCTTTATATCTGGTTTGATTTATAAGGCCAGATAATGAAATTTATTTCTAGAATTCACACTTTTTTATTGCTATCAATGACCAAAACTTGAGATTTTTTCCTTATTTAGTTTAAGGAAATACAAACTCATCCATTCTGTAATGCTAGTAGTTTACTGGACCAAAGGGATGCATAAAAGCATGCAGACATGGTCAAGTTATTCAACTGTTGTTCAGTTAGAACTTTAAGATAGGGAAGAAATGTGATCCAAGTGACTTTGACCATGGAATGATTGCTGCTGTCAGAAAGGGTGGCTTGAATATCACAGAAACTACTGATCTCCTGGGATTTTCATGCACAACAGTCTCTAGAGCGTACAGAAAATGGCACGGAAAAACTAAAAAACATCCAGTGAGTGGTAGCTCTGTGGGCAAAAATGCCTTGTTAATGAGAGAGGTCAGAGAAGGATGGCCAGACTGGTTCAAACTGACAGGAAGGCGACAGTAACTCAGATAACCACAGGTTAGAACAATGGTGTGTGTGCAGAACAACACACATGTTGACACCTAAAGTTGTTGGGCTACAGCAGCAGAAGATCACACCGGGTTCTACACCTGTACCAAATAAAGTGGCCACTGAGTGTTAAATCAGTCTATGTATATAAACTAATCTTATGTATTTATACTTGTGCTTTTTATTGGGCTCTTTATGCTTACTGGGTTATTTTTATGCTGCTGCAAATCTGGAGTAACAAACATTTCATTCTCCCTTACACTGAAGAATGACACTAAACAATCTTGAATCTTGAATGAGTGTGCATTAATGAATTATTCCATCTTGCGAATGGAATTTTACACAAATGCATTAACCAGTAGTCTCTATGCAAAATCAGATAATATTTTAATCATATCATATCCAGATTTACTACAGAACTTTGGAATACCAGAGAAAGTTGGCTGATTTCTAGTTCACGTCATCATTTCACCATGGACACGAACTAGCTGTCAAACGCTATTCTGCTTTTCTTCGAAAAAGGGTCATGGTTATTATCACTGCACTCGATATCTCTGCCTTTCGTGGAAATAAAAGACTGAGTGATAAAGCTAAAATAATATTGAACATATCAAAAATTCTACTAATTAAATAGAGCGACAATTTAAAGAAAACTTGTCACATCAGGAAATAATGCTGTCACAAATACCTCTTACAACTAAAACATAAAAGACGGAGTACTATTTGAATTGTTTCAACGTGCATACTTCACATATGGTACTGTATGCAAACACAATAAATCCCATTACCAAAAGCTCCGCTCTACCCATTCCTGTGACATCTCCACTTACCTCCACCCATTTAATGTTTGACAAGAAAAGACCATGTTTAGAGCAAGCTTGACAAAGGTCATTCCATAACAATCACAAGAATGAAAACACCAAGGTTCGAAAGGGTCAACTACAATTGCCATCCACAAAGCAATGATCGCTGTCAATGCAAGTGTTGTAAAAAAAAACACAGTTCAGCTGCAGCTTAGCATTTGAGTAGTCTGTAATTCCAATTTTTATCCAGGTTTATTTTATAATAAATCACTTTTTTTAAAAATATCTTTAGAAGCTATGTACATAATCAGTTACTTCTAAGGATGTCTTTAGACATTATAATTATACATTATAATACAATGAGTAGACTAGTCATCCATAATTTTATTTACGAAGATGTAATGCCTGGAAACAATTGCACTATAAAGTTGCAAATTAATGAAGCATACAAAGCATTAAATTGCTCAAAACCTGCACAGAGTGGAAAAGTACCAATACTAAGCATTGCAAACACATTTAGGAACACAAGGCAAAAGAGATTCAAGATTCAAGATCGTTTAATGTCATTTCCAGTACAGAAGTGTTAAAGAGAATGAAATAATTATTACTCCAGATCTGATGCAAAAAAAATAATAAGATAAAAAAGCACAATAATAATAAAAATGCAATAAATACAAATACATAAGATAGCTTATATACATATGTAGATTGATTGTATATCCATAAAGTGACACTAGGTACAGGAGTGTCTGTACATAAGGTGATTCTGACAGGAAATGATAAAGTGGTGGTGCTGGGGATATGTTAGGGTGAATTAGTGGGTGGTGGTATTAATTAGTCATACTGTTTGGGGAGCGTAACTGTCTTTATAAGACCATAAGTCATAGGAGTAGAATTAGGCCATTTGGCTCATCGGGTCTGCACCACCATTTAATTATGGTTGATTCTTTTTTGTTCCTCCTCACTCCCCAGTCCCTAGCCTTCTCCCTGTAGCGTTTTATGCCATTTCCAATCAGGAACCTATCAATCACTGCCTTAAATACACCCAATGACCTGACCTCCACAGCTACCTGTGGTAATAAATTCCACAAATTCACCACCCTCTGACTAAAGAAATATCTCTGCATCTCTGTTTTAAATGGGTGCCTCTCTATCCTGAGGCTGTGCCCTCTTGTCTTAGACTCCCCCACCATGAGAAACATCCTTTCCACATCTACTCTGTCTAGGCCTTTCAACATTTGAAAAGTTTCAATGAAATCCTCCCTCATCCTTCTAAATTCCAGTGAGTACAGACCTGTAGCTATCAAATGTTCCTCATATGATAATCCTTTCATTCCTGGAATCATCTTTGTGAACCTCCTCTGGACCCTCTCCAATGCCAGCACATCTTTTCTTAGATCAGCAGCCCAGAACTGTTCACAATGCTCAAAGTGAGGCCTCACCAGTGCCTGATAAAACTTCAGCATCACATCCCTGCTCTTGTATTCTAGACCTTTTGAAATGAATGCTAACATTGCATTTTCCTTCCTCACCACCGACTCAACCTGCAAGTTAACCTTTAGGGTGTTCTGCGCAAGGACTCCCAAATCCCTTTACACCTCAGATTTTTGGATTTTCTCCCCATTTAGAAAATAGTCTGCACTTTTGTTTCTTCTACCAAAGTGCATGACCATCCATTTTCCAACATTCCATTTCATTTGCCACATTCTTGCCCATTCCCCAAATCTGTCTAAGTCCTTCTGCAGCACACTACTTCTTCAGTACTACCTGTCCCTCCACCGATTTTCATTTCATCTGCAAATCTGGCAACAAAGCCATCTATTCCATCATCTAACTCAGGGGTAGGCAACCTACGGCCCGTGAGCCAGATCCGCCCCATGATAGGCATTTTGACCAGCCTGCAAGCAAACATTAGGATACTATGCTTATCCAGCCCGCGAGCGATTTTTCTTTATTCTGAGTGTTTCACGTGACCACACTGATGGACATGCATGACGTCTTGTTACACTGGCCCCAGGTTCCTTTTTGTTCCAAAGCAAACACTAGTATATACGAACGATAGGAAGGCAGACTACCTTAATAATAAGTAATAGATACTCTCCGTGCATGCACAGGTTTTCAGATGGCATCGTTCAAATTTGTAAACAGAAGCAGCATGTTTTAACAAGAAATCCACACTAAATATCCAGATACTTACATGTGCTACGATGCTTGTTGAATAACTTGCATTTCGAAATAAAATCGAAGAATAAAATTCCAATGGCAATGAATGCAAAACGCAGGAAGGTAGATACTGAGTGCCGAAATTTCCAAGACACTTGGACACTAGATTACTTCTTCATCAAGCAAGCTGGGAAACCAGTTTGTCTCATTTGCCCAGAAAATGTTGCTGTGAAGAAGGTGGCAAATATCAGGCAACATTATGAGACCCGCCATAGTGGAAATTTTAACAAGTTTACTTGGGAAGCAAGGAAAGATGAAGTTGAGTTTCAGAAAGCAAACGTCATTTTTTGCCAAGAAAAGCAGTGAAAATGAAGGAAATACCCGTGCCAGCTATGAAGTCTCTAAACGTATTGCAGAAAAGATGAAGTCTTTTACAGATGGAGAATTTGTCAAAGAATGTTTACTGGCAGTGGTGGATATTGTTTGTCCTGAAAAGAAATGATTATTTGCATCTATCAGCCTGTCAGCAAGAACGATCACACGGCGAGTTGAAGAAATGTCAGCAGATGTTAAAAGTTGTTTAAAGGATGCCTGCAACAATTTGCAATTTTTTCAATTGCGCTTGATGACAGCACAAGCTTTCATCTCGTTTTGCTGATTTTCGCTTGCATGCAAATAAATTCAAGCTGTTTGCCTGCTCCACTTGATGTGGAAGTGGACACTGCATCAGAAATTTTTCAAATGGAATTGATTGAGATGCAGTTTGACGACATATTAAGATCGAAATTTCACCCTGAAGATGTGTCAGTTCTATCGAAAATATATTCATCCAAGTGGGAAGTATCCTAACTTAGTGGACCATGCAAAAGAGATGGCATCATTGTTTGGCAGCACTTATCTGTGTGAGCAATTATTTTCAAAAATGAAGCTCACCAAGAACCATTTGAGAACAAGAGTGACTGATGCCCATCTGGATAATATCTTGCTCTTGCCATCAACAAGTTTGACACCCAATATTGAGAAGCTTTCAAGTTTCACATTGATTTATTGACTGTTTGCATTAAAATTTTCTTTTTTATTATACTTCATTCAATGTATCGTGTTTATATGTTTTATGTTTAAAGATTCTTTGTGTCCTTTTAATAGATTCAAAAGATGCCTTGATTGAAATAAATTGCAACTAAACTGAGTTCTTTGATTACTAATTGGCATCCTTGGTTAAGCACAAATGATTTTCTAGCATGCATTACTCATTAATTTGAGGCAAAACATAACTAGATGTGTTTAAATGGATAATTCCCAAATTTCAAGTTTTAATGGCATTTATCTGGCCCACCGTCCACTCATTAATACGTGATCCGGCCCACTGAGGCAAAAAAGTTGACAACCCCTGATCTAAATCATTGATATACGCCTTAAAAAGAAGTGGTCCCAACACCGACCCCTGTGTAACACCACTAGTCACTGGCAACCAACCAGAAAAGGATCCTTTTATTCCCACTTGCTGCCTTCTACCATCCAATACTCTAACCATGTTAGTAACTTTCCTGTAATACCATGGGCTCCTATCTTGGTAAGTAGCCTCATAGTTGGCACCTTGTCAAAGGCCTTCTGAAAGTCCAACTATGTAACATCCACTACATCCCCTTTATCCATTCTACTTGTAACGTCCTCAAAGAATTCTGAAAAGTTCATCAGGCAAGATTTTCCTTTAAGGAAACTATGCTGACTTTGTCTTACCTTGTCCAAGTGTTCCATAACCTCATCCTTAAAAATCAACTCCAACATCTTCCCAACCACTGAGGTCAGGCTAACTGGTCTATAATTTCTTTTCTGCTGCTCTCCTCCTTTCTTAAAGAGTGGAGTGACATTTGGAGCATTCCAGTCCACTGGAACCATGCCAGAATCCAATTATTTTTGAAAGTTCATTACTAATGCCCCCACAATCCCTACCGCTACCTCTTTCAGAACCCTAGCTTGCAGTTCATTTGGTTCGGGTGGCTTTTGTACCCATAGGTCTTTCAGCTTTTTGAGCACCTTCTCCCTTGTAATAGTAACTGCACTCACTTCTCTTCCCTAGCACTCTTCAACATCTGTGTCTTCCACAGTGAATACTGATGCAAGATACTCATTTGGTTCATCTGCCATCTCCTTGTCCCCCATTACTATTTCTCTAGCCTCATTTTCTAACGGTCCTATATATACTCTCATCTCCCTTTTATCTTTTACACAATTGAAAAAGCTTTCACTATCTACTTTGTTATTATTTGCTACCTGCTTTCACATTTCATCTTCTCCCTCCTAATGATTCTTTTAGTTGCTCTCTGTAAGTTTTTAAAAGCATCCCAATCCTCTGTATTACCACTAATTTTTGTTTTGTTTTATGCCCTCTTTTGCTACTACATTAGCTTTGACTTCCCTTGTCAGCTGTGGTTGTACTGTTTTGCAACTTGAATATTTTTTTTATTTTTGGAATACATCTAACCTGCACCTTCCTTATTTTTCCCACAAACTCACACTATTGCTGCTCTGTTGTCATCCCTGCCAGCAGCTCCTTCCAAGTTACTTTGGCCAACTCCTCCCACTGTAATTCCTTTTACTCCACTGAAATACTGCTCTATCAGACTTTATTTTCTGCCTATCAAATTTCAAGATGAACTCAGTCATAATATGATCCCTGTCTCCTAAGGGTTCTTTTACCTTAAGCTCCCTTATCACCTCTGGTTCGTTACATAACACACAATCCAGTATGGGTGATCCCCTAGTAAGCTCAATGACAAGCTGTTCTAAAAAGCCATCTCATAGGCATTCAACAAACTCACTCACTTAAAATCCATTACCAACCTGATTTTCCCAATTGACCAGCGTGTTGAAATCTCACATGACTATTATAACATTTGTCCTTTTGAGACACCTTTTCTATTTCTTGTCATAAGCTATGGACCACATCCCAAATACTGTTAGGAGGCCTGTATGTAAGTGTTATCTGGGACCTTTTACCCTTGCAGTTTCTTAACTCAACCCACAAGGACTCAACATCTTCCAGTCTTATGTCACATTTTTTAATGATGTGATGCCATTCTTTACCAACAGAGCCACGCCACTCCCTCTGCCTACTTTCCTATCCCTCTGATACAATGTGTAACCTTGGACATTTAGCTCCAAACTACAACCATCCTTCAACCACGATTCAGTGATGGCCACAACATCATATCTGACAATCTCTAATAATCCATGCACTGAGATATAACACCTTAAGTATTGTATTTGCTACCCTTTTTGATTCTGCATCCCTAATGCACTGATAATCATCCTGCTGGATACAACTTTGTCCTATCATCCACCTGCCTTTCCTGACAGTTTGACTGTATGCTATCTTTGCTTTTTTACCATCTGTCCTACCCTGCGTCCCTTCACTCCAGTTCTCAATCACCTGCCAAATTAGTTTAAACCCTCCCCAACAGCTCGAGGAAAACCTGTTCACTAGATTATTAGTCCCCCTCGATGGTCCTAGCTTGGATGTTATGTAGCCTCCTCTCTGAGGGGAGTGGGACAAACATTCCATGAGCAGGATGGGTGGGATCCTTCATGATATTGCTGGCCTTTTCCTGAATACATGCCCTTGATGGTGGGTAGGCTAGTGCCAGTGATGTACTGGGCAGTTTTGACTACCCATTGTAGAGGGTTGCCTTATTCCTGAAAAAATGCTCTGGGTGCGCACCCAACAGTTTTTGGTGTGTGAGGAAAGAATCCTGACAGACATCAGGAACATCAGTCAAAAATATTTTACAGGACAATACTGGCTACATCTGCATTTTACTCTGTTGAGTCTTTGTGTGAGCATGTTTTGGTAACAGGCAGAGTTGCCATGTTGAGTGGTTCAATGTAAACAAAAGTGGCTAATTCCTCAGCACAGGAGCACAAGCCTCGTTTATTAGCAGATATGCAAGTGCATATATGCACAGGAGCACTGAAAAAAAATCACTTGCAGTCGGTTTAGAGACTACATTCAGACTGAAAATATGATGTTATAAGAAATTATACAGTAGGCTTTATCAACCTCACTTTATGTAACAATGACTGCAACACATATATATGGAGGCCAAATCATAGAATATAGTTATAACAGAGGTTCTTGTTCAATAATGGCATCAAAGGTTACGGGGAGAAGGCAAGAGAATGGTGTTGAGAGGGATAAAAAAAAAATCAGTCATGCTGGAATGGTGGAGCAGACTGAATGGACTGAATGGCATAATTATTATCATATTCATTAATATGGCCAGCACAGTGGCACTACTGCAGCATAGCCCCAGTGACACGGGTTAAATCCTGACCTCTGGCACAGAGTAGAGTTTGCACGTCCTCTCTCTGTTGTATGCATTTCCTCCAGCTTTCTCCCATGTCCAAATAAGTGCACAATTTGGTTGGTTATATTATGCTGTGACAGTCTAGGGTTTGCTAACTGCAAAGTTCGAAACTCAAACGAAGATCTTGTGCCCTATCCGATACAGATACTGCAGCCACAGGTACCCTCACTAAAGGGAGGTTGTACTGTAACCACCTATTCTTCAAACCCTATTTATCATCCACAGCAGGTTTAGCTGCCAATCCCTGCTCTCTAAGCCGTGGGTCCCCCTCCTCTCACCTGGGATTAGATACTTCAAGTAAACAAAATAATTTAAACACAGTTCATTTATTTTTAGTGATACATGTTTACATTGAAACAAAATTCTTAAAACACATTTAAAACCCAGAGATTTTTGTCTTATGAAAGAGTTCCAAATTACAAACGATTTCTAAAACGTAAAGGATTTGCAAAACACAGGAATTCCTATAAGCAAATAAGAGACAGACCAAGTTGCAGACAAACAAGTCAGCCATTGCAGAGATCAAAGATAGAGGAATGGATTCCAGTTCACCCTGTCTTTCTGTCATTCCTCTTGCTGTTCCTTGACCACTCCTAACAGGTATGGTTGCTCTTTCATATTTATACTGTTTTTCTGCCGCTTATGTTTCTCCACACACACAATATTCTTTCAGATACTTTTTCACTTACGCAGATGGCCTAAAATCTTCTGGCAACAGAATTCCCAGATACCCACAGTTAATACTGTGAATGCTGACTCTGTGAGTACACAAATATTCCAACTATTAATAGATTAGGTATTTGATGTGCTATGTGATGGCATCAATCTGGCCTGCAAGCTTGCTTGAACTGAATAAATGAGCCAGTGCTATCTAGATTGATTCAAGGCAATCAACAAACCCCATTGTCATACCTTGCATCTCTTGAGCAGTTAGCCCCGTGCTATGGGCCAGTAGTCTGTGCTAAATAGACAGTGCTGTTGGTTTTCGAAGCTGTCCTTTTAGCTTCAAACTGCTATTGATTATTGCAACTGGATCTCCAAATTTTCTCACTTGCAGTCACGAGCCAGCTCTGATTGGCAAAAGCATCTCCACCACAATTAACATCAGCACAGGTGCACCACAAGGCTGTGTGCTTAGTCCCCTGCCCTACTCACTTTATAATTATTGCTGTGAGGCTGAGTACAGTTCCAATGCCATATTTAAGTTTGCTGACAACACAACTGTCATTGGCTGAAGCAAAGTTGGTGACGAATCAGCATACAGGAGGGAGATTGAATATCTAGCTGCCACAACAACCTCTCACTGATTGCCAGCAAGACCAAAGAGCTGATTATTGACTTCAGGAGGAGGAAACCAAAGGTCCGTGAGTCAGTCCTCATTGTGGAATCAGAGATGGAGAGGGTTAACAGCTTCAAATTTCTCAGTGTTAATTATTTCAGAGCAACTGTCCTGCGTCCAGCATAAAAGTGCCATTACAAATAAAGCCCAACATCACCTCAACACCTCCTTGGGAGTTTGCAACATCTAAAGCTTTGCCAAACTTCTAAAGATGTGCAGTGAGAGTATATTGACTGGTTGTATCATGGCCTGGTATGGAAATGCTTATCCCCTTGAATGGAAAATCCTGCAAAAAGTCGTGGATACAGCCCAGTCCATCACAGATAAAGCGCTCCCCACTACTGAGTACATCTACATGGAGCACTGTTGCAAGCAGGCAGAGACCTCCACCATCCAGGCCATGCTCTCCTCTCACTGCTACATCAGAAAGGAGGTGCAGGATCCTTAGGATCTACACCCACCAGGTTCAGGAGCCGTTATTACCCCTCAGTCATCAGGTTCTTGAACATTAGGGGATAACTTCACTCACCCTATATTTGAACAGTTCTCACAACCTATGGACTCACTTTCAAGGACTCGTCATCTCACGTTCATGGTATTTATTGTTCATTTATTATTATTATGTTTTCTCTTTGTATTTGTACAGTTTGTTGTCTCCTCTACCCTGTTGGTTACAATTTTTCATTAATTTTATTGCAGTTCTTGTATGAGTGCCCACTAGAATATGAATCTTAGGGTTGTATATGGTGACATATATGTACTTTGATAATAGATTTACTTTGAACTTGAACTTTCATTTACATTAAGAACTGAAGACTGGCTCCCCTTTACAACAAGAAGCTGAACAAAGAATACTTGCTGGAAGTTTAACTTACTCAAAAAAAAAAACAACTCTTTGATCTCTAGAAGTGTCAGCTGCTATGTCAGAAAGCTAACCTTCACAAAAAAGCTAACCACCACCCCACCCCGCTCCAACCCCCAGCCCTGGACAGCGAATAACCATCATAATATAGTGACAGAAGTTTGTGAGCATTGATCGAAATATAAGAAAATAAAATGAGTTATGGTAGGACTACTATAAAAAAAATGGTTGCCATGGACCTAATAGGCCAAAAGTCCTTTTTAAATCCTGTCTGACTCTGACTTGAACTACTGTATGAAGGCAATTATAAATTTCCAAACTTCACACTTTGAAATTTTATATTATATATTGAAATTAATATTCTGTAGATTTTACTACTCTGCCAGAACACTATTCCTAAAAGGCATATTTTATAATATATTTCAGAATCAGATTAGAATTGTATTTTCTCTTGTTTCCTCTAATCAATTTACTGCTGAGTCATAGAGCTAAAGTTGTACAGAACAGAAGCAGGCCCTTCAGCCCAACTAGCCCATGCTGACCAAGATTCCCATCTAAATTAATCTGATTTCCCATGTTTAGCTCACATCCTCACATCTTTCCTATCCATGTACCTGCCCAGGTACCTTTTAAATGTTGTTAAGGCAATTATCTCAACCATTTCCTCCAGCAGCTCATTCCATTTCCAGGTCATCTTCTGGGTGAAAGAGTTACCATTGGGGTTCCACTTAAATCTCTTCCCCTCCCCCCCATCATTCACCTATGCCCTGTAGTCCTTTATTCCCCAATCTTGGGGAAAAGACTTTGCACATTGACACTATCTATGCCCTACATCTTTTAATCCACATTTATAAGATCACCTCACATTCTCCCACACCCCAATGAAAATAGCCCGAACCAGATCAACCTCTCCATAGCTCAACCCCTCAAATCCAGGCAACATACTCACAAATCTGCTCCGCACTCCTTACAGCTTAATGACATCTTTCCTTTAGCTGGGTAACCAAAAGTGAAAAGAATATTAGACATGTTGCCTCACCAATGTTTTGGACAAATGCAACATAGCATTCTAACTTCTAAGCTCATTGTCCTAACAAGGTCCGGCAGCATTTATGCAGAGGAATTAAACTTCAACACTCTGAGCCAAGGACCTTCTTTCCTACTGGCGAGGAAGGAGGAAGAAGCCGGAACAAGCGGGTGGAGAAGGAGGAGGAGCACAAGCTAGAAGGTGATTGGTGAAGCCAGGTGAGGTGGAACATAGGTAGATGGATTGGGGGGGGGGGGTGTTAAATGAGAAGCTGAGAGGTGAAAGATGCAAAAAACAATGGGCTGAAAAAGAAGGAATCAGGTAGGAGAGGACAGTGGACCGTGGGATAAAGGGAAGGTCGGAGTGCAGTAAAAGAGGAGCACTAAAAGGCAGGTAAAGAGAAGATGTAAAATGGGTGTCAGAATGGGAAATGGAAGAAGAGAGAACAGGGAGAAGAAAAAAAATTACCAGAAGATAGAGAAATTGATATTCATGCCATCAGTTTGGAGGCTAGATGGAATGTCAGGTGTTGCTCCTCCAACTTACTGTACACAATTTGTTACATACTTGTTTATCTTTGAGTTTGCAAACATGTAATCTCGTGTTAATTCCATACTTGTCTTTTGAAAATGTTAAAATGAAAAGATTCAAGTTACTTTAATCATGAAGCAAAAATCTACAAATGATAGAAATCTGAAATTTTAAAAAAACAGGATATGTTTTTCATTAGGAGTTTGAAGAGATTTAGTATGTCAATAAATACACTCAGAGTCTTCTATAGTTGTACTGTGGGGAGCATTCTGACAGGCTGCATCAATGTCTGGTATGGAGGGGGCTACTGCACAGGACTGGAAGAAGCTGCAGAGGACTGTAAATTTAGTTGGCTCCATCTTGGGCACTAGCCTACAAAGTACCCAGGACATCTTCAGGGAGCAGTGTCTCAGAAAGGCAGGTTCCATTTTTAAGGACCTCCAGCATCCAGGGCCTGCCCTTTTCTTACTGTTACCATCAGATAGGAGGTATAGAAGCCTGAAGGCACACACTCAGTGATTCAGGAACAGCTTCTTCCCCTCTGCCATCCAATTCCTAAATGGGCATTGAACCCTTGAAAACTACCTCACTTTTTAAATTTATATTATTTCTGTTTTTTTGCATGATTTTAATCTATTCAATATATGTATACTGTAATTGATTTACTTATTTATTTATTATTATTATTTTTTTCTTCTATATTATGTATGGCATTAAACTGCTGCTGCTAAGTTAACAAATTTCACGACACATGCCGGTGATAATAAACCTGATTCTGATTCAGATTCTGCAATATTCAACTGGCCAGGCAACATCTGCAGAGATAGAAACAGTTAATCTTTCAGCTTAAAGACATCTTCGTCTGAATTCTATTTTTTTTTACTGAGTTAATGAAAGTTAACTGCAAAATCAATAAACTGACAGAATTTGATCTTGGTAGGATCGTCATATTGTAAACGTAAGATTCAAGATTGTTTCATGTCAGTACATAAGTGTAAAGAAGAACAAAATAATTGTTACTCCGGATCTGGCGCAGCACAAAGAAACATTATAAGATAAAATACACAATAATATAAAAACTCAATAAATATAAATACATAAGATAGCTTATATACATAGATCATAGATTGATAAAACCTTCTTTAATATTTTAATATGAAACTTCAGCAAATCTTATTTTTTTCAGCATTGTCCGTTCTCATACTTTATCCTTTGAACTTGATTGCCAAATCATATCTCACACGGTTTGTACTTCAGGGTCCCGTGTACCTGGTAGAAATGACTTGTGATCAGAAGAAGCAACTGAAACAACAAGACAACTCACTTTGTCTTTGCTGCCAACTATTTTAGCTTATTTGCCATGAGTACATGGTATAATTAATATCACGCTGGAGTCTGCATTGTCATTTTTCAAATCATTTCCCTGGAAATGTTCTACACCTCTTAATGGCTCTGCTAATGCTGTAGCTGTCATGTCCTGGACAGCTGCACTTTTACAAGACAAACTCAGCTGTGCTGCAAACCTCTCTGTAGACTTTTTAGCTCAAAGGCTCTGAGACCACGAGTGCCAATTGGTAATGGCGGTATAGAAACACAGATCTTTGATCAATTCTTTATCTCACGGTTGTGACTGTTGCTCAAGTGTCACCTTCCCACTTTCTCTCCCCTGCCATTTTCCCTGTGTGATAGATGATAGATCAGCCACTGGGCAAGAATGATATGACTAATTAAGGCAGGGATACACAACCCAGATGTGTAAAAAGCAGAAGGCTGGATAGTGGCCAGGTTGTCTGTTACTAGCGCTGTACCCTGTGAAAGGCAAGTTTAATTCTACATACCTCAGTTGGCTGAAACCGCGAATCTTTCAGGGAAAGATGTGGCCCCTGCACATCCCTAGGCTGAGTTAGTTGTTAGCATGCATTTACTGTATGTTTCAATGTACATGTGAGAAATAAATCTGAATTTGAAACAAACTTTTCTTCATGTTATACGTGGCAGAGTTGGAGAACAGACAGAGTCAATATAACAGCACGCTTCCGTACCGAGCCTAGCCCAGAAAAGTGACAAGGACAGGATGCTGTTAAACATGCACAATTCTGCGAACAAAAATACACTCAAAATTCTTTTCTGCATGATTTGATTCCATTTAAAAGACAATAAGCAGCAACTTATATTGTGAACAACATGTCATTTCAGGTTTGCTGTTGCTCAACATCAAGAAAAATCAATGCTTGCTCTACAGGGGAAAAAAGCCCATAGAATTGAGCTCTGTTTCAGATCTGTTTGAACTCATTTTCTCTCTCTACAGTTGCCCCTTCATACACCCCCTCAGGCATCCCATCGCAGCAGGCGTGACAGCTTGACACATTGACAGCTTGCCATGAATGACAACTGATTTGTACAAATTTCAAGCCTTATAAATCTACCTGTCACAACAACAACATAAAAGAGCTTGGACACAGCAGGTAACTCAGCAAAAGCTTCCCTTGACAGCACATGCTGAAAGCGAATTGGTTGCCTCCTGCCAAATTCCAACCACCATTCCCATGCAACTTTTGAATAAGATTCAGAGCCCATTTTCGTGCCAACAGGCTATCAGCCGTTTTATTTAAAGATTAAAAAGAATGAATTGAAAAATACCCACACCATTTTGCTTTGTACCAATAAGACAACAGTACAGACGGCTCTTGTCGGATTACCATACCAATCTCCTCAGCAGAGCACAGATTAAGTAAATGAGGAATTATTCTTTGTGAAAAAAGACTTAAACATAACCCCGGAATGCACTTGTTCTTGTCATCCCAAACCATACTGCTAAACATTCAGTGGTCACTTCAAACTGATATTCCAAATCAAATTGGAGGGCCAGTCATATGAAATGTTTCCACTCAGTGGCCATTCTTTTTTGGTGCATCTGTAAACCTGCATATTAATGCAAATATCTCATCAGCCAATCACGTGGCAGCAACTCAATGCATTAAAGCATGCAGACCATGGTCATGAGGTTCAGTTGTTTTTCAGACTAAACATCAGAATGGAGAAGAACTGTAATCTCGGTGACTTTGACCAGACCATGGAATGTTTATTGGTGCCAGATGGGGTGGTTTGAGTATAGCAGAAACTGTTGATCTCCTGGGATTTCGTGCATAAGAGTCTTTAAAGTATACAGAGACTGGGACAAAAAACAAAACAAAATCAGTGGGTGGCAGTTCTGTGGGCAAAAAGGCCTTGCAAATGAGAGAGGTCAGAGAGGAGAATATCCAGACTGGTTCAAGCGGAGCGGAAGGTGACAGTAACTCAAATAACCATGTGTTAAAACAGTGGTGTGCAGAACAACATCACAGAAAACACTTGTCAAACCTTGAAGTGGTTGGGCTACAGCAGCAGAAGACCACGAACATACACTCAGTGACCACTGTATTAGGTACGGCAGGTACCTAATTAAATGGTGACTGAGTGTATGTGACAGGAGAGCAGTAATGGACAGTTTGTTCTAAAGTTTGTTCTTGGGTCTGAACATTTATAAAGCAAGAGAGATCCTTTTTATTCCTGGGAGAAGAAGAAGAGTTCCTTTTAAAGTTTTGTACTGGTCATTATTGTGACAGCTTATGTGATTCATGGTTCGGTTACACTGCCTCTTTGACAATTGACACTTATAATTTAACAATGTTATGGCCATCAATAATTTATGTATCACAGGCAAAGACTGAAGTGTGGGCAAGAAGATGATCTCTTCAAGAGATAATTGAGGAGAAAAAGAGAAAAAAATTTATGGTGCTTATTGTCCAAAATTTCACATCAAAAGCAGAATTAGGTTTATTATCACTGTTTTATATGATGTGAAATTTGTTTTGTGACAGCAGTCAAATGCAAAGGCACAAAAATCCATAAATTATAAGTAAGTGCAAATCAAAAATGAGTAAGAAGGGAGTGGAGCCATGGACCATTCAGAAATCTGATGGCAGAGGGTAAGCTGCTGCTTCTGAATCATTGAGTGTGAGTCTTCAGTCTCCTACGCCTCCTCCCTAATGGTAGTAACAAGAAGAAAGCATGACCATGGAGTGAGGGATCTCAGTGATGGATGCTCTAAGTAAAATAATGAAACCATTTGCAAAATAACTGTCTGGCTCAATGGCTGCAAGGCTGGGCCAGTGACTGGAGATTGGAGGCCCAACACCTGCGAGTTAGAGAGTCCAAGTCCAAGATTTGGAGGCCTAGATGGGGCCTGCCTGGGTTTGGAGGTTTGACTGTGTGTGAGTGGGTTGGTGGGAGGGTGGGAAAGGGACTTGTTTTGTTGCTGTTGCTTGTGTTGTTAAAAATTTATTTATTGAGATACAGCGCAGAATAGGCCCTTGGAACCATGCTGCCCAGCAATCCCCCAATTTAATCCTAGCCAAATTACAGAACAATTTACAATGACCAATTAACCCACCAACTGATACATCTTTGGACAGTGGGAAGAAACCCGAGCAAATCTATGCGGTCACGCGGGAACGGTTAAGCTCCTTACAAGCAGTAACAGTTCCACTCTGCAGAACATTATGGGCATGCTATGCTCGCGGCGGAATGTGACGCAACACTTTTACGTCCTTGGTGTGCTGGTTGTTAATGCAAACAACCCGTTTCAATGTTTCCATGTGCATGTGATAAATAAATCTGAATCTGTCAATAAGTTTTGAATAAACTCTGATCTCTTAACTAAAGTCACTTTCTCTCCCATGCTTCCCTCTACTTCTGTTCTCAGAAAAATTCTAATGGAGCTTTTTTATTTAAGGGTGCTATACATGGTACGGTTCTAATTCAGCTAAAGGAGCATTCTATACTGATTTACCTGTCACAGGATCTCTAATAGCTTCCTCATGTTAGATGATTGATGGAACTTAACTGCGTTGCTTCCAACACCAAAGACCATTTATATGTCTTAAAGTCTAATAAACATGCATATTCAATTCAGAAACAGAAAAGCTTGTAATCATCATGATTATAAGATTACTTGGCCTGTTATTTGCGTATAGCATTTTTGTGCCCGCACAATTAAGCTGTACCTGACTAACAATACACACATTCTGCTGTTGCATAAGTAACTAACAAATCAACAATTAAATTGAACTGCAAACTTCAAGTAAAACAGGTAAACAAGAGTGAACAATTATTGAACAACTATGAAATTGAAGAGTAAAATAATAACTGATGACACCTGTACTTCATTATATAATCTTTTAGACCACAGAAACATAGAAAACCTACAGCACAATACACGCCTTTCAGCCGACAAAGTTGGGCAAACATGTCCCTACCTTAGAAATTACTAGGCTTACCTATAGTCCTCTATTTTTCCAAGCTCCATGTACCTATCCAAAAGTCTCTTAAAAGACCCTATTGAATCCACCACCACCACTGTTGCTGGCAGCCCATTCCACACACTCCCCACTCTCTGCATAAAAAACTTACCCCTGACATCTCCTCTGTACCTACTCCCCAGCACCTTAAACCTGTGTCCTCTTGTGGCAGCCATTTCAGCTCTGTGAAAAAGCCTCTGACTATCTAGACGATCAATGCCTCTCATCATCTTATACACCTCTATACACCAATCTTCCAGATTTCAGGCCTTGGTTGACAGCAGGATACCAACACACCAAATGGGGAAGTTACCAAGGTTGGTATTGGAAATTCAGTCTTCAAAGTTCAAAGTATATTTATTATTAAAGTATGTATATGTTACCATATACAACCTTGAGATGCATTTTCTTGCAGGCATTTACAGGGAGAAATATACAATAGAATTTACAAAAAGAAAGTACATAACCAAAGACTGACAAACAATCATTGTGCAAAAGAAGGCAAACTGTGCAAATAACAGATAGTACTGATAATGAGTTGTACAGAGTCCTTGAAAGTGAGTCTACAGGCCATAGAATTAGTTCAAAGCACTGGTGATTGAAATTATCCAGGAGACTCATGGTCGTAGAGTAATAACTGCCTCTGTACCTGGTGGTGTAAGACTTGAAGCTTCTCTACATTATGCCCGATGGTAGCTTTGAGAGGAGGGCATGAACCGGTTGGTGGGGGACTTTGATGATGCATGCTAATTTCTTGCGGCAGTGTTCCATGTAAACGTGTTCAGTGGTGGGAAGGGCTTTGCATATGATGGGCTTTACCTATAGCCCTCTATTTTCCCAAGCTCCATGTACCTATCCAAAAGTCAGTGGATACCTGACTACTTCTGGTCAGTGTCCACTACTTTCTATTGCCTTCCTATGGAGGATGGTGATATTCGGCAGCCTCACCACTGCAATCAAAAAAATCAGTAGGATTGATGAGGGCTTCTCTTACTTATGAGTGGGCTTTTTCTTGCATGAAGTCTAACTGAGCTGTAAAGGACAGAGCAAGCCTTAAGACTGGGCAAAACATGATTTTGTAAACTTTAGTGTGATTGACATTCAAAATTTTCATCCAATATCTATTCCTACCAATAAAATAACCACCTTATTTTCCAGCAAGAAAATTCAGCACAAATGATCGACTGAGGGAACAGTCCATCACTTTTACAAGGGCAGATTGGACCAGAGTTAGGCGGTCAGTCCACTGTGCTCTGGAAATCCAGGGAGTGTGCAGTGAATTTATTTAAGTTATTATCGTGCTCTTGAGTAAATGGGAATCTACTAAAAGATACGATACAATATGACCCTACCCCTCACCCAGCTAAAAAAAAAGTTGAGATCACCTATTGTTTATTTCCTTGGTAACTATTTTTCCAACCTGCAGCCCAGGAACAAAACGGGTGGCACAGTAGTCTAGCAGTTTGCTAGTTATATTGGCGCCAGAAGCTTGTCAACGCTTGCGGGCAGCCCTCAGCTCAGCCCTCATTGATCGATGATGCACTGCACTGCTTCAATGTACATATGACAGATAAAGTTAATCTTTGTCTTTAATCAATTTGTTTTAAGTCTCGCTATTCCAAGTATGCCGTCTTTTCACAATGACAGGTAGTCACAGCAACAGAGGAATACACCAAGTAGTCACAGCACTTGGAAATGAACTTGACACAAATCAGAGGAGATAAATATTACTTTTGTATCTTAAGCAATCAAGAATGCAAATAAGGCCAAAACAGACAGGCATGCTATGTTGGCGTCAGAAGTGGGCCGCTGAGCAAATCTTCAGACTGTGCAGGTCATTGACACAAATTTTACTCTTATGTTTTGATGTCCACATGACAAATAAAGCTAATAATTTTTAAAATGTTATTTCAGATGAGGTATTGAGTACAAGTAAAAAGGGTAAGTCCTACTATCGGGATGTTGCTCAGAAAAACTCCATCCTGCCATTGGTTACCCTGTCAACTTAAGGACGTATTGTGCTTGCATTTATGGATTTGCTTAAGACAGGAAAATATGTGGAGGTTACAAGGAAACAAGCAATTAAGCCTAACAATTGTGACTCTATTTACCCTCCAATCATAAGATTCTTATGGAAATAAGTTTGTGCCATTGCCACTTTTAACCAGATTCTTGGTGCCATTATTTCTTCGCACCTCATTCACCTTTCGGAATTCTGCATTGATCCAGTCTGACATTTTCCCCCATTTCCAATGGAGTGACACCATTCCAAAATGACGAAGTTGGATATGTGCCGTTTAAAACAACAAAGAAGAGTACAACTTTGCCAGTATCCTGAGGCAAGGCCTCTTTGACACCCCCTGCCGCCGCACATGAAAGCTTTAGAGCGTAATTGGGCTTGTTAAGATGTAGGACCTCATGTGGGGGGGGGGTGTTGAGAGGGACAGAGGTGGAAGGGGAAGAGGGAGAGAGGGAAACACAGAGAGTGGGAGAGTGAGTGAGCCAGACATACATACAGAGACATCACCAAAATGAGTCCTTTGATTTATCAGCTGACCATCAAGCTCCTCATTTTTACACTAACCCTGTTCTAACTCCTTTTCTTGTCCCCATATTCCCAGCAATTCCACGTCCCCCCCCCCCCTTCCATACACTGGGTACAATTTATACTAATCTATTAACCTACCAGCTTGCATTACTTTGGGATGTGAGAGGAAACCCATGAGGTCACAAGGAGAACATGCACACTCCACATGGACAGCAGTAAAGGTCAGGAATAGCCTGGGTTGCTGAGGTGGTGAGACAATAGCACTGCCTACTACGTTTCTGTGTCTCTAAATAAACCATAAGTTCTTGCTGTGCCTTTCAAAAGTATCTTCTTTCCTCCCGTTGAATATGACTGACAAAGATGTGAGGTATGAACACAGCTCACGTGCAGCAAGCAACGAGTACAGGCCAAACTGAGAGAGGATAAACAATCCAGTGGTCTCTACCATTGCTACCCCACAGTCATGCACTTCATTCTGAGAAAATAAGGGAGATAGTTCAGCCCACATATCACACTGGATCATAATTATAACAGAATGAGTATCAGGTTTATTTTAACTGTCCTATATGACATGGCACATGAGGTGGGAGGTGCTCCTTCCCTCCACTAGCCTGCAGGTCACCCTTGGGCAAGGTGTAGTATCTGTTTAGCCCCCTCCCCCCAATCAGGGTTACATGGATCCACGGGAGCAAATGGTGGATGGTCGTATGAGCAGCTGGTGCATGTCACAAGTCCTGATTATGCAACCACTGACGCCAGGCCGACAACCTCTGAAGAGTGTTGATAATGGCTGGAGTCACCCGTCTTGTAAAGACACTGCCCAGAAGAAGACAATGGCAAACCACCACTGTAGAAAAATTTGTCCAGAACAATCATGATCACCCACGTCATACAACATGGCACATAATGACAATGCTGATATGACATGAAACTTGTCGTTTTATAGCAGCAAAGACATAAAGCTACTGTAAATAAAAAATAAAGAAAAAGTGAATACAGTCAGACCATTCAGAAGTCTTCATTATCCATGGGATTTTGGGGAGAACAGGTTACATCAATAATGGGGAAATAGAGATACTCTATGAAACTGTGTTTGACTCAAAGGGTAAATGGTCATTTCTATATCGTAAGAAAGTACAGCAATAGAGAACATAGCATGATAGACTCTTAGTTAGACCACAGCTGAAGGCATTCAAATCATTTTGTCTCCACAACACAAGGACATGGGGCAACATACGCACAAAATGCTGGAGGAACTCAACAAGTTAAACAGTATCTATGCAGGGGAATAGGACGTCAGGCAGCATCGATGAAGATGAAAGGACCAAATTGGAATGGTTGGGTATGTATGGGCCGAATTGAGGTGATGGGGTCCAAACCTGAGAGTGGATGGAAGCAGTGGGGCCTGGGTCAGAGAGCAAAAATCGACCCTATATTTGGACAATTTAAGTACTGAGCCAGATTGCAAAAGTCAGGGGGTCAGGGCCAGAGGCGAGGGATGGGCCAGTTCAGTTCGCTGCACCAAGAAGCTTCCTCGGCTCTGCGCAGAACTGAGACTGCGGCATGCTCTGGAACCGTTTGCAGTGATGCCTGGCTTCATTCTGTGGATGCACTCATTTTTGTAAACTTCAGTTCTGAATGCTATTTGCTTACTTTTACTGTTTGCACAACTTTTTTTTTTCTCTCTGCACATTGGGTGTTTGACAGTCTTTTTTTAACTGGTTCTATTGGGTTTCTTTGTTTTGTGGCTGCCTGTAAGGAGACGAATCACAAGGGTGTATAAAGTATACATACTTTGATAATAAACATACTTTGAACTTTGAAAAGGTGGGGAGGGGGGGTGAGAATCCAGAATAAGAAGGTGGGGGAGGGGAAGTAGTACAAGCTGGCAGGTGATTGGTGAGACCAGATGAGGGGGAAGGTGGGTGGATGAGACAAAGTGGATAAAGTAAAAAGCTGGGAGGGGTCAGGTGAAAAAGCTAAAGAGTTGAAGCATATTTCCTCATTTTAATATTCCAGTCTCCTTCAGATAAAGGGGAATATTCCATTACTCTTATTGATTTCTTTCTCCATCAATGCACCAACATTTAATGATTTTTGCATATTTTTACTCAAATCCTCTTGAGTTTCTACTATTTCGCAATTAAGAAAATTTATCTTTCTACATTAAAATGGTGACTAACTGTCAAAAGCACCTAATTGGCTATAAAGTGCTCTGGGTCTCTTGACGCCATGTAAGACATCATATTAAAGGAAAATGTAATATCTTCTTGGAGCACCAAGTGAAAAATGTTATATTTTCTCACAATGAACGCATCTGCCATAATCCACGTAATTTGTATCACTCTGCTCTCAGCTACACGAGCAGGCATTGTCTCCTAACTTAAAGCCACTTGCAAACACCTCAGTCTTCCTTTAGCCTGGCATTGGAACACCAATGCCCAGGAATGGAAAAGTCCACAGAAGGTGGTGGAGACAGCCCAGTCCATCCCAGGCAAAGCCCTCCCCACCACTGAGCAGCCACAAGAAAGCAGCATCCACCATCAAAGACTCTCATCATCCAGGCCATGCTCTCTTCTCAGTACTACCATTGGGCAGTTGGTACTGGAGCTTTAATTCCCAAACTACCAGGATCAAGAACAGTTATTAACCTCCAACCAGCAGACTCCTGAACCAACACACACAAAATGCTGGTGGAACGCAGCATCTGTAAGAAAAATTGCAGTCAACATTTCGGGTCGAGACCCTTCATCAGGACTAACTGAAAGAAGAGATAGTAAGAGATTTGAAAGTGGGAGGGGGAGTCCTGAAATGATAGGAGAAGACAGGAGGGGGAGGGATGAAGCTAAGAGCTGGGAAGTTGATTGGCAAAAGGGATACAAGGCTAGAGAAGGGGGGAGTATCAAAGGACAGGAGGCCTTGGAAGAAAGAAAGGGGGAGGGGAGCACCAGAGGAAGATGGAGAACAGGCAAGGAGTTATTGTGAGAGGGAAAGAGAGAGAGAGAGAGAGAGAGAGAGAGAGAGAGAGAGAGAGAGAGAGAGAGAGAGAGAGAGAGAGAGAGAGAGAGAGAGAGAATATGTATATAAAATAATTAAATAAACAAAGAAACGAACAAACAAACAAATAAATAAATAGGGATGGGGTAAGAAGGGGAGGAGGGGCATTAACGGAAGTCAGAGAAATCAATGTTCGTGGCGGTTACCCATACGGAATATCAGGTGTTGTTCCTCCAACCTGAGTGTGGCTTCATCTCGACAGTAGAGGAGGCCATGGATTGAACCTGAGCCAGCGTGGTTAGCTTCAGTCACCTCAAAGCTAAACTGATTCCACAACCTACAGACTTACTTTCAAGGCCTCTACAAATCATGTTATCAGTGTTATATATTTTTGTCTTATTTCTACCAATTGTCTCCTTTTGCACGTTGGTTCTTTGTCAGCCTTTATATATATATATATAGAGTTTTCATAAACTTGATTGTACTTCTTTAGTTTACTGTAAACGTCTGCAAGAAAATGAATCTCTTGGTAGTATACTCTGAAAATAAAATTACTTTGACACATTAACAGTGAGAAGTCAGGGTCTTAGCAAATATTTCCAAGAAGCTTCACCATTTCAAAGTTCAAAGTCCATTGAATATCAAAGTATGTAAACACTATACCACCTTGTGATTTGTTTCCTTACCGGCAGCCACACAACAAAGAAACCCAAAAGAACCCGTAAAAAGGAAGGCTGTCAAACACCCAATGTACAGAGAGAGGAAAAAAACAAATTTTGCAAACAATAATAGTAAGTAAATAGCATTGAGAACAAAACTTAAGAATGCTTGAAACGTATCCTTATTTTGCTCACTCCCTAGGCACTCCCCCAGTCAATTGCCCTTTTTTTACTTCTCACTTCTCAGGGTCTGAGTGCCAACAGCGAGACCAGCATTTAATACCCATCCTTAATTGCCCATGAGGTTGTTGTACTGGTCTGCCAGCTTCTTGCGTTGCTACAATTCTTTTCAGTAACGATGCTCCCATGCAATTTAACCTAGCGATGAAGGAACACTGATGCAAATATGAGACATGATGGCCATACAAGTTGGGTGGTACAATTCAGGCAGTATTATGACCATGTGCCTGCTGCCCTACTCCTTGACAGTAGAAGTTGTACGTTTGGGAGGCAGTGTTGGAATGCGGAATGGGGGTACCATGCAAAAGGGTTGCTTTGAGCTAGTTGGTGTTGTTGGAGATCCACTCATTCAGGTGACGAGGTAGTATTCCACCACAATCCCAAATCATCAGTGATGAGTAGGCTTCAGTGATTCCCTAACTGAGGAATCCCAGCCTCTGACCCACTGTTGCTGGTAGTTTCTACATGGCTGGTCCCACCATTTTCAGATCACTGGAGACCCCTCAAGATACTGGCAGTCAGGCTCAGAGACAGCAGTGCCACTGGTTGTCGGGGATCACTCCTGTTCGGGATTTCTGTGGCACACATGTAACTTGCCACTGCACCAGCCGGTGCCGTAAAATCAGCCAGGCAGTTTTTATACACGCATTTCATTTACTAAGAAGCTCCAAGTACAATTGCTTCCAGAAGTGAACAAATCTCATATCACCTGCCAGCTTGTACTCCTTCCCCTTCCCCTGGATGTATCAGATAATTTGCGAGAACATGGCAAGTGTGCATGCAGCGGATTGATTGCATGGTGAATCCATCGAGCCTCCTAGGCACAGAGCCACTCCTTTCCCGTGCAGGCTTTCGAGTGCACATGCTTCCTGTCTCAATAGGCCTGGTTAGTCACACCTGCACTGTAATTTGTCCAGTGTGTACCATGTCTCACATGACTCAGTATAAATGTTTGATCATGCTACTCTATCACTCTAGCTCTGCCCATACGTAATGTCCCCCAGCATCTTATTCAGGCTTCTGCTTCCTTCCTTCCCCAGTCCTGATGAAGGGTCTTGTCCTGAAACACTGAATGTTTAGATAAAGAAAAAGATCAGTTTTATTCCTCACATAGACATCGAAACATACAATGAATGTGACGTTAGCATCAAATTAAATCAGCGAGGATTGTGCTGGGCAGCCTGCAAGTGTCACCACGCTTCCAATGCCAACAGAGCATACCCACAACTCACTAACACCTAATGCTACGTCTTTGGGATTGTGGGAGGAAAGAAGATCGTTCAGATGGAACCCATACTATCATGGGGAAAATGTACAACCTCCTTCTAGACAGCAGTGGGAATCATATCCCAATCCTACCGATGGCCGTTGTACGGTGTTGCGCTAATCACTACACTACCATGTTGCCCCACCAGACTCCCTTCCATAGACGCTGCCTGACTTGCCGACTTCCTCCAGCATTTTGTGTGTGTTGCTTAAGATGCCCAAAATCTGCGGAATCTCTCATATTAATGGAATTGAACATCATCCCCACATTCAGACTTATGGATGGAAGGATGGACATTGATGAACCCAGCCAACTGTTCAAGGTTACCTCGAATCCACTAACCCTCACTTTGCAGTCACTCGCTATTATTAAATGCCTTGTATAAAAGGCAGTGGCACATCATCACAGTGAGTGGAGCTGCCAAACTTCAGTGCTGTCTGTGTGGAGGATGCATGCTCTCCAGGGACAGTGTGGCTTTGCCCTGAGCGCTCAGTGATTCCTACGACATCTGAAAGATATGAAGCTGATTAGCCCAGTGGGTAGTTTGCCCCAAGTGAGTGGGAAGAGGTTAACAGGAATATGAGGAGGGGAAAATGGAGTTCAAAGTTCAAAGTAAATTTATTATCAAAGTATGTATATGTCACCACTGCTCCCTCTAATTTCTAATGACCAGTGTGCACAAAAATCTTGAACTGTGCAATTTTTGGCTCAGTGACAGCAACGTATGTGTACTAAATTTTATATATTCTTTATGTATTATTTTAATAACTAGCAATACACTGTCAATAAGAATTTTGATCTCCGCTGGGTTTGATTGATTTCATTCTCGTTCATCTGCACTCTCACAAAACATTTGGAGCAAGCCTGTAGTGAATAATGAAGGATTTTCTCACTGGAGTTTTTGCACAACGTCCACATGCAATTTGCTTGCTAAATTATGCTTTAAAAAGTCAAGCTTCCAAATATCACTCCAGTTCTTCCCACTTGCAAATTCTCCGTCAACTTTTGCATCGCGACAATACACACAGTTAACACCAACTTTTGTATTGTACATAAATATTTCTCGCAGTCTCATGTTCCTGACCTCACGAGCTTTCAGTGGAGCAGTTTTTCCTGTTGTATTAAGCCATTCCACTTTAAATGAAATAGCAGTTCTTTTGAGCTTCACACTTTTTGCTTCTTTGGAATTCCACATAGTGAATCAATAATTTCTTCAGTAAAAACAGTATGAATAAGCCAGTCCTAAAATCTGCAGACAAATCATCAGAAACTCCACGTTGTCAACATCGTCTGCATCAGAAACCAGAAAAGAAAGTGTGATTGTGTATGATTGTGTAATATTCTTAAGACATCAACGAGGTAGAGGGTGACCTTTAGTGCATAGTTAAAACTTCTTTGTGCACTAGTAGCAAAAGATATGTTCATGCGCACCTTAGAGGGAACACTGGTCACCACAAGATTTACTTAGTTGCAGGCAGTCACAGTAAATGCAATGAAACGCAATAGAATGAATGAAAACTACCCACAATAAGACTGACAAACAACCAAAGTGCAAAAGACAAAAAAACTGGGCAAGGACAAAAAAGGAAAAGAAAATAATAACAATAAATAAGGAATAAATATTGAAAACATGAGATAAAGAGTCCTTGAAAGTGAGCCCACAGTTTGTGAGAACAAGTTTGTGGGAACATAGGTTGCACAGGATTAGTATGAATACATGCTTATTGATCAGCTTGGACTCGATGGGCCGATGGGCCCATTTCCCCATTGTATGCATTAAATTCCACACAAACCCTTATTGATCACCTTATACTTGTCCTTGATCTCAACATCTGAAAAGGAAACTATTACCATACAATACATTGCAAATAATCCATTAGGAAAATCCGATTCCTGAAACGCATCAACATTACATTTGTGTCACATTACTATGTTGATAATGATTAGCTCCTGACACACTGCTCTGAAGGCTCGCCAGCATTTTGTTAGCTTTTCTCATCATCATACAATCTCTTTGATATTTGTTTGATCAACCAGACAGAGAACAAAACCATGGAAAGTGACTGAAATTGTGGCAAGCATTTCAAAACCCATGTCTGTGATTATTTCCTCATCTAATATCAATTCAAGAATCTT
Organism: Hemitrygon akajei; assembly: GCF_048418815.1. Classification (NCBI taxonomy): domain Eukaryota; kingdom Metazoa; phylum Chordata; class Chondrichthyes; order Myliobatiformes; family Dasyatidae; genus Hemitrygon; species Hemitrygon akajei. The sequence continues at coordinate 53,363,174 of NC_133144.1, read as the reverse complement.
TATTGAGCTTTTAAAACAATTTTAGCTGGATCAAAAATCTGTTTTCATTGAGACCACTACCTATAAATTGACATATCATTTATTTTGGCTGTCCATCATATCTGGCAATGACAGGGAAACTCATGCAGGTAAATTTTTAAAGTGGAAAAGCCATTGTATTGGGGCAGTTCCACTCTATCGACCTTGGAATTCCAGGTCCAGTATTATGAGCGGTCATCACAACTGGGGTCTTCCTTGCTTGCAGTAGATGACCATGACTTGTTCTGAGCCTTGTCATGCCAGTCACTTTCAATGGGGGTTTGCAGGACCACCTTCCTTGCCATTGGATCACCATTGATCTCATCCACCCAGTCTGGTGGATGAGATCGACCAGATTGAGCATGATAGAACAAGCATGTCCCTATCTCACCAGGGTATGAGGTTATCCTCAACAGGTGGGTTTAGCCCGCCTGTCAAAGGTGGCTGTTAGATGCAGGCAGCTGCTCGAAGACACAGGTGAGAACTGAGTGTCTTGTGGGGACCAAAAGTGAGTGAGCTGCCCTCGAGTGGTCACAACAAGCACTTTCACCAGAGCTGCTACCCCTCCCTGGTCACCCCACACACTGACATTTAGTAATTAAGAATTAACAGAAGTTACTGTATCATAAGATTTGCTTAGTTACTGAGATATACTGCAGGTGGCATGGTAACATAGTGGTTAGCACAATGCTTTACAGTACAGGGCACCTGGGTTCAATTCCTGCTGCTGCCTGTAAGGAGTTTGTACGTTCTGCCCATAACCACATAGGTTTCCACTGGGTGCTCTGGTTTCTTCCCACAGTCCAAAGATGCACTGGTTGATAGGTTAATCAGTCATTGGAAAGTGCCCTGTGATTAGGCTAGAATTTAATCAGGGGATTGCTGGTTGGATTGGTTTATTGGAAGGGCCTATTCCATGCTATATCTCAATAAAAAAATTAAATAAATATTTATATTTCAAATTTCCTTACGATCAAAGGTTGGCCATTCGGTCTATACTGGTATTCATAGTATTGCCATCAATCACATCCCACTTATTGCCCTGTAACCTATCTACTGCTACATGATCAGTAACAACCCCCATTTCTCCTGCCACCCAGCTACTCCGGGGTTACTTTATAAGCACCAATTCATCCACCAAACAGCACATTCTCAGGATGTGCAAGGAAACAGGATAACCTTAGTAAATACATGACATCACAGGGAGCACCCGCACACTCTACACGGACAGCATCGGAGATCAAAATCAACGCCAGATATTACCACTGACTAACAATCATTTAGCCTGATTCAAATTCAGCTGATATGGCGCATTGAATCAATTCTCATCATTCAGGACAGTCAATATAGAGACACGAGAGACTGCAGCTGCTGGAATCTGAAGCAAGAAAATGCTGGATGAACTCAATGAATCATGGAAGGAAATAGATCGTCAACATTTTGGGTTGAGACCCTTTATCTAGGCCCAAAATGTTGATTGCCTATTTCTAAGTTCAAGTTCAGAGTAAATTTATTATCAATGTACATACAATACATGTCACAAAATACTATCGAGATTCAATTCCTTTCAGGCATTCAGAGTAAGCCAAAAAAATACAAAAGAATCAATAGAATAGAATTCTATAGGTTTTCAATAGATGTTTGTGAAGAAAAAGAATTTCAGGATGTATATTGTGTACACTTCTCTGATATTAAATGTACCTATTGACCTATTGAATTCAAGCAATGTGTAAAAGGAGACAAGCCATTTCTTTCCACAGGCGTCTATTATTAAAGGACCCTCATCACCCAGGACATGCCCTCTTCTCATTGTTACTATCAGGAAGGAGGTACAGAAGCCTGAAGGCACACACTCTGCGGTTCAGGAACAGCTTCTTCCCCTCTGCCATCTGATTTCTAAATAGACATTGAACCCATAAACACTAGCTCACTTTTTAAAATTATTTCTGTTTTTGCACATCTATTTTTAATTGAACTATTTAATATACTGTATATATATATATATTTACTGGAATTCATGTATTTTTCTATACTTATTATGTATTGCATTTTACTGCTGCCATTAAGTTCACAAATTTCATGACATATGCCCATGATATTAAACCTGCTTCTACTCCTTAACCTATTGAGTTCCTCCAATATCCTGTTTGTTACTGAGGATTTAAAGCCTCTCAGCACCTCTCAGCCTCTCAGCACCAAGAGCATGGACCTCAAAGTGGTCTGCAAACTGGTTCAATACATTAGTTTACCAATAGGTACATTCAAATTCAGAGAAATTAACTCAATAGACATCCTGAAATTCTTCTTCTTTGCAAACATCCACAAAAACAGAGGAGTGCCTCAAAGAATGAATGACAGTTAAGAGTTACCTTTGTTTAAGCAAGAACTTGTCTGAGCAAGTTGTTGCTGATTAAAATATACCCTTGTGGTCGAAATCAGTGTTTTGAATTGTCATATCACTTTCAAAATTACAACAGATAGATGTCTTTCCAAATTGCCAAAAAACGAGGGCTTGGGATTCCAAATCAATTGCTTATTTAAGTGTAACTGAACAAGTTTGGCACAAATCAGGACCAACACAAATAGTACATCAAACATTTACAATTCTGATGAGCTTGACAAATTTTGGTTGTGTGCAATCACTTATCCAGCTGAGGAGGGAATAAGAACAGTTAAGTGTCATCATGTCTTACATCATTGTCAGGTGAATGATCAGTCTGTCTTTTAAAAGGGAATTTGTACATCAACTTTGTTTCACAGATCAGAGCAAGGAACCACAGGAGAACACCTCTATGGCAAACTGTTTTAGTTCTCAATGGGGAACCTATGAAAACATTGAGCAGATCCTATGTTAGTTTTAAGAATAAAAGTGCCATCACAAGATATCTGCATAATATGAAACTACACCATGATGACTCAATAGTATTTTAAAGTTAAGAGCTTTTACTTACTTATATCAAGACTGTTAAACTTTTGTCACAAATTTACATATGGCTTCAAAAGACTTGTTGGCAGATGTGAAATCAAAACTAATTGATGAGAAATCATGATAAAGAGAGAATATAGATTCAGTGGCCACTCTAACAGGTACAGAATGGAACACACTGTCTCTGCTGCTGTTGTCCATCCACTTCAAGTTTCGACGTGTTGTGTGTTCCGAGATGCTCTTCTGCACACCTCTATTGTAACACATGGTTATTTGAGCTACTGCCACCTTCTTGTCAGCTTGAACCAGTCTGGCCATTCCCTTCCAACCTCTCTCATTAACAAGGTGTTTTTGTCCACAGAATTGGCACTCAAAAATTTTTTTTCTGTTTGTTTTCTGCAAGATTCTCAGTAATACCAGAGAATGTTGTGCATGAAAATCCCAGGAGACCAGCAGTTTCTGAGATACTCAAACCATCCTGACTGGCACCAACAATCAGACTGTCAAAGTCACGTAGACCACATTTCTCCCCCCGTTCTGATGTTTGGTCTAAAAAACTATTGAACCTCTTGACCATATCTGCATGCTTTTATGCATTGAGTTGCTGCCACATGATTGGCTGAATAGATATTTGCATTAACAAGCACATATTGAGTGTATAATTGAATAACATATGTTACTAAGAATAAACACATGAATGAACAAACAACAAAGTAACTCAAAAATGCTGAATAAACTCAACAGGTCAGACAGCATCAATGGAGGAAAATGGACAGTAGATGTTTCAGCTCTGAAACATTGACTGTTCACTTCTCTCCAAAGATGTGCCTGGCCTGCCAAGATCATTTTGTGTTTTGCTTCAGATTCCAGCATCAAATAATGAAGTAAGGTGGGCAAGCAGAAGAAAACACAAAGTAAGATTTCTCCTTTCCATACAGACAATGCAAACTGAAAACATGAGTTATGCTGTAAGACACTACAATGTCTGAGTTGCATAGTAGACAGTGAATTAGATCACTGCCAATGTTTAGGTTATGTATTTAACATTGCCTAGGACAGAAGACAAAGCCTCATTTTGCTTCATTTAGGGGAGATTGCCTTCAACTATTTCTAATGTCAAAGCCAAAGTAAATTTATTATCAAAGTACATATGTGTCACCATATATAACTCTGAGATTCATTTTCTTATGGGCATATTCAATAAATCCAATAACTATACTAGAATCAATGAAAGACCGCACCAACAGGGTGGATAACCAGTGTGCAAAGGACAACAAACTAGGCAAATACAGAAATGAAACCAAAAAATCATAACAACGATAATAAACAATAAGTATCAAGAACATGAGATGAAGAGTCCTTGAAAGCGAATGCATAGTTTATCAGAACAGTTCAGCGATAGAGCAAGTGACGCTGAGTGGTTATCCCCTTTCATTCAAAAGCTTCATGGCTAAGGGGGTAATAATCATTCCTGAACCAGGTGGTGTGAGTCCTGAGGCTCCTGTACTTTCTTCCTGATGGCAGCAGCGAGAAGAGAACATTACCTGGATGGTGGGGGTCCCTGATGATGGATGCAGCTTTCCTGTGACAACTCTCTATGTAGATGTGCTCAATTGTGGGGAGGTCTTTACCCATGATGGACTGATCCATTGCTACTACTTTTTGTAGGATTTTCCATGCAAGAGCATTGGTGTTTACAGACTAGTGTTACGAATGTGCCACAGCTCTGAGGGGCCGAAGGGTGCGGGGTAGCCCCCTCCTTTGTGAGAATCGCAAGATCACTATTAAGTTAGTTCGGGAGACCCAGGAAATGAGAGAAAGACGTGCAGAATCCACAAAGAGTTGGAATGTGTCCTGGCCTCCGAAAGGCGGACCCATTGATACCGGCTATTGTCTCTTGGAGACGGACTTGTGTATTGCATCCTGCACGATGCATCGAAGCCCCAGGCAATGAACCGAGGGGGAGGTTGGTGGAGGGATTGCATCATCCCAACCTGATTGACATCTGAGACCCTGTGAGTCAGGATAAAAAGAGGGTCTGTGGGAACAGCCCCTCAGACGCACCAGAAGAAACGCTAGCGATCCCGTAATAGCGAAAGCCGGTGGGAGGGCCTCATGCATCCGTTTCCATTTGCCCCAGAATCGGTGGCCTTTACCACGGAAGAACGGTTTTTAGCTAACAACGGGGAAATCAACTCCCAATGACTCTCGAAGGATTGACATCATAAAAGTAATGGGCAAGTTTTAACCTGTCTTTCTCTCCAACCAAAGAGCTGCAGCTGGAATGAACTAAAGTGACTTTTATATTTCCATCGGACAATACATTATCCCCTAGGTAACGATAGAGCTATTTCTTATTGATTATTATTATACCCGCACTTTTAGATTTAGTATTGACGACGTATCTTAACTGTGTGTTTGCATTGATAATATTTTTGTGTATTTTTATCAATAAATACTGTTAAAAATAGTACCATCAGACTTCAGCGGACCTCTCTATCTTTGCTGGTAAGTGACCCAGTTACGGGGTACGTAACACTAGGCTGTGATGCAGCCAGTCAATGTACACTGAACCACACATCTACAGAAGTTTGTCAAAGTTTTAGATGTCATGCTGAATCTCCACAAACTTCTAAGGAAGTTGTGGTTGATGTTGTGCTTTCCTCATAATTGCACTTATGTGCTGGACCCAGGACAGCTCCGCTGAAATGATAACACCTAGGAATTTGAAGTTGCGGACCCTCTCCACCCTTGATCCCCCAATGAAGACTGGCAGATGAACCTCAGGTTTCCTCCTCCTTAAGTCAATAACTAGTTCCTTGGTCTTGCTGACATAGAGTAAGAGGTTGCTATTGTGGCACCACTCAGCCAGATTTTCAAACTCCCTCCTATATGCTGATTTGTCACTACCTTTGATTAGGCCCACGACAGTGGTGCTGTCAGCTCACATGAATATGGCGTTGGATTTGTGCTTAGCCACACAGTCATAAGTGTATAGTAAGTAAAACAAGGGGCTAACCACACAGCCATGTGATGCAACTGTGCTGATGGAGATTGTGGAGGGCATGTTTTGGCCAATCCAAACTGACGGGGTCTGCAAGTGAGGAAATCCAGTATCCAATTGCACAAGAAAGTATTGAGGCCAAAGTCTTGAAACTTATTGATTAATCCCAAAGGCATGATAGTATTGAATGCAAGCTGAAAATGTCTGCAAAAGTATGCTGATGCATGCATCTTTGCTGCCCAGATGTTCCAAGGTTGAGTGAAGAGCCAACAAAATGGCCTATACTTATCCACCAATGGAATACACTAACCTGGAATTTATTTTCTTGCAGGCATTTACAGGAAAATAAAGAAATTCAATAGAATTCATGAAAATCCATGCATAACAGCCAACAAACAATCAGTGTGCAAAAGCCAAATTGTGCAAAAAAGAATGTTTATCATGACAGAGGGATCTGTTCTCACTGCCTCCTCACCCATCATTCCATTCTCCACACTAGTTGTAAAACTTGATACATCTTTCTGATCACACCTGCTTCCTAACCTTAGCACATCCCACAGTTGAAAAACCTATGATGCAAGGCATTGGGGTTCTTGCATGTCCATCAAACGCAACATAAAGAGCACAATGTCTGCTCTGACAACATAGCGTCACTAAATACACAGCATTTGTTTCTGCAGTGAAGTTTTTCAAGGTGTAAACACCAGCACTGAGCCAGGGTTGGCATTAGATATGCCTGCTCTCTGTCATATACTCAGTAGCCAATTTATTAGGCACACCTGTACATCTGCTCATTAATGCAAATACCTGATCAGCCAATTATGTAGCAGCAACTCAACACATAAAAGTATGCTGACGTTTCAAGCATTTCAGTTGTTGTTCAGAACAAACATCAGAATTGGGAAGAAATGTGATCTAAGAGACTTTGGCTGTGGATTGATTCTTGGTGCCAGGCGGGGTGGTTTGAGTATCTCAGAAACAGCTGATCCCCAGTGAATTTTACACACAAGCATCTCTAGAGTATTCAGAGAATTGCATGTGAAACAAAAAAATCCATTCAGTGGCAGTTCTGTGGCTGAAAATGCCTTGTTAATGAGAGAGGTCAGAGGAGAATGGCCAGTCTAGTTCAAGCTGACAGGAAGGCGACAGTAATTCATATAACCATGTGTTATAACAGTGGTGTGCAGAAGAGCATCTCTGAATGTACTTGAAGTGGATGGGCTACAGCAGCTGAAGACTATGATCATACAGGAGGTACCTAATAACATGGCCACTGAGTTTAGATGCTGGTATATTGATTCTGCCCTTCAACACTTCAGCTGCAGCTCATGGTGTTTTAAAGAATGCCAGTAACTTCTCTCCCATCCCTTGAGACTCGACCCCCTTTAATCTCAACATACGTTAGTTATCCATTTAATTAATCAACATTAAATATTGCAGAGAAAATAGATTAAAGCATTTTGACCTCAGAATAGTGTTGCCATCCCCCTACCAAGAAATTACCCAACTGAAAATTAAAGTTTTTCCAGGTAAACAGCAGTAACACCCAAGTTAACCACGAGGAACACACAAAACACTGGAGAATCTCGGTAGATCAGACATCATGTATACAAAGAAATTGACAGAGAAACTTCTATCAAGACCCTTCTGTTTTTTTAAAACACAGAGAGTGATGGGTGTGCGGAATGCACATCCAGGGGTGGTGGTAGAGGCAGATACATTAGGAACATAAAGAGACTCTTAAATAGGCACATAGATTAAAAAAAAGGAAGGTTATATGGGAGGGAAGGGTGAGATGGATCTTGGAATGTGTAAAAGGTCAGCACAACATTGTGGGCTGAAGAGCCTGTAGTGTAATGCTCTGCGTTTATCTACAGTGAAAAATTGAGTGGAGATAGGATACTGGCCAGCTTTGCCCTCTTTTGGTCTTGATGAAGGCTCTTGATTCAAAATGTCAACTGTTCATTTCCCTTCTGCAGGTTCCTGTGTCTCCATGTTAAACATGCAATCATCTCTCCCTAAATGTGATTGGCTACATCGGGCGTAAAGTGCTGACCTCACTTCCCACACCTGAGAACTGGAGATGAGGAGTAACTCTGGCGAACGCTCCTTTTCCAGTGACCACTGACAAGCTCTTTCGCAGGATTCATTGCTGTTGATCACGCAACAGAGTAAAGGCTACCCAACACAACAATAGAAGGGGTTCTCTGCTAGACAAGTTACTAAATTATCCTCTCTACCCCTTCATTTCAAGTTATTCCACTACCCACTGATCTAACTAACTTCAAGAACTAAAGATTCCAAACTTACTAAACCATTCTTCTCCTCCAGACTTGAGAATGTCTAGTCCTCCCACACACCCCAGGATCACAACAGAATTCCTTCTCATGTACCCTGGTGGAACTCAAGCTCTTGATTCTCACTCTGACCATAAACCACATATATTCACCCACTTCCCCTCTGCATCCACCACCCACCATCAGCAGTCTAACAGGGCCCCAGCCCACAGTTGTCTCTCTCCAGTGCATGTCCAGGCTGGCCCCGATTATCTTTCTCCCTCCCCAACTCCACACCTCCAACCATGTCCCGGGTCCTCATTGCAACACACACAAAATGCTGGAGGAACTCAGCAGGCCAGGCAGCACCTATGGAAAAATGCACAGTCGATGTTTTGGCCTGAAACGACAACTGAACTTTTCCATAGATGTTGCCTGGCCTGCTGAGTTCCTCCAGCACCTTGTGTGTGTTGCTCAGATTTCCAGCACCTGCAGATTTTCTCTTGCCACGTCTTCACTGGCCTGGCATCACTGTCATCCTACCCAGTGTAAACCCGAACTAGGCCTCGCAGGTGGTGGATGGTCATATGAGCAGATGGGGCATATCACAAGTCTTGGTATGTGACCACTGACACCAGGCAGTCCCTGAGGAGTATTGATAATGGCTGGGATCACCAGTCTTGTAAAGACATGGCCCAGGAGAAGGCAATAGTAAACCACTTCTGTAGAAAGATTTGCCAAGAACAATCATGGTCAGGGATGGAGAAAAGAACAAGAACAACAGCATGAAACAAGTATTAAAGACTATGATTGCCCACATCATATGACAAGGCACATAATGATGTTGATAAGGAACCTTAAATTAAATGCCAGCAGCAGCACTGGTTACTCTGCACAAGATCACTCAGCCCAGACTATCACTAAATAACAGCCTCTTCACCATTGACCACACCTGCACCTCCAAATGCTTCATGAAAACAGCCAATGTGAAAGATCCACTCCACCCTGGTCCTTCTTCCTTCTCCCCAGTTCCAACAGGCGAAAAATACAACAGATTAGGAACACATACGTCAGGCTCTATCCCAGTGTTATAAGACACGTGGTGGACCTCTATTACTAGTCCATCATGGGTAAAGCCCTCCCACCATTAAGCACATCCACATGGAGACTGCCACAGGAAAGAACCATCCATCATCAGGGACTCCAACCACTCGGGTCATCCCTTCTCTTCACTGCTGCTATCAGGATGAAGGTGCAGGAGCCTCAAGACTCACCACCAAGTCCAGGAACAGTGACTATCCCTCAACCGTCACACTCTTCAACAAGAGGGGATAACTTCACTTGCCCCATCACTGAACTGTTCCCACAAACTCAAGTTCAAGACTTTTCATTTCATGTTCTCTATATTCATTGTTTATTTATTTATTATTTTATTATTTATTTCTCTTTTTTTATATTTGCATCGTATGTGTCTTTTGCACATTGGTTGTCTGCCTTGTTGGTACTGTCTTTCATTGATTCTGTTCTGGTTATTGGATTTCTTAAGGATTCTTACAAGAAAATGAATCTCAGGGCTGTATATCGTGGCATATATGTACTTTGATAATAAATTTACTTTGAACTTTCACTACTGATGTCACAGCCTACCTCGCCATAGCCCTTGCACCTTCCTGCACAACACGATAGACAATAGACAATAGGTGCAGGAGTAGGCCATTCGGCCCTTCTAGCCAGCACCGCCATTCACTGTGATCATGGCTGATCATACACATTCAGTACCCCGTTCCTGCCTTCTCCCCATATCCCTTGACCCCACTATCTATAAGAGCTCTATCTATCACTTTCCCTGTAAGACCATATTCTGCATTTTGTAATTGTTTTTCATTTTGGACTACCTCAATATACTTAGGTATGGAATAATCCGTTTGGATAACATGCAAACAAAGATTTTCATCTTGGTACATGTGACAATAATAAGCCAATTACCACTAGTGTTTTTACAGAATCCTACGGGGAAGTCTACTGACTTCTGCCAACATCTGACATATGCGTGCTTGACTCTTATCCTGCAGCTGAATTCGCTGAACCCAACTGTTGCCTCAGCTGTAATAAAACCAATCTGTCAAACATATAAAGAATAATATCATATTGACAATAACACATGACAATGGCAAACCCAGCCAACTTATCCCTGCAAAAACACTTCCCACAATCAGTTGGGGCCAACATTAAGAAGTCCACTGCACAAGCTATTGGAATCCAGTGATAATTTCAGAAACACACCTTGCCTGCTTCCATCCACCTGCACAGGGTTGTAAATCCAGCCAGCTCCATCACAGCCACTAGCCCCCCCACAGCACCAAGGACATCCTCAAAAGGCGATACCTCAAAAAGACAACATCCATCCTTAAGGACCCCTATCACCTAGACATGCTCTCTTCTCACTGCTACCATCAAGTCGGAGGTACAGGAGCTTAACTAGATACACTCAATGTTTTAGAAACGATTTCTATCCCTCTGCCATCAGACTTCTAAATGGTTCACTACCTCACTATTTTTGCTCTCTTTCTGCACTACTTGTATATCTTTTCAAATATTTTTGTAACATATTGTATATTTTATGTATTTCATTGTGATGCTGCAGCAAAACGACAAATTTCAAGACATATATCAGTTTTAATAAACCTGATTCTGACTCTAACATTATCTGGTGAAAGTTCATTGACCCAAAATATCAATACTCTCCCTCCACAGATGCTGCCTGACCTGAGGAATATTTGCAGTAGTTTCTGGTTTTATCTTAAACTGGGCAAAGGACTACATCGAAAGAAAACAAGCCTGTAGGGAAAACCTGTCTGCACTCATCCTCACCAAGTTAACTTGCATTTGTACACAGCAGCACGGGTGCAAAGTGACCTCCAGCCAGCCTACAGAAAATTACTTATTTTCATATTGTGGACACAATCTGTTGTATTTGTGCTGTACCGCATATTGGCCTGTGTTACTTTAAGAGTGAGAATTGTTGGATATAAAACAGAAAATCAAATTTCCTTGCAGAATATAATTTAAAGAACAACAAACATTTCCTGCTATTGTTCATTTGATCTAATAAAATGGACTGTATGATAAAAAGTTAGCTGTGTGTTTCAAGGCACTAACAGATCACAGGTGTACATTGTCATAAAATGCGTGATGTCTTGAAATAGGTTTCAGTGCTAAATGACCTCATATTGCTTTGTAGAGAATAGATTTTTTTTATATAGAAAGTGATAAAAACAATGGTTGTGATCTCTCCTGATTTAGTAAATACAGGTCTTCCCCAAGTTATGGCATTGTTCGGTTCTTGTGAACTGTTCAAAACCAGAGGCAGCTGGCAAAATCCATCCTGCCAGTTTCCCCAAAAGCACTTCTTTTGTCTGGACTATATGTAATTGGGGAGTTCATATGCTGGGAAGTCGCTGGATGCTAACAGCAACCTCATGCATAGGCACCTTCGCCATTAAACTACTGTCTGTGCAAAAAAATTGCCCCTCAAATCTTCTTCCCTCTAACTGAAAACTGATGCCTTCAAGTTGAGACTCCAACATCCACTCTGATGACCTATCCTATCTGGCCTTTCATAAACTTATGAACCTCTAGAAGGTCACCTCTCAGCCTCCCACATTCCAGTGCGAAGAATCAAAGCCTTTCAAGGGTCTCTCTTAAATTCTAAGCACCAACCTGGTGAATCTTTTCTCCACTTTCAAATTGAATTGAATTGAATTTGAATTGACTTTATTTCTTACGTCTTTCACATACATGAGGAGTAAAAATCTTTACGCTACGTCTCCGTCTAAACGTGCAATGTGCAATCATAGTAATTTATAATAAATAGAACAGTCAATGTAACGTAGAGTACACTCAAGTCAGCATGAGTTCATCAGCCTGATGGTCAGGTGGAAGAAGCTGTCCCGGAGTCTGTTGGTCTTGGCTTTTATGCTGTGGTACTGATTCACAGATGGTAGCAGCTGGAACAGATTGCTACTGCACGCTTCCTGTAGTGTGGCAACTGGAACGGTATTCAATGGTCCAACAGCTACCTGACCAATGTGTTACGATAGCTACAACAAGCCATCCCAACACTCAGACTCAGTGCCTTAGCCTATGAAGACAAGAGGATGGTACAACAGCGTAGAGGAGCGCAGCAGTACAATCAGGATTTGATTCCTGCCGCTGGTAGTGTGTACATTCTCCCTGCGACTGAGTTTCTTCTGGGTGCTTCAGTTTCCACCCACATTCCAAAGATGTATGAGTTAGGGTCAGTAAGTTGTGGAGGTGATATGTTGGTGCAGGAAGCACGCGGACAATTGTGGGCTGCTCAGGACAATTCTCACTGATTTTGATTTGACACAAACAAGGTATTTTACTGTGTGCTTTGATGTACATGTGACAAATAAAGCTAATCATCTTTTTTCTCTTTTAACGTCGAGTGAATCTTTCCATTGCTACCACATGCATCCTGTATTATAGCAACCATAAAGGTACACAATACTCCAAAAGCTGCCTGGTCAATGTTGTATAACAGCTGCATCGTGCTAACCCCACTCTAATACAGCTTCTCTTGGCCTATGAGGGCAAGAAGGCAGCACAATAGCATAGCTCAAACAAGAGAAAATCTGCAGATGCTGGAAATCTGAGCAACACACACAAAGTGCTGGATTCCTGCCAAAGGGTTTCGGTCTGAAAAGTCGACTGTACTTTTTCCTTTCCGTAGATGCTACCTGGCCTGCTGAGTTCCTCTAGCATTTTGTGTGTGTTGCTCACAATAGCATAGCTGTTAGTGCATCACTTTACAGCACAGGGTTCAATCCCCACCATGACTTGTAAGGAGCTTGAATGTTCTACCAGTGGCCACATGGGTTTCCTCGAGCTGCAACCATAAAGGTATGCAATATTCCAAGAGCTGCCTGACCAATATTTTATAACAGTTACTTTGTGCCATTCCAGCTGTCATGTTCCACATCCTGGCCTACAAAGGCAAGCATGCTGAAGGCCTTCTTACTTTATTAATGTGTGTCACCATTTTCAGGGAGTTGTGAACTTGTACCCCTTGGTCCATCTGCAAATCAACAGTCCTGAAGCCCCTGGTTTTTACAGTGCAAATCTATTAATATTTAACCTCCCAAACTTCACAACTATGGTTGCTCCAGAATTGTATGCGTGTTACTCTGAATTTCCAGCATCTTCAGAATCACTTCTGTTTGTAACTACCATTCCTTTATTGACGCATTGTTATTTAATCAAAAAACAAGCTGTTTGTTACACATTCTGGCTCTTTCCATCAATCAACACCCTTCAAAACACTGCTTATTCTTCCCCTGATTGTTTCTACACCATTCACTGCTATTGATATCAAACTAACTGGTTCTGTTGACTTACCACCTGGATCTAAACGGTTAAATGAAGAAATAAAACTCTTCATTCAAGTACAGAAAATTACAGCTGTGGAAACTAACTAAACAAGTAGCCTGTACTATGAAAAACCTTATAGAAAAAAGCAGCTTGCAACAATAATGTAAAATGATAAGAAACTTTGATAAAGTGGACAGCCAGCACCAGGGTGGAAAAGGGTAAAGCAAGAGGCAAAACTTGAAGATGATTGGAGGAAAGTCTTGGGGGGTTGTCAGAAGTAGCTCTTTACTAAACACACACGGGGTGTATGAAATGTGTTGCCAAGATGGCAGTAGAAGGAGATACATCAGAGACATTGAAAAAACTCTTAGATGGGCACATAATTGAAAGAAAAATGAAAGAGATGAGCAATAGATTGATCATGGAGTAGGGTAAAAATTGGCACAACATCATTGGCTGAAGGGCCTGTATGATACTGTTCTATATTCTATGTTCTAAGCCAGCTTCTTCCTCACATACCTGATCACTAATCGAACAAACAGCATCCATCTGCTTGTTGAACGTTGTGGACTGCTACTGCTCTAGTTGCCTGTATCTAAAACCTGGATCAAACGTCAGAGATTTCATGGAACGTAAAGATAAAGAGGGAAGAGCGAGATTACTCTTGGCAGTAGGATAAAAGGTCGGCACATCATCGTGATCAGAAGGGCCTGTGCTGAGCTGTTCTATGTTATAACAGACTCTCTAAAAGACCAAGCCCCGAGCATCTACTCAAGACAGGAACTTTTACAAAAGCGAATATTCTGGGCTACATCTGGTGCCAAAAACTCCATTTCTCACACCATTCTCTTTCCTTCTCATTCCTTAAAGGAGAAGCAGGGATCAAATTTCATCTGCAAATCTTCAATTGTGTTGTTTACTTTGATGCCCATTATTAAAATGTATTCTGTTCTCAAAGCTGGCAAGTTCTAAGTCGGTGCAGATTCCAAAGTACAAATAGAATAGCGTAGATTTTATAGCACTGACTTGCATTTCAGAACGAGAGAAGACAAATTTGATCCCTGCTACATAATCTCAGAAAGAGTCTACTATTCTGTCAAGAAATGTCTCTCAGATTCACATTTGAAAAGTCAGATTTCTCAGCTAAAGAAATGCATGGTGCATGACTTGAGGCCCAGAAGGATGCAGCATAATTTCACTGCGTCTCAGAGGTACACTCAATGCCACTTTATTAACTACAGGAGTGGAACCCATTGTGGTCTTCTGCTATTGTAGCATATTCATTTCAAGGTTCGATGTGTTCTGCACTCAGAGATGCATTCCTTTTACTAATATTTCCTTTTTTTTAATATAGTAAATTCAAAGTCTCAATCTGCCTTAGTGGCATTTGAACTTTCTACCTTCGAGTTGCTAAGTTCAGTAATAATTTATCACATTCAGGCAATTTAAACTTCATCATATCCAGAAAATAGGGGCAAAGGATAGCATATTGGTTAGTGTAGCGCTATTACAACACCAGCAACCTGTGTCTGTAAAGAGCTTGTACGTTCTCTGCATGGACTTCTTCCATTTTCCTCGCACATCCCGAAGACGTACAGGTTAGAAGGTTAATTAGTCACGAGTGCAATTGGGCGGTGCGGTCTCTTGGGGCCAGAATGACCCATTACCATGGTCATATCAAAATAAATAAATGATAGTAAAAATAGAATGCCACATTGATCAACATTATAGCAGCAGATTCAGAACCAATGTGATGCCACTGTGACATTCTGCAGGAACTCCATATACTAGTGCAACACACACAAACTGCTAGAGAACCTCCGCAAGTCCGGCAGCATCTATGGAGAGGAATAAACAGTCAGCATATTGGGCCAAGACACTTCATCAGAACTGGAAAGAATGAGGCAAAAAGCTATAATAAGCAGGTGGGGGTGGACGGGGAACTGTTCTATATTTAACATTTCAATAATATTTGTGCAATCTTGTGTATCTAACACATATACATTGGTTGATTAAGCACTCTTGCTCATTTAAGTAACAAAGTACAGGTCATATGTAAAAATACATTAAATGCATATGCCACCACATGACATGTGCATGCCTTTTTTGAAGTAAACTCAAGCTGTACCCAGGCTTTCAGACTCCCATGCCTTTCTTTGAATTAGTTTAACATTTTGAAGTTACAAAACGTAACACGAAGGAGTACAAGCTGGCAGGTGATAGTTGAGAACAGGTGAAAGGGAAAATTGTAAAATGGGGAGTGGGGATGAAGTGAGAAGCTGGGAGGTGATAGGTGGAAAAGGAAAAAGGGCTGAGGAGGGTATCTAATAGGAGAGGAGAGTGGATTATGGGAGGAAGGGAAGGAAGAGGGGCACCAGAGGGAGGTGATGGGCAAGAGAGAAGAAGAGGAAAGAGGGGAATGGAAAAAGAAAGGGGAGGGGAAGAATTTATCACATTTTTGTGCTTCTCCTTACCAGAATAATTTATCACCTTGAAGCAAACAACACTTCCCACCCTCTCCCACTAAATAGAGATCAAGATCTCCAGCAGAATTACTGGATCAGGTTTCACGTCAGATTTTCTAGATCTGCTAAAACACGCAGTTTTACTGACGAGCTGCTAACTTGCGTGATATCACTTTCACCCGGTACTTGACAAGGCAAGCCACACAGGACACCTTTCAAAAAGCTCTTCTTTTCACAAGGAAACAAATCATGCAAGAATTTAAATTTGTCAGATTTTTGAAAGGTGCATTTTTAATGTTAAGAGCAGAGCATGTGCACGCATGTCCCCAACTTCAGCCTAGTGCATAGTCTTTTGGCTGACCCATCACCAGTGCACAAGCTCAGCTGTAAACAGTAACTCTGTTACTTGACATTCATCAGTGGTAGTGGGTGAATAAGATATCTAGTTCTTAAATACTTATTTTAATACATGTAAGACATTTTAAAAATATGCAAAATATACAAAATTTGGGAACCTCTTTCTTACGTGCAATATGGCAAAGTTAGTACCGAATAACTTAAAAGCATACTTAGAAAACACACATCACCAGGCTCAAGGACTGCTTCTGTCCAATTTTTCAACAAAATAAACTTTAATCATGCGAAAAAAATCTTTTCAAGAGTAAACCATAAACTACCTTTTCATCCTTCCATTCAAGCATAACATAGTGATCAATTATGTTCTTAAAACCAACTGCACTGTTACCACCCATGAGGTCCTCAGGGGTGGTATATCGCTGCAATAACTACGAGCTTCCAGGACCCAACCTGGTCCCTCACTCTCCAGTAATGGAAGAACCCTATACTTCTGTCTAATTATTATAGGTCTGCTGAAACAAGAATGTTGCTGGGTCTGGAGGACCTGAGTGAAAAGGAAAGATTAAATAGGGTAGGATTGTATTTCATAGAACATAGAAGATTGAGAGGAGATTTGATACAGGGACATATAGATAGGGTTAATGCATGTAGGCTTTTTCCACCGAGGTTGGTTGGGACCACAACCAGAGGTCAAGGGTTATGGGTGAAAGGTGAAAAGTTTAAGGGGAACACGGGGGGGGGGGGGAGACTTCTTCACTCGGAGGGTCGTAGGAGTGTGGAATGAACTACCAGCACAAATGGTGCGTACAAGCTTGATTTCAATGTTTAAGAGAAGTTTGGATAGATACATGGATTGTAGGGGTATGGAGGGCTATGGTCCCGGTTCAGATTAATGGGAATAGGCAATTTAAATGCTTTTGGCATGGACCAGCTGGTCCAAAGGGCGTGTTTCTATGTTGTACTTCTCTAAGACTCTATGACTAAACTTTAGTACAATAAAGACGAACTCTTGGCATCACAATCTATCTCATCTTGACTCATGCATCTTATTATGTACTTGCACTGCATGTTCTCTGTAACTGTAACACAACGTTCTGCATTCCACTGTTGCTTTTCCTTTGTGTTCCCTCAAAGTAATTCATTTTTGTGAAATCATTCACTTGGAGATTATGCAGAACAAAGATTTACACTTAGAACATGTGACAATAATAAACCAATTACCAACTACTTAATGTTCTGTGGGGAAAATCATGACATTGAAAACAATCTATATTCCTCAAGCACATAATTTAATTATTCCAACAATGTGGGTCATGCATTAACCATGAAAATATTCTGCATAGTTTGCAAAATAATATTATTTTAATTTTGACATTCAATACACATGACTTTTGGTACTTTGTACAAACTATCAATAAATTTTGCAATTTCGTCTTTCCAATGAATTAATATTAAAATGTTGCAAAGAAAACCACAGATGTTGAAAGTGAAAACAGAGAAACTTGAAGAACGCTTAAAAATCCTATGCATGGCCAAATATCAGAATCAGATTTAACATGATTGGCATGTGTCAGGAAATTCATTAACTTTATAACAGCAGTACAATGAAATACATGATAAATAAATATAGAGA
Organism: Hemitrygon akajei; assembly: GCF_048418815.1. NCBI lineage: Eukaryota > Metazoa > Chordata > Chondrichthyes > Myliobatiformes > Dasyatidae > Hemitrygon > Hemitrygon akajei. The sequence goes on along the minus strand of NC_133144.1, from coordinate 53,345,104 downwards.
AAAAATACTGAATTACAGTTAGTATATATAAGTCTATTAAATAGTTATGCGTAAAATAAGTAGTGCAAAAAAACAGAAATAAAAAAGTTATGAGGTAGAATTCATGGGTTCAATGTCCATTTGAAAATCAGATGGCAGTGGGGAAGAAGCTGTTCCTGAATCACTGTGTGTGCCTTCAGGCTTCTGTACCTCCTTCTCAATGGTAAGAATGAGAAGAGGGCACAACCTGGGTTGTAGGGGTCCTTAATGATTGACACTGCCTTCCTTTGACACCAATCCTTGAAGATATCTTGGATATGACAGAGGTTAGTACCCGTTATGGAGCTGAATAATTGTACAATTTTCTGCAACTTACTTCAACCTTGTGTGGTAGCCCCCCCCCCCCTTTACCAAACAGTGATGCAGCCAGTCAGAATGCCTTCCTTGCTACACTTATAGAAGTTTTCAAGTGTTTTAGTTGACAACCAAAATCTCCTCAAACTCCAAATGAAATACAGCCGCTGTCTGGCCTTCTTTAACACTTCATCAACATCCGGGTTAGGTCCTCAGAATATTGACACCCAGGAACTTGAAATTGCCACTTATGCAAGGCTAAGAGTAAGCCTTGCTATAAGATCATAGTCTCTAGTCCTCCTCCCAGCCTATAACAACATCAATTCAAAACTCTCTTTTAGCTGTGACTGTACTTACAAAAGCTGCTAGTCAGAATCAGATTTATTATCACTGACATATGTTGCGAAATTCATTGTATTGTGGCAGCAGTACAGTGCAAAACATATAAAAATAAGTTATAATAAGAAATATATTTTAAAAAAATAGGAAAATATACAAAGGAAAGGGAAACATTCTCAGCCAAGTGTACCACATGGAAGGTAAATATGAGGAACAATAAATGGACTTCCTGTCAAAAGTGTACTCTTTGGCAAACTTAGAATCAAGTTCATCATGATTGTGGATTTCAAAAAGGGTTGGATAAGGAATACACACCGGTCTTCATTTAGGAATCAGAAATGAGCAATTTCAAGTTCCACAGTGCCAACATCTCTGAGGATCTATCCTGGGCCCAACATATGAATACAACTACAAAGGATGCAAAAGAGCAGCTACATTTCATTAACAGTTTGAGATTTGATATGTCACCAAAGACACTTGCAAATTTCTACAGATGTACCATGGAGAGCATTCTAACTGGATGCATCTAATTGGATACTATGGGGTGGCGTCTGCACAGGATCAAAGGAAGATGCAGAGTTGTGAACTTATTCAGCTCCATCATTGACAATGGCCTCCAGAGTATTCAGGACCTCTTCAATGAGCAATGTCTCAAAAAGGCAGCATTTATCACTAAGGACCGCCAGCACCCAGGACAATCCCTGTTCTCATTGCTACCATCAGGAATGAGGTACAGAAGCCCGAAGGCACACACCCAACGATTCAAGACCGATTCAACTTCTTCCCCTCCGCCATCTGATTTCTGAATGGATGTCGAACCCATGAACTCTATCTCCCTACTTTTTAAAATTTTTATTTTTGCACTACTCATTTAATTTAACTATTGTTATACACACACACACACACACACACACTCATTTACTGTGTATTGCGATTCACAGTTTCTTTCTCTATTATATTTTGCACGGCTGCCGCAAAGTTAACAAATTTCATGACATGTCCCCATGATATTAAACCTGATTCTGATTATTACTGATGTATGTTATGAAAATTGTTGTTTTGCAGCAGTTGAACGGTGCAATACATAAAAGGTACTTGAGGTTACAAAAATAATTATAAAAAATTTTGCAAATAAGAGCAAATTACTTAAGTTGTGTTCCTGGGTTCATGGACCACTCAGAAATCTGATGGCAGAGGGAAAGCATTGAGTGTGCATCTTCACGCTCCTGTAACTCACTCCCTATGGTAGTAATGAGAAGAGGTCATGTCATAGGTGGTGGATGTCCTAAATGCTGGATTCTGCCTTTATGAGGCATCGCCTTTTGAAGGCGGCCTTGATGATGGAGAGCTGATGAATTAGCGAAATAGCAGAAAAAAAGACAAGCAACTCAATGGAGTTAAAGCATAAATCATGGTTACACGGATGAAATTTTTTTAAAGTACTTTAAGTAAGTATCTGCAACATCAGCCACAATGTAGATGAACTAACAGCACAAATAAAAGTGAACAGTTAGGATCAAACGACCAATGTGAAATGCAGCTTTTAGGTGCTCAAAGCTGGGAGCTGAATGATCAAGGACATTTGCCATTTAGAAAAACTGGAAAATGGAAGTGAAAACTAATCATTACAGTACTGCAACACTTTGATCACTTTGCACTAAAAAAGGTATTTTTGTTCTAATTAAGATCTGTATTGCGAAAATTGGATATAATTTATATTTAGTTTATGTTTTTATTGTGATTGCTGCTTATATGATGCCATGTACCAGTGATGCTGCCACAAATAATCCCTGTGCACACAGAGTCATAGAGAAGTACAGCACAGAAACAGGCCCTTCACCCATCTAGTCCATTCTAAACTATTTAAAATGCCTACTCTGGGACCATGGCACTCCATACCCCTCACAATCCAGGTACCTATCCAAACTTTGCTTAAAGGTTGAAATCGAGTTCACACGCACCTCTTGTACTGGCAGCTCATTCCACACTCACACGACCCTCTGAGTGAAGAAGTTTCCCCTCATGCTCCTCTTAAACATGAAACTATTCACCTTTCACCCTCAGTCCATAGTCCCACACAACCTCAGTGGAAAAGGCCTGAATGCATTAACCCTATCATGGAGTTGTGCAAATAGCAGTAAAGCTGACTTTGACTTTTGACCTTGGAAGCAGGTTTAGGATGAGAATACAGAAGTAGAAATGATTTTGTCTCAACAAGTCACGGTGTAGAATTAAAATCTCTGGCTGGAGGTGAGAACCAGCAAGGGACAGAAAACAATGGTAGGAATTATTCATAAGCTCCAAAATACACTTAAACCCAAGAGATACCGCAGATGCTGAAAATCCAGAGTAACACACACAAAATGCTGAAGGAACTCAGCAGGTCAGGCAGCATCTATGGAAATAGATAAACAGTTGGCGTTTCAGGCCTTTCATGGTGATAGGTGAAGCCAGGTGGGAAGGAGAGAGGTGGTGAATTAAGAAACTGTGACGTGATTGGTGGAAAAGGCAAAAGGCTGGAGATGAAGGAATCTGATATGAGAGGAGAGAGGACCACAAGAGAAACGCACACAGCATAAATCAGGAGCTTAAAAATTGCATGTGACGGGATAATGCACCACACACGGTGAACTTTAATCCATGAAGGATTGGGAGCATATTAGAACTCAGCAAAGCAACCAAGAAATTCATAAAGAAAAGCAACAATAAGTACAAAAAGAAACTGGAAGCAAATCAATAAAAACAGTTGGAACCCCAAAGGGTATGTAAAATCAAGAAAAATAACAATGGCAAATATCAGTTCCTTCTGGACAAGCACAAAAGATTTTATAATGGGAAATAAATATTTCAATATCAAAATTCAAGCTTATTTATCATATGTACATTGAAACATGTGAAAGGTGTCATTTGTGTGAACAAGAAACAGACCTGAGGCAAGTGTTACTACACCTTCCGGAGCCAACACAGCATGTCCACAATTTTCAGAAGAACAGCATAGAACATAATAAAAACAGAACACGGCAAGCAGCAAACAACAGAAAAACAAGCCTCGTTCCTCCCTCCCACCCACAGACATACACAGTCCACTAACTCCAAGCCAGGTTGTCTTCTTTCACTTCCAGCGGACTTGGACTCAAGCTTGCTGACGTTGGGCCTTTGACTACTCCAGCAGGTTTGCAGACTTGGGACTCTGGTCGATGAGCATTGACCTCCAATTGTCCTTCGGTCCCAGTCCTCGGTGTCAATCCTAGGACCTACTGATTATGAAATACCAGACCTCGAACTCCAGTCTCGCCAATTCATAGATGCAAGGAATCATTGGACCTCATTCCTCCTGCCTGTCCTTGTCCCCAGTTGCCTACTGGCCCGACAGCAGGCCATACATCCCTGCCTGATCCATCGATGTTCCACATCTGCCTTCAAAGTGGAATAGAGACTTAAGACCTGTCATCTGATTCCTCCTTATTCCTGTACTCTAACTTCACCCCAAGCTCCCCATTCCTTCCTGATAACCATTCCTACAAACCTAAAAAAACAACTAAAACAATCAATTTCAAGCAGAGAGATTGAACAAATACATTGTGTGTCTTCCCAGAAAAAAAATACAGAAACACAGTTCTGAGAAACTGAAGGAAACCAGCATTGTTTTAAATTATGAAACATCAGAGAAGTTGGTAAAGTGGATAGTTTATAAATCCCAGGGACTTGATGTTTATGTTCCAGAGCTTTGAAAAGGCTGGCAATAAACTATTTGGTTAAAGTTCTATACATTCTGGATTTCAAGGAAGCTGATGTGACCCAACTATTTAATAAAGGAAGGAGAGAGAGAGAGTGGGGATCTATTAGATATGTACATGGATGCAAGAAAAATGAAGGGCTATGTTGAAGAGAAGACAGAACTTTGAGTAGGTCAAAAGCTCAGCACACTGTTATGGGCCAAAGGGCCTGCACTGTGTTTTAAAATTCCATATTCTATTGGTCAGTTAGTCCATCAGACAGGAAGATGCTGGAATCTTTCATAATGATCACAAGCATCTATGGAATAATAGGATTGATCAGAACCAGAGTGTATTTTTAACAGGATACCGCATTTAACTAAAGGAGGTACTTGATGATGAGATAAGCAGTATAGATAAGGGTTACCCTGTGGAAGTGGTATACTTAGATTATGAAGTGTCTTTCCTTACAAGTTGGTCAAGAATGTTGGAACATGGAGACAATATACTGGCAATGATTTGTAATGATTAATGATCAGAAAGCAAAAAGATAGGAATAAATGGATCTTTCATAGATAAGAGAGATTGATTTTGAGGGTACAGCATGGATTGGTGTTTGAGCCCCAAGTATTTAGAATACTTATTGAAGGTTTGGCTGAGGGGACCAAATGCCATATTTCCAAATTTGCTGATCTGAGTGCAGTGGTTCCTTGCAGTGGCCTGTGGGGTAGAAGGAGACTTGTTACATACTGAGTGTGGACCAAGTTTGCGGGACCATCTGGCCATTTCTACCAGCCTTGCCCTCAAACATCAGTCAGAAAAGATACTATATGCTGTGTGTGGTTAGTAAAGAATAATGGCACTTAAGATTGCAATCAATTATTCCTTTTTCTTTCACAAGGTTTTAAAAATCTCCTTTGAGAACCCTAATAAGTAGTACAGTATTATCAAACACTGTATTGCACATTATTTGAAACAAGTTTGTATTATAATTTCAGTCTAGTCTACCTGGTAAGATTTATAATTTTGTTCAGTTATCCTTAAGACATTAATCAACATGAACTTAATTTAATTCAGCATCATTTATTATCCTCTGCAATACAAAAGTGTGTGTTATTATTAGTGTCTCTTATAATTTTAGAAGTTGATTTCATGTAATTATTCCTGTGGTCTTGTGTAAATTATGCTTCCTGGTTCCAAACTGCAGTTCTAATGATTGACTTGCCCATTTTCCCGAATTATCATTATAACCACAGGTAAATACTTCAAAACACATTTCCTAATATGAGCACCTGACCATCTACCATAACTTAAGCTAAACGATGGACCTGGGATTGAAAACTTTAAGATTATTTGCTTTGCATTCAAAGAAAAAACTTGCTGGGACAATAAGCAAGCAAGTCCGCCTCCTCCCCATCACCAAGGTCTTTGAATGTTTCTACTTATCAGTTCTAAACTTCCTGGAGAAGTTGCCACACTGACTTTGAAAACTTTCGACTAAGTAATGCAAATTCTTTCCACTTTTCAAAGCTTGGAAAGGCAATGCTAGAGATTTCCTGAAGAGATCTTCAGTAATATTTTCATCCACAGTAAAGTTAGCAAAGAACCTCTTCACATTCAGCATCAGGTAAAGCTACTCTCTCTTTCACTGTTCTCCAAATGTTAATCACTTTAACATTCTATTATTTTTTCCCCAAAAGCTAAGACCATATGACATAGCTCTTGATCATTCACAATTTGATCATGGTTGATTTATTATTCACTCAACCTCATTCTCCTGTCTTCTCCCCGCAACCTTTGATGCCCTTACTAATCAAAATACTATCACGTTCTGCTTTAAATACCCTCAATGAATTGACCCCCCACAGCCATCTATGGCAAAAATGGCAAAGATACACCATCCTCTGGTTAAAGAAATTCCTCCTTATCTCTGTTCTAAAGGATGCCCTTTATTCTGAGGCTGTGACCCCTGGTCCTAGACTCCCCCACTATAGGAAACACACTCCCCATATCCACCCTATCTAGGCCTTCCAATATTTAATAGGTTTCAATGAAATCCCCTCTCATTCTTTTAAGCTCCAGCGAGCATAGGTCCAGAACTATCATACTTTTGATCCTTTCATTCCCAGGATAATTTCTGGACTCTCTCCAATACCAACCTATCCTTTCTTAGATATGGGGCACAGAACTACTCAAGATATTCCAAATATGATCAGATCAATACCTTGTAAAGTCTCAACATTACATCCTTGTTTTTATATTCTAGTCCTCTTGAATGCTAACATTGCATTTGTCTTCATTACTATCAACTCAATCTGCAAGCTAACCTGTAGAGTACATGAGGACTCCCAAGTCACATTGCACATCCAATTTCTGATTTTCTCCCCATTTGTAAAATAGTCTATGCCTTTATTCCTTCTATCAAAGTGCATGACCATACACTTCCCTACACTATATTCCATCTGCCGTTTCTTTGTCCGTTCACTGAATTTGTCCAAGTCCTTCTGCAAACCTCCTGCCTCCTCAGCAATACCTGTCCCTCCACCTGCCCTGGGATCATCTGCAAAGTTGACTCAAAGCCATCAATCTCGTCATACAAATCACTGACATACAACATGAAAAGAAGCAGTACAATACAAGCCATTGCAGAATACCATCAGTCACCAGCAGCCTCCCTTTATTCCTACTCTTTGCCTTCTTCCAGTCAGCCAATATTTTATCTATACTAGCATCTTCCCTATAATACCATGGGCTCTTATCTTAGTTAGTAGCCTCATGTGTGCCCCCTTGTCAAAGACTTTCTGAAAACCAAGTAAACAAAATCCACTAACTCTCCTTTGTCTATCTAAAGTTCAAAGGGGAGTATTTCATAATTCAAAGAATTGATGCAATAGACTATAGTGATATAGCTTTTGGCCATACCGAATCGGATTCCCTTTCATTATTTATTAGTCACACAAATGCAGCAGATTTAGACTATTCACAGAGGGCAGCCCTGAGCTTCTATCTCAATAGCATACAAATGAAGCATCGGGCTAAGTTTGCAAAAAGCTCCGGGATTTATTATGACTTCACACTTCATTCCGTACTTCCCTCTGCGATGGATACTCGACTTTCTCACTAGAAGACCACAGTCTGCGCGGATCTGAAATAACATCTCCACCTTGCTGATAATCAATACAGTCGGCCCTCCTTATCCGCAAGTTCCGCATGTGCGAATTCAACCAACCGCGAATCCAGAAAACCCAGAAGTGTTCTTCCAGCACTTGTTGTTCAATCCTTCGATGGAACAAAGCCTCCATGTCACCCGTGGGATAACAACATGCCTACAGCCACTGCAAGATTTGTTTGACGATGCAAAGGAAGAGACAGCTTCCTATAACAATGTTTCTAACTAAAGCATCTGCAGTTCTGAAGACTCGAAGTTCAACACTTGAAGATCCTCAGCCCTCAACCTCCACAGTTCCTGACTTTAGTATTATTGAGCCTCCCCCAAAGCGTCCTTATTCCCTAAACAAGACAGAGTAACAACTACTGTACAGGTATTACAAGTTTTACTCGTCACTTGATCATTGTTCGCCTCGCGTCTCGTTCGTTCGCTGCTTGTGTTGTGAGCGAGAGGAACATGTACAGGTTTTTTTCTTGTCAATGTTCCCTAAACATTGCAGTATAACAATTATTTAAATAGAATTTACATTGCATTAGGTATTATAAGTAATCTAGAGATGATTTAAAGTATACGGGAGGATGTGCATAGGCTATATGAAATACTAGCCATTTTATATCAGGGACTAGAGCATCCGCATTTTTTGGTATCCGCAGGGGATCCTGGAACCAATCCCTCGCAGATAAGGAGGGCCGACTGTACTGGTGCATGTCAAGCATTTGTCCTTAGCCCACTGCTCTACTCTCTCTGCACCCATGACTGCGAGGCAAAGCACAGCTCAAATGCCATCTATAAACTTGCTGATGGCACAGCTATTGTTTTCAGAGTTTCAGATGCAGCCACAGAAGGCGTACAAGTGTGAGACAGATCAGCTGGTTGAGTGCTGTAGCAACAACTTTGCACTCAACGTCTCCAAGATGAAAGAACTGATTGTGGACTTCAGAAAGGGTAAGATGAGTGAACACACCCCAGTCCTCATCAAGGGATCAGGAGTGGAAAGAGTGACCAATTTCAAGTTCCTGAGTGTCAACATATTTGAGGATCTATCCTGGTCCCAGCATATCAATGCAGTTACAAAGAAGGCACGGCAGCAGCTATATTTCATTAGGAGTTTGAGGAGATTTGGTATGTCACCAAAGGCACCTGTAAATTTCTATAGATGTACCGTAGAGAGCAGTCTAACTGGCTGCATCACCGTCTGGTATGGGGTTGGGGGGAGGAGGGCAATGCACAGGATCAAACTGTAGAAAGTCAGCTCCATCATTTGGTGTGAGCCTCCCAACTTATGACCCTCTAAAAGGGGGCATCATCATTAAGGACCTCATCTCCCAGGACATGCCATCTTCTCATTGGAGAAGGTACATGAGCCTTAAGACACACACTCAATAGCTTCCTCCCTCTGCTATTAGATTTCTGAATAGACATTGAACTCATGAACACTACCTCACCACTTTCTTTTCTGTTTTTGCACTGTATATGTACACACACATATACATTCACTGTAATTCAGTAAGCTTTTTAGTATGTATTGCAGAGTACTGCTGCCGCATAACAACTTTCACAACATCTACCAATGACATTAAAACTGATTCTGATTCTAAAGAAGAAATTTTTAAAAAACAGTTGAAAAAAGACACCCCCAAACTACGTTTTGAGAACACTTAACCATTTCTGTTACAGGGGAAGTCTGCAGATACCAACAAGAAAAAGGCACCTTTTTTCCCCACTCTTTGCCTTCTGTCAATCATCCAATCTTTTATCCATGCTAGTATCTTCCCTAAAATACCATGGGCTCCCAGTTTGTTTAGCAGCCTTATGTGTGACACCTTGTGAAAGGCCTTCAGAAAAACCAAGTAAACAAAATCCACTTACTCTCCTTTGTCTTTCTAAAGTTCAAAGGATGGGATGTTTGTTTGAGTACAATTCTACAAAGTCCTTTACATTGTACTTTGTAAATAACAGATTTTCAAGCCGTTAACATAGCACATGTTTATAACTGATTTATATATCCACATTTCTAACATAATACATAAACAGGCGTTCAATAGCCAATAGCCTCAATGTACCAAGCAACTGATCATGTGAGTTTAAACACCAAAAGCCAGTAGCGCTTGCACAGATTTAAATGTTAAGAAAGCTTAGAAATGCAGTTGGAAATGGTTCCTTAATGATGTGACTTCTTAATGATGCAGTTTCAGAATGTGCATCATTACATTTATAATTTAATCATTATGAATTAAATCAAGCAACTGGAAAGCAGACTTGCAGGTTAAAATATCTGTTGCATTGCCAGAGCACTTAAATAACAGTCTGTTATTTTGACAAGGCAAAACTTTCAGGTTATGGTAGTTCCTTGACTCTACCTCGAGTAATAGCAAGCCTTTAAACTAAAATGAAGATGGACATGCAATCATCCAAAAGACATTTATGGGAACATTAGCATTCACACTGTATGATGAAATCAATGGGATTCCAGCCAGCAATTAAAATTAAGCAGTAACTAGTTTATGGCGCAGATATATTACTAATTTGGACCCATTTATGTCAAATTTTGCTGTCATTGTTCAATATATTGTAAACTCACCTTGCAATTAAATTAGCAAAGAAAAGTAAAATCTGGAACAAGAAGTCACAGACACATTGAAGCTAATGCATTTGATATTTACCTCCATTCATAAAACCTAGGCAAATTCTAAACATGGTTACTTACCATTCTTCACTGATAAATTATTAGAATATTACGTCAATGCACCTTCAAACTTAATTTCTACTCCATGTTCTAAATTATCTAGTTTCATTTGAATTATTATTCTGGATTTGCAATGAATCTAATTTTTCCCGGAAGCAACTTCTGTTCTGAATTGTAGAGCACGACTCTTGCCAGTCTTTTCAAAAGATAGCAAGTGGTATTTAACACATAAAAATCTACAGCACAAGAAGTAATCAAATACATTTGGTGCCGATATTTAGTGAGGTCTCTCTCATCTGCCTCCCATCAGCTTCATGGTATTCCAAATGCTCTCATCCCCAGAACTGTTCAACATAAATTTTGTTCTGTTCTTTCACAGTGTACACTTGCTAGCTTTTACTGGTAGCTTCAATTAGATTTGTTCAGGTGCAAAAACATACAATTAAAGTTCAGGCTCCAGCACCTGCTCTCCCAAGTATCAAAGTCCAAAAGCGGGATAGATTTTGGAAATTAGGTTTGAACACTGAATATAAAACAGAACAAGTACAGCACAGAGCAGGACCTTTGGCCCACGATATTGAGCCGACCATTTAACCTATCCTAAGATAAATCTAACACTTCCTTCCCACATAGCCCTCCATTTTTTCTATCATTCATGTGTTTATCAAAGAGTCTCTTAAATGTTCCTAATGTATCTGCTTCTACCACTACCCTTGGCAGGGTGTTCCACCCTCTGTGTAACAAAACCTACTCTGATACTCCCCCCATATACCATCTTAAAATTATACCCTCTCATATTTGCAATTTCTGCCATGTGGAAAAAAGTCTCTGGCTGTCCACTCTGTCTATGCCTCTTATCATCTTGTACACCACTAACATGTCACCTCTCATTTTGCTGGGAGTTTCAGTTGGATTTGTTCGGATACTAAAAACTACAATTTAGGTCCAGGCTCCAGCACCTGTGTTCTCAGATGTCAAAATCCAGAGCAGGAAAGAATTCCAAGAAAATGTGGGCTGGGATTCTCTACCTCCCCATGGGGGAACTTGCCACCAGGATACCATATATTGAAGACTTTGGTGATTTCAACAAGAGTGTTAAGAGGATTAAGGTAAACAACTTATTACAATATTTTTAAATATTTTTGATAGTTGGATTTATTTTTTGAAATAGCTTTTTTCTAATTGTAACATCTTTTCCCCAATGGCAGAGCTGTTTTAAAAGGCATCTTTAGATTATACGATCATAAGACTTAGTGTGAGAATTAGGCCATTCAGCTTATTGGGTTTGTTTCATTATGGCTGATTTATTACCCCTCTCAACCCCAGTCTCTTGACTTCTCCCAGTAACCTTTGGCACCCTTATGAATCAAGAACTTATCAGCGTCCACTTTAGATATATCCAATGACTCGGCCTCCACCACAATCATGGAAATGAATTCCACAGATTTACCAGTCTCTGGCAAAGTAAGTTCCCTCTCATCTCCGTTCTAAAGGGATGTCCTTTATTCTGAGGCTGTGCCCTCTGGTCTTTGACTCCCTCACTATAGGAAGCATCATTTTCACATCCACTCTATCTAGGCCTTTCAATATTCAATAGGTTTCATTAAAATCCACCCCCCCCCCCCCCGCCCCAAACCACCATTCTTATAAACTCCAGTGAGTGCAGGCCTGAAGCCATCAAACGCTCCTCGTAATTTAACCCTTTCGTTCCTGGGAACATTCTCATGAACCTGTTCTAGACCCTCTCCAGCACTAGCACACCCTTTTTGAGATACGGGCCCAAAACTGTTCACAATACTCGGTCAACAACACACACAAAATGCTGGTATTGTGTGTGTTGTTGTTTGAATTTCCAGCATCTGTAGATTTCCTCGTGTTTGCACAATACTCGGTGCAGCTTTTCAGCAGCGATCCTGAGCTAAAAGCAATACAAAAATTTGAGTAATTGTTACTCTACTTGGAACATTTTAAGAACAGCTTCTTCATCTTCACCCTCTAGTCCATGAACCCATTTTGCTCTCTTTTGGACTAAAATTATTATAATATATTTCTTACTGTAACTTGTACTAATTTTTTTTTAATGTATTGCACGATTTTGCTGTCGCAAGACAATAGATTTATGTCAGTAATAACAAACCTGATTGTGAAGTTTGGCAAAGAGTGCAGTTTCTGAAAGGAAGTCCACTTGTTGTTCATTTTTATTTACTTCCCATGTGGCTCACTTGGCTGAGAATGGTTTTCTTTCCTCTAAATCTGCTGATATTTCTTTGAAAGTAACACTGAGATTATACATAACGAGAAAAACATATGAAAAAAATCATTACGTAACACTGACATGGATCTATCCAGAAATATCTCAAGCCTCATACAAGCCTGTGTCTTTGTTAAGTTCTTCGTGGCTACAATCCATTATATTGTACAACATCTGAATGAGGAGACTCATCAGATTTAATTCACATGAGAAGTCTTGCAGCTTGAGTCAAGAACACACATTAGCCAGAGCCATTGGATTTTATGCACCAATTCCTATGAGCTGTTACCTGTATCTAAAACCACATAACTGCTAATCACAAAACTAGGGAGTCGGGGTATCTGCTGTGGGCCCGAAGACCTGGGATCTTTGCGATCTTCAGGCACAGAGCTCGAAAAAAGCGACGTAATGGACTTTTAACATCATAAACCAATGAATTGTTTGTTATGTCTCCCCACATGCTGGGGGAAAAAAAACTGAGACATTTTTTCTCCCTTATTAGGGAAGAGAGAGAATCTGCGGTATGTCAAAAACCGGGTGTAACGCAAAGTCTTTTGGGTAGCTGCCAGTCTGTGTCTTTGCTATTTCTTTGCTCACACTCGAGTGCTTGGTGACGGTGCCAATGCTTGCTTTTTTTTGCCGCTGGGGGGAGGGGGGGATTGCTGCTCACTGCCACTTACACGCGAGAGGGAGGGGAGCTGGAGGGTCTTTAGGGTCCTTACGTTTATCTGCTGTTCATTTTTTGGGGCACTTCTCTGTTTTCGTGAATTTTGCAAAGAAAAAGCACTTCAGGACGTATATTGTATACATTTCTCTGACATTAAATTTGACCTTTGAACCTTTGGTTTACCCATCTTGAAAAAATGTTTTGTATTGAAACAGAATTCCTATGACACATGGAAAGAATGTTTCTAGCATTCACTTTGTACAAGGTTGTGTGCTAAACTGCAGACCTAGACTCACCCTATACCATGGGTGGATGTGCCGTCCCTATGCTTTAAATTTAAGCTGTGCCTTATCTTGACTTCCCAAGCCACTGGCTGGTCTGCCTCTTACACACACCATGGAAAGCTGCACATCTCTCTCTCAAAATCTCCTTAACAAATCTCACATCACATGCTGGTGATTCGGATACCAGTCCAAGGCACCACGTCACAAAGTTAAAAACTCTGCCTCAAGAATATATTACTTAAGAAGTGGCCGCATCACTAAACCAATTATGATGGTCTGAAATAGGGAAAAATTCACAGCGTTGATAAAGCCTGCAAAAGGCAGGATTTTATTTTTTGTAAATCAAAGATGCAGTGCAAACCGGCCCTTCTAGGCTGATGAGCTGCTCCACTCAACAACCCATCTACGTGTGTAACACTAGCCTAACCACGGGGCAATTTACAATGACCAATTAACCTACTAACTGGTACGTCTTTGGACTGTGGTGGGAAACTGGAGCACCCGGAGGAAACCCACGCATTCATGGGGAGAACGTACAAATTCCTTACAAACGGCGCCAGAATTGAACTTTGAACTCTAGTACACCCCAAACTGTAATGGCATCAACAAACACTGCTGTAGCGCCCAATTGTTGGGTGGAATTCACTGATCAGTTTTCCTTTTAGAGAGTTTCCAAGCATGCTTTCTAAGAACTGTAAACTTGTCATTTATGTAGAAGGCAAGTGTGAAAGATTTCAGAACAACATTGAAGCACAGATTCAGCATGCAAACTATTGGCATACAATTATAAAACATTTTTATTAAGATAATATAGCAAACTATAACACGGTGACTGGTGCATTTGAGGATTTATTCAAAGTATGTATATATCACCCTGAGATTAATTTTCTTGCTGGCATCCACAGAAGAACAAAGAAGTACAACAGAATCAATGAAAAACTACACACTAACAAAGACTGACAAACAACCAATGTGCAAAAGAAATTGGAAATAAGGATTTAGATTATTTGGTCTTCAAGGAAAACATTTGGTAAACAGTTAGGATTGTTTGGAAGGTCAATCGTTATCAGACCTCTTAATTATAAAGTACTAAGAAAAATTATTGCATTTGAGTTCCTGTGATTAATTTTGGACTGTTGAATCTCACGCAAGATTCAAGATTAGCCGAAGCAAGGCTTCTGCTAATCAACTAGAATGTGGATTGCAGAATTAGAAAATTTACACAACAGAAATAAGCCTAAATGAACTAAGCTGGTATGGTCTTGTATGGTCTTCCCATTCAAACAGTTTCTACAGCTCCCTAAAATTTATCTATTTGCTTGCAAATTCAAGTAATATTGAATAACATTCCCCTCACTCTCATCTGTTCTGCACTGAATTTATTGGGGAGCACCTAATACTTGTGATCGTATCTAGAGCTCCCTCCATCACCAGCAACATTGCTGTTACATCCTTACTTATGCCATCTGGGGAAAGAGGAGATGAGCATCTTTCTTGTATCAATTGGTCAATCCAAACACTTCTATACTATACCATTTCATTCATACTTTGGTACAAACAATTAAGCTGGTGGGATTTTAATGAAACCAGAATGTCACCCCTTATTTGGATGTTTCTGCTTACGTTGTGATCCTCTAATGAAGGACATCACACATTGGTCTCTGCTGAACAAATAAGCCCAACACTTCTGTGGTATAATTTCCTTCTTAAGTCTTTTCATGGCCCGCTTGCTGGACTTTTTGATCTTGATTCTTTTATCAAAGAGATCCCCAGAACTCTGAGATGAATACAGCCCTCCCTGACTGCATTTTGGTTAACTGTTGTAACATCTCTCTTACACTGCCCAGGGTCAAAACCCATTCAGGAATCTTTCACAAGTAAACTTATCAATGCATTCAGAGATGGCTTAAATCGAAAAGCAGACAAAATGTTGCTGCCCCTCGTTCTTCAAATTGCTAGCTTGCTCAGGCACCATGGCACTTGCAACCACTTTGAACGTAATCAAACATTAGTCCATCGTCTCTATTCTCAAAGTTCAAAGTAAATTTATTATCAAAGTACACGTATGTCACTATATACAAGCAGCATAACAGAATCAATCAATGGAAGACCGTGCCCATCAGGACAGACCTACAACCAAGGTACAAAAGACAACAAACTGAGCAAATCCAAGAAGAAAGAAATAATAATAATAAACAAGTAAGCAATAAATACCTAATACATGAGATGAAGAGTCATTGAAATTCAGTAGTGGGAATATTTCAGTGATGGGGCGAGTGAAGTTGAGTGAAGTTATCCCCAAAGGTTCAAGAGCTTGATTGTTGAGGGGTATTGTATTAAATCACGACATTTATGAGATCTCAAGTCAATTACCATTTCACCCAGCCTCAGTGGAATGCAAGTTCAAACAAATCTATTCTTATAATGCAATTATTTAATCTCTGCTCTAAGAGTACAATTGTTAAATTCCCGCTGATGAATTAACCCTCTTATTACACAATACCAGACTGAATATAGCTTGTTCCATCAATAATTCCTCAACATTCTGATATAGAAATCAATCTTACACAGTTCACGCATTCATCATGTGTATGCCCCTCAAGATTTTATAAACCTCTACAAGGTCACTCCTCAGCCTCCTTCACTCTAGGGAAACAGTCCCACACACACACACACACACAATCTCCTTGCATAACGTCCCTTGATGAAGGAATTAAAAATGGTTAGTGGTGTGTGCCACTGAGAGCTTAAGTGAGCTTCCTCCCACAATAACAGGTGACAAGGTGACATTTTCAGTTGAATGAATACCCTCATTAACCCCTGCTTAAAGCCACCAACTGAATTATATCTCCCACTTTAAGCGATATACGTTAATTATGAACTAAATATTTTTTGAATTTCCATTACTTGTTTACCGTCATATGGCATTTTGCCAATTTACCACTGCAATTTCATATTTTATTCCTTTGTAGTTTGTTATTTGGATTTAAGAGCTGAGTTTCAAAACTTTATTGAAAATTATTTTTAATCTATCATATTTTGATCACTATTCATTAAAAGATTCTTAAATTCCAGATGATGCATTAACTTTATTACACAATATCAGATTGAAGATAGCTTGTTCGCTCAACGGGTCCTCAAGATCCTGATACAGAAAACAATTTCTTACAGAATCCATCATTTGTACAAGACCATCAGGCCAGAAAATATAGGAGCAAAATTAGGCCATTTGGTTCAACCCATTTGCTCCGCTATTTCATCGTGGCTGATTCGCTTTCCCTCTCGGCCCCAATCTCCCACCTTCTCCTCATATCCCTTTATGTTCTAACTAATCAGGTATCTATCAGCCTCTGCCTTAACTATACCCAATGATGGCCTCCACAGCAGTCTGTAGCAAAGAATTCCACAGATTCACCACATTCTGGCTATAAAAGTTCCTCCTCATCTCCATTCTAAAAGGACGCCCCTCTGTTCTGAGGCTCTGCCCTCTGGTCTTATGCCCCTCAAGATTTTATAAACCTCTACAAGGTCACTCCTCATCCTCCTTCACGCCAGGGAAACAGTCCCAGCTTGTCCTATCTCAGAACTCAAGACCTCCAGTCCTGGCAGCATCCTTGTGAATCTTTTCCTGCATTCTCTCTAGTGTAGTTACGTCCTTTCTATGGCACGGTGACCACAAACGCACACTATCTACCAGGTATGCCTTCACATAGCAGCAACTAGACGACCCAGCTTTTGAACTCGACGCCCCATCTGATGAAGGAAAGCACTCAGTTGTTAATCTAATGGGGTTGATTGCCTCTTGGTACAAAATATTCCTCTCCCTTATGCACTGCAAAGTCTGATATTTGGGTTTCAGCTAATGAACTCTGAACCAAAATTTGAGCTGCTCCTACTGACCGCAGATAGGATTACCTTGGAGCCCAATGGCTTTCATCGACTCGTAGATTTCATAACTTCAAAACATCACTTGCTTGTATCATGCACACCTTAAAATATTTGTTTAACTTAATCATCCTGGTATGCTTATCGTGTCAGTGGATTTTGAAGATTTTGTGGAAAACAATTGCCTGGTGTGGGTGAATTCAAGTCTTTGAATAGTTATTTCTTCAGAGGGTTAAGGGCTGTGACAGCACTCAGGAGACAACAGTGAATCAATGTCAGTCACTGATTAGAGCTGGCTCCCAGGATCAGAGGAACCTATCCACACTTTCAGGAATCTCAAAGACCTTTAACGTACAGCTGAATATTGGACAGCAACCAACTTCATTATAGGCGTAAAGAATCTAGGTTCTGATGATCCGGTTCAGGTGCAGCATCAGGTAGCAGGCCTGCAGATCAGTGGAAAAGAAGTTCTTCTGAAGTGATATTAACACAGACGGAAAAATATGGAGCAACCTACTGTAGATATTCATCCTTCTGAACTAAATATACTTTAATTTGATCCAATCATAGCCCTAAATCTAAAGAAATTTAATAATAACTTTATTTATAGAGTACTTTTCATATAGATAAAGTGCTTTACAATGGGATAAAAGTACAAACATGAAAATAAAAGACAGAAGTATGCTAGTTAAATAAGGTTAAATAAGTAGGTGGTGAGCTGATGTCTAAAAGTGTCAACTGAGTCTGCATCCTTTATAGTTTTAGATATTAAATTCCATAGTTTAGGAACATAGTTCAAAAAAGCTGACCCGCCAATTATCTTTTGAGGAACAGATCTTTTGAGGATTAAGTTGTTCATGTTTTATATCGAAACCAATTAATGCAGCAATTTATCAAATTATAAATGTTGAATTCTTACATAATTGTGTACTTTGTTTAAAAATAATTAAAGATTAGACAAATAAATTGCAAACTTCAACCAAATCCAAAAAAGAGTTGAAGCACAAAAGCACCAAAGATTTCCTTTAACCATTGGTTTCAGGGCCCGAGGATGTTGCAAAGAACTTAGAACACAAAGTACATTGGCAGTGCGGCAACGTGGAAAAGATGGAAGTATTAACTGTTTATTTGCTTGTAAACATTGACGATCACCATCTGGGTAGAGCTTGCTCTAAATCTTTTCTATAAACCATATTTCCAATCATTTGTTTAAATTGTTGAATACATTTATATTCAAATTTATACATTTAAACAAATTAACTTTCCAAACAGATGTCCATGCCTTGAACTTAAATCTGTGCAAATGCCAGTTATGAAAAGTTAGGTAACTGTTTTCCATTAGGATTGAATTCTGAACAAGTCAGACATAAAACAGGCCAGCT